>NC_060038.1:12016000-12688000 GCF_905333055.1 Maniola jurtina
TCTGTTTGTCTGTCAGCGGGCTGTATCTCGTGAACCGTAATAGATAGAGAGTTGAAATTTTCACAAAATGTGTATTTCTATTGCCGTTATAACAACAAATAATAAAAATTTCAAAATGGCTGACATGAAAAAAAAACAAAAAAGTAATGTTATTTCTTGTTTGATGGTACGGAACCCTTCGTGTGCGAGTTGGGCTTGCACTTGACCCATTTTTTTATTTTTTTAGTTTGTAGTGCGAGGTAAAATTTTTCATGCACGAATTGCGATATTGTGTATTGACTGCGACCACATTATAAACATGCTCGAGACGCCGAAAAATCGGTCAAGTGCGAGTCCAACTCACATAGGAAGGGTTCCGTACAATAATACAAGAAATAATGCTCTTTTTTATTTATTTTTCATGACGGCCATTTTGAAATTTTTATTATTTGTTATTATAACGGCAATAAAAATACACATTCTGTGAAAATTTCAACTTTCTACCTATTACGGTTCATGAGATACAGCACGCTGACAGACAGACGGACAGACGGACAAGCAAACGGATGACAGCGGAGGCCTAGTAATAAGGTCCCATGTGCATCTTTTGGGTTTAAAACCCAAAAAAAAGGCTCATAATATGCACGTGAGATTGAAACTGCGATGCAGTATATTTACTCTTATCTCGAGCAGAATTCTGAAGAGTGTTAGTATTCTCTGGTCGAACTGATGGCTTAAATTGAAGGTGACTACCGGCTCCTTGAGATACCATAAAAAAAAATCACGCCACTCACTCTACCACATGGTGGTGTGGAAATGAGTTATTTAGCCAAAACGAGTGTTGGAGTGGGCTTTGTGGCGCTCGTACGCTGAAACTATTGAGTCTACAAAAAAAGGTGACTACACAAATTGTAGGAAATTGTCTCTAGTTTAATTGTTACATAGCCATTTTTATCGTAAAATGAGTGGGAAAGAAGTTATCGTGAAAAAACTGTTTTTGGGCGCCATTTTTTCAAGATGGCGGCGCGAGCGGCAAAGGTACGAGGTGGCAAAATAAAAATTCGGAAAGAGCACATCGAAATCTATAAAACCACCAATTTGCATAACATTCTGAAAACTTTCCATCTCATATTACAGAATTACTGGACTATCCAGTATATGAACGAATGTTTATCTTGACTATAGACTGAAAAGCCAATGCAAGATAACAATTATTGCATGATTGCAAAGCTTCGTAACACAGGGGTAGATGAACGCCCACAACCTAAACCCCGTAGTTATTTAAAAGTCTCATTTTTCATAATAAGTAATAATATGATAATAACAGTGACAAATATTTTAAGGCCAGTATTTTTTTACAGACTTTATACTCGTAACAATGCATTTATAGAAAGAGTATTTTTTGTATGTGATGACGTAATAGGTAGTTTTTACTCTTGCCTGCGTCTCAGTCTAGATCTTCCGCGCGACGGTCCTAGATGTAGTTCGTTGTACAAAGTGATAGTTCTCTTATGATAATAAGTATTTTTATATATTACTTTTACATATTTTTTTACAATTTTATTCGCGATTTGTATATAAAAATGGTTGTTGAAAAGGAGTTTCGGCTCTGATTGGTTGGTTTTGGTTCGCGATCACGAGAATGCTGACGTTTTGTTGTGGAGTTGCTAGAAGAGATGTTAAGCTAGATCTTCACTTACATACACACCCGATATTTTTAACATTGATCGAGCAATATTTATCTGTAACATTAGAATTAGATTAGTAAAACTTAAGAGGCGTTTGTTTAGACATACTGCGCCCCAAACAAACCCAGTTTCTTTTCATTTGAATACTAACCAATCAAACTCAATGAAATGTAGATGCGTTCTAGGAACTAATATTATCTGTGGTCTCCCAGCCTTCCGTTAAAATATTTTGTTTTAAAATTACACGGGCTCAAGTATTTACATACTACGAATCTTTGAACCTATGCAATTTAAAATCTAGACATTTTAATGGTTATCTGACAAACCGCACACACAGACATTAGTTTTTAAAACGTGTCTACATTTCTTTGACTTTGGTTTCTTAATATTCAAATGAGAATGAAACTACATTTGTATGGAGCGTGTAATGGAGAGTCTTCTGTTAAGTTAAGAGATTTTTGTAGCAAAGACGTTTAATGAGTGTATCAAAGTTTCAGAGTTTTATTACATTAGTACCTGTTTCATAACCACATAATAAAAACATTGTGTTCAGATTTCTAATACAAAAACTGCCAAAATGTCAAATGTTCAGCGGGTGTGAAAGAGGCCCTTAGATTCTTTGCCAAATTGTAATAGCAGTTAGTTGGAAAAGTGTACCACACTTGCTCGATTCATCCCTTAAAAACACCGAGCATGTATGGACGTGGAGATCTAGCATTACAGTGAAGTCATAATGTATACGATACGATGTTAGGGAGCTAATGTAACGACTTGTTAAGGTTAGGAAACTGCATTTATTGAACAATTTACTTAATTATAATACTCAATGTATACGTTGTAGATTGTAAGATTTTGTTTTTTAGTGAGATCTTTATTTTTATGGAACTTTTTAAGATTATTTTTTTATTATTGCTTTAGTCAGTACTTAAATACCATATTTTATTAAAGATTCTATGTTATAGCCCTGGCTGTACTTACACAAAGATTTATTTTTGGAAACAATAGTTTTATATTGATATATGATACCGCACAATGTTAACCATGATATGGGTGTACCAGTTTTTACCAATAAGATGTATACGATTATATTAAGTTAACCTTTAAAGTATTATTCTTGAAGTATTATTTTTTTATTGTGATAAGATATTATTTTAGGGAAAGTATTAACTAGCTATGGATAAAGGTATACTCTATCCGCGGAAGGAAGTTCGTATAGCGCTCTCTCTCTGCTATGTAATCCCATACAAATGATGAGAATATCACAGTGGGCGTTACCAACCTATCACAAACATGTTTTAAAAACATTCCAAATTAAATTCGAAAATGTTTTCAAAAAACATCGAAATTCAATTAGAAAATACACCTATAGTACGCGATAGATCAAGATGGCAATTTTGGGGTATGTGGTGGGGGGACGCCCCGCACACCCGCACGTCACCCGATTGCCATCTTAACCTGTCGCGTACTATAATTTCGTTTGTGATAAAAATGATCAGCGCCCACTGAGATTTTTGTCTCTATCATTTGTGTGGGATTACGTAACAGAGAGAGCACTATACTAAGTTGTTTCCGCGGATAGAGTACAGCTATAGGCGAGAGTCGCCGACGAGATTGTATACGCTGTAGTGAGTTAAGTACTGGTAGTGAGAACTGTTCTCTCTGTATAGGTACAAAGAAATGATTATATTGCGCTGATGTCAGATTACGACTTTCATTACAAACCTATCCTGTATCAAAACTTTTTAAACTTTTTATCCTACATCAAAACTTTTTAAACTTTTTATCCTACATCAAACATTAAAATTAGTTTTTCCGACTTCGTTCGTTTAATTTATAGCCTGTAGTATATCACTCGGGGATAATGTAGTTGTCTCTATCAGTAAAATAATTTTCAGAATCGGATCATTAGTTCCGGAGATTCCGAAGCGCATATCATTATGAACGAACTGACTGACAACATTAATTTTGATATAAATATTATACACTTGAAAATATATATAAAAAATAAAATAAAAATATAATTAAAATAGTAAAATTCATTTTTAGATTTTTATTGTTTTAAAATTGTCTCATGTTTGCGCTTGACTGATATTAGTAGGGTCATAAGATGTTTGCATACATACTATGACCTTGGACTGGACCAGATGTAAGAAGCGCACGTAGAAGAATTTCTAGTAGATAGGTACCTACTGAAAATGCGAGTGAACTTGGCTGCAAGATTCGGCCACATCGGGCGTATCGAAGAAGTGCTTAATCTCAGTAGAAGTCGGAGTCTTTCGGTCTTGATCGCTACTCAACCATTTCATGGCGCTCCTGATGCGACTGAATTCTCGCATTTTTATCATTGCAAAATATGTCTCTTGTGGCTCCGATATATCTTGGGATTCCTCCAGTTTTACTACCGTGTGTTTTCTTATCAATAGAACCACGTCAATAGAAACAAACGCAAATCAAAATGCGAAGTGTTTTCCTGTTCAAAATTTAAATATTCTTCCTATTAAAGCTGTTATGTATCAAGTAGGATGGGAAACCATCTAGAATTACTCTATTGTATCTAGAAAATAAGCCATCTAGATTTTGCTGAAATACAATAATTGATACATTTTCCGATTGATAGAACAGTTAGTTGCTTTTAGTGTTATTACGATTTTTTTTTTCTGTGAAGTGTTACCTACTGGTTATTTTAGCTGCAAAAAGGTAATGTGTTAATTTATCTCTTAATTTCTAAGATTTTCATTTTAAATAGAAACTATTCCGTTACTAATATTGATTTTGTTGATATAAACACATTTGCACATGCAAACTGTAGAATCAATTCCCTTCTGCGGAGTTTCCATTAAATTACAACATGGCATTATTCAAGGGGCTGAACAACAAATTTCCTGAAAGGCCGGCAACGCATTGGCGGTTCCTCTGGTACTGCAAATGTTCGGGCGGCGGTAATCACTTAACATCAGGTGATCCGCCTGCTCGTTTGTTCGCTGTTTTTATTTCACAAAAAAAATCTAACTTAGCATTAATTGCCTCCTTGTTCCTAATTCGAATCGCTAGGATACGGAACGCCCTTCCGGCATGAGTTTTACTCTCCATTTTTAACCCCCGACCCAAAAAGAGGGGTGTTATAAGTTTGACGTGTGTATCTGTGTATCTGTGTGTCTGTGTATCTGTGTATCTGTCTGTGGCATCGTAGCGCCTAAACGAATGAACCGATTTTAATTTACTTTTTTTTGTTTGAAAGGTGGCTTGATCGAGAGTGTTCTTAGCTATAATCCAAAAAAATTGGTTCAGCCGTTTAGTTATCAGTTACGAGTTATCAGCTCTTTTCTAGTTTTCTTGTAGAAAAGAAGGTTAGATAACCGTTAGGTTCATAATATTATGTCAATTGACAAATGTCAAGCTGTCAAGATCGACGTTGCCTAGATACATGATTATTTATTTGAAAATGATGTTTTGGAAAACTCAGATACTTTGGACTAGTACTGTAACCTTGACTTGTCGGGGGTGTTATAAATTTTTAATTTACACTTGTTATTATGGGTAGTAATTAACTTGATCCCCAAATCATATAGCAAAGGTTGTGTATTGTTGCAGGATGGTTTTACATACGGTCAGCTCGAGGAGGCTTACACTTAGTAGCAGATGGACATATTTTTTACGAAGATGGAGGTTCCCATCCTCGACGAGTGACTTGGAGGTGCGCCCGTTCCTATCAAAAGGCTGAGAGGTGTCAAGTGGCTTTATGTCTAAGGGATGGACGGCTGGTGTATTTCCGAGGGTCCCACAATCACCCAGCAACGTATAACCCAGCTAAGCACGAGTCTAGAAGGTTCGAAGTAGATCCTATGGGCAAGTATAAGATTGTGAAGAGTTGTGCTCCACGTACTGTCGTTGCTAGTCCAGCGGTCTCAGTGCCTGCAGCACCTCATGCTGCCTTGTTCCTCTAGGCCTGGCGCGACCTCCTGGTACGTGGTCTGTTGGATAGCAGGCATTGACTGCGTTCTTGGAGAGTCGTTAAACACCTGTATGTAAGGTGCTGGATAAATGTTTCTATATCTACTCGTAGAGTCTAGTTGGAACCTGATTCTCTAATGTTTTTGGTTTTGGATGGTTTAAGATGAATTGTCGCAGTTAACTACTTCATACTAAATTATTGGTTAGAATAAAGATACGCTTTAATGTACGGTATTCCTTTAAATACAAATAATGATTAATTTTATTGAAAATTTAGTTTTTTTTGCAAAAAAAATATCTAAATAAATAATTAACAAAAACTATAACATCTGGTATAAATAATTATCAGGTATAAAAATAACTTATACTAATGTATGAAGTAACTAACTTTATTGAAATTCATCTTGAAGTTGTATTTCTGAAAGACTGCCTAAGTAGATTTATGCCAAAGTTAAGAATTATTTACATTTCATTTTTATATTTTTTCTATTTTTATTATTTTTACGTAGGTACTTGTTACTAGAATCTATAGCGTTTAGACTTTTCTAAATAGAACATGCTTTGTGGGTATACTATTTTTAATAAATGTATAAAAAAACAATAATTAGAAGTTTAGACGCCCTTCGGTCGCCTTGTACCAATTGCCTTAGTGGCTAAAATGTAATACTAGAAATTGGAATCTCGTGAAGAAAGATGAGAAACTGCGCATTGGTTGAGTCTAAGCCCCATCGCATATGCTTACACTCGCATTGGTTGTCATGAGCTATGTGCGAGTGGTTCCGTTTAAAAACTGTGGCCACTGACCTTTACTTAGGTACGCTGGACTAGCTATGCCTGGCTATATACGTGTTTATGAAGGAACTTGATTATCGCCATTATGGCACTGATAGCAGTGAGCATCGTGTGAGCATGCTCGGAACTAAATGTTTATCATTTTGTATGGCACACCCACTTATCTAGCGTACTTGTATTATCTGTGGCGTAGTATCGACTTCGGATTTTCTCTCACATGGACATGCCTACGTCGTCAGTTGAGAGCAAATGCGTAGTCCGTGTAGGTATGTTTTAAATGTAGTCACTCGCATGCGGCAAGTGGCAACCGATGCAATATGGGCGAATGCGGTGGGGCTAAATACCTTCTCCACATGCTACGTATGAGTACTTATTTATAATATTTGAAGATGATAGTTAAAAATCTCAGCCAAGTATAACGTAATTTCAACATAGCATAACAGCGAGAACTATATCTGCATGCCCATGCGCATCTTTCAACTTTCATGACGCGAATTGTAAAAAAAATGTAATTTAATAATCTGTATACCACTCGTGTGCAATATTCTCTTACCAAAAAATGTTTAGAAGATATTATGTATACAAAATATAGCTTTAATGATAGCGTAGCCGTCTTGTTGAAGCTTTTTTACAAAATTCTATGTATGGCCGCGGCGTAGGGTGCGGCATGACTGATAGACAATGTTATAAAGTACTCCGATAATAGCTATTTATTATTTGTATTTAGATGTAGAGATGTAGTATGTAATATATACTGTATGTTATCAGTGATGTAACGAAAAATTACAAGGCCAAAGATTTTTAAAGTAGGTAGTGTAACAATCGGCTCCACGTTGATACATTGGCTCCACCAACGTGGGGCCGTTGTTACATTGGCTCCATCAACGTGGGGCCGTTGCTACATTGGCTCCATCAACGTGGGGCCGTTGTACAATTGGCTCCATAACTTGAGCCCGTTGTTATAGTAGTGATTTATATTATGATGTATCTTAAATAAGAAAAAGGCAGCTGATGAACTCACAAATAAACAGTATTGTCTATTACTTGTCAAAAAGTTGAAAAAGATTGGAAAAAAAACACACGGTAGGTACTATTTTTTTTGACAGATGTTAAGTTTCGGTATCGTAATCTTTGTCTATATATTGCGACAGATCTTATACTATTAAACTCTTCTGCTGAATCGATTCTTATGGAATTCCACTCCGATTAGGCTCAAAAAAGCTAGAACCCAGAACCGTAATGGCAATTAAAATATGAACTTTAAACCCTGAACCATTCTTCTATGTATAAAATATGAAGTTTTTAACCTAATGCTCCAGCCTCCAAGGGTAATGTCTGAAGAATCTTTCGTTTGAGAATTGATATTTTGAGTAAAATAAAA
Organism: Maniola jurtina; assembly: GCF_905333055.1. Taxonomy (NCBI): domain Eukaryota; kingdom Metazoa; phylum Arthropoda; class Insecta; order Lepidoptera; family Nymphalidae; genus Maniola; species Maniola jurtina. The sequence continues at coordinate 12,023,792 of NC_060038.1, forward strand.
CGATTTAACTAAAATTGTTTGTGCGTAGTTTAAAATACTCATATTTAATTAAATTATTTAATATATATTTTGTTACATCACTGGTAATAGCAAACTGCGATGATTAAGTAACTTTTGATCATTGATGATTTTATCAAGTAACCAAATAGACCAATATGGACTAAGAGCCAGCGAGAGCCTTCGTTATTTTATAAAAGCTGAAAGTTTCTTTGCGTATTGTCCCCAACACAGGGAGGAACGATCAGCGACTAAGAAGTTTGGATCATGGTGGCTTTGTGAAATAACAGATAATAAAGGTGTAAAACTCTTACGTCAAAGTCTAATTTTTTTAAATTTTCTTCGGAATAGTATTAGAAATTACGTCATGAATTGAACACTTAGTATCAGGGCAACCCCCTGCCAAACACCGTTATACTTTAACGATTAATTTACCTGTACCAAGTTAGCTCGCTTCCATCTAAGACTGCATCATCACTTACCGTCAGGTGATATTGCAGCCAAGGGCTAATAATTGTAACGGAATCGCAAACACACGTTTCCGAGTATATACCCTAGGCTTGCTATTTTAGGGTCTACAAATTGAATAAGCCGTAGAGGCTGCTATCTTCTTGATTTTAGGCTTTGCCAATAATTTCATATCGATTGTGACTAATTGCAATTCAACCTGTCAAAAGTTACATAATCTTGGCAGAGTAGAATTAATGTATACCAGCTTAATGAAAATATATAAACGGGCAATAGTTTTTATATTAGAGACTTATATCTGTGAGTTACGTAGACACAACCGTACGTTTATAGTTATTTATATATAAAGACCTCTTTTTACTTGCTTTAATGTTGTACTCGAAGTATAAATTCTGTAATTTTGTATATTATATTATATATTATGTCAGTAAAAATAATTATTTGCAGAAGTTAATGTTGCTAGTACTTTTGTAAACAAAACTTTAACTAAAATAAGTTGTTTGGGTATAAAATGTCCCCAATTTTTAACGCTGAAATAAAAACAATGGAAAAAGATATTGAACGAATACTAAAACATCTCTTAAAAGTTATGAGGTTTGAAAATATTAAATAATATTAATTTTCGACGTAATATTGATAAAATGCTGCAAGTCAGATATTTTCGTCCTTATATTTTCTTCATTGTCATTGAATTACTACAATTTTAATTATTATTCCTGTCAATTGAGTTCTGTTAAAGTTTTGTTTACAACCGAATTAGCACTACGATATAATATCAAAGACTACTATTTTATACTTCATATAATTTTCTCTACAATTTCTAATTTGTACCTACTGTTGAAGCATAGTATGTAAATTTTTTGATAACATCTACGTGTTGAAATCAAAGTAGGGGGCATCCATGAATTGTGTTACTACTTTGAGTTTTATTTAAATGATTCTATAGGACGGGAGAATAATAAGTGGGAATGCCTTTCCGGCATCCGTATTTCCTGCCACGTATAAGCCTTTGAATTGATTTTGGCATATTTTTACGATTAATAAAATTAAAGTAAAGCTTCGATTGATAAAATTATAAAGTTTTTTTTACTAACTTTTAGCTGTCTTTCGTCTTTTTATCAAATAAAGAAATGACGAACTAAAAAGACAGGCTAAAGTTCAAATAAGTGATATAGTCACACAAAAATCATCAGATCAGACCTTAGGAATGTAGATTAAAAAAAAATTATGTACCACTCAATAAATAGATGTGCCCCTATTTATTTTATGAAATTGTTCCTTTTTGAATTATGTACAGTTTCTATTATACTGTGAACATGTAATTTGGCAATATTTTTGTTTATATTTCATAAATCAATGGTATTCATGTTTTTTTTTTTATTTGAAGCCATCAAAGACAACCTTTACATTTTAGATTTTATTGATTATGTGAAGTGGTTAGAAAATAACAGTTAAAATGTTCACAGAAAGAAGTAGAATTTATGATTATTTTAAAAAATGTTAAAAAAAATTATGCATTTATGTAATCCAAGGCCGAAAATCGGCATTTTAAAATACTTAAATAGAAAAAAATTTGACGCTGTTGAAACCGCGGGCCAGCAACGTGCCAATGCACGATGTAGTGAAGCCAAAAACGTAAATGAGCATTGCAAAATTTGCAAGAAAACATTTTGATTGCTAAAGAGTAACGAGGAAATGTGCTTTTATACCTAATATCAATTGCAGCATTTTTTGTTTTCGTGTATTATTTAGGTGTCAATTTATAACACACATTAAAAGCATATCGATACAAGTCATAATTAAAAAAATACGGCTGCCCTGCCAAAAGCCATACAGCCGCCATATTGAATGTTTTTCACAAGATTTATAGCTAGTGTCAGCGGAATGATGTAAGGATTCTAACGATATTGTATTAAAATAATTTTGTATGCAAGGATTTTTGGATCGTTACATTTTTTTTTAATAAAAACAACGAGCAGGTGGGTCACCTGGTGGTAAGTGATTACCGCCGCCCATGAACATTTGCAGTACCAGAGGATCCGCCAATGTTTTACCGGCTTTTCAGGAATTTTTTGGTATAACCCCATTATGTTAAATGGAGTAATCTATGAATATATGGGCCTTATTTGTAAAAAAAAGTTTTATTAATTTATTTATTCATATTAATTCTACAAGGATCTTAACATTACTAACTCGCCAAACTGGTGGGCAAATGATGCACACAGGTTTTTATAACATGCAGTAACGTTTTTTTACGGATGATCATCTCGAGCAATCTGTAAGTGCAGCAGCGTGGTTCTACACTAACAGTTGGCTCGAGATTTTATTGTAACAAAATAAGGTTTATATTAGATTGTTCATTGCGAATTGCATTACGTCGTCCTCGTCGCACCATCTGTCTGTTGACTCTTGTTACCAAGATCGAGTTGCTAGAGGGTTTGTGATCCGAACTTCCAGATAAATCTATTTTCTTTCTGTCATCTAAGATCTAAGGTATAAGATTCAATTGTATAGGCTGATGTTGGGAATAACGCAATCTATCTTCGAAGAAAGACTGAATAGGCATCTTCTAGGCAAATGCGTTCCAACCTAGACTGAGCTTTTTTAAGCATAATTGTCGTCAAAATCATATCACGCAATTTAAAAAAAAAACGTCCTCGTTGTGGGAAAATTGATTTTGTTAAGACCCTAAGTTATGCTAGATTGAGTTTCGTGTTATTAAATTTTACTCTTTAATTCCCTTTCCAATGCTATCTCTGCGCAGTATTACCACCTCCGGGAAGCAATCACCTCCAGGATGAAGACCAATTGCTGAAAATGGGCGGTTTCTGGTACAAATTGGATGCTTGCTACAAGACGAAAAGGCGCTGGATCTGCGCCAGAGGCTGTGGGGCAAGGATACATACGATTGGCAAGAAGCTAGTATTCTCGGAATTGAGGCATCGGTGCAGAACTAATAACTACACAGTGTAGCTCTATAGCCCTCTCTAGTGTTACAGAGGGGGCCATTGTTAAGGTTTTAGGTACAGTAAAATGCCATAAGTCGTTTAGCACCTTAATGACCATATTCGTGTTGCACGGTTATGCACACGTTTTAGGTGTTTATAGAAAAAGGTCATAACTGCGGTAGGTTTTTGATGCAATAGTTTCGCGGAATCGCTACTCGAGTTCTGAGGCCGACCGTTCATTTTATAGGCATAACGCATAACTGTGTAGGTTCCTGCGGTAATGCAGTGAGCCACAGTTCACGACGGTTAGAAAACTTCTAACAAAACTTCGAGGCTTCGACGTCACTGGCAGGCGTCAAATGTTACATTAATAGCATATTTGACGCAGGTAGCTCTAATGAAGTCCTATTTTTCTATCATTTTACGTCATCATAGCCTAATATCATATCGTTATCAGAATCAAACGAAAGTTCCCTCACTCTATTTCACTCTGGCGCTCAGTGATTCGTCAACTTGTTACAACTGTCACCCTCCCGCACCGCTCTACTACCGCAAGAGCCTACTCAGTTATGCGCTGTACCTATTAGATTTATATAAAAATATTTGAGTAATTTTGAAACTACATATTAGGTATATGTGGAAATCTGACACAGGTATTAGTTTCTAGAGCATGTCTACATAATTTCGTTCAGTTTGGTTGCCTTACTTGATATTTAAGCAACAATCAAACTTCGTTTGTTAGCTTTTAGATCGTAGTTGCAGATTATTATATAATCCCGTGGGAACTCTTTGATTTTCCGAGATAAAAAGTGGCTTATGTGCTAATCCAGGATAGGTAATATCTACCTCCATTCCCAGCCAAATCCGTCTAGTAGTTTTTGCGTGAAGGAATAACAAACATACACACACACACACACACACAATCTTTCGCCTTAAGAATAGGTATTATTAGTGTGAACTACCTATCAATGATGAGTAGTCATCTCAGCTCATCATTTTCTATAACGCGAATGAACTATAGCGGTACCTAAATGTAGATGTTCATGATTCATCATTCAAGCTCGCTTGCTAGCTATTAAGTTGAGTGGTACGTGCGTAATTACTTGTATCTTACATGAATGATCTAAGAACGGTCAGCAACTCAGCCGAGTAGATAGACATTCTATACAATTAATGCATGAATAAATTAAATTACAATCCGGCATCGATTTCTATGTACAGTAGAGACTCGATTAACCGGACTAATTGTTGTCGTAGGGCATTCTGTACTATGCACTAAATAGGTCATTCCAAACATAAACAGTATTCCATGGACCTTTAGGATTCGTGGATCATTGTGGACCACGCGATGGCCACTTGCACATTAGTGGCAGGTCCCGGGTTCGATCCCCGGCAGGGGTTTGGAATTTTATAATTTCTAAATTTCTGGTCTAGTTTTGTGGGAGACTTCGGCCCTAGCTAGTTGCCACCCTGGCAATGCCGTGCCGCCATGCCATTTAGCGTTCTGGTACGATACCGTGTAGAAAAGTGAAAACTGCCATACACCTTCCAGGTTAGCCCGCTTTCATCTTAGACAGCATCATTACTTACCACCAGGTGAGATTGCAACCAAGGGCTAACTTGTATCTGAATAAAAAAAAAAACAATAAACGCACCCAATCATGATATTTTAGTTTAATTTTAATTAAGTAGGTACTTTAAGTTGTTTTAACTTGTTAAATGTATTGTAAAATAAATCAAACCCACCATTTTAAGTATGAAATCTCTATTTTATGCTCACTTTATTTAGTTAATAAAATGATATTTTATAATCAAACAATTATTTCATTATCTCTAATATTGCATTTTTCAACCCAAAACTCTAAATAAATAAATTTCTAGTTTTTAACTTTTGTTGTTGGTCTTAGCTTTACTAATTTAGATGGAATCTGCCGGTATTTGGAATAATTTAATTTTTTATCGATGTAGGTATAGTTTTCTTTTTTTTAATGGTATGATTGTCTAGTTTTGCTAAGTCATTCTGATTCATTCGCCCACAGACAACAGTTTAACATAAATCTTGAAAAAAAATTATAGGCTACCAAGTTTTGTGTAAACCCGTATTAGCCGTATGATTAAAATTAACTTTAATACCATGTTTCAGTGCAAGTTATTCCGAGCGATAAAGGCTATCCGAAACTGGTTCTAGACGGTTACTACTATCGCCCTCACAACGCTTACCGGAACCAGCCTAAAGTACTCTGGTACTGTGCAGCGAGAAACAGATACCAATGTGCGGCCACTTTGAGGACGTACCATCGAGAGGTTATTGCAGTAGAGGGCAAGCATAACCATCCTCCGCGCTGACCGGGAGATGCGCGTGCGTCTTTACCACGTATGCGCCCGCTCAACAACCTCAACAGGCTCAACGACGTCAACAGACTCAACGGCCTCAACAACCTCAACTTGTACGAGATATTCCGTCTCTACGGTGAGAGGTTAGCTAGGCATGACGGCGCAGCCAATGGTGTCAGTGAAACTAACTCGTAGTGACTATAACATAGTGTAACGCCATTTACAACCAAATATGGAAACGTCTCTTAACACTTAAGAGCATCTTAAATATTAAGTGAATCTTTATTTATTGGTATTTTGTCCATACATCACTTATATACATACAAAAAACTATGGGACGCGTCCGATAGCCGCGACTAATAGGTGTGCACAGTCGTTTGGGACGCGGCTTGCGAGATATCTCTCAGACGTCCGCACACTCAAGGTTACGTCCGCGACCGTCCGATAGTTTGCACAGTTCAGCGTACTCGTGTATTATCCAGATAACTATCAGTCGCGGCTGTAAGCCGCGTCCATTAATAATTCAAATTAGAGATCATTTATAATTTGTTACACAGATAAAGAGTATTCTATTAATCCATTTTACAAACATTCCGAAATTTTAACAATGCTCAGTTATAAAGAAAAACTTTATTTGACACTAGTTTTTATTTAATAAAAAACAAAACTTTTAATATTCACGCTTATTTTAAAAATCATTATAGAGTTATAGTTATTTAATAACGTACAAAATATTCTGGGATTTATAATCTAAATTATATATTAAAACTTGTTAAAATAAAAATGTACCTACAGCTATTAGTACCTATAATAAATATAATTCATGTAAATAAAATAATATGTATAAAGTATTTGGAAACTTAAAATATTTATAAAGTTGGCGTGTTTTATTTTATTCTTGTGTAAAGTGGAATTTACATTACGAAATTAGTTTCACGACATTAATTTCATTATCAATTGCATTTGTCAACGTCTAATTTCGGAATGCATGCATCTAATTTCGTTGTGTATTCATTACGAAATTAGACGTTTACATGTGGAATTGTTAATGAAATTAATGTAGTGAAACTAATTTCGTAATGTAAATTCCGCTTTATTGTATTTGTAGTCAATAAGTAGAGTTATGACTAGATTGTAGTATAGTTGTTGTATTCTGTAGCATGCTGATGTTGTACGATGGGTTCAGAATCTGCGCCGGCTGTGTACGTGCCCTCGAGGACAGGGAAGTCGCTTCTGCTCCATGACGGCTACACGTTCTACCTGAAGAACTTGCAAGCTCACGGCCGAAAGCAGTGGTACTGTTCCTCTCGAGACATGGCGGGTTGCCGCGCTGACGTCATCACGGCTCCCTCGAGGTCAGGAGACGGCGATATCCTCTTCCTGGTGCGCGGGAGACACATCCACGCTCCACCAAGCTACTACTTCACTCCTGATGGCAAGTACGTAAGGCGTAAGGACGCCTACCATAGGTACAGGTAGCAAAACGGTTTGAGCGTTCTCGCTGTTAGGTAGTATAAGAATATTTTTTTACAAACAATTTTTTTTAAAGATCGATTTTTTATGATTTTTCAAAACTCAGTGCGTTGCAAAAAAGTATTTTACAAGCTTTAGTCATGAAATTGACACAATACCTACTTGTTTTTTTTTGCTATTTTTAGTATTTTTAAGATTATTTGTTTCAATCAATTTTTTTTTAATCAATTTTTGCCTGATTTTTTTTATTTTTTTTTATTTATTCAATTTCAATTACAATTTTTATTGCTTTTATTTTACTTGTAGGTTTTTTAACGTAATTTTTTAACTTATGTAATATGTACTTAATGCTAAATCAGAGATACAATTTATTTTTACATCGTACGTGTTATTCATTATAGTGTGTCACATTTTTTTGCGGAAATATTTTAATATTATGTAATTTTTTTACTAACTCTGTTTCTCTACGAATAATAAAGCATTTTGCATGAACATTCTTTGTAGTAAATAACAATGATTATTGGATCCGAACTTTCTGAAGTAAAATCGATAGATCGATGTTATGTTAATGAGAGGATTGCTTTGTTTTAGTTAAGTTTGATGTTACTTAAAATAAAATGTACAAATACCCATAATAAACTCAGATGAGCCTTAGTCTTTGTGAAAGATTGAATTATTATTAAGTATAAGTAATATGGAAGATTTAATTACTTCTATTCGAATAAAATGAGTTGATAGACTAAATTTGTTAACAAAGAATGTATTAGGACGAAAATTAAATGGTTTGAACTATTTGAGATGATGTATTTTGTTTGCCTATAATCCAGCGTTTTTACGCCATCGGGCAGAGGCCTTCCTAAAATTTCCATAAACCTTTTCGTGCCTCTCCAGGCCTTTGTGATAAAAATAAACTTAATTGATTCCATTCCAAGTGAACGATATTAATAGCTTTAGAGCCGATTTTCCAATAGCCGAATAAAATTTAACTCAGTAATAAAGAAGTTTTGACGGCTTATGTATTAGAAATCTTTCAAAATGTCAAATTATTATTTATCAGTTATAGCTAGTTTTTAACCCCCGACCCAAAAAGAGGGGTGTTATAAGTTTGACGTGTGTATCTGTGTATCTGTGTGTCTGTGTATCTGTGTATCTGTCTGTGGCATCGTAGCGCCTAAACGAATGAAACGATTTTAATTTACTTTTTTTTTTGTTTGAAAGGTGGCTTGATCGAGAGTGTTCTTAGCTATAATCCAAAAAAATTGGTGCAGCCGTTTAAGAGTTATCAGCTCTTTTCTAGTTTTCTTGTAGAAAAGAAGGTTACATAACCGTTAGGTTCATAATATTATGTCAATTGACAAATGTCAAGCTGTTAAGATGGACGTTGCCTAGATACATAATTATTTATTTGAAAATGATGTTTTGGAAAACTCTGATACTTTGGATCGTAGGCGCGGAATAGTCCAAGAAAATCGGTTCAGCCGTTTGAAAGTTATCAGGTCTTTTCTAGTTTCTGTAACCTTCACTTGTCGGGGGTGTTATAAATTTTTAATTTACACTTGTTTTAATTATTTTAAATTCAGATAGGTACAGGTTAGCCCTTGACTCGATCGATCAATCGAATCTTACCTGGTGATAAGTGATGACGCAGTCGAAGATGGAAGCGGGCTAACCTGGAAGGGTATGGCAGTTTTCATTAAACCCATACCCCTTTGGTACTTAACACGGCTTTGCCGGTAGTGTGGTAACTAGCCACGGCCGAAGCCTCCCACCAGATCAGACCAGAAATTTAGAAATTACAAAATTCCAAACCCCTGCCGGGAATAGAACCCGGGACCTCCGATTAAAAAGACCACTGCGACAGGGAGGTCGTCAGTTAATGCCCGCGACGTCCGCGTCGTGCGCGTGGATTTAGGTTTTTAAAAATCCCGTGGGAATTAGATATTCTAGAATAAAAGTAGCCCACTCTCCAGGTCCTTAAATATAACCATGCAAATAATCACGTCGTTCCATTGCTCGGTTGCGCATGATTCAAGGACAAACCAATAAACCAGCAAACCAACACAATTTCGCATTTATAATAAAGGTGATTTGTTGCTTGTCCAAATTGTTGTGGTTATTGAAAATAATATGACATTGTTGATATGCTGTTAAAATATGTCAACAATCATCCAACCCAGACTAAAAGTCATATAAAATCCATTTAATGTTCCACTATAAAGTAAAGTAATTAGTAATATTGCCCCGCGATTTCGGTGATCGCGGTTTGCTCTGCGTAGTTTCCCCATTTCAATATCAGTTGTAACTTGTTCTATGGGGTATATAAATTGCGCAGTTGTGACGGATCAATACGCGGTACAAAGTTATGAAAGAAGAAAGTTCGGCAGGGCATGGGGATCGCAGGGCGTACCGCTGTCTCCCGGCTACAACCTAGTTCCGCCCTGTATGCCCTAATTTTGACTTACGTCCCTTTCTTGTCTTACAAACGTGTGCGTAGGGATGAGGAAAATGCGCGACCTCCTTTTCCCTCTGTATTTTATATTTGAAGATGCCTAACTGTTATGTTATATGAGCAATTTCATAGACGCGAAACCCGTAAAACCGAACGTAACAGAACTGTTGCGTACGGCATTTTGAATGTTATCGAATGACGCAGATGTTCTAAATTCAAAACTATGACGGAATAGTTATACTGTTTATAGTATGAAATGAAATGATTTGTTTAATACATTTTTTTTTATTGGATTATAAGAATTTAAGGAGCCACGAACTTTTTTTTAAAGTCATTTATTTAAAAAATAAAATTGTATAAAAACAAAAGTAAAGAACACGGTTAAATTATTAAGATTTTCTGTAGTAGATTAAATTAATATTCACAAATAAATAATCGTTATATTAATTTTTTTTTAATTCTTGTGATATAATATTTTATTCCTACTTTTGTGATGTTTTTTGTCAAATCTACTTATTATTATCATTATTTTATCATGTTATCAAAAGTTTACAGTTTTGAGATTTTTTTTGTGGACAACTCAAGAGTCACTAGAACTTCACACCCTTTAGGAAGGAACGTGATTTAAACACGACCTTCAAACAATTAGGGCAAGATTACGAAACCCTTTAGCAGTTATACTTACCAAAGGGTTTTCACAATTGCCAAGATCATGCTTCATACAATAAATGCATGCGAATTGCAGTTCCTATAACTTTAAACATATTTAAATAAATCTTCAGATATTTAATGTTTTTTACAACTGGATTTACGTAAAGCAACAATTCCTGAATTGAGAAAAAGGTTATGTCTATATTATAAGGTAAGGTATGTATCTTTTAAATAACTATTAATATCGAATAAACGACTCTAGCAAACGGTTCCCGTGGAAACACTTATTTTCCGGAATAAATAGGTAATATCCTAAGTTCGTCTGCGTCTCCATGATGTAATTTTTTTTTAATTGCAAGATAGGCTTGCTCTTGGCGCTATAGAGAGCAATGATGATGTCTAGATTGGAGCGCTCTGGCCTAGAAGATGCCTATTCACTCTTGCCTTGAAGGTAGGTATACGAAGCAGGGAACACGGATGCCGGTAGAGCAATCCACAGCTTAGCGGTTCGTATCAGAAACGTTGAGCAAAAATATTTCGTGTTGTTAACTCGTTCAGGTTCTAAATTTTGTTAAAATCGGTTTACGGTTGGGACATGAAAGGTAATGGACACTTTCGCTTTTATAACATTTACCGTTCAGGTATAATGCCATGTAGAAACCGATTAGAGATATGAAGGTTTTAATGAAACTGTCATACGCCTTGCAAGTTAGCCCGCTTCCATCTTAGACTGCATCACTCTTACCATCAGGTGAGATTGCAACTTGTATCAGAATGAAATAAAAATAAAATCTACATTTTAATATGGATTCAGCCTTCAGTTAAAAAATAAAATGAGGAGAGTAGTGCTATAGAAAAGTACGGAGGTTTTTATAAACAGGGGAAATGTTAACGCTAACTGGCGGTGGTATTCGCGGGGCGGTGGGGTGGTGGTGGGGTGGTAGTGGGGTGGTGGTGGGTGGTAGCGGGTGGTGGCGGGCGGCAGGTGGTGCACCACCAGGCGCGCGTCGAGGCATGCGCGTCTAGCGCGCAGTTAGCCCAATCGATAACAGCATCCCAGGCCCAGCCTCCTTCGTAGGTATAATACGGAGTAGCTTCCGTGTTTTATGATTGCCATTGATATCGAAATAAAAACACAAAGATACACACTTGCTTTTTTGCTGGGAAACTTTGTCAATCTTGTGCATTGTACCTACGAGTAAATCGTAAGCCTCAACGTCGTTTGAAGGTATTCATTCAAAATCTTTTTTATTCTGTAAACAATTAAGATAAGCAGCCCCCCCAATTATGTAAGAAAAACGTATTCATGGTTATCGTAATCGCTAACAATTTCTGCCCCTTGATTGGCTGTGAAAAAACGTAAACAGCGAATCAACCAATCAAAGGGCAGAATTCGCTGTCGATAACGATAGCGATGAATACATTTTCCTTACACAATCGGGGAGCAGGTCTTGCCTAAATCAAGTCTACAAAGCTGATCTCGGTAAAAATAAAGATATAATATAATTGCCGCTTCTTTTAGGACGTGTTTATTGCACTTGCAATTGAGTTTCTTGATTTCTTATATCAATGATGCTCGCCATAAAAATAATTTTATAAAACTAGGGTTGCTATAAGTTGGGATTTTTCCAGTTATTGACTGCAATCGTCGTGAATTGTCGTAATTGATTGCAATCTCACCTGGTTTTAAGTGATGATTCAGTCAAGATGGAAGCGGGCTCACCTGGAAGGGGTAGGGCAGTTTTCATAAACCCTTACTCCTTTGGTTTCTACACGGCATCGTACCGGAACGCTTAGTCGCTTGGCGGCACGGCTTTGCCAGTATGGTTGTAACTAGCCACGGCCGAAGCCTCCCACCAGACCAGACCAGAGAAATTATAAAATTCCAGACCCCTGTTGGGAATCGAACCCAGGACTCGCTAATATGACCACAGCGCTTACCACTCTGCCAGGAAAGCCGTCAAAAATACCTACAAGTAGTATGCTAGTTGACTCTACGCATGTAGACTCGGCTTAAAAGCTACCCCAGTCTCAGCCCTCGAAACATACGTATCACTTCGCTGTGAGTGTACAACTTCCATGTTTTATGGCAGCCATCAAAGTTATCTTCAACTAGGGTTGCCATTTTTACCAATTTTTTTTTGCTTTATAATAATACCTACTAGATGATGCCCGCGACTTCGTCCGCGTGGATTTAGGTTTTTAAAAATCTTTGATTTTCCAGAATACAAGTTGCCCATGTCAGTTTCCCGGGATGCAAGCTACCTCTGTACCTACTAAATTTCATATAAATCGGCTAAACGGATGGGCCTTGAAGAATCCCGTGAGAACTCTTTGATTTTCCGGGATAAAAAGTAGCCTATCGTCGCTGCGCGTACGAAACCGCGTAAGAGCAGTTTGTAAATACCGCGTAACAGCAAATCGTGCACAATTAAAATATCGTGCCCGATTCTAAACGCTTATTGGCTTATACTAGACTTCACCTGAGTTGAATTATCTAATGAGAAACGTCAGTTGTGCTATCGAAACAATACCATGGAACAGTTGGAAGCAAATGCGCGTATTTACTACGGCCGTAAGAAAAATGTGCTGCAGTCACTGTATGCTCTCGAAAATAATTATTTTGCCGTGATTAACCAACATGTAAGTTTGTTTTAAATGTTTATTATTTTTGGTTTATAATGAGCTCATGCTAGAATGTTTAAATTACATGTAATTCTGTTTTAATTTAATGGTTCTGACCAATATAACCCCTAACAAGTATTTACGCGGTCTTGACATCACTTGATTTATTTGTTTCGTTAAGTTACGCGGTATTGCATTTTACTGAAACTAATAATAATTATTCATTTCTTATTTATAGATATATCCTTGCATTCTCAAGTAAGTACCCAAATGATGGAGGATCAAGATAACTTTATTTTAGGAGATAAAAATAATTGGAAGAGAATGAAAAATAAGAGACAGAGAATGATGGGAAAAGAGTACATTGGATTTAAAAAAGAGGGCACAAAATTTGTTCAGAACGATCTAAAGCCAGCAAGAATAATGGGGCCAATATGTTTGTCAACAAAATGCTTTAGTGGCAAAGCTATGTATTGTTCAAAATTAACGGAAGAAGTTCGATCTGAAATATTCAATAACTACTGGAAAATGACTTGGCAAGAAAAAAAAATGTACATATCTTCAATGGTGGATAAAAAACCTACATCGAGAAAAACCAAGAGCTCAAATTCAAGACGAAGTGATACTAAAATGTACTATCTAAAAGTTAATGATAAAAAAGAAAGAGTTTGCCTGAAAACGTTTTTGGAGACATTGGGTATAAAAGAATGGACAGTTCGCTATTGGCTTGGAAATGGGACAAATCCCTGAACCAACAGAAGTCATACAAAAAATATCCAAAAAAGAATTAGTTAAAAATTAAAAAAAATATTTAATTGCACTACCGAAACTACCGTCCCATTATTTACTGTAGACAGAACCCATCATACAATCAAAATCACAATTATATCGTTTTTATGTCGACTACTCGGTTTCAGGAAATAAACCTGTGGCATCTAAAAAAGTATTTGAAAGCTTTTTATTTGAGGAGAATATTGGATTACTTCAACCAAAAAAGGATGCATGCGACCAGTGCTGTGCTCACAAAGTTGGTAATTTATCAGATCAACAGTATGTTAAACATATCGAACGAAAAGACCTAGCTAGAGCTGAAAAACATTCTAACAAAGAATTAGCACAAAAAGGAATCATACATGCATTAACAGCAGATCTTCAGGCAGTCAAACTATGTGCTTTCCTCAATGCCACTGCACTTTATTTTAAAACTAAACTACTTTTGATGGTTACTGTGGATTATTATGGAAGAACCTAGAAGAAGGTTTATTTTTGTTATTCCAAGTTTTATATTCTTATAAAAATATTTTTTGTTACTTCTATGTATGTACCACCTACATGTTTAAGTAATAATAAATAGTTATTATTTTTTAGTTTTAGATGATTATTTTGATCTCTTTCATAAGAAGTCTAAACCCTTTTAATAAGATCTCTATTAAAAAATATGAATAGGTAACTAATAACTTTTTGTAAACTGATTTTCTAATATTTAAATACATAATATTTTTGTTCGATTATATTGTTTTCAATTTTTTTCTAATTATAAATACAACCCTTTACGAAATTGTTTTATTTCAAAACCGCGTACCTTTAATAAAAGTCTACTTATTTTGTAAAATTAGTCAAAACAAAACCGCGTAAGTGACTTTACACAAAATCTAAGCCAACTACAAGTTTTACGTTATTTTCCAATAAAGAAAGTTGTAAAGAACTATCTGTTAAGTTCAATCGGTAATATGAATTGGAATCGCTGAGATATTAAGTTTTTTCTTTCTCCCGTAAAATCATCAAAAAGCGAATACGCGGTCTTTACAAGTTGCTCTTACGCGGATTCGCACGCGCAGCGACGTATCTCCTTTACCTCGATGTAAGCTAACTCTGTTCTAAATTTCATCAAAATCGGTTAATCTTTTGGGCCGTGAAAAGCTAGCAGACATAAAGACAGAAAAACTAACAGGGCTCTCTCCGTCACTCGTTTCCACTCGTTTCATACAATCGTAGTTCCGATTTCATTTGAATATTAAGCAACCAAAGTCCATGAAATTTTGCAGACATATTCTAGAAACTAATATCTGTGTCTGTGGTGTTTTAGATTTTTCTAAAAATATGTAGTTTTAAAATTACAGGGGCTCAAAGATTTGTATGTAAATTTTAAAGACCGCGTAACTTTGAAACCGAATATTTTAACAGAAATCTGGAAAACCACAGACATAGATATTAGTTTCTAGAATATGTCTGCAAAATTTCATGGACTTTGGTTGCTTAATATTCAAATAAAATCGGAACTACGATTGTATGAAACGAGTGACGGAGAGAGCCCTCATGCGATGAGCGCGTTGAATCAACGTGAACTTGAAGGCTTTACAATTAATTAATCGTGAACTTTGTATTTAATGTTTCAGGTTCCGTCAGTATAATATGTCGTGGAGTTTCTACATTATCTGATATCATCAATCCCTACTTAAAATTCGAAAGTATGTTTGTTTGTTGGTTTGTCCTTCAATCACGCCGCCACGTTGCAACGAATCACCTTGATGCTTTGATACAGATAGAGTTAAAAACCTGGACAGTAACATAAACTACTTTGCTCACAAAATCATGGAATGCCCACGGGATTTTTAAAAATACACGCGGATAAAGTCGCGAATTTAATCTAGTAAATAATAAATTTGCAGATTTGGGACAAAGCTTAGGTACCTAGGTCTATTTTTTTCTAGAAATGTAGCAAAAGAGAATGCACTCCTGAGGCCTCTCCGAAAACCAATTTTGAACCTTGAACATCACCTCGATCTTATGAAGAAATTGGAACATGAATTTTTCCACAAACTACTACATACATAAGAGTAATTTCACCCAGGAACCGTATGTGGGTTATCATTTATTTGCGCATCACGGGCATGGATTTTATGAAGAAATTGGAAAATAATTTTTTTTACACAAGAGTATTTTCATCTAGGAATTGAACCTGGGTTATCGTTTATAGGCATTTGCCATCATGGAAGGAAGAAACAGTTTTAGTCTCACATTAAAATAACATCAAAGTGATCTTAGTGATTTCACGTGGGTATTATAACATCAACAGATCTTACTAATAGTATATACCTACATATAAACTATATGATGCTCGCGACTTCTTCCGCGTGGATTTAGGTTTTTAAAAATCCCTTAGGAACTCTTTGATTTTCCGGGATAAAAGCCTATGTCCTTTATTTCCCCGGGATTTAAGCTAACTCTGTACCAAATTTCATCTAAATTGGTTAAACTGTTGGGCCGTAACAATTATCTTCTAGAACCAGATAAATCTTTACATAATAATATATGTATAACTGCAATTTTGCGTTGTAGAGTCGACATGTCCCGAGGATGCTTCGTTGTCGGGGTGAAACGTGCGAGTGTATCTTGGAGGACCTGAGTGGTGTTACGTGGTGGTGGTGCGTATTGCTTGCTTTTCCTGCATGTGTAGTAGCGGAAGGGCGGGCGGTGCATACATAGTGCATGCTGCACTTTGTATTATACAGATTATCTGGTTCTAGCAGGCTATAGCAAAATAAACTGTTCCTTGTAATTCTTTTATCCCTCTCTTTTTATATCCCTTCCTCCCTCCCTTTTTTATCTTTCTTTCATTATGAGAGTAGTTTTGGAGATTGGGTAGGCAATAGACGTCTAATATAAATAATTGACATAAATAAATTTATACTTACTTTTTCTTATTCTTAACTAGCTGATACCCGCGACTTCGTTCGCGTGGATGTAGGTTTTTTAAAATTCCCGTGGGAACTCTTTGATTTTCCGGGATAAAAAGTAGCCTATGTGCTAATCCAGGGTATAATCTATCTCCATTCTAAATTTCAGCCCAATCCGTCCAGTAGTTTTTGCGTGAAGGAGTAACAAACATACACACACACACACATACAAACTTTCTCCTTTATAATATTAGTGTGATAGATGTCTAATGATGATGATGAATTCTTTGATTTGAAGTTGGAAGTTTGGCACATCTCTAGACGCTTTATGGGTAGGTTTAAGGAAAGGACGATAATAATTTTGTTTTTGAAGGTAAGACGAAAATAGCTCGAAAATAGTCTAATTCAGTTTGACGTGGGCCGCCATGCGATATCCATTATCAATTACGTCATAACTCATTTTGTTTGCTTCCGGGTTTACTCAGGGCGAAACAGGATAATTTATTCACAATAGGTTGGTTTGGTAATTATTTTAGGGCTTTTAATTTACCATGATACTTGTGATTTTGTTGTTTATTTTGCCAAAGAAGCATTTTGCTGGAAACCTCGATTACTTCGAACACTTATGAAGCGATTCGCCTCCTCGTTTCTGATTCGAACCTCTTCTAGGCAAGTGAGCTCCACTTGGCTGCATCAACACTTGCCAGCAGGTCTGATTGCAGCCAAATGCTAGTCTAGAAATTAAAAAAAAAGAATAATTAGATTACAGGATCCTGGACAAGATAGCATTTAGTTTTCCAAAATTCGCACAGCTGTTCGTTTTAGGGGTTTTGTTTTATATTTATTTAGATTAACATAGCTAGGAACTAGAAATATATCTATAACCAGAATGAAATAAGATTTTTAATTCAAATGAACTTTTACAAATACGTTTTAATCGTAAAGTCAGTCTCGGTAGGAAGAGCATTCCGAACCAAGCAGTAGTGATCTTTCTACCGAGAAGAACCAGCAAGAAACTCGGAGGTTGCTCTTTTGAACAATTCTTATTATGCCATGAATGAGGGAGCTTTTAAGTTAACGCTTTCTTGTAGATTATATCAACATGACGTATGCTATGTAGTAATAAGTATGCTGGTATCTATGAAACTTATTGTGTCCTTAGACGTAAGAAAAAGATTGATGTGAAACATGAAATGAGCTGATTATAGTGAATTGTGTATGTGGCAGGCAGCCATTGCAATTTGCATTATCGAAAAAAATATTCGAAAACCGGTGAAGCGCGAGTCGGACTCGCATACGAAGGGTTCCGTACCGTCGTCGTACAAGATACACCTAACACTTTTATGTAGAACACTGCAAGTTAATGACGGACTGCGTCATCTATATGTGATTTAGTATTATTTAGTAATTAACGGTTTAAGAAAACATCGTGAGGAAACCTGCATGCCTGAGAGTTATCCATAATGTTCTCAAAGGTGTGTGAAGTCTGCCAATGCGCCAGTGCCAGCGTGATAGACTATGGCCCTAACCTTCACTCTGAGAGGAGACCCGTGCTCTGTCGTGAGCCGGCTGTGGGTGGATCATGATGATGATAATGAAAAATCTTTATTTATTACTCTTTACAATTCCTTAACAGTAGTACGATAACAACTGCATTAGATTCAAAACTGTGTTGCAGTTGTTAACGCCCATCTCCAGATTTCCAAAATTAGGTACTTAAGAAAGGAAGGAAGGAATGATAATGATGAGGGTGGGATCTTAAATATTGATTAATTATAATTAAATATAAAAAAATATTGATCAGTTGAATAGAAAAATATAAAAAAATATTGATTAGTTGAATAGAAAAAATAAAAAAAATATTGATTAATTATGATTAAATATTAAAGATTCAAAAATGCTTGTTCTATAATAGTAAACATTAGTTTTACACCAGTTAGGTAACAGGAGGGTATTATTGTAGTGGTCCCGGCGGATATGACCCATTCAGCGCTGGTGTGGCGCTGCGTCAGCGGCACCAGGGTCCACGCGCCAACCTGCAGCATCGCCGTGCTTCCGAAGCAGCGCTGCGACTGCTTGCTGCGCATACGCTTCAGGATTTGAAACCTATCACACCATCTCATACTAAAGGTAAAGGATAGACGGTAAAATAAATTGATTTTAGAACAAGGAAGCTGCCATTGAACTTAGAATTTAGATGTAATCAAGGAGAAAAACGCTGTTGTCATGATGTCAATAATATATGAAATCTATTGCTAAATTATAATTAAACCTATTGCTAAGTATTGATGTAACCAGTATAATAATGCTTTCCTTTTAATCGGCTGACACAACAGAACTATAAATTACCGTTATCATATAGATATCTAGATACATATCACTCTTGGTTACTCTTCCACTATTGGCTACAAATTCTGTCAATAACAATTATGTTGATGTGAATCAGTTTAGCAAGAAAGTTTATATAAACATTTATTGTACAGGATTCCATCTATCCTTTTCCTATAGTCTGTGCACAGCATACAGCATATGACATTGATATAGTTGTGCGCTATCTAGTCAAATTGTACATTAGATATATAGCAATACTAAATACCAGCGACATAAATGTTCTCTAGATGCTGCGTTTCATTGTAAGTTGTAACAACATGAACGAACATTGGTGTTCGAACTTCTGTCAATCGTAATCCACTTTGGACGCAGTCTGTAAAGATTAAACCAGCGCGATAACTCTAGATTAATTATTCTTCATATAAGTCTGGCCATTAAACGAGGTAACGCAGCCAGCAGTTCTGGGCATCCTGCCTCCTTAAATTGTTTGGATGACATTTTTGTTTTGTAATTTTATATTTAAGTATTTATAATATTTGTAAATAAAAACTCAATAAAACATTCAATATTTAAAAAAACACTCTATATTTTAAAAAATATTCACGTTATCACGTTTCAGTAGGTATAGGTAGCTTTAGTAGCTACAGTCTGTCCTCAATTATTTCGACAGGAGTGCGGACACCGATGTTCCTTCGAATGTTGTTACTACGAAGCGCCGCGTCTAGTGAAACATTTATATATCGTTGCTCTAAGTACGCATTGGTGATTTCAGCACTGAATTGTTCAAAACCACACCAGGCTACATGCTATCTTTCTAAATATTTTACTTACTTTTATGCAGTTTGGAAATCCCGAACTGTAACCATGTTATGTAATCACTCGTGCGTGCTTCCGTTAACGTTAACTTTAATTACACACTTGCTATTACAATTTTAACGTCTGGCGTCCATTAGGCGTTTGTGGTTACAGCACGTAGCTTTACAAAACTTGCCTTATCTTTTCTTGTCTCCAAGTGGGTGGCTTCCGGAACTGTTTACTAGTTGTCCTATTTAGTTAACTAGGTACTATAAGTACTCGTACCTACCAGTTTTTATACGAAGCGATTGTCTTCTCACCTCCAAAACCAGAAGGCCTACCGCAATTATATTTATAAAAAAAAAATTAAAAAAAATTGGTTGTCTGTAAAGTCGGTTTACTGACGATAGTTGAACGTGACAACAAAGGCCGATTGTGCTTCTTTGTCGCTCGTTCCGCGCTCTCGCTTGCACTTCAAGCCTTACATGGAACGCCTCAGAGCGAGGTAACGCCGCATGAGTCATGTTTTTTCGTGCGTGCAGCCGGCTCTATCGAATTATAAGACGTTGTCACGTCAAAAACGTAGATATATGTGTGTAAAGGTAGACGTTTCAATCGCAATGACCTGTGATTTGTCGTCATTGACTTACTATTGACTACAATTAACACTGCCTTGTTGCAACAAAAATACCATAAATTCAGCCAATCACGTGAATCGACAGTGTAATAATAATGATCAATCGATTATTATTTATTAATCCGGGATTGACCAGCTGGCAAACGAATTAAGGTTGTAGAAGTGCGTATCTTAACTTGGCTGGTTTTGAAATTTTTGGGTCTCAATGTAGGCTTCTGTTGCAATTAAATAATCATTGTTAGATAAGAATAATATGTCGAGAAAATTGAGACAAGTTTTGTAACGCGACGAGCTTTGCTATAATAATGATTAAATTAAAACTTTATCGAGAGTGTAATCAGTAAGACGCAAAGCTTCATAGGTAGGTATACGAAAAAATATGAGCTTTCATGTAATTTAATTACAATGTTAAGGGCAGTAGCAAATTACACACTTTTTGATCAGCCAATAATTTAATTCACAGCTTCAAAGATGTGAAGATATTTATTTATGTTAATAGGCCTAGTTCTCATACAATTTTAAAGTCGGCTTTATGCCTACTACTATTATTGGCTGATCGTTAAGGGTCGATTCACAGTTCATATTGACACAATAGAAACGAACAGGAGCGACAATCCAAATTTTACACAGCATTTTGACCTCTATCTTCACAGTGTAATGCACAAATTTCTATCGAGAAAAAAGTTGCACACATCCGCATAGACTTTTCGTCGTTTTTTTTTTCAGTACATATAGTGTTTTACATAGTGGAGATAGAGGTAGTAGCTTCGATTAGCTTCGACTCAGTGTCCATGTGAATGGATCCTTAGACTGTAATTTGCTAGAGCTCTATAATACGATCTAAGATTTAAAAAAAAATATATTATTAGCTAAAAGCTGCTAAAATAATAGCTTATTAAAAAATTAATAGCTAAAAGCTATTAAGTAAAATATTACACACGACCGCAAGAGTCGCCACATTCATAGAAAACCAAGAAACCCATTTTCAACTGACTTCTGACGTCTTCAGCATTTCTTCGCTGCGATCGGTGCGGCTGAATTTCGTTGCTGACGTCACATACATGTATTTTCATTATTGAAAATGCTTTTATTTATTTTATCAATTTAACTCTTATAGATACTTTTCATGCGCCTCTCGCGAGTCGTGAGTCGTGACATGGTAGATAAGGGTGAACACACATTGCCTCGCAATATACCTTGTGATATGATTTTTTGTTACAACGCCATAATACATAATATATACGCAATAGTACAAGACACGTTAAAGTATTATTAATTAAGTTTTGCTTTTAAAAATGTATTAAGCTTTTTATCTGTAAAAATATATAGTTTATTCAAATGTTACATTGTAATTTTTTTACAAACCATAATACTGTTGTTTTGTCGGTTATATTGTCGGTAGCGTGTATGAGATGCGATAATAAAGGCTAATCCCCATTGGCAGAGTAAAGCATCATTCACATGATTTTTGTCTATTAATTGATGTAGTTGATTCTAATGTGCAAAAATAATGAAAGAAAATACTTATGTTTTTCACAAGTACTTGATTTTTCAAAATCTTATTAAATTAACTATGTGGTTTTTAACAGATTTATTAGCGATACTATTTTATAGCTATTGTAATTTGATTTCGATCGTAGAAAAATTTATAGAGATAAATACGATCAATCAATCGAATTCTAGTTCATTTGTGTAGAGGTACATTTTACAAAATATGTACTTGCTCCTTCTCCCGAATCTAAACACTTAGCGATTCCATTTATTTGATTCCTGGAATACTTGATGTATGTACAAAACTTAAGACATAGGCTCGCTACCGACGACATCACTTTACATGAAAAATACCATCAAAAGGTATGTGATGTTTTTATTAGAGCGGAATTATACTATTGACGATGCGACGCGTTGGGCGTTTGTACTTTTATAGAGTGGTTCAAGGTCCTATTTAGAACCTATACTATGGTTCTAATCGTCATTACTTATCTATTCTAACTTTTAATAACATAAGGAAATAGTATTGTGTGTATATTGGAGGGCAATCTTCAGATTTTTTTTTTTTTTTAATAAGAATATTAGCCATGTTAATCATGACTAATATTTCCCTTTCCCCTCCAACTAAGCGCAAAGCTGTATTAGGAGTAGGTACGACAATAGTGCAACGGGTGGGGTTTGAACCGCCGACCTTTTAGAATTCAGTCGGCTCCTCAATTGCGGCATCTATTTAAAAAAAAAGTTTAAAAAAAGCCCTTTCGCCAATTTTGTGCGTCTGCGCAGAAACTACTTTACGGTTTTCACTAAGAAGTATACCTACTATAGAAAATACAACGATTTGATTCGACGTAGCAGTTAGCACGCGTCGCATCTTATTATAGTATGTTCTCGCCTCTATTAATTTTTAATAGGAATTTCTTAGTCAGTTACGATTGTTTAACAGTAATAATGTATTTGCAAGGTGCGCGCTACTTGTTCACGCCCAGAGGTGGGAAGCTCCTCTTCTTCGAGGGAAACACATACTTCGTGAACTCTTCCAAGAGACGAGACAAATCAAGAGTCCTGTGGTATTGCTCTTCTAGGAAATCGAAGAGTTGTACGGCTTCCCTGTTGACGTTGAACGATGTTGTGCTCGGCCAGCCGCCGGTCCATACACACCCGCCAAAGATATCTAGTCTGTTTCCTACTGCTGCTATAAGTGACTTGAACGAGCAAGACATATTTTCTCAATCTGGCTGTGGCCCAATAGGAGGTCGCTTTTAGATATAGAACGCAAAACATTAAGTAGAAGACTATTGAACTTATAGGAGGACTATTTCAAACAAAACCGGTCAAGTGCGAGTCAGACTCGCGCACCGAGGGTTCCGTACTCGGGTATTTTTTCCAACATTTTGCACGGTAAATCAAAAACTATTATGCATAAAAGTAAATAAAAATCTGTTTTAGAATGTACAGGTAAAGCCCTTTTATATTATACCACTTGGTTTAATTATCGTACTTTGAAAATTGAATCTCATTTTAATTTTTTCTTGTTGATGTAAACATAAATTCACGGTTTTCGGATTTTTCCCTTTACTTGGCTATAAGAAATACCTAACTGCCAAATTTCATGATTCTAAGTCAATGAAAAGTTCCCTGTAGGTTTTCTTGACAGACACGACAGACGCACAGACAAAGAGACATACAACAAAGTGATCCTATAACAATTTCCGTTTTTCCTTTTGAGGTGCGGAACCCTTATATATGAAGATTAGATACATACACAACTTGCATGCCCTACTAGATTTCAAAAACACACTCATTTTGTGTTTATCTAATGAATCGCAAGCGATAAGGTTGAGAAACGATCGGCTAAACTTAAAGCAAATAAGATAGGTCTACGTATTTTGTGCTCACACAAAAAGGCGCTGTATTTTATTAGAGCCAAATTATGTACATTTATGATGTTGAGGAATCAAGGACATTACCGCAGATAATGGCTTTGGAGTGGGTAACCTTTGTAGCTATCTGATGTCTCAGGTATCCTAATAACCTAAAATCCATACTAATATTATAAATGAGAAAGTGTGTCTGTCTATCTGTCTGTCTATCTGTCTATCTGTCTGTCTGTCTGTTTGCTACGTTTTCACGGCCCAACCGCTGAACCGATTTGAATGAAATTTGGTACAGACTTGGGATACATCTCGGGGAAGGACATAGGCTACTTTTTATCCCGGAAAAAAGAGTTCCTACGGGATTTAAAAAAAACCGAAATCCACGCGGGCGAAGCCGCGGGCATCCTCTAGTATGTAATAAATAATAATAATTTGAAACGATGATTTGCGCCGTAACTTAGATATAAGGTATTTGTTAAAATTATGTAATTTTCTATAAAAAAATTTGGCGTTTACTCGAAGTTAAATGTTTGAATTATAATAATGGGTCTAACTCAGTGTGTACATATATATGTAGTTATTTTTATTTATGACAATTTGTATTTAAAAAAGAAAGAATAATGTATGAAAGAAAAAAAAATGTATTTATAGTGCCAAAAAACATATATTGCTAATGGAAAAACGATTGTGCCATGTTTAAAAAACTTGATCATGTGTTTTAAATTCTAGTCAAATTGTAAATATCGTTTACGTTAAAATTAGCAGGTAGGTACTAACGCTAAACGTATAATCCTTAAATAGTATAAAATGAACTTCAATGAAGCCTCAATAGTCCAAAGAATACCAAAAAAAGTATGTTAGGTACTTAGTATGAAATCCACACATTGAATTTGGTCATACCCATTTCAAACTCACTCAGGCTTCATGGTTAGTTACAGAAGAACAAAGAACATAATTTAGTCGTGTCGAAAATATTCTTAAGGCGTTGCTCCCACAGCCCCCACCATATATTAAAAAATTAAAAATCATATTAAAAATCGTCCTGACTGACTAACTAACTGACCTATCAACCGTCGCGCTGGGGTTAGCAGCTTGAAATTTTGACAGTATGTTCCTTTTATGACGCAGGCGCCCACTAAAAAAGGATTTTTGGAAATTCCACTCCTGAAGGGAAATTCTTGTGAAAATTTTCAAGCTCTATGCATGAAAATTGGTACCTATTTGAGCTTTAGGTTAAAAATAAAGAAACATGTGTTTTAGAGACATACTGCAACAAGTGTAAATTAAAAATTTATAACACCCCCGACGATCCAAAGTATTTGAGTTTTCCAAAACATCATTTTCAAATAAATAATTATGTATTTAGGCAACGTCCATCTTGACAGCTTGACATTTGTCAATTGACATAAAATTATGAACCTAACGGTTATATAACCTTCTTTTCTACAAGAAAACTAGAAAAGAGCTGATAACTCTTAAACGGCTGAACCAATTTTTTTAGATTATAGCTAAGAACACTCTCGATCAAGCCACCTTTCAAACAAAAAAAACTAAATTAAAATCGGTTCATTCGTTTAGGCGCTACGATGCCACAGACAGATACACAGATACACAGATACACAGATACACAGATACACAGACACACAGATACACAGATACACACGTCAAACTTATAACACCCCTCTTTTTGGGTCGGGGGTTAAAAAACGATTAAGTAGTATTATCGATTAAGTTCGACTTAACTCAGAACTTGACTGTTGGATGTGGGATAGACGTCTACTATAAAATTTTAAATTATTTTAATTTGCTACGTACCAATAATGAAGTAAATAAAAACTTGGTAATTACTAATATAATTAAAATTAGTAAGTATTAGGTACTTACAGTTTTCTTTAATTAACTTTAATTTATATGTTAAGTTTAACTTAATTATACTTTATATACCTAGAGGTATTTTTTTGTAAGTTCTGGCTGTAGATAATTGTAAGTTATAAACGCTGATGTGATAAATAATAATGATTAAGTACAAACATTTAAGTATTTATTCTTTAAAATGTGAACATTTATGTCAAAAACATGTGCCAAATTGTATACCTAGATGATGGAATATAAAATTTTCAAAGTCGACTGAAGTTTTATTTCATTCTTCACCCTCTTTCTAAAATTATAAAAATAAATTACACATTTGAATATTTTTAGTGCACACCATTGAACTGCAATAGTACCGATAGAAGGGCAATCCAAACAAAAATCATGTTCTATGAAGTATTCGTATGACACTGGTCTTCAAGGTGTAAGCAAAACGAATTGGATCCCGCACATTGTTCGGAATCACCTGTTTAGTGCGTAGTACTACTATTATAAGAGGTCGTTAGTAAACTATTGAGGAGTCAAACCTTGAAGCTGTTAAAATTAGCATGACTTTGGTCATCAAGCTGTAACTTTTGTCATCAAGTAACAGCATGATCATCAAAAGCCATTGCATTCATCTTGATATTTGGAGACAGTTTGCATCGTTGAGACAGACATTAAATATTTTTATCACGGAGAATAGAAATATAAACCTAAATCTAACTTAACTTAATCTAAACCTAACTTAATTTATTATTACTTTGCTACAATCATTTTGGTACATGAAAAATAAAAATAAATAAGTAAAAAGTTGCACACAACAGCTTGTAATTGAATAAAATAAATAAAATGAAGGGTCGCCGCGGGATTTCCATAATCAAATCCTCGTTTACAACAGCTGAACATATGTAAATTAAAAAAAATTGACCCATTAGAACCAACGATACATACACTCGTACCTTTGACACTAATTTCAAGCAAGCTCGACTATCTCGTCGAGTATATCTTCGGTTTGATAATTTGGGGCGAGAAGACGCTGCATAGAAATCTACCTGCTCGTTTCTGGGAACTAAAAAAAGCTTGTCTAGACGTCCTGCCTTTTGATGTATTTCTATTAAAGGAGTTTTTGTTGAACACTGATTGCATTCAATGTTGTTAAGGCTGGGGCTACATTATACTGCAAAGCGACTTACGACACACTAACCCAACTTATCGTATCCATTTTCGTACTAATATTATAAACGCGAAAGTGTGTTTGTCTGTCTGCTGAACTGATTTTGAGTTACAGAGTTATTTTAAATAAAAAATAGCAAACAAACGAATATGCGGGTCACCTGATGTTAAGTGATTACCGCCGCCCATGAACATTTGCAGTACCAGAGGAACCGCCAATGCGTTGCTGACCTTTCAGGAATTTGTTGGTCCACCCCTTGAATAACCCCATGTTGTAATCTAATGTAATGTAGATAGCTCGGAGACGGAAATAGGATAGTTTCATTTTGGAAAAGTAATGAGTTCCCACGGGATTAAAAAAATCTTAGTCAAAGTGGATTGGTAAGTCGTGGGCATTACCTAGTCACACTTCACACTAATATTTAAATGGAGAAATTTAGAATGGAGATAGATTATACCCTGGATTAGCACATAGGCTACTTTTTATCCCGGAAAACCAAAGAGTTCCCACGGGAATTTTAAAAAACCAACATCCACGCGAACGAAGTCGCGGGTATCAGCTAGTTCATGCATAAAAACTAGTAGTATGTCAAAATATTGATTGGGATTATATTAACCTAGCAGACTCTGGTTCAGCGCGATATGTGAAAGTTTGGATGTCTGTTTCTCCTTCACGCTACACTGAAGGAATTGAGATAGGCTACACCGTGAATTAACATTAGGTTACTTTTTACCAAAGAGTTTCCGCGGGGATTTTAAAAACCTACATCCATGCGAATGAAATCGTGGGCATCATTTAGTTTACCCATAAAATAGTGGAGAGGTTCAATCTTACTTAAAAAAAACCGGCTAAGTGCGAGTCAGACTCGCGCACTGAGGGTTCCGTACTCGGGTATTTTTTCCAACATTTTGGGCGAAAACTTGCATAAAAATAAATAAAAATCTGTTTTAGAATGTACAGGTAAAGCTCTTTCATATGATACCCCACTTGGTATAGTTATCTTACTTTGAAAATTGAAACACATTTTAATTTTTTTTTAAATGATGTAACCACAAATTCGCGGTTTTCAGATTTATTCGTAAAAATTAGAAAATAATAATAATGTTACGGATTCCGTATTTATTTTGTGTTTCACTGTTCGACCCTTGTCGCTTTGCAACCAAAAACAGCTCAATGTAGCCTCATCCTAAGCCAGACGCAGGTAGACGAAAGTTCGGGCTTCACCGATTTCAAACACTACTTAATTTAAGGTCCAAACTCCAAGGGATATCCTTACAATTGATATTAGAGATTTTGGGAACCTTTTTTGTCAGGCTAGCCCTAAACGAGTGCTGGAATCACAGACTTAAGAAAGAAATAGACGGAGAACTCGGCAATAAGATGCATAGACAGTTTCTCAATACAGTTTTTTTTATTTTCTATGGGCACACGCTTGACCTTAATCACACCTGATGGAGAGTAATGATGTGGCCTAAGATGAGACTCATTTGCTTAGAAGATCTATTCAGTGATTAAAGATTTTAATTTTATTTAAATTGATAAAGTCGATGGTAATAGCTGGTAGGTAAGCCTGCGTGAAATTGTGCTCAAGATGAAACTTGCGTTTTACTCGTATTTGCCCGATTTTGATTACTATTTCTTAGCCTGTACAATTTTTCACTTTTGACAGGGCGTTGATAAGTCAGTCAGTGAGTAAACCAGGACTTTCTTTTTAACCCCCGACCCACAAAGAGGGGTGTTACAAGTTTGACGTGTGTATCTGTGTATCTGTGTGTCTCTGTATCTGTGTATCTGTGTATCTGTCTGTGGCATCGTAGCGCCTAAACGAATGAACCGATTTTAATTTAGTTTTTTTTGTTTGAAAGGTGGCTTGATCGAGAGTTTTCTTAGCTATAATCTAAAAAAATTGGTTCAGCCGTTTAAGAGTTATCAGCTCTTTTCTAGTTTTCTTGTAGAAAAGAAGGTTAGATAACCGTTAGGTTCATAATATTATGTCAATAGACAAATGTCAAGCTGTCAAGATGGACGTTGCCTAAATACATAATTATTTATTTGAAAATGATGTTTTGGAAAACTCAGATACTTTGGATCGTCGGGGGTGTTATAAATTTTTAATTTACACTTGTTATACGAGTATTATTGATTAGTAGTTATTGATTAACGGAAATGTGAGTCCCCGTTTACCGTCTATCTCTTTTCTTTAATCTAAGGCTGCAACTTAGAAAGGTAAAAAAACGAATACCTGATATATGTAATAGTACCTACGCAGCGCTAACAGGAATGTGGTTATACAAGGTTTTGGAGGTATGCAACTGGTTTTTAGGGAAAAGCAACTGCGTATCATTGGTCTAATTCAATGCGTCACAGACGGTCGTAAAAGTTGCTTTTCGAATGCTCAAATGCTTCACTAATTAGGCTTGTTAGGTATTAGATGGCATTGACTTGGGTTCTTAATTAATTCGGTTTAAATACATTTGATGTATATTAGAAACATGTGTCTTATAACACACACACACGCGGCACGTCCACTAACTTGTCAAAGTTTTAAAGGTGTGTGAAGTCTGCCAATATTAGACATATCTGTTACTAGCTGATGCCTGTGACTTCTTTCCCGTGGATATAGAGTTTTAAAAATCCCGTGGAACTCATTGATTTTCCGGGATAAAAAGTAGCCTATATGTTAATCCAAGGTATCATCTATCTCCGTTTCGAATTTCAGCCAAATCTGTCCAGTAGTTTTTGCGTGAAATAGTAACAAACATTCATCCATACTTACAAACTTTCGCGTTTATAATATTAGTAGGATTGTACACCCAAAAATTCGGATCCTCTTATAAAACAGAAAAGATTAAGCAAAAAAAAAAAGGTACAATAGACGTCGCTAAGCAGCAGGCAACCCCTCGATACCTAATACGGCCTTTGTTTTTATCTATACTTAGGTATAAGATATATTTATCTATTGGTATATCTAAAACAAAAATCAGTGAGCTATAACATATATCTGTGTGTTACCATGAGAAGTTTGGTACAGAGAGCTATCTCTGCATCCTGGAGATGGATCACACCAATATTATAAAGGAGAAAGTTTGTACGTGTGTGTGTGTGTATGTTTGTTACTCCTTCATGCAAAAACTACTGGACGGATTTGGCTGAAATTTGGAACGGAGATAGATAATATCCTGGATTAGCACATAGGCTACTTTTTATCCCGGAAAATCAAAGAGTTCCCACGGGATTTCGAAAAACCTAAATCCACGCGGGTGAAGTCGCGGGCATCGGCTAGTATAGGATATATGTTTTATCCCGGAAAATAAAAGATTTCCTACGGGAATTTTAAAAACCTAGGTCCGCGCGATGTCGCTGGTATCAGCTACATAACTAAGAAACTTAAAAATACGTAACTATCTAATTAAAAGATACCTAAGTTAAGATTTATCAACATCTTATTCTACTCAAACTTAGTTAATGCATTATTATAATTAATACAATGACCCACATTATTTTTTCACTGACGCGGTTTGATAACAAAGATTATTTAATTATTATTTAAATAAAATTTACATATCAGGCATTACGATTCACCGGGCCCATAGAGGAAGTAGTTGTTAATTAATTATTATTCTAATTATAAGCAAACAATAACAAGTTTTCAGAATATAGTTTATACGTTAAACCTAATTAAATATAACTACGCACATACCTAACAGGATTTATCGTATCTTTTTTTTAATGTGACCAGTTTTCCATTAGAATAGCCCTTTAATGAAACCTATTAACACATCCGTTGTAATAAACCTTATTTTTTTGATTTCCAGTTTCAGGATGTTTTTACCAAACTGTAGGTACTTTAGATTATAATAAAGGTAATTTTTTATCAGAATGATAAAACCTGCGTTTAAATCTGTCGAATCAATTAGAAAGAAAGTTAACCTCAGAATCACTACATCTTCTTAGTATGGAAGAATTCGATCTTCGTTCTGATAAATAACTACATGCAACCAACGACCTCAATGTATTACAACGCAGACGGGTCATTTCAAACAAAAGTTTTTGCGGCCTGCAACTCGCTTTAACTTACAAGTGATGTCCAGTAT
The DNA here is from genome assembly GCF_905333055.1 of Maniola jurtina. Lineage (NCBI taxonomy): Eukaryota > Metazoa > Arthropoda > Insecta > Lepidoptera > Nymphalidae > Maniola > Maniola jurtina. The sequence continues at coordinate 12,054,661 of NC_060038.1, forward strand.
GATACTAATTAGGACATCGTTATAGAACATGATTTTTATTTAAAATAGCCCTTCTGTAAGTAGTTTAGTTAATGCTGTGTCCTAAGGCACACATCTAAAAGAGATCACCGTCATTAATCATCATTATGAACCGATGATGCTGACCGATGGATATCAGTCTCTTGCAGTCACTTCCACATAACACGGGTCTTGCGCCGCCTGAATCCAGCGGCTCCCAGCGACCAGCTAGTGCGGGGTCTTCCAACGCTGCGCTTTGCAGTGCGAGATAGAAAGATAGATAAATAGATAGATAGAAAATATTATTGCACACAAAACATGTAATCGTCATCATTATCATCATCAGCCTGTGGATGTCCACTGTTGGACATAGGCCTCCCCTAAAGAGCGCCACCACAACCGGTCCTCAGCCTTCCTCATCCAGCCACTTCCCGTCAGCCATTTTATATCGTCGGACCATCGTGCTGGAGGGCGTCAAAACATGTAACAACCAAGACAAAACAAAGACACTAAAAATTAAATACAATCGTCTGCAAAGGCGGCCTTATTGCTCCGAGCAATCTCCACCAGTTCGAGGTCGTCATTCTAGCACCGTGGGACCCAAAGGTCTATCGGTTTTTCGAACTATGTGCTCTGTCCATTGCCATTTCAGTTTCGCAACCTGAATGAGCTATACAATCGGATACTCTGGTTCCCCTACAGATCTCCTCATTTCTATTCTATTTGATCACGTAAGGAAACTGCAGGCATAGTTCTCTCCATTGCCCACTGAGTGACTCTGCTTTCTTATGAGACCCATAGTTAGTACAAAAGAGATAACATAATATATTTAAATAGGTAAGAACTAAGATGTGTGTATCGTTCCGTGAGAATGCCGCCGAGTCATTAGCGCTAGCACCAAGTGCATTCACATCAAGATGTACCGTTATTCATTGTTCTACATATAGAATACTTACTTGATTCATAATCATAATACCTACAATTTTCCATTAATGTAAACAGACTATACGTCACTAGCTGGTGCCAGCGACTTCGTCCGCTAATCCCATGAGAAAGAGCTCTTTGATTTTCTGGGAAAAAAGTAACCTATATGTCGCTGTCCAAGTCTTTAACTAAATGTATAAATCGGTTGCTCCGTTACGTTGTAATTGAAGGACAAACAGAGCACACTTTCGGTTTAATACGTTGAAAACAAAAATGGCACTATCAAAATATGGGCAGTTAAGATCAGGTGAAATTCAGCGAGAAAAACAGGTCCTTTGTAAAAATAACTTCTATGACCTATGATGACACTAATATCACTTTATACTTGATCGTTTTAAACTCAATAAATCTTTAAATGGTCATATTGAAAAATCTCATACTATACTGAAAGATCGAGGGTCACTTTATTTTCAACTAGCTGATGCCCGCAGCTTCGCCCGCGTGGATTGGTCAGATCCCCTGCAGCATCAGGATTGAGGAGTTGGACTCCAAATTTTTTATGAAACAATCTCGCGAAGTTCCTCTATCGATTAAAAAAGAAATGACACAAATCGGTTCAGAAATCTCGGAGATTTCAGTGTACATAGGTAGAAAAACACAACTCCCTTTTTGAAAGTCGGTTAAAAAAGTAGCCTATGTTACTCCCTGGTCAATTTTCTACTTGTCTGTGAAAATCCCGTCAAAATCGGTTCAGCCGTTCCCAAGATTAGCCTTTTCAAACAGACAGACAGACAGACAGACAGACAGACAGACAGACAGACAGACAGACAGACAGACAGACAGACAGACAGACAGACAGACAGACAGACAGACAGACAGACAGACAAAAATTTTAAAATCGTGTGATTCAGTTATAGTATCGTTCAAATAACCATATGACCTTAATATGCGGTAGTTATTTCGAAATTACAGACAGACACTCCAATTTTATTTATTAGTATATAGATGCGCGATATGGGTAATTATAAGGTAAGGCAGATGGCCTATGTCCAATAAAAATTGGGCGTACAGTTTAGTTATTTCTAGTTCACTAACGATTCCGCTACAGAGCATAGCCTATCCATAATAAGAGAGTTATGACAGGTTTCTTGCAGGAATTTCCACAGTTTACAGTCTTGTGCCTCCTGCATGCAGACTGCGGCTTCCTGCAACTCGTTTTTAGTCTCTACGAAGCTGAAGTAACACGCCATGTTCGGAAGACTAAAGGATGTTAGAAGTTAGTACCCCAAGGTAGTGGAATGTCTTATATGTACCTACTTTTGATTAATCTGAACTGCTTAGTCTTCGTAAGTAATGATATTTATTAGATTTTAGAATAAGGAACGAGCTCTTCCTAAGAACGAAGAACAGACGAGAAGTATCGGTTCAACCGGTTTTGACGAAATTTTGTATAGATATAGTTTGTACCCCAGGGACAGACATAAGCTAAAAGAGTTCCCACAGGATTTTTAAAATATGTAAATCCACGCTAACAAAGTTGCGGGCTTCGCCTTAATGGTACAGAGATTGCTTGGTACAGAGACAAATTTTAATCCCGGAAAAATCAAAGAGTTCCCTCGGGATTTTCGAAAATCTAAATTCACGCAGTCCAAGTCTCAGGAATTATCTAGTGATGTGATAATTATATAATTAGATGTATGCGTGCGTCATCAATAAACGAAATAAAACGTTACGTAGGCATCTCATTTTATAAGGTAAATACGTACTACGAGTATTTAGGTACTATTTACGTTAGTTATGTTACATCATCAACCGAGAGTACCTTTTAGATTGCCAACCCGTGAACTAAATACTAAGAGCAGCGCCCTCGAAGAAGATTCTCAAAAGTACAGACCACGTTGTTATATGACTCATCACGTATTTTCTACGTTTCCTGCTAGATGGCGCTACGCGTATTTTCAGGAGGGTGTTTTGGTAAACTCAAATCGATTGTTTGGATTTCCTTTCGTTAAAATTTGAGTTTTTTTACTGAGTAGTCGTTTGTTAGTTTAGTTAAATGTTGTTTTATTATTCGCTTCAATAATAATAATCAATCTGTTTTATATGGATTACTGGATTGTAGAGTTTAAAAACCTTCTTTTAGGGTATAGTTTGCAGTAAGATATTTTTATCTAAGTGGCAAGTCGATGTTTTCTGAAAATATGAATAACAAGAACGAAGTTTTCCATAGCAGAATGCGCTTTTCTTATAAGTGGAGTGGTGGGAGATTTCCGTAAAGATGTAGTTTCAATATAGTACACATTTCACGGAAACCTGACAAACCACAGACACAGATATTTGTTTCTAGAACGTGTATACAAAATTACAGTGAGTTTGATTGGTTAATTTTCAGATGAGAGCCAAACTACGTTTGTATGCAAAGCGCTGGTTAGCGCGCTTTCGTTACTTATCTTAATTCTACGTTGGTTTGGTTGCTATCTACATATTTACCTTCGAATTATTCCTGAATATGACTACTACTGGATGATGCCCGCGACTTCGTCTGTGAAGATATATCTATGTTTTTTTAAACCCATTGGAACTCTTTTATTTCACTTACTGTCACTCTCTAGGTCTTTAACTATGTCCCCTATGTCCATGTAAAAAATCAGGTGGATCCGTTGCTCCGTTGCGGCACGATTGAAGGACAAACTAAGAAACGTATTTTCGCATTTATAATATGGGTAGTGAAAGTAGTGACTTTCTAGTAACGGACTAAATACCTAGTATAATATTTGTAGTCTATAATTTTTTTGGTCTATTTATACAGGATATATCGCCGCCCGGTTTGTGATATCTCGTCGTGGTAACCCTATGATCATCTACAATGGAGCTAACTTCATCAGAGAGAGAACGAGAGGGGAACGCACGAGATGGGTATGTGGGAGAAAGAGACGGAGACAGTGCATCGCGAGCTTGACTACAGTTGAAGGCATAGTCGTTAAGGCTTCAGGATTTCATAACCACGTGATATTATGAAACATGAAGTTTCCTAGTTTGGCTATGGTGCAATTTGTAAAGAAGTGACCATGTCAGGAGTTTTACGTCCGCGCCACGTCTCTACTATCTCCATTTGTCGAAATATAGGTACTAATGCCTGCATCACCTTAATCAGGATAATAGCTTAAAATCAGCGCTGTTATGCTCTTATGTTTTTGCAAGGGCATACAGCATTATGCTGAGCTGGGTTGTGCCACACATAACATAGTTTATTGTTATACATATATTATTTTATATTTTATAGTTGGTATTATACATGTTATTTAATACATGTATTAGTGGTTTATGTATTAGTATGTAATATGTATCAGTTATTTGAATGTATGTTTATTAGTATATTACACACCACCTGCAGTCTAATTTTCCTTATACTTTCCAATCTTTAAGGTTGCCTGGTAGAGATCGCTAATTAGCGATAAGGCCGCCTTTTGTATCTTCCCTCTGTCTTTTTTATTCTTTCATGTAATCCTTCTTGTGGTTGTGCAAATAAAGTGTATTTATTATTATTATCTATATAAATTACTCTCACGCCCGGTTACAAAATAGATATATATAAAAGCCAAGTATTATTATTATTATTATAGTTTTCGGCGCTTCTTGTGCTTGAAAGTTTTTAGCTTAAATATTAAGAAGTGGAGGCGCCGGGATGACCTACATTTAGGTTCAACTAGTGATGTGTGGCACAAAACATAAATAATCGTTTTTCCTTTCTTTCTTTCTTTCTATACCTAGTCGGTTTATGGAGAAGACTACGTGTCTGCCCTTTCTCTCTAAAAACTACTATCGCGAACGCGTCTAGAATGAAGAAAAATAAACGATGCGAGGAAACCAAATAATTACTTAATTGTTATTTGTAGGTTGTAAAATATTAGGAACTGATTTCATTTGCGAGTTTAAGTCAATCAAACGAAACATCGTGGCCTTGTTAGTTCATATAAAATGAGTTACTTTTTTTTAATACCTAATAAGTTTAATTTATAAATGAAAACTACAAGAATTTAAAAATAAGAGATGTTGAAGAATACTAGAAAAAAATAAAATACTTACATAAAAAAATTGATATCTACCTAAGTAGGGAACATATTTAGTTTTTATTGATAAGTTTTTTGGCATGTTAAATATTTTATTGTTTTTTGTAATTCTTCGAATTTTATTAAGTAATCTGAACATTTTGAATTATTTTTAAAAAATGTGCATGTAAATAGATTTTATACCTATTCATAAAAATATATCTTAGGAAACTCAGGGATCAAAATGTAGTTTTAGCATAAAATAGGAATGATTGAAAAAATTAAATAAGTAAAAATAAATAAATAAACTTAATAAGAAATAAGGAAATAAGAGGTCTTTCATATTTTTATACATTTTGTGATATAATTAGGTGCTAATGATGATAAAATAGATCATGTTAAAAATATGTAAATATTTGTTAAACAATAATTTTATGTATATTTAAGAATAAAAAAAATATTATTGTGTTAATTAAATTAATTAATGAATGATGATCTGCAGTTCTAAATAAAAGAGGGTACATACAAAACATATATTATTGTTTGTTTAATAAATCGGCTTAGTGAATAAATGTTATATTTTTACAAGGATATATTTTATTTTATTGTGAAAGAAAAACCAATTTTTCCAAGGGACTTTAATACTAATGTAAATGTAAATTAATTATGTAAGTTAATGATCATTATAATGATGAATCTATCATCAGGCCATTACAAAGCTCGGGTCTCTTCTTAAAATAAGGGGCTTTAAGCCATACTCCGCCTCGCTGGCTAAGTGCGGATTGGTAGACTTCACACATCTTTGAGAACACATCTTTGATCTATGAAAAAACTCTTAAGCATGCAGGTTTCCTCACGATGTTTTCTTTCACCGCAAGTTATTAAATACTAGACGATGCCCGCGACTTCGTCCGCGTGGATTTAGGTTTTTGAAGGTCACGTGGGAACTGTTTGATTTGCCGGGATAAAAAGTTGCCTATGTCAATTACATGGACGCAAGCTACCTCGGTACCAAACATATAAATCGGTCAAGCGGATGAGTCTTTAGAAATCCCGCGGGAACTGTTTGTTTTTCCGGGATAAAAGTAGTCTATATCCTTCCCCGGAATGTATCGTGAGTCTGTACAAAATTTCATTAAAATCGGTTCAGCGGTTGAGCCGTGAAAGCGTAGCAGACAGACAGACACACTTTCGCATTTATAATATAAGTATGGATTAAGTATGGATAGTATGGATTTAATTGCTTAAAATGCACACAGTTTCGAAAAGTTAGAGGGCGTGCCCGGGATCGAACCCGCGACTCCTTGAATAGGACTGTAAGAGTCCCCGCAGACCACAAACTTTTTATCGGCCGATAGTTTGGTCGGTTTCTTAATCAGTATGAAGATGTATGTAAGTGCGCAAATTATAAAGATTCGGTATCGGTCGATAAAAAAATTTGATGGGCTATACGATTGCCTTCAAACTGAACTGTCGGCGTACTATCGGCCGACTGCTAAATCAGTATGGCGCTCTTCCACGCGCGCACATTACCGATTATTTAGTCGGCCGATAGTTCACTTTACTCCGAGCTTTGGCGCTGGCTGGTCATGCGCATTTGTCACGATGGCTATGTCAAGTTGTAATTCGTCGCTGCTTGTCGAAACATCCGTTATAAATTTAATAGAAGAAGTTGAAAAAAGACCCGCGCTCTATAAAAAAACATTAAAAGAGTACTCAGATGTAAACCAAAAGAAAAAACTATGGGAGGAAGTCTGTGAAGTAGTTGTTCCTAATTGGAATCAGCTTAGTGCCGAGGACAAAACACAACAAGGTATGTATCGGTACTTGTAAGTATATTTTTATTCATGTACGTCATGTACATAATACACTACAATATTGTAAAGGTGACAATCGGACAGACATCGGTGAAATCAAACATAAATCCGCCACTGTTTATATTTCGTTTGAGAGTTTATATTTTTGTTCCCCTATTCCGTAGGTATATTATTAACTTTATGGTATACTAGATATTGCTCGCGAATTCGTCCGCTTGGATTTAGGTTTTTCAATTCCCGCGGGAACCCTTTAATTTTTTGGTATAAAATGTAGCCTTTGTCGTTGCTTTAATCGTGGGTATGAGATACTATTCCCAGCCAAATCCGTTCAGTAGTTTTTGCGTGAAAGAGTAACAAACACACAGACACATACATACAAACTTTCGCCTTTATAATATAAGTTTGATGTGATGTTATATTTCTCCAATATTTTTGGCCGGCCGAAGTGAGCGCAACCCCCATTTTGCACATGTAATTTTACATAGTTGGGCACGTAATTATGCATTCTGCATCGGATCGCGCCTGCGTTCAGCCTGGGCAAGAAGTTTGGAGCTGTTAGAGTTTTTTTCAATTTCAAAGCCTTTATTTACTCCTTATCTTATCTTAATCCTAATTATTTACATATTATTTTTTAAGTTATTTACATTTTATATCTAGTCTTAATTTAATGTTAGTAAGTACATCTCTGTTAGTATTTATGATTGCTATGGTGAGCGTATGAAGTGTGGATGTGAATGTATACTTGTGTGTATGTGAATACGAGTGTTTAGTAAAAACTTAGTATATTTTATTTAATATTATATTCTTCTTTCTTAGATAAGGATCCCTCTTGGGTATAGGCCTCCTCCAGTTGGTGCCATTTTTTTCTGTCTTTGGCACTTTCAAGCCAATTTATTCCTGCTATTTGTACAATTTCGTTGGACCAGCGTGCCTTCGGTCTACCAATTTTATGTCAGTTAGAGTTTAACTAAATCAATATTACACTTTGTTATATTGACAAGGAATTGCACCTCCAGGAGAAATAAAGTATGACGACATATACTGCCGCACCTCATTCATATTATTTCTTCCTCGATTGTTTTTATTTATCGTTAAGTTATTCATAGGACAACTGTAGAGTGTATCGGTGAATTTTACACCATCTTTGATTCGTACATAATTATGAAGGACACAGCAAGCTTTGATTATTCGAACACAAAAATTGATATTCACGTCAATTGGGCGGTGAAAAATACGCCATTTGTTAGCGAGAATGCCGAAAGTACATTCAACCATGCGTCGAGCTCTTGTATGTCTATAGTTGAAAATTCGCTTGGTGTAGTTTAAATTTCTTTTTGCATAAGGGCGTAATATGTGATTGTCAAGTCCAAACGCTTCATCGCCTACGACAGAGAATGGAATAACATTTCCGTCATCATCATTGGGCAAATGCCTTCCAGAGGGAATGTTTAATCGGTTTTCGGAAAGCCGTTTACCCATTTCAGATGTTTTAAATATTTCTGAATCACTAGCTGTCCCATAAGAACCAACATCTATATACACAAATTTATAATCTGCATCTGTCCAAGCCATTAAGACGCAAGAGAAGAACTTTTTGTAGTTAAAATATGATGATCCGGAATGTTCTGGTTGTATCATCCGTATATGCTTGCCATCTATCGCTCCAATGATGTTTGGAAAATTTGTGCGACTATAAAATTCGTCTGAAATTTTAATCCAATCATCTTCTTGTTTGATTGCCATAAACAACGGTTGAAGTATGTTCCATATTTGCTCACATGTAGTTTTAGTAATATCTCGTATTGTAGAAGCACCCATTAGATAATCAAATGACAAAGTATTGAAACTAACTCCGGTAGCCAAATATCTGTAAAGAATTAATTATAGGTATTATTATTTTTCAGGTCGCGATGTGCAAAAAAAATGGGCTAACTTACGAACTTGCTTTCGACGAGAGTTGAACGCACAAAAAAACACAAAGTCGGGTCAAGCTGAAAGGCTCACTAAGAGGCGGAAATATATCTATTATGAAGAATTATATTATTATTTATTATTTTTACTACCATGCATGGAAAATAGACAAACAGAAGGCAACTTGATTGAAGCAAAAGAGGATGATTCACAAGAAGATAATGAAGGTGATGTCGAATCTAATCCTTCTACTTCTACGCCTATTCGTCGTCAGAAGAAGAGGACTAATGTATCCCAAACGGATTTGGATGAAGCATTATTAAAATCATTGAAAAGCAGTGAGACTGTTGATGAAGATACAAATTTTGCTTTATCTCTAGTCCCTTCACTTCAGAATTTAACAGCCGAAGAAAAACTTGATGCCAAGATCGGTATTCTCAATATTTTTAAGCAGATTAGACTAGCCAGGCGTGTTCAGACTACTTCTCAAACATCTACAACTAACTACAACGTATTACAGCAACCATTGTCCTCTTTTCCTGTATATAATCGAGGAACTAATATCTTGCCATCACAACAACCATTACCAACATTTCAAAACATTCCATCACCAGGCAATTCGAATGATACTGCCCAATCTTATTTTTCAAATTTTTCTGATGATGCACAAATATACGATTTGTAAATTCTAATAAAAAAATTATCAGAAGTATTTGTGGTTTATCTTACCGTATTGTAACGCTCAATCTCCCTTCAGCAGGTATTGAAAGTCTTAAATTTGTATCCTCCTTCGCTATTGCTGGTCCAATTAATTTGACGAGTTCATTGAAGCTGCTTATGCTCATTCGATAGAAGGCAAAAAATTTGTTTGGGTAATCTAGTAATTTGGAATGTAACGTGTAAAATTTTCCGTTTAGTAATCTGTCACTGTGAATGGGATGCACCCAATACTCTCGGTTTCTCTTCTTGATCCTTCTTCTCCGTAGTATAAAAGCAATAATAACATTTCTGGATAATTTTCTAACTTTCATTATGCAACCGCTTTCTTCAAAAGTCACTTAACAACTAGCAAATCATTCAAGATCAGTCGACCGACTGTTGTTTGGTATGCGCACTCATCACCAACCGTTTTAACCGACCGACTGTTTAGTTGGCTCGGTGTGCGCGCTAGTAGCCAAATCCGATCAAACTATCGGCCGATAAAAAGTTTATGGTCTGCGGGGACTCTAAACTTTATGTAAATTAGATATTATATAAAACTACCTATAAGTATAGAATGTAACGGCGATGTAAGTCTGACTAGTTTCGAACCCATCGACTAAATTACATCGACTTAAGCCTCATTCGCACGCGAGCTTTTTTAACGTCCGTTAAAAAAGCGTTCAAATAGAACAAATGCATTCCCAAGTAACTGTTCACACGTCAACGCTTTTTTAACGCGCACTTTGTATTTTCAGCGCAACGCCGGGTTTTAACGCAACGCTTTTTAACGTTCGTGCGAATTAGCCCTAATTCGTTAAAAAAGCTCTCGTGCGAATGAGGCCTTAAGGCTAAGTACGTGAGTACAGCCGTTACATTCTATTCTTATAATGGAAATCACTCACAATAGTTTAGAAATTAAAATGTAATTCTACTTGTTTTTTTTTAAATTTTTCAGGAAAATGGTGGAAATTCGCGGTTCCAAATGGTATGGGAAATTGTCAATTCTCCTTTGATGATCTAGAAATCGCTCTGCATCATTGTTCAAATGATTAGATAGCCGCATATTTTCCGAACGCTACTACTATGTACTACTACTACGCTACTAGGCTACTATTATTTAATACTGTGACTTCTTAGATTTGCCTGAGATATAAAAATTGTTTGTTAACTTGTGCAGCGCTTCTAACAGCGTGTACTTATACTTATTTATACCATTTTATATGCAATTTTAATAATTATTTGATTTATTTTATTTGATTTAATTTAATTTATTCTTATTTTTAATTTAATATTTTTAAATTTTAATTTAGATTTAAGTTTATTTTATACAATTGTCAGTTGTTATTATACCTAATTCTCTGTAACTAAATTAAAAAAAAAAACATTTTGTAGAGGAGGTTAGGCAGGCGATGAAGAAAACACGAGGTCGAACTAGACGGAAACTATATATTGGTTCACCACTTAGTTTAGGTACAATCTTATAGTTTGACACTCCGTAGGCTTCCAGAACGCCCTGTTCCAGCAGATGTGGATGCAGGAGTTCGTGCCACCTATGAAGGTTGGTAGGTTTCCGGAACGCCCCGTCCCAGCAGATGTGGATGCAGGGGTTCGTGCCACCTATGTCGTTGGTACTACTGAAACCAGCGTTTAACTCTGTCCCAACAGATGTGGATGCAGAGTTCGTAACTCGTTTGAGTACCGAGCGAAGGAATCCGGAACTGACTCGGAATTCATTAGGGATTGATTGGGATTGCTTTTGAATTGCTTGGAATGATTTTACAAACATATGCTAGCCGATATATACAACTGACCCGCGGCTCACGGTAACGCGAAGTACCGGGTAACTAGCGCCATCTAGTTATCGGGTCGAGTACTGAAATCGGTGTTACAGTCTCCCCCTCTGTCTGCGAAGTCGTCCCGACGAGAGAGACAGGAAGTTGATTGTACGTAGTCGTTCTTTGGAGATCTTTCTCGATGGCATCGAGGAATTGTCGTTGTTAGCCTTGGTAAGAAATTATTCTCGTCCATCCAATCTCTTAAATCTCCGTTCAGGCTTTGTGTTAACAAAGCGCTTATCCACCCTCCCCCTGCACTGAAACTGCTCCAAGGACAAAGTAGCTTGCTTCCCATTAGGATTGAACACGTTTTCGTTCTTGGTAAGAAAAAATTTGGGTGCGTCGCTATAATTTTCCAGCTTTCCATAGCATCTTCATATAGAGCATCTAGTACAGGATAATAATCATCAAAAAGTTCAAAGTGTTTCCTCTTCAGTGGGCTGAGTGTCAAAGAGATGAGCGGACTATAAGGTTAGTCTGACAGCGTATTGGTCTGACTGTCTTCATGAAGCGAAGGCGAAGATACTGGTTCCATTCTAACAGAACGCATAGTGACAACACTGACATTAAAGTAGTTCAGAAACTCTCTTCACAGAGTTCAAAGATGTTGTGTGGATCCACGTCCACGGAGATCCACGTTTCGTCAAAGACCTGCTCGTCGTCCTTCATAAGTCGCCTGTAGATCGGCCACCTGTTGGAGCGCCAATTTGTAGAGGCGTTGGACCAGCCGCACGTTGGGCGCCAATTTGTAGAGGAGGTTAGGCAGGCGATGAAGAAAACACGAGGTCGAACTAGACGGAAACTATATATTGGTTCACCACTTAGTTTAGGTACAATCTTATAGTTTGACACTCCGTAGGCTTCCAGAACGCCCTGTTCCAGCAGATGTGGATGCAGGAGTTCGTGCCACCTATGAAGGTTGGTAGGTTTCCGGAACGCCCCGTCCCAGCAGATGTGGATGCAGGGGTTCGTGCCACCTATGTCGTTGGTACTACTGAAACCAGCGTTTAACTCTGTCCCAACAGATGTGGATGCAGAGTTCGTAACTCGTTTGAGTACCGAGCGAAGGAATCCGGAACTGACTCGGAATTCATTAGGGATTGATTGGGATTGCTTTTGAATTGCTTGGAATGATTTTACAAACATATGCTAGCCGATATATACAACTGACCCGCGGCTCACGGTAACGCGAAGTACCGGGTAACTAGCGCCATCTAGTTATCGGGTCGAGTACTGAAATCGGTGTTACAATTTCAATATTAAGTCAGAGTTCTGCCGAAAAAACGTGCGGTGATATTTTGTAGAGCGGACTCAGGGTAAGCCCACACATTGCAAAATTTCAGTGCGTGATTATTCCTGCAGTTTCTGTGACATATTATGTATAGAAATCGTATGAAGCCACACGCATTTGCGGAAAAACGCGCGAACGAGTTTCATACAATTTCTATGTCACAGAAGTTTGCGGAAAAACTCGCGCGGTGTAATTTTGCAGTGCGAGTTTACCCTTAGCGTAAATTATTGAACTTTAACTTGTTAGTAAGTAAGTTTAACAAAGAAGGTTTTGTGATAGTTATTTTACTATTATGTTATTTATAATGCATACGTTTTGAGACCTCACTTGCCATTTTGACTCCGTGTCAACTTTCACGACAAAAGTACGATTATAGTCTTTATTAACCCCCGACCCAAAAAGATGGGTGTTATAAATTTGACGTGTGTATCTGTGTATTTGTCTGTGTGTATCTGTGTATCTGTCTGTGACATCGTAGCTCCTAAACTAATGAACCTTGATTGATGAATTTTAATTTAGTTTGTTTTTGTTTGAAAGGTGGCTTGATCGAGAGTGTTCTTAGCTATAATCCAAGAAAATCGGTTCAGCCGTTTGAAAGTTATCAGCTCTTTTCTAGTTACTGTAACCTTCACTTGTCGGGGGTGTTATAAATTTTTAATTTACACTTGTTTTAAAGGGGAACAGTACTTTTGACACGATAATTGACACATAGAGCTATAATGGCGAGTTAGTTCTCAAAATTCACGGATACATTAGTGTCTTATAAGTGCTTCCAATACGTATTATAGGCGTTATATGCAATTCATATTATGTAAGATAGAGTTTGCAATAATATTCTAGTCGTCAAAGTGATTATAAAGACGTTCCTAATAATAGACGAACAGTATTAAGTATATATGTATTATGTAGTAAGAAAATGGCATCACTACCGGGACTTGGTCATATACCTGAGGGATATGGCTCTCGGGAGATGTTAAAACGACAACTCAATTAGACCATTTAACTGCAAAAATCTGAAGAAGAAAATCGGTCATTTCGGTATGTTGTTACATTTCATAAACTATACTCAGTATTCTATGATATCACTAGATTTGTGTATTGAAATGGTCTTATTGAGTCGTCGTTTTAACATCTCCCGGGAGTTAGTCATATCCCTGAGGGATATGGTCAACTCCCGGTTTTAGGTTTATGCCATTTCATATGCAACGTTCTGGACACCTTGCCTCGTTACAGTAGTCTAGACGATATTTTTGATTTGAAGGTAATTTTTTATTTCTTTAAAAACTTAGTTTTAAGTGTCTAAAATAGAATATTAACACAATTTTGTATCTTTAGGTAGAGTTACTTCAATTAAAAACTATAGTATACAAATGTATTTTTTCTTGGATTTTGTTTGGGTGCGGTCATTAAAGAAACTTTTGTTAGTGGAGTTAGAGGAATTGGGTCTGAGAAATAATATGTCTAACTTTGTAGTACCCAGCTCTAAACTGAACAGGCAGATCTAAATCTAATGCTTTATGCTATCCTATTCCGCGGAGCATTATAAAAGGGAAGACAATATATTTAAGAGGGCTCTCTCCGTCACTCGTTTCATACAATCGTAGTTCCAATTTCATTTGAATATTAAGCAACTAAAGTCCATGAAATTTTGCAGACATATTCTAGAAACTAATATCTATGTCTGTGGTTTTCCAGATTTCTGTTAAAATATTCGGTTTCAAAGTTACGCGGTCTTAAAAATTTTCATACAAATCTTTGAGCCCCTGTAATTTTAAAACTACATATTTTTAGAAAAATCTGAAACACCACAGACACAGATATTAGTTTCTAGAATATGTCTGCAAAATTTCATGGACTTAGGTTGCTTAATATTCAAATGAAATTGGAACTACGATTGTATGAAACGAGTGACGGAGAGAGCCCTGTTAAACCTTTCATTTTAGTTTAGATTAGAAGTTGAAAACATCACAATTAGCCTGTACGTCTATCAATATAAGTGTCAACATATTTTTATCACACGCTTGGCGTAGGCACAACCTAAACTTTATTTTCATTAGCATTTCCTAGAAACTAGTAATTTCCTTTTTGTTCCGTTTGCCGTCGAGACCCTAAACCATGGAGTTTTAGTGCTAAAAAAACGAGATATTTCACCGCGTTTAATAACCGCATCTGGTGACAGAAGGGCTGGCTCACTTGCTGCGTAAAGGATCGGCCTAGCTGTCCAGCGCGGAAATGCAGCCAGTATTCTTGGCACTGCCAGTATTCTTTAGGTTTTAATGTAACATTTTCAAAAAAATAAATAGAAAATATAGTGATACATTCAGAGATTATTTGATAACTAGCTGACGCCCGCGACTTCGTCCGCGTGGATTTAGATTTTTCAAAATCCCATAGGAACTCTTTGATTTTCCGGGATAAAAAATAGCCTATGTGTTAATCAAGTGTATAATCTGTCTCCATTTCAAATTTCAGCCAAATCCGTTCAGTAGTTTTTGTGGGAAAGAGTAACGAACAAACACACACACATACACACAAACTTTCGCCGTTATAATACTAGCGTGATTTCTGTTTTAGAAAGTGAGGCAATCATGATACCAACTAAGAAGAAATATCTCTTAATGTTAGACCGGTATACTTATTCTCAGATAAACTACAGCGAACGATGGGTATGCTCCTCTTCGAAGGCCCAAGGCTGTGCGGCAAAGATCAGGCAAATGCAGGACGGCAGCATCATCAGAGTCTTTACAGACCACAATCATCCTCCACCACAGTATATAGTGGAGGGTGGAGTGTATTTTAAAGTCTAGTTAAGTGAAACTATCAGTGGTTCGCGAAGCGATTAGCTTCCTCATTTCTAATCCGAACCGCTAGGATATGGAACGTCCTTCCGGCATCAGTTTTCCCTTCCACCTACCTACCATACCATACCTACCTACCACATACCTACATACCTAGGTACCATGGGTACCTACTTTAAAGTCAAGAGTGAATATGCTACTTCTAGGCAAGCGCGCTCCATCTTAGGCTGCATCATCACTTACTAACAGGTCTGATTGCAACCAAGCGCTAGTCTATATAATTAAAAAAAACACTAGAAATATCTACTTACGAGCATGTTATTTATAACATTAAAGATAACCTTATTACCTAATTACAGTGGACCCCCAGTAATCCGGCCCCTGTCTAATCCGGCACCCCCTGTAATCCGACATGTCTATTACATTGCGACATGTGTTATTATTGAATATTTTTGACAATATATTTTTATATTTTAATGTGTACATTTGTTTGTACATTATTATTTCCTAATGTAAAGTTATTATTTTTCGTAAGTTCTATAGCATTAATGACGTTAATATTGTTTAATTTACTAAATTTGACATACACAATGAAGTATGATTTGTACTTCAGAGTAAATATCAGATCTGTAATTTGTCGGATTACAAGGTACTCTTTTGTAAACATTTCCGGACTATAGGGGGTCTTAGGCAGTACTCTATAATCCGAAAAATTCGATAGTCCGACACTGCCCTGCAAAATGTTTGTCGGATTACCGGGGGTCTACTGTATATGAAATAAAATATGTATTTTCCAGTTTTGTGAGGGTTTTTATTTTTTTAATATTTAAATGTCGTTTGTTTCGATGAATTTTCAAAAATCCTTTCTTAGCGGATGTCTAGGTACGTCATAATAGCTATCTGCATGCCGAATTTCATCCCGATCCGGACAGTAGTTTGAGCTGTGCGTTGATAGATCAGTTTAGAAGAACTGGAATGAGAGAGTTCCCTCATTTTTAACCCCCGACCCAAAAAGAGGGGTGTTATAAGTTTGACGTGTGTATCTGTGTGTCTGTGTATCTGTGTATCTGTCTGTGGCATCGTAGCGCCTAAACAAATGAACCGATTTTAATTTACTTTTTTTTGTTTGAAAGGTGGCTTGATCGAGAGTGTTCTTAGCTATACTCCAAAAAAATTGGTTCAGCCGTTTAAGAGTTATCAGCTCTTTTCTAGTTTTCTTGTAGCAAAGAAGGTTAGATAACCGTTAGGTTCTTAATATTATGTCAATTGACAAATGTCAAGCTGTCAAGATGGACGTTGCCTAGATACATAATTATTTATTTGAAAATGATGTTTTGGAAAACTCAGATTCTTTAGATCGTAGGCGCGGAATAGTCCAAGAAAATCAGTTCAGCCGTTTGAAAGTTATCAGGTCTTTTCGGTCTTTTCTAGTTACTGTAACCTTCACTTGTCGGGGGTGTTATAAATTTTTAATTTACACTTGTAGATCTTCTAGTTCTAGTCGGGTTGATCCTAAATCGATGATATGTCAAATATTAGAGTATGGTGACGTAAGATCAATGAAAAATAGGGCTACTTTAGGGCTACCTGCGTCTTTACTAACATTTGACGCTTGTTTTGTTAGTTCCCTAATCAAAAGTTCCTTATCGTGAACTGTGGTCATATACATATATCATATGCCTTTGTATCGATCTGATAAATATCGTATCGAAAATATCGTATTGGATTTCTGAAGTAAAACTCTTAACTCAAAAGTAGGTTTATAATTATAGTTACCAAAAAGAAAAACAAGACACAGTCGACAGATATTTGATTTCACTGGTGGAATGGCTTGCGGAATGTATCAAGTTCAAAGATGAAATAAATAAATATCGTCTGTAAAGTCGATTTACAGACGATAATTTTACGTGATAACCTACAAGGACGCATCGGCCGATGGAGTGGAAGAAAGATATATGTGTATTCCATGCTCTCGCTCTCGCTCGTGTGTGTACGCTCGGTTCAGGTGGAACGTGACAATGAGTCATTGTCACGTTCCACCTGAACCGAGCGTACAGCTGACGTTCATCGATTTATAAGAAAGACGTCATCACGTCAAAAACACAACACAGTTTAATAACATTATTCGAGTGCCTATATTAATATAATATCAACAAAGTAATATTTACATTTCTCTACTTTCCCTCATCGTATTACAAAAATGTGAGCTGCATCATTACAAGAGAAGAATAAGTTTGATTACATTTTCAATCTTTGTTATTGTTAGCACTGTTGGCTTTAAAACTTATAAAGAGGTGTAATGAATAAACTCAAAAACTACTGTGCCGATTTCAAACATTCTTTCACCATCGGAAAGCTACATTCACCCTGAGTATAGGCTATTTGCCTTCACACGGATCCCTAACTTTTTTGAAAATATTCTATATAGGCTATAGAATATTTTCAAAAAAAGTTAGGGATCCGTGTGAAAACTTCGATAATGTACCTAACTCAAGGTGTGAAAAAATACCAAAAAAATCTTTATATTGCGTACGCTGCGAAACTATTGACAATAGACTATATAGTACAAAGTGATGTACCTACAGTTTTATAGAGGACATCAATATCTATGGGTGTGTGTGTTGTGTTGTGTGTGTGTGTGTGTGTGTGTGTGTGTGTGTGTGTGTGTGTGTGTGTGTGTGTGTGTGTGTGTGTGTGTGTGTGTGTGTTTGCGTACGTGCTCCCAAACGGATGATTTTTATTGTATGTTTGGTAATAGTTTTAAAATTGAATGTTTGATCGGAAAGTCCTCGGTTTAGGAGATGCTAAAAACTTAATAGAGTATGCATGTGTGTACTGCCTGCTACCAGTAGTGTGAAGGTATATTTCATTTATGTTTTTTTTTTTTTCAGTCGAACACCAACCCCATACCCCCAGAAACATAACAAATACGTCCATCAATAACACGCCTAATACTGGAGAAGTAATTTTACAAGTTTGTGAAGACCAGAATATGCTTTCAGACAAAATAGATAAGATGGTTAATATGATTCATAATCAGAATAAAATTATAGAAAATATGGTTAACAAAATGTGTATAATGCCTGTTCAATTAGAAGACATATCAGAAAAACTGAACCAGCCAAGAAACGAACAACCTGTACAAGTCACTTTATTGAAAGATGTCCGTCAAGATGAAGCCGAGAGCTTTTGCTTTAATATAATTGAAAACCAAGATCAGTTCGATGCGTTAGAAGTCAAACTAGGAGATAAATCCGAATACAAGAAACTTAAGAAACTAATGTCATTTTTATGCTCGCCTTCTACTGGAGGTGGTAAAACATTTGCTTATCGATTACTCGACACATTGCTTTCTCGGGAATTTATCTGTTCGTGTTCGTGGTCTGGTGGAAGCCGAGGAGAAAAATCGAAAATCGCTTTGAAAAACTACAAATTATTCAGGAAGTTTTTTTTTGACATGGTTCATTCGTGGGACGCGGAATTTACATTAGAAGCTTCAGAAATATTTTTCAAGACTGTTTTAAAAAATTCAGGAAAGAGAAAATTGATGAGGGATCTAAGAGCGTCAGTGGCGAAACGTCGAAAAAATAAAAATCCTGCAAAATAAAATAATGACTCTACTGCAAAACAAGGCGAAAATAATGTACAACGAGAACCAAACACGTTAGAGACGGAGGATACACAAGAAGTTAGAGAAGGAGTCGTACAGAATATTATAAGTAGTAACAGTCCACCAGAAAACGATCAGAACGATGTGGGCTCATTGTGCTAATTTTGGTAGTTTCATAGATGAATAAATAAATCAAGTTTTATAGATCTAGTTTTATAGATTTTATAGAGACTGGCAATCTCTTGCAGCCTTCGTTCCACTATATGTTATTACTAGCTGATGCCCGCGACTTCGTCCGCGTGGATTTAGTTTTTAAAATCCCTCGGGACTCTAATACGTAGTCTATGTCGCTCTCCAGGTCCTCAACTATACCCATGCAAAAAATCACGTCGATACGTAGCTCTGTTACGGCGTGATTGAAGGACAAACCATCAAACAAGCACCCTTTCGCATTTATACTATTAGTATGTTTAGTACATTAGTATATTTATACTATTAGTATGTTTAGTACATTAGTATATTTATACTATTAGTATGTTTAGTACATTAGTATATTTATACTATTAGTATGTTTAGTACATTAGTATATTTTTAAGGATAATGAAGTAACTTGGTTTGTTCTTCAATCACGCCGCAACAGAGCGACGGATCAAAGTGATTTTCAACATGCGTATAGTTGAGGACCGGGAAAGTGACATAAGCTTCTTTTTATCCGGAAAACCAAAAAGTTCCCGAAGGATTCTAAAAACTAAATCCACGAGGACAAAGTCGCGGGCATCAGTTAGTAGTTAATATTTAAATAAATAAATTTAATCAAAAATCACATCATACTTCATACTTCATACTAATATTATAAAGGCGAAAGTTTGTATGTGTGTGTGTGTATGTTTGTTACTCCTTCACGCAAAAACCACTGGACGGATTTGGCTGCAATTCGGAATGGAGATAGATAATATCCTGGATTAGCACATAAGCTACTTTTTATCCCGGAAAATCAAAGAGTTCCCACGGGATTTCTAAAAATCTAAATCCACGCGGGCGAAGTCGCGGGCGTCAGCTAGTAATGAATAAGCTAATTAACAGACTAAAAAAATCTTGATAATATTTTTGTATTCATGTGAGCTAATTAAACAAGCAAGAAATACTTACACTTTTTGATGTGCTATGGAGATTAATCGACCTCAATAGTTATCTATAAAGTTTTATGCTATTTGTATTTTTCTGTTAAAAATAATAATACTCGTAATATCCAAACGATACAGTGCACAATTACAACAAAATCTAGACAACCGCAATCTAACACCGTTCGAGATTTAGATTGCTAGGTTGCCTAGCAATCTAAATCATCCGAACATACATCGTGACATGAGATGTTTATATACATATATAAGATGTTATTGCGTGGTACTATTATTATGATTAAAGGCTAATATAATGCTAATGTTATGATCAAGTAGGCTTCAGTTTTCGTTGTTTTACTAACCAAAAACATCATTTTTTATTTACTTTTACTAACATTCGTGACTATAGGTACCTGCAATTCAAAAATGGGGTTTCTTGGTTTTATACCAATTTCATTTTACTCTATTTTGGAAATGTCCCATAGATTAATGTGAGTTATATAATATAATATTACACTGATTTAATGTTATTTCACCATTTTATATTAATATTTTTAGTATTACATTCTCAATTTTGAGATTACATCATTTTAAATTAAACGTAGCTTGTATGTACAACATATCATTAATAAGAAGATATAAAATAAAATATTATGCTATGATGTTAGATGGATAAAAACATTTTAAGGGTTTATTTTCATTGGTCCTTCTGTCAACACTTTTTTAAACCGAAAAACAAGTTATCCAACAATGGTTGTGTTGGTGCTGCCTGCTGGATTCCAAAATACAAGATAGTCCTTCAATACAAATGCCCCCCTGAAACATCGGTATTTACAGGAGAGTCTATTGCTATATTAGAAGCTACCCTTTTTATAGAGTCCCATAACGTACAACAGTCAATTATACTGACCGACTCTTTAAGTTGCCTGCAAGCACTTAAAGGAAATCCCTTCCGTAGTAAAGCTCTGATCTCCATCATCTTTAAAATCAAAGAAACTCTATACTCCTGTCATCAAAAAGGTCTCTCTGTTACATTGGCATGGATCCCAGGTCACTCTGGTATAAAAGGTAATGAGAGTGCAGACTCCTATGCAAAGCTCGCCACTGAATCAGGTTCTCTAACATATTTTAAGAATCACTCCCAGGATCTGCGTGCTCTTGCAAAAACTGACCTTATTAATTCTTGGAACACATTGTGGATTGAATCAAAATCGGTTAAAGGTAAATATTATGCTTCTTTGCAATCTGAAATTCCTCGAAGACCGTGGTTCTTTTTTCATCAAAATATGGTTCGTTGGGTTGCTTCAACTATCACCCGGTTACGTATTGGGCACTCTTGCACTCCAGTCCATTTGGCCAAACTGAGAATTAGAGATCACTCTTTGTGCGAATGCGGTTTGGATGAAGGGTCACCCTCCCATATCCTCTTTTCCTGTCCAAGACTTGTATATAAACTTTATGATGTTCTCCCTACTAAGATCCCTCGCCCCCTAAGTGTTGAATGTCTCTTAATGTTTGTGTTTAGTCCCTATGTAAAATTTTTGTGTAAATATATTAAGTCTAACAAAATAAAATTGTAAATTTGTTAATCTATTAAGTTTAAAATATTCTGTATATATTATTGTTTATGTAAGTACATGTACATAATATTTTTTTTTTGTGTTGTTGTAGGTTATTTACTAACATCATAACCCATCTAGTCCAGTTACCACAAATCGGACTGGGATTGTCCAGAAAAGACTTGGGTGTAAATAAACTGTTCAGCCTCCTTTGTGTTTTCTCCAAACAACGCGTCTTTGGCGAAGTGAATTGTGCTGTGTGGCACAACAAAAAGCCACTAAAATAAACAACAACAACAACAACAAGATAGCAGTGCATATTATGTAGATATCTACGGACTAGAAGTGGCACAAAATTACGGACGGACGGGCGGACGAACGAACGGACAGACAAACAGACAACAGAGTGATCTTATAAGGGTTCCTTTTTCCTTTTGAGGTATGGATCTCTAAAAATCAAAATAGTGGCCATACCATAGGCCAATAATCTTCGAACCCCTTTGTTAGAGTTGTTAGACTATATGACTTAAATGTAATGAATAAAACACAATGCAATGCAGTAATGCAGTTTTGTTATATCTTTACTAACGGGTACCTAATGTTGTTTTATTTTCAGGTTTCAAATACATAGTTTATTAATAAGATATCTACTCCACGTGAAGTGGGTTTTATTAGTTGCCTGAAAGTTTACGTAAAAATCTGATACAAGAGGGTTTAAATTTTTTTGTATTATTATGATTAAAGGCTGTTGTGATTACAGACTTATGATTATGTACAGAACATTGACAGAGTACCAATTGATGTGAGCTAAATGAATCAATAAATATGTATAAGTTCAATCATTTATTTTGTTTTATTTACAAAGTAGGTATGCAATAATGGGACGAAATAATGCCATTCTTTATGTTTAATACATACTAATTTGCATTTTATTTCCCGAAGATCTGAAATGACGACAGCGTTAGCACATTCATCCGAACTTGTAGCTTTGTATCTGTTACGGGCAACGTGATTAATTGGGCATTATTAATAAGGACCGGCCATTATTAATAATGCCCAAGAGCGATGGGCAAAGTGATTAATTTATCACTTTGACCGGCCATTATTAATAATTCCCGACGGCCCGTGGTCCATGTAATAAATCAGTGTTTGAGATAGCTTGAATTTATCACTTGGACCGGGCTGTATGAATAATTCCCTACTTGTAGCCGGGCAATGTGATAAATTGGACCGCGGCCGTTGGCAGGGGCGCGTACGTGCGGGGGGAGGGCCTTAGGTTAGGTTAGCTAAGGTTAGGTTAGGTTAACTCCTCTTCCATTGGCAGAGGAAGCTCGGGACACCCACTGCTGGTCATAAGATTATCGAAGCTATCCATCCCATCCTCGAGGATTGGACGAAGAGGAAGCATGGAGCACTCACGTTCCACCTTGTACAGGTTCTTACGGGGCACGGGTGCTTTGGAAGATACCTGTGCAGGGTGGCGCGAAGAGAGCCCACAGAGGAAAGCCACCAGTGCGGTAGTGTCTCAGACACGGCACAACATACGCTGGCAGAGTGCCAGGCGTGGACGAAGCCTCGCCAGTCACTGGTGGATATTATGGGGCAGGAGCTCACATTTCCCGCCGTGATTAAATCCATGGTGGACAGTGACAGAGCCTGGCAAGCGATGGTCTCCTTCAGCGAGGAAGTAATGACGCAGAAGGAGGCAGCGGAGCGGCTGAGAGAGGAAGCCGAAAGCTCTCATCCCATGCGCTGCAAGAGAATCGGGCGCAGGCGAGCTGCACACGACCGTCGCTTGCCCCCTTGAGTAGGGCCTCCGGGTAATAGACACGGGGAGTCTGTTACCCGCGGGAGAGTAGGTCCTCGAGTTGGAAGGCAAGCCCTTGTTTCCAGCGAGCCTTAAACGGTGTTGGGGCCCCTTTTAGTCCCAGAGCTGTGCCTGCCTTGGCGGGCACCGTTAGCCGGGTCGCAGTTCAAAACGCTCGTGTCCCTGTGCCCAGCAACAACGATTGAGACGGTAAGCCGTGGGGTTTTAGTCGTTAAGAGTCCGACATAACCACCTCGCCTCGCCGAGCACGGTGGTATCCATGAGGATTTTCCCACGTATAAAAAAAAAGCTTAGGTTAGGTTAGGTTCTTTCATTTAATTAACAAAAACACTACAGTTCACCTATTTTATTACTTTGCCCAAGACAGGGTGGGCATTATTCATAATGGCCGGGAAAAGTGATTAATTATGCTGTTTTAATCACATTGCCCAATTGAGTCGGGCATTATTAATACAGACCGGCCCTTATTAATAGTGCCCGGACTTATCAAATTGCCCGTAACATATATACCAAAGCGTGATGACTTCACCGGGTAAGTGAAGATGTCAATTTTATTTTGTATTTTAATACCATGTATCAAAACATCATTCATCGATTATAAACTTAATTTCAATAATATCGTTATTAGTGGTTAAAATATACCTGTCACAAGTTCTTGAAGATAGCTTATATTCTTTCATATGTAGAATTTTATGACCCTTATTTGTCTTTACCATCGATGTATATGGATGGGCCCTTCGAAGATAAAAAACGCGCTCAAAAAGTCAAGAGAAATTGCAAAAGTCTCTTGACTTTGTCAATGACGATGACGTAAGATTCAAGCGTATTTTTGCGGACGGAATTGTATGGGAAAGGCTAATCCATATACATCGATGGTCTTTACAAACGGATACTTAGAGTTGTTTTGTGTAATATTCTTATTCACATCAATTAAATCCATTTCGGCTTATCTTTTGGCCACCTATGATAGTGGATTTTGGTCAACTCTTAACATTTTTTTGATCATGTACAACTGATTTTCGAACGGATACGCATTAAAACTTTGCAGTGGTCCATACATCGTTACTTCAGCAGTCACATGAATTAAATTATGCACGTTGCTTGTGACATAATCGGCTCCATAAAAGTCTCTATAATGTCTTACAAAATATTTCAAAAGTTTATCTGCAAGAGGCAACATGTTCTGGTTCTTCAAATAACTATACCACAATAGAGAGTTAAGAAATGTGAATATGCAGTTGATTTTAGCACTTCAGGCAAAATAATGACACTCAATAATAAAAGAATGATCGGAATTCAGATGCCTTCCTTTTGAAATTTTTTTTGCTGGAAATGACCTCCTCTATCTCCCTATTGCGTTTGATCCACGACTTTTTGACCACCCTGTATAGTCAAAGTCAAAGTCATTTGTTAAAAATAATACCGAAATTTATTAAAAAAATACAAAGATGTCCGCAGGTACATTTACGAGTTATAAGATAAGCGTCTTCATTTCAGGTAGTGAAGCTGTCATGATACCAACTAGAAGCGGCAAGAAATTCCTTCTAATGCTGGATGGGTATACTTATTCGCAGATTAACTATAGTATGCACTGGTTTTGCTCGTCGAAGGCGCAGGGCTGCTGTGCTAGAGTGAGGCGCATGCCTAGTGGGGAAGTCCTCAAAATAAATACCACCCATACACACCCCCCGCCTAAATATGTCTTGAAAAACGGGCACTATTTTAAATTGTAAGTTTTCTGGACGGTAGCGTTTTCTGAACAACACAAGTATCGTCAATAGCGATCAAAAGAGCAGGCGGGTCTCCTGATATTAAGTGATTACCGCCGCCCATGACCATTTCTATAGATAAGATTAGATTCTAGATTAGGTATAAATTAGATTCTATAGATTTCTATAGAATATTGAAGGATCCGGTATACTTTTAAGCATACTCGTAGGTGTCGTTTTCCCTAAAGGTGCGTGAATACCGCGCCAGTATCTATCTAAGTATACGTTGTCTTTCCCACTACGCGCATGCGTGTCACCACGCATAAGTGTACGAATTTGTCTTCACTTTTTAAAATACGAATGTATCAGCAATTTTGCTTGTTTTGTATTAAATTGAAAATAGATACATCGGTGTTAAAAAGAAATCTCATCGATTTTCTACTAATCTGTTATTTTACACAGGCTGTCGTAATATGAATGATATGACATCACCATTTTGAATCACCAAATAATGTTTAACTGAGGAATAAATAAGACGTAGAATCTGCTAAAATTATAGTCCTCAGTTAAAATTTATTCTGCGATTTAAAGTCAGCCTTTAATTCGGTTGCTCGAATTGGTTTAGTGAATAGTTATTCGAGATTGAGTATGGAAAAGGTAGTTTATTACTCATTTAATTAATAAAATAAGTATGATATAATTAAAATTTATAGTAATTGTTATTTTCCCTTTGAAAATCTTTGATACTGACTTGTATTTACTTGATTTGTAAGTGATGCAGTGAATCTCAATAACATTTATTTGTATAGGTATTAGAACAGAAAAGAAGTCCCTCCTAATGATCGACGGTTATACGTTTTCGCAAATAAACCAGAGCGTCCATTGGTTCTGCTCATCTAAGGCCCAGGGGTGTACAGCTCGCATCAAGCACACTCCTGGAGGGGAAGTCATCAAGGTTAATGTTAGACATACCCATCCTCCTCCGAAGTATGTGATCAAACATGGAGTATACTTTGAAGAGTAACTATTTTTACTCGCAAATAATAGCTTCCCTTGTAACTTAGTATAGCTGTACAGTCTTCAAGTAGGTATATAAATGTTAAGACGGCGCTATTCTCGCGTACGAATCGTGAATATACAGACTTATTTTCGCATTTATAATACCTAGCATTTAGGTTAGTATTACGTTTTGGTAAAGGTGCTCATGACAAAGCAAGCGTACAATAGCTATAAGCTGATCGCATACTACTTCTAGAATAGGATGAGAACGCAACGCAATAGAATAATGTCCTCTCTATTGAATTTCGGCCACTGCGGCCAATCTCCGCAGACATTAGCCGTCTGCACGGACAATATTATAGCGCACAAGTCTGTAGTAGTAAGATGGGACGGCAATCCGACACGACTGGAGAGGGATCAGTCGCAGGACCGTTTTACGTGCTCTCTGAGGCTTAGGATATATAATAAAATATATGCGAAAGTATTTGTACGAAGATATTTTAAATTGTATCCCGAGCCTACAAATAAAAGGAAATGCATTGCAATCGCCGCGTGCGCAAGTCATTTTTTAACTGTAGTGGCTACTTGGTGTTGGCCCATCCAGTGTGAATTCTTTATGTGCTAATATTAGGTATAAGTAATAGGTGCTACTCTTATTAATATAGCGCCAAAAAAGCTGTTTTGTGGTAGAGCTATCTTTATTGGAGGCTTGAGTGTAAGTTTTTGAGTAATGGTTCGTTTATATACAGGGCAATCATCTGCCAATGTCTTCTTTGATTGGTGGATAGTCTGCACGCGCATGAGTGAAGCAATATGGGGGTCGGTACAATGTGTCTTCTCCTTCCACTTTCTTCTATCATCTACTCCTTTTACACGCATAATATCCTCTTTCATGCAATCCATCCATCTTTGCTTTGGCCTTCCTCTCCTCTTTTTTCTCTCCACATGCATATTTAACATTCTTCGGTACTGTTCAAAAAGTTACACTCAAGTTTTTGAAATACGAATCTCGCTGTTTATAAACCTCATGAAAATATATTAGTTAAATAAAAATTAAAGTCTCTTTTCATAGTCATTAAGTATAAAGACATTCTATAGATTTGAAGTTAAAAGAGCTTCTTAATATGTACAAGATAGTTAAGTGACGTGCGTGCAGTATTGTAAAGAGCTGGATTATCTTTATCTAGTATTTTAGCTGCGCCATCCTAGCTTAAAACTCGGGTGGAAATCTGAAAATCCCTGGTGGTGTGACTTTTTGACCGAAAGTCTGGATTTCAAGTTTCTAATCTCTCGATATGTGCGTTGATATTTCAGTCAGTCAGTCTTTGAAAACATTGTTCCTCGATGAATTTTTGATTTCTATATAGATTTTAAGTTTTCAATTTGTTTCGATTAAGGCAATAATGTTCTCTTTTGAAATTTTTTTCGTTATTTTATTTGTTTGTAGTTTTTGTATTTGTAATGAAATACATTCTTATAATGGACTGAAAAATGATTTTTCTCTTATGATGTCAATATTATCAAAGGTGTCTTCTATGCTTTTTTTCCAAGTATGTACTTACTGGGCAATACTCGAAGTCGAAGTAACGAATAGTGGTACAGAAGTTGTATAAATCTATATTAAGTTGGTCTATGTGAAGAGTATATTTATGTATACCTAATACCTATGTAGGTATAATATGTATAGCTGCAAATGCGACTCCTCATCTTACAGTTCTATAAGTTCTTAAATATGGGTTGCCTGGAAGAGCTCACTGTACTTATGAGGTTGCCCTTTGTTAAGTTCATCCTGTATTTTTTTGTTTCTTTATATTTCTCTAGTATTAAGCAAGATAAACGGATTGGTATAATGTAGAGCTTATCACTAAAATCGTTCGATATTTCAGACGTGCAGTTCATACCGACGGAGAAGGGGAAATACATTCTGGTGCTAAAAGGTTTTACGTATTCCCAAGTCGGTGGAAGGTTCTTCTACTGTTCCTCCAAGCATATGGGCTGTAGAGCGAGAGTGCGCTACATGGCAGGGAAGCTGGTTGCATCAGGAGATGAGCACAACCACGCTCCTCCATCCCACGCGCGATGTGGGAATGGGGCCTTCGTACAGCTACGACCACGATCTCAAACCCTCAAATTCCCACCTATTTCCTCAGCGATCCTCCCTTCACCAATCACTTACCCTCGAGCAGCATCCCTCGCCCTCCACGCTTTAAATTTCCCGAGAATCTTGCCCAAAACAGACTTATGGCCACGGCCGACTGAAGAAAAGAAAGATCACTAGTATTTATAGGAAATGTGTAGGTAGAGTAAATTTTTTTATCATAAGTGTATAAAGTAATGTGACATGAACGTTTGAGTTAAATGTTGACATAAATCGTAAAGTAAGCTGCTGCTGTAAGATAAGTGGTTTAGTTGTTCAGTTTCGCAGGTGCCAGAGGTGTAATATAAAAAACTTAGTGCTGGAATATGCTGCAATTTTCTAGCATTTAAGCCTGCTGAATTGCTATAATTTCTGCTTGATGACAATCATGCTTGGTTGAATTCAATATTGTGGTGTAGGCTGGAGCGTGCTTTTCTAGAAGATGCCTATTCAGTCCATGCCAGTAAATTCCTCCAACGTGGCCGGTAACACAGACGCCGCCAGGAAGGGCAAAGAGCAATCAAAGAATGAAAACTTTTAGATTCGCAACTCACCAATTTTGCTAGAATATGTATCGGAAGAGAGGTTTTTTGATTAATAAAGAGTTAGATAGACCATGTTTCCAGTCACTTATAAAATTCGCACAAAGAGCACAACGGAATCATGCGACCGAATCACAAATCGTACAGCAGCATTATTCGAGACAATTGTTAAATTTTATCAACGAAACGGAACGACGAATGTTTATATAGTTACGTAAACACTAAACTATTTTATGATCTCTAAAAGTCTATGTAAATACTAAATTTAGAAAAGCTGTGCTGTTAGACATAGTGCTAGGTCTCGATGTGGGTACATGCTCGACATGCACGTTTTGGCTAAATTAAGCTTTAGTAGAGACCATACACTTGGCGTAACTAGATAATCATCATCATCATCATTATGATCAACCCATCGTGCATCGGCTCACTAGAGATCATGGGTCTCCTCTCAGAGTGAGAAGGGTTTTGGCCATAGTTTACCACGCTGACCAAGTGCATATTGATAGATTTCACACACCTTTGAGAAAATTATGGAAAACTTTCAGACGTCAGACGTGCAGGTTTCTTCACAATGTTTTACTTTTATACATATAAATAAATAAAAATCTGAATGTTCATATATTACTCCACTTGGTGAAGTAATCTTATTTTGAAAGCAGAAATTATTAATTATTATTTGTTCATGACTACATTTTTTGTGATGTAACCACAAATTCACGGTTTTCGGATTTTTTCCCTTATGTGTGCCATAAGACCTATCTACCTACCTTTCATGATTCTAGGTCTTTGGGAAGTACCCTATAGGTTTCTTGACTGACACGACAGACACTTTATGGGTTCCTTTTTTCCTTTCGAATTACGGAACCCTAAAAATCGATCGATGATTGATCGAGCATGTATCTGCGTTGGGACCTAGCTCAAGCTTAGCTTTGGGTGATATCTCACTAATACGTAATCTTGGTGATATTTTTAGTAAGTAAATTATGAGCCTTACGATATATTATATTATTATTCATTCGTTAGAATGATTCTTCTACTTAGAAATGTTATTTTTGACTATCGTTTGTACCTATATTTTTTATTTAATTGTTTTATTATTATTATAGACTGCTGTAAGGATATGAATTAAATTTTGCTTAAAGTACTTATATTGTTTTTATTTTGCAAACCGTACCTATTTACTTATAGTTTTTTTAATTGAAAATATTACAATAATTAAAGCTAGCCTTGTCTAATTACTTACTGCACAAATCATGCTCGTGTGGAATGATGCCAAGAATACTGGCTGCATGTCACGTTGGACAGCCAGGCTGATCCTGCAAATGGGGCTATCCACCGCGGTATTAGTCGTGTATTGAAAAGAAAGCCGGCAAAGTCGGACTCGCATGCCCAGGGTTCCTTACACGGCATTTTTGCGATATTTTCCACGATGAATCAAAAACTATTATGCATAAAAATAAATAAAAAAACTGTTTTAGATTCTATCTACAGGTAAAGCCCTTTCATATGATACCCCACTAGGTATAGTTATCTTACTTTGATTATTGAAAATACTAATTACTTGTTTATGAACACATTTTAATTTGTTTTTTGTGATGTAACCACAAATTCACCGTTTTTTGATTGTTCCCTTTTCTTGTGCTATAAGATCTACCTATCTACCAAATTTCATGATTCTGGGTCGACGGGAAGTACCCTATAGGTTTACTTGACAGACACAACAGGGGGACAGACGGACAGACAGTCAAAAAATGATCTTATAAGGGTTCCTTTTTCCTTTTGAGGTAGGGAACCCTAAAAACAATTCGTTTTGTCTTATTTCAAGTCAATGATGTGTTTTCTATTACAGGTATAGAGTTCCGTATAAACAGCCGAGGTAATCGCTATTTATGTATAGGGGTGTACAGATACCGACGCGAGTATCAATCCGGGGAGCGAATATCCTGGCGGTGCTACAAGAGAGGCTGTCCGGCTACTGCTACTACTATCGAATATGAGTTGATTGCGACCAGAAATGAGCATATTCATTAGGGGTTCCTGTCACAAGTGTAGTGGTCGCCATCACCACTAAGTGAGTACCACGCGTTATTTTCGGAAGTCCATGATATATACAGGGTGTTTGGTAATTAGTATATAATGACGACACGTACCTGCTACTTTGATCTGATAATCACAATGCTGAAGTATAATGACGAAATAAAATTATAAAAATTTCCATACAAAATTAAAAAAAAAAATATGTCAAAGTTTTCATGACCCTAACGTGCCTTAACTAACTGAGATCGTTGGCCATCTTTAGATAGGCCGAGGCCAACAGTCTTAGTGAGTTAGGGCACATTAGGGCCATGAAAACTTCATAAAAAAAAATTGAAATTTTGTATGGAAATTTTTATAATTTTATTTCGTCATTTTACTTCAGCATTTTATTTATCAGATCAAAGTAGCATGGGTACGTGTCGTCATTATATACTTATTACCAAACGCCCTGTATAAGGAACCTAAAACTTAATTTGATAAATCAACTGAAACGGACAAATATGTATGGTGCAACATGCAGCATGCGATATGCACCGCACGCTGTACTGACCATTATAAAGAGGGTGGTGAAAAGTTAGATGAGGAAGGATGATCGGGTGTGATGACGCTTACTTGAGACGACCTGTTAGAAGATTGAGTTTTATTTCTATTTTTTTTTTGGTTTTTTTTTTGCATCACCTGGTCAAGTTAGTGGTTAAACGCAGACGTCTTACAAAAATATTGTTTAATAGATTAGGTATAGTATTATTCGCTTAATGTACAAGGGTGTGCCTTTAATTAAATATGTTATTTAAATAAGTTTGTTGCATAAGTTTCTTTTTTCATTTCCCATCCTATTTAGTTTCGTATCACTCGTTTATCTTTTATTGACATACTAGCTAATGCCCGCGACTTGGTCTGCGTGGATTTAGATTTTGAATGGAGATAGCTTACACCATGAGTCCTTAGCCTAGTTTATACCATAAGCTATCATGAAAAATCAAAGAGATTTCACGGGATTTTTAAAAACCTAAATCCACACGAATGAAGTCGCGGGTATCATCTAGTACAATACAGAGTGGAACTTGAACGTTAGCAAAAACGAAGACAGGTGATATTACTAAGGAATTTTTAAGATAATTTGTATCTTGGCAATCGATACATGAAGGCGTTTTTCAGTCAAAAAATAACATAGTCAATAGTAACAATGTGTTGTTTATTGCCACAGATTTCCGATTTTGTCGGGGCAAGCGAGGCTTTCAATATCTCGTTATTGGTAACTATGAATATAGGCGTGGGTATGTGGTGCGCAACCGAATAACGTGGAGATGCTTGAAGAGGGGATGTCCAGCTACAGCGTGTACTGTGGGCAAATCCCTGGTTGGTACCAAGAGAGAGCACAATCATGAGTCTTTTGAACTAATTCTCATGCAACCTCTGAAGACAGAAAGTACCTAAAAGCCTTACAGACGTATTTTTATGCCAAAAATATACTTAAATAGTTAGAAAAATATATTTGTGACAACTTTATTATAAATCTTTATTAGAATCTAGGGGACCAAAAGAAAAAAATGTTGATTTTTTAGCTATAAGTTTGTTCTTTCTGGGGACTTTAAAAAAATCTGTTGACTAATAAAAAGTGTTTAATTTCAATAAAAGTTGATTTGGTTTATTTTAAACACCCTATAGGGAAAGCATAAACGGCCGCGAGGCATGGGTGGGTGCGTGCGTCTTATATTTTGTACTTTCGTCATCTACTTAGGCCAAAAAATACCTAAGAATTTGACGACCTACCTGGCGCAGTAGTAAGCGCTGTGGTCTTAATAGAGGTCCCGGGTTTATTCCCGGCTGGGGTTTGGAATTTTAGAATCTCTAAATTTCTGGTCTAGTTTGGTGGGAGCCTTCGGCCGTGGCTAGTTACCACACTACCGATAAAATCGTGCCGCCAAGCGTTCCGGTACGATGCCGTGTAGAAACCAAAGGAGTAATGAAAACTGCCTTAACCCTTCTAGGTTAGCCCGCAAGGGCTAACTTGTATCTGACATGGACAGACGGACGAACAGCGGAGGCTTAGTAAAAGGTTCCCATTGACAACCTTCCCGTACGGAACACTAAAAATACGCCTTTTATGGTTCTTGCATTTTCGCCGTGTAAATTCCTCGTTAATTCTTTATTTCTGTTACAGATGCAATATATGAATTGAACCAGCGTGGAACTCGGTGTCTAGTTATCGGAGACTATAGATTCAGACGCGGTTACCAAAGAAGCAGTCGAATATTATGGAGATGCTCTAAAAGATTCTGTCCAGCCACTGCGTCTACTGTTGATACACATCTGGTCGCAACTAGATACGATCATAACCATTAGCATAGAACAAAGGATATTCCTAAATATGAAAATAACACACGACATCAGAGAGAGACGTCGGGCGAATTTCCATCCTTATGTCGTCGACATTCCATCTACACGCACGAAACGTTTTGCGTCGTCATTCCTCATACACATGGCTACGGTTTGGAATACTCTTCCGGGATCTATGTTTCCTACCAATTATAATCCGGGTATCTTTAAAACAAGAGTAAATACTAAATAGGCATCTTTTAGGTAAACGCGTCCCATCTTAGGTCACATCATCACTTTCCATCACATGTGATTGTGGTCAGCGTTTGCCTATAATGAATAAAAAAAATGGTGCCTGCTATGAAACTCTTATCTGAATTTGAAGACTGACGTTTGACGACCTCCCTGGCGCAGATGCCACCCAATCGAACATTCAATATCATTTCATTTATTTATTTATTTCATTCATAGAGATATAATTATTTCATTGTTGTCATGTACATTTTATAGTCAACTTAAAACTAAATATAGGTACATGACGCCCCGCCAAGGTATCGCAATGCACAATATATATTACATATTTTTTATAACATAATCATTAAATTATTTATTATCTAAGACAATAATCATTAGAAATTAAGATTCAAATAATGTTAAATTATTATTTATTATTCACATATTCTAGTGCTGATACCTTGTGAGGCTATTTGAATGGGTATAACTTGATAAAAATGTAATTTAATTAAATAGTTATAAGGATAGAAAATCCAAAGTTTATTGAACATAGTTACGTTGTTTTGTTCTTTAAGTTAAAGTTTAAGGTTTTTAAACCTAAACCAAAAAATGAAACAAATAGTAGCAAATAATATTTGTTGATTTATTTGTTAACTTGAAGTTATTATAGAATAAATATTTCTTGTTCCACTTAACTTGTTTTAATTAAATATTTTTGTCTACGAAAATCCATACTAATAATATTATATACGAAGGTGTGTATGCCTGTTAACTTTTCACGTCCCGTCCGCTTTGACGAAATTTGTGAAAGCTTGTATCGCAGAGAACGAAAAATATATGTACTGTTCACGACAGGTCAACATGGCAATCGGGGTATAAAGCGGGGTATAAACGCCCACTAATAAAAGGCAGAAGAAAGTTTGATATCTTTTATTTGGTAAAAAAAGTTACATGCAAAATACAAATGACTAAACAAAATAGTCCATAGACTAGAATATAATAGTTCCATTGGGCAGTGAAATTGTGGTTACCTTCCTGCTTCACAGTACTTGATATAATATCTATTAGACAGTGACACAGTCCTGTTTGAGACCCTCTCGCTCGGCTCGCTTTTCCGTTTAGCCATCGATGTATATGGATAGGCCCTTCGAAGTTAAAAAACGCGATCAAAAAGTCAATAGAATTTGCAAAAGTCTGTTGACTTTGTCAATGACTTTGCAAAAGTCTATTGACTTTGTCAATGACGATGACGTAAGATTGGGAGGCTAATCCATATACATCGATGCGTTTAGCGTGATTGTATTGGAAATTGGACTTTATAACATTGCTACAGAATTTATTTTTGCTGAGAAGCATATCTCTGTCGCGAACTAAGTAAATTATGCTTCTACTAATATACTACTAAGTATAATATATTCAGGAAAATCAGAGTCCTAACGAGCTTTGTAGAATAGAATAGATTTTTATTCAAGTAGGCTTTTACAAATGCTTTTGAATCGTCAAAATAATTTACCACTGGTTCGGAATGCCGTTCCTACCTAGAAGACCCAGCAAGAAACTCGGCGGTTGCTCTTTTCAACTGTTCAATTTACAATAATTGGCCATACTATACAAGAAAACGTAGAAACTAAAATCCCCGTGGACGAAGGGCATGACCTAGATTTTTTAAGGTAATCCATATAAAAGTGGAAGTGAAAACTATTTTATGTTAGTTAGTATTTATACCTACTAGAATAAGATACTTAACCGAGTTTTTCAAATCAGGTACAACAGCCGCATTCTACCTATCGTCAAAAGGCACGGTGCGCCTCGTGTTCCAAGGGGTCCACTTCTCAAAGAATTATCAAAACGGGAGCAGGATATCCTGGAAATGCAACAAGGCTGGTTGCATAGCACGTGTCAACACTATAGACGGGCAGATCGTCGCTGTGAAGAACAAGCATAACCATACGGGCACTGTAAAGTAAATAAAAAGATAATTGTGTCAATCAAAAATTTAAATCACCCCCGACAAAATTACTATTATATTGCATTGTAGTCAAGATCTAGGCGATTTGGATCGGACATCGATTGAGAAAACAGCTTATAATCCTCAAACTGTTGAACAGATTTTCAATGTTGTATAGCAGCCGGCGTTACTTTCGGAAGTCCATGATATATAAGGAACCAAAAGCTAAATTGACTATAATCTGCTAAACCATACAAATTTGTATGGTGCAACATGCAGCATGCGATATGCACCGCCCGCCCACCCACAATCGCCGCGCTCCGGTGTCGGGGCGAAACATTTGTGTCGAGTGGTTTTGGAATTTTTGTGGTGCTGCGTGGTGGTGTTGCGTATTGTTTGCTTGGTGGCTGGCTTTTCCTGCATGTTTAGCAGTGGGGGGCGGGTGGTACATATCGCACGCTACATGTAGCACCATACAGATTTATCTGGTTTAACAGATTACAGCAAATTAAGCTTTTGGTTTCTTGAACAGACTTTCATCATGCATAACTTATATCGATTAAACAGGCTTTCAAATAAAATAAATCGCATTCAAATTGGTCCATCCGTTTGAGCGCTACGATGCCACATACAGATATACAACTTAAACTTACAATAGCCTTCTGTTTTGCGTCGGGGGTTAAAACAAAATCTATATTAAATGTCGTACGTTAAAGTAATAAATTATTCTGTAGAATTTGTGAACAAAATATATATTATGTAAATGTTGTAGTTTAAAGAAAAATTATGTGCCACCACTGCTGTCTCTTGGTGCCCCTGATAAAATAATGTAATCTATATAAATAAAGTATAACCTGACTGACTGACATGCCGACATACAGCTCAAACCGCTGGGTCTAGAAACTTGATGATTAGCATGTAGATTTTGTAGACCGCCACTAAGAAAGAATTTTCAGAAATTCCTGATGCTTAAACACGTCATATAAACAAATATCTGTGCCTGTGGGTTTTCCAGATTTTTGAACAAATGTTTTTTTTTTTTTACAAAAATTACAAGTTATTACAAGTTACACGTGCTCAAAGGTTTACATACAAATTAATCGGTGTAACTTTGAAACTATTTTTTTTTTTACGGAAATCTGAAAGTTCACAGCACAAAGGTATTTGTTTCTAAAAAGGGGCGTTAAGAGGGCTCTCTCCGTCACTCGTTTCATACAATCGTAGTTCCAATTTCATTTGAATATTAAGCAACCAAAGTCCATGAAATTTTGCAGACATATTCTAGAAATTAATATCTATGTCTGTGGTTTTCCAGATTTCCGTTAAAATATTCGGTTTCAAAGTTACGCGGTGTTAAAAAATTTCATACAAATCTTTGAGCCCCTGTAATTTTAAAACTACATATTTTTAGAAAAATCTAAAACACAGACACAGATATTAGTTTCTAGAATATGTCTGCAAAATTTCATGGACTTTGGTTGCTTAATATTCAAATGAAATTGGAACTACGATTGTATGAAACGAGTGACGGAGAGAGCCCTGTTAAAGTCAAATGAGCACCAAACTACGTTTGTAAGGAAAGCGTTAGGGAGCGTGCTAGGGTCAATTCTCTAATAGGGCTTAGATTTTGAGCAGTTATGTACAGCAACATTGCAGTTTTTTCCTATTCTGTGGTCCACTGTGATATTATTTATATAACCTAATATACAATAGGAAGTACATAGCTATGTCATGAACTGATTTTATTTATTGCTTTTTAGTTATGGTTTTAATTTTCTTGTTAGATAAAAAAATACTTGTAAATCGTAACTGTACCTAAATGTAATTTTAGAAATTCTGAATTGAAATTAAAAATATCAGATCAAAAACAATTTCAATCGAGCATTGATTAGCTCTCTATAATTAGAATGATTGTCGTTTTCTGTATACAAGTGTAAATTAAAAAATTTCAACACCCCCGACAAATCATTTTCAAATAGTTTCAAATAAATAATTATGTATATCTAGGCAACGTCCATCTTGACAGCTTGACATTTGTCAATTGACACTTGAATATTATGAACCTAAGGGTTATCTAACCTTCTTTTCTACAAGAAAACTAGAAAATAGCTGATAACTTTTAAACGGCTGAACCAATTTTTTTGGATTAAAGCTAAGAACACTCTCGATCAAGCCACCTTTCAAACAAAAAAAAGTAAATTAAAATCGGTTCATTCGTTTAGGCGCTACGATGCCACAGACAGATACACAGATACACAGATACACAGACACACAGATACACACGTCAAACTTATAACACCCCTCTTTTTGGGTCGGGGGTTAAAAACGTACCTTATCCTTACTTATTTACTGTATCTTTTGAGTAACTTGAGTAAGTACATACTATTTGATGAAGTTGTAGAAACTGTAGTTGCATTTAAATAAGTTTCGTATAAATTATGATTACCTAGTTATTTATCTTTTACCTATAGTTGTGATTATTATTATAGAAATCAAAAAGTCAATATTTAATATGTAATTTTAGTAAAAAATAATTTGTGTTTTATTTCTAATTCAATATTATGATATTAGAAGTGTGCGAAGCCATTTGCCTCCTCGTTTCTAATTCGAAACGCTAGGATATGGAACGCCCTTCCGGCATCAGTTTTCCGCTCCAAATTTGATATGGGAACCCTCAAGTCAAGAGTGAATAGGCATCTTCTAGTCAAGCGCGCTCTATCCTAGGCTGCATCATCACCAGCACGTCTGATTGCAGCCAAGCGCTAGTCTATAAAATAAAACAAACAGTTTCAAATAAAATTGTACTTATTCGGTTTTGCTATTATTATATTATAGACTAGCTGTGCCCGCGACTTCGTTCGCGTGGAATGGCTCTCAGCGCGCTTTATATGGCCACGGACGCTCAGGCGCGAGGCGTGTAGTACGTACTCTGTACGTTAAAAATGTTCGCCGTGATTCTTTAAATTGACATAACTTTTTTATTTATGAACCGATTGACATGAAATAAACACTAAATGTTAAGTGAAGCTTACTACAATATATTAGTGAAAACCGTATCTAAATCGAATAAGCGGTTTCTGATATTAGCGTGCACAAACACACAGACAAACAGACAAAAAAAATTAATTACAATTTCGGGTTCGGCATCGATATAATAACAACTCCTACTACTTTTTTTATATATTTCCATTGTACAAACACCACTTTTCTACAATTTTATTATATGTATAGATGATGCTGCGTGGTTCTGTACATCCAAATACGGGAATCCACAAGTTCGGGTTGGCCAGTACAAGTTCTGCATCGCTTCCTCAGTCGGTCTTAAGAACATCTGGAGGTGCGTGAATCAAGCTCGTGGATGTAAAGCAAAAATTGTAACTCTTGACAGTCACTTTGTGAGGATTGACAGAAATCACAACCATGGTAGAACTAATGATATTGGAGAAGGTGGAAGTTCAATTGGAGATGGATCCGAAGTTCTTTATTGAAATTTCCATAAGATGATGTTTTGCACAGCATAAACTCAAGCTTTTTCTCTAGAGCTTTAAACCTCTCCTAACATCGATTCGCTATAAAGCCAGAGTAAAATGGACCTAAAGACGATTGTTTAAAAGTTAAGTTTTGATTAGAATTTTTGTTCACGGAGCGAACTTTTACGATGACATTAATTACATTAGGTTAATAAATTGTTTGAGTTATTTTATTAATGATTAAAAATATCTATATATATTTTCGTAATTTGCATCCTATTTTGAATTCCTACAATACTGGTAAATTGTATCATACAAAAAAACACAAAACTACGGTTACCCTGCTTTTCTATAAACTGCAAAAAATTCAGACTTCCATACTAATATTATAAATGCGAAAGGGTGTCTGTCTGTCTGTTTGCTAGCTTTTAATACCTATACATTAGTATCATTATTTTGTTTTCTTTCAAGCTTATGACAGGGACAGAGTCGGTCTGTAGAACAGGTACGAACTATTCCAAAAATAGTAATAAGTTCACATACTTTTTTTTACAGGATGCGGACGGCTAAGGCCTAAGGGGCATAGAAGATATGGCCAGTGGTCACGAGCAAGTTTAATTGCGGCCATGGAGCAGGTCAAAAAAGGCCTTCTCTCAAAGAATAAAGCGGCTCGTTGCTTTGATATTCCTAAACAAACTTTACTCAATCATTTGAAGTCAGGAAGTACAGCCAAACAATTTGGACGAAAAACTGTATTGAATGAAGATCAACAACAAGAATTAGTTAATAAGATCATAGAAAAAGCAAAAAGTGGGACAACTATCACTTATACGCAAGGAAGCATTTCTTTATTGTGAGGAAAAGAATATTAAACACCAATTCGATAGAAAACGGCGCATGGCTGGTGCAGCTTGGCTCAGTGTCTTTGTGAAAAGATATCATACAGTTTTGGAATCATTATTAGTAAAAAGCAGAAGAAAAACAAATTAAATCAAATAAATACTTTTGTCGTGAATATATAAAACATGTTTATATTGTACCTAATACGTCTAAATAAAAAAAATATATATTTAGACATATTAAACGTGGACGAAACTTAAAACACTCGAGATCAGTTTATGAACTTGTCGATAATATGTTGATCTAGTTGCATCGATCGTGATCTCGTTGGTTCATTATTTCTTTATTACTGTTATAGATAACATGGTGCATTTCTCCAGAACCAAATACGGCAAACCGTTGCTTAACATGGGGCCGTATAGATTTTGTTTGGCCACATCTGTAGGGTCTAAAAGCATTTGGAGATGCAGCAAGCAGACGCAAGGCTGCCCCGCCAGAGCCACCACCATCGACGGCGACATCGTGAAAGTGAACAACAGCCATAATCATTGCATATAACAAGAACTCGGTTGAATAATACTAAGAAAGCTGGTGATTCCTGAAAAAATACTTTGGAGAATATGCTACTGATATTAAATGAAATAAAATAGGTAGTTATCCTAAATAGGAAAAAATTAAAAGTTTACGTTTAAGTTTAGTATAGTTTATACGTAGTGCGTTTCAAACAAACGTAGTTTTAGCCCTTATATTGATTGATTGATTCTAATTAATCAAACTCAATGAAATTTTGTAGTTACATTGTAAGAACTAGTACTCGTATCTATGTCTATGGCTAAACCAATCACAAACGACACTACATTTTCTAATTGAATTTTGAATGTTTTTGAAAACAGTTTCGAATTGAATTTTGAATGTTTTTTGAAAATATGATTGTGATTGATTGAAAGTGGTTAACGCCCACTGAGATTTTTGTCTCTATCATTTGTATGAGATAACGTAACAAAGAGAGTAGTTAATAGGATTATAGAAAAAGCAAAAAGTGGCACAACTATCACTAATATGCTTATACGCAAGGAAGCATTTCTTTATTGTGAGGAAAAGAATATTAAACACCAATTTGATAGAAAACAGCGCCTGGCTGGTACAGCTTGGCTCAGTGTCTTTGTGAAAAGATATCATACAGTTTTGAAATCATCATTATTAGTAAAAAGCAAAAAGAAACAAATTAAGTCAAATGAATACAAATAAATATTTTAACAGTCCAAATAAAAGAGTAATATTAATATTACTGTGTTTGTTTATTTTATCTCTTTCTATTTGAAGTTTAATGTTGATGTTAAATTGTTAATTTTAAATATTATTATGAATCTAATGCCTACGTATCAGTATCATTGTTTTGTTTTCTGTCAACCATAAGAAAAGGATAGAGTCGGTCTTTATGTTGTTAGTACGAACAAGTACGAATTATTTATTAGTAAAGCTGTTAACCAAAAGTACTAAAAAGTTTACGTTAGTAACTATACTTTTTTACAGGACGCGGACGGTTAAGGCCTAGGGGGCGTAGAGTGTATGCCCCGTGGTCACGAGCAAGCCTAGTTGCGGCCATGGAACAGGTCGAAAAAGGCTACCTAACAACGAATAAAGCGGCTCATTGGTTTGATATACCTAGACGGACTTTACTCGATCATTTGAAGTCGGGAAGTACAGCCAAACAATTTGGACGAAAAAGTGTACTGAATGAGGATCAACAACAAGAATTAGTTAATAGGATTACAGAAAAAGCAAAAAATGGAACAGATATCACTAATATGCTTATACGCAAGGAAGCATTTCTTTATTGTGAGGAAAAGAGTATTAAACACCAATTTGATAGAAAACAGCGCCTGGCTGGTAAATCTTGGCTCAGCGTCTTTGTGAAAAGATATCATACAGTTTTGAAATCATTATTAGTAAAAAGCAAAAAGAAACAAATTAAGTCAAATGAATACAAATAAATATTTTAACAGTCCAAATAAAAGAGTAATATTAATATTACTGTGTTTGTTTATTTTATCTCTTTCTATTTGAAGTTTAATGTTGATGTTAAATTGTTAATTTTAAATATTATTATGTACTAGCTGTGCCCGCGACTTCGTTCGCGTGGAATAGCTCTCAGCGCGCTTTATATAGCCACGGACGCTCAGGCGCGAGGCGTGAAGTACATGTTCGCCGTGATTCTTTAAAATGACATAACTTTTTTATTTATGAACCGATTGACATGAAATAAACACTAAATGTTAAGTGAAGCTTACTACAATATATTAATGAAAACCGTATCCAAATCGAATAAGCCGTTTCTGATATTAGCGTGCACAAACACACAGACAAACAGACAAAAAAAAATTAATTTCAATTTCGGGTTCGTATAATAACAACCCCTGCTACTTTTTTTATATATTTCCATTGTACAGACACCACTTTTCTACAATTTTATTATATGTAATAGATATAGATCTAATACCTACGTATCAGTATCATTGTTTTGTTTTCTGTCAACCATAAGAAAAGGATAGAGTCGGTCTTTATGTTGTTAGTACGAAAGGGTACGAATTATTTATTAGTAAAGCTGTTAACCAAAAGTACTAAAAAGTTTACGTTAGTAACTGTGGGAATATATACACACACAATTCGACACACTATTTATTTTTATTATTATTTATATTTACAATGAGTAACGGTCACAATAGGCAAACGCAAGCGCACGCGGAACAAGCGCGTGTAGGTAGGTAGGTACGGCGAGAGACTACTACTCGAGAGTCGAGACACGATGCGCGCGCGCCGCGCCGCGGTCCGGTGCGGAGGAGCGGGGCAAGAAGGGATGGCGCGAGGTGTGGTCCCACCTCACGCGCGGCAGCGGTCTCGGTGTGAGCAACCGCCACATCTTCCCCCTGGCTAGACTGTAGCTACCAGCTACGGTCGATAATAATCAGGGAACTTGACGAGCCGGCCACTTCTTGTCCTCTTCGCTTCAGTGGTGCTAGGAGTAGCAGTGGAAGTTGATGACGTAGGTGTTGCGTCTATCTCTGGAACCTTTGTTTCTCTCGCGACGTATGCCGGTTTCAGTCTATCGATGGATACATTGTATGGTTTCCCGTGAATATCAATGGAGAAGAATTTCGGTTGCCTTTTCAAGACTTTGAAAGGTCCGCTGTAAGGGGGTTCTAGTGAACTTCGAACATGGTCTCGACGGAGAAAAACATGTGAACAAGTATTTAGGTCTTTGGGAATATAAAATGGTGAAGTTGTATGCCAAGAAGTAGGTTTGGGAGTGAGTTGGGCCATATAAGACCGAAGACGGGTGACATATTGAGTGACGTCGCTTGTAGTAAAATCTTGCTTCGGAGATAGGAACTGTCCGGGTAGTTGAAGAGCTTCTCCATAGACGAGTTCAGCAGGCGTCGCTTGAATGTCTTCTTTCCATGAGCTTCGCATACCCAAGAGGACTACTGGAAGGGCTTCCGTCCATTGTGAAGAGGTGTGGCACATGATAGCCGCCTTCAGTTGACGATGTAGCCGTTCTATGATGCCGTTAGCAGCTGGATGGTAGGCTGTGGTGACGAAGTGACGTGCGCCAATCAGGGTGGTGAGTTCCTTGAAGAGATGGCTCTGGAAGTTTCGGCCGCGGTCTGTAGTCACCCGTGAAGGACAGCCGAATCTAGCTATCCACCCAGATACTAGAGCAGCTGCGCAGGTCTCTGCTGTCATGTCCTTTAAGGGATACGCCTCAGGCCATCGCGTGAACCTATCGATGACGGTAAGGCAATATCTGAAATCAGAAGATAGGGGTAACGGTCCTACGATGTCGAGATGGATGTGAGAGAATCTGGAAGAAGGAGTAAGGTAGGAAGAAAGAGGGGAGATAGTGTGGCGAGAAATTTTGCTAGTTTGGCATTGCAAGCATTGCCTAGCCCACTCTCTACAGTCTTTACGAATCCCTGGCCAAACAAAACGTTGAGAGACCAGTCGTATAGTAGCTGAACTTCCGGGATGATGAAGATTATGAAGTGAATCGAACACTTGTCTTCTTAGCTGAGGTGTTACATATGGACGAGGCGTCTGTACAGAAGTGTCGCAGTAAACAGGTAAGTTATTGTTAGGTGTAGCCATCTTTTTCAGTTTCAACGTGGAGCCGTGAAGAAGGAGGTCTTGCAGTTCAGGATCTTCTTCCTGAAATCGTGCGAGTTCTTCAAAGTTGATAGCTGGTGTTATCCCTTCGATACGGGACAGTGCGTCTGCGACTACGTTTTCCTTTCCAGGTAAGTACCTTATATCCGTTGTGAATTGTCCAATGAAATCGAGGTATCGGAATTGTCTTGGCGAGTTCTTGTCTCTGTTCAGTTTAAAGGCGAAGGTAAGTGGCTTATGATCAGTGAAAACGGCAAATACTCTCGCTTCGACCATATGCCTGAAATATTTAATGGCTTCGTAGACAGCCAACATCTCTCGATCATACGGACTGTATTTTCTTTGCGCGCTGCTAAGCTTGTGCGAATAGAAAGCTAAAGGTTGCCATACGCCATTTTTTTTCTGTTGCAGCACCGCGCCTATAGCAGAATCCGATGCGTCT
The DNA here is from genome assembly GCF_905333055.1 of Maniola jurtina. Taxonomy (NCBI): domain Eukaryota; kingdom Metazoa; phylum Arthropoda; class Insecta; order Lepidoptera; family Nymphalidae; genus Maniola; species Maniola jurtina. The sequence goes on from NC_060038.1 coordinate 12,098,944, forward strand.
GTCACTATTGCTAATTCTGTTGATGCATCCGGATGAGCTAGAAGAGTAGCTGTTGACAGTGACGACTTGCAGTCTTCAAATGCCTTTAGTAGCTCTGGAGTCATTTGCACTGGCTGAGATCCTTTGGTATTTGGGCCAGCTAGGAGGGCATTCAAGGGAGCTTGTAGATGCGCAGCATTAGGAACGAAGCGTCGGTAGAAATTAATCATTCCTAGAAACCGTCGCAGCTCTCTTACCGTCTTGGGTACTGGATAGTTTACTATTGCTTCGACTTTAGACTCCAGAGGTTTAGTACCCTCAGACGATACACGGTATCCCAGGAAGACTACTTCAGACTGGCCAATATTAGACTTCGATGAGTTTATAACGACGCCGTAGTGTCGCAGGCGCTCAAACAGTTGGCGTAAGTGGGTCTTGTGCTCTTCAGGAGATGCGGAGAAAACTAAGATGTCGTCAATGTATCCGTAACAAAAATCAAGACCAAGTAAGACTTCATCCATGAACCTTTGGAAGGTCTGGGCCGCGTTTCTCAAGCCAAACGTCATATACGGAAATTCGTAAAGGCCAAAAGGTGTAGTTATTGCTGTTTTCGGAATATCTTCTGGATTTACAGCTATTTGATTATAGGCTTTGACTAAATCAATTGTTGAAAAGATTGAACACCCTGAGAGCTGGTAAGAAAAATCGTGTATATGTCGGATGGGGTACCTGTCGGGGATTGTTCTGGAATTTAATGCTCTATAGTCCCCGCAGGGTCTCCAACCGTCATCTTTTTTCTTCACCAGGTGTAAAGCAGAAGACCAAGAACTCTCTGAACGCCGAGCTACGCCGCTTGTAAGCATGTCTTCAAATTCTTTTTTAGCTATTTGCATTCGTGTCGGGTCGAGTCGTCGAGGCTTGCATGAAACTGGAGGTCCTAGCGTTGTCCTGATATGGTGAAGCGTGTTATGCTTAGCTGATGAGTGTATTCCTGGGGGTCGCGTGATTTCTGGAAACTCCCGTAGTATTTGGTGGTATGGCGTCTCTCCGACTACCGCTTTTACAGATGCAATATCTTCCACAGATCGGATATTTGTAGCTGGAACTGAGAGTGATGTCACGTTGTCAATAAGGCGTTGGTTTCGACAGTCTACAAGTAAATTGTAGAAGCTCAAGAAGTCAACTCCAATAATAGGTCGTGAAACATCTGCTACGGTAAAGTTCCAGGTGTAGTTTCTTCGGAGTCCAAGGTTCAGGTGTAGTTGTCTCGGACCGTACGTGTGGATGACTGTATTGTTAGCTGCTACCAGGTCGTATTTAGATTTCTTACACGGCGTCTTAACGGCGGATCGAGGAAAAACGCTTAAGTCAGAACCCGTGTCCACAAGAAACTGTATCTTTGAAGTACGATCGGTGACAAATAAGCGGCCTGTTGGAGAAGGACAGTCGTTTGCCGCTACTTGCGACCGCCCTGTACGTTTCCCGAATTAAAAGTGCACGGTTGCTTGCATTTCCGCGCTTTGGCTCCAAAAGTATAGTGGTAAAAGCAGTGCGGGTGGTCTGGAGGTGGTTGTTTAGACCTAGAGGAGCTCGAGCGATCATACCTTCGTTGGTTTGTGCGAGAACGAGAACGTGTTCTTCCTCTATCCAATTTGGTCACCAGTAGTGCTACCTGTTTGGCTAGTTCACTCACCTCTTTCGCCATGTCAGCGTTACTGCTGCTGGATGCCGAAGCAGTTGCGACTTGAGGTGCTGCGGGAACTATTTCGTGTACGCGGTCTGCGATTTCTGCCAGTTTTTCTACCTCAAGTTCTGCAATTTGAGACGCGATTACGGTTTGTATGTTTTGGGGTAAGCGATTTGTCCAGATACTCTTGATGAAGTCAGAAGCCCCCGAAGGTCCAGCCAGATTCTGCAAATGTCTAAGAAATTGTGAAGGTTTGCGGTCGCCTAACTCCTCGTGGCTCAGTAATTGTTGAATGCGCTTTTCCTGAGATGCAGAAAGGCGATGAATTAACTCTGTCTTCAATTTGTCATATTTATTTACAGCAGGCGGATTCGTTATGATGTCTTTGACTTGTAGGGCGTATTTCGTCTCTAATTGCGTCGTAACGAAGTAAAATTTTGTAGTATCGCTATTTATTTTAGATAGAATGAAATGTCCTTCTAGTTGCGCAAACCATAAGGCTGCCTCTTCGGGGCAAAAAGGTGGGCAACGCAATGGCGTGCCTATTTTTGATACCTCCCCGGGGACCTCTGGATCGTCACTTTTAGTATCTACATCGCTTGCTCGACTTCCGTTCTGCGCCATATTTTAAAAAAAGGGAAAAAAAAAAATTTTAAAATCGCTTCCGCCTATAGTTGGACCACCGGCTTGTGGTGCGACGCTCACAAAATTATGAAGAATGTTCCGAGTACCTATCTGCGATTGCTAATACGCCAAACGTCGGGGATACCACTGTGGGAATATATACACACACAATTCGACACACTATTTATTTTTATTATTATTTATATTTACAATGAGTAACGGTCACAATAGGCAAACGCAAGCGCACGCGGAACAAGCGCGTGTAGGTAGGTAGGTACGGCGAGAGACTACTACTCGAGAGTCGAGACACGATGCGCGCGCGCCGCGCCGCGGTCCGGTGCGGAGGAGCGGGGCAAGAAGGGATGGCGCGAGGTGTGGTCCCACCTCACGCGCGGCAGCGGTCTCGGTGTGAGCAACCGCCACATAACTATACTTTTTTTACAGAACGCGGACGGTTAAGGCCTAGGGGGCGTAGAGTGTATGCCCCGTGGTCACGAGCAAGCCTAGTTGCGGCCATGGAACAGGTCGAAAAAGGCTACCTGACAACGAAAAAAGCGGCTCATTGGTTTGATATACCTAGACGGACTTTACTCAATCATTTGAAGTCGGGAAGTACAGCCAAACAATTTGGACGAAAAAGTGTACTGAATGAGGATCAACAACAAGAATTAGTTAATAGGATTACAGAAAAAGCAAAAAATGGAACAGATATCACTAATATGCTTATACGCAAGGAAGCATTTCTTTATTGTGAAGAAAATAATATTAAACACCAATTTGATAGAAAACAGCGCCTGGCTGGTACAGCTTGGCTGAGTGTCTTTGTGAAAAAATATCATACAGTTTTGAAATCATTATTAGTAAAAAGCAAAAAAGAAACAAATTAAGTCAAATGAGTACAAATAAATACAAAAAACATGTTTATATTTTAATAGTGCAAATAAAAGAATAATATTAATATTACTGTGTTTGTTTATTTTATCTCTTTCTATTTGAAGTTAAGATTGTTATGATATAACTTTATTAGTTATCAGTTAGATTATGAGATATTTATTTTTATAGAATTTTAACTAAATTTAATCTATAAGATACCTATATATATTTTAATTTTAATTAAATGAATGATTTACAAACATTGTTTTAATTTCAGCGGGTATAAAAGAAAGTGAGAAAATAAAGTTCGATGTGACTCGGTTCGGCAACCCTACGATCACTTGGGGTAATTACCGGTTCGTTAAGAAGCTGAATCGGAGATTGAAGACTTGGTGGGAATGCACTGCAAGGAAGAGTCATGGTTGTCGCTGTGTTGCTGTGACCGTCGAAAATCGTCTCGTGAAGTTAAACGGATGGCATAACCATTAATCATAATAATTTAGGTCATTGGTAGTGCGCCCCAAACAAAACGTTGGCTCTCATTTGAATACTGTAAGATTATTTAAAAAAATTGATTTGAGTTGTCAAAAATAATATAAAATTATTAATTTATCTAATGCAGATAGTTTGATAAAATCGATATTTGCCTCATTCGATGTCATACGATCTGTTGCTAGGAGGCCAACTAGAGTGAACTTGCATAAATACGGGTGTTTTGAAGGTTTTGGGCGGAGTCTCGCGATATTGCATATTTTCGGTGTTTAGATCATGAACTGGATAATTAGATGTTGTGATAGTAATCACAATCACGCATTGAACCTGTGTTCTTCGCGTAAGTTTTGGGAGGACATTCCAATAATTCGTTAATTAGGTTTAAAAACTTACATATGCAAATCTCTAAAGCCGTAAACTTTAAAACTAGTAATTTTATGCAAATCTGGCAATTTACAGAAATAGATATTAATTTCTAGAACGCGTCTATAAAATTGCATCGAGTTTGATTAATATTTAAATAAGAGCCAAACTACGTTTGTATAAAAAGCGCCGAGGAGCGACTTAGAGTGACTCTTAAACTATAAATTATGTAATATATTTTAAAAATCATGATATTCCTTTAAAAAAGCGTTTAAAGTGTTGTGATGATATACATTATAAAAATATATTTATATAAACGGTTCAACTCATCTTTTTGTCGGAGTTTGAACAGGCCCTGGACTCCGGATGAGTCCGAAACTAGTCGGGCATACGCCGACAAATACGGGAAGTGAGCCGTTTTATTATATTTTTATAATTAGCTATATATTCCTTTTACTTGAGTAGTCGCTATTAATAAGACTTTTAGACTTAGGCTTGGACATAAACGTCCATTTTAGAAAAAAAAAAATTGGTTGTCTGTAAAGTCGGTTTACTGACGATAGTTGAACGTGACAACAAAGGCCGATTGTGCTTCTTTGTCGCTCGTTCCGCGCTCTCGCTTGCACTTCAAGCCTTACATGGAACGCCTCAGAGCGAGGTAACGCCGCATTTCATGCGTGCAGCCGGCTCTATCGAATTATAAGACGTTGTCACGTCAAAAAAATATATTAGGACTCGATAGTGAGTTTTAAAAATAATATAATTCACTTGGGTACACTAATTAGGTTATTGTAATATGACATGATTATAGTTACGTTTTATTTTGTGGCAATTAGGTCATCTCTCAATAATCTGATTGGTCTATCTTTTAGACTTGCAGTATCTTAGCGTATCATGGGTGATATTTATTATTAACTAGCTGATGCCCGCGACTTCGTCCGCGTGGACTTACATTTTTCAAAATCCCGTAGGAACTCTTTGATTTTCCGGGATAAAAAGTAGCATATACACTCTGCTTAACTATATACTCAAAAAGTTGCGACGCGATTGAAGGACAAACCAACAAACAAACACACTTTCGCATTTACAAATAATATGGGTAGTGATAATGAAACTCGCGTGTTTGTCGGCGTAAGCCCGACTAGTTTCGAACCCGTCCTGGGTCCATATCAATGACGTACCTAAACACATGAGTTTTTACATACATATTAAACATACATATTTTATATTATGTACTGTATCTTCGTAAGAAAGAATGAAGAAAGAAAGAAAAACGTTTATTTCTTAAATTGTGGCACACATTACATCAACTAAGGTTGAAATCTATAGAGCGCACTTTGACTTTGCTTAGACTTAAGTTTCGGTTAAAACGAGACAGATTTATGCCAGCCGTATAACGTTGTCTCGTTTTAACAGTGTCCTAAGTGTTAGCAAAGTTAGCAGTCTTAGCCTAAGATTTGGTTATCCCGACGCTTTCTCTACTTGAGTCTTAAGCCAACAAGCTTCAAGCAGAAGAAGCGAGGGAATAAACTTTACTGTGTTATGCGTAGCACAACCCGAAAGAAGGTTCCAGCACAGCATTATGCTGTACTAGCTGATACCCGCGACTTCGATCGCGTGGATGTAGGTTTTTTGAAATTCCCGTGGGAACTCTTTGATTTTCCGGGATAAAAAGTAGCCTATGTGCTAATCCAGGGTATAATCTATTGCCATTCTAAATTTCAGCCCAATCCGTCCAGTAGTTTTTGCGTGAAGGAGTAACAAATATACACATACACACACACATACAAACTTTCTCCTTTATAATATTAGTGTGATGCCTTGAGACACAAAAGCATACAGCGCTGATTTTCAGCCAGCACCCTAAACCGGGTGACGCCACGGAACTATACCTATTTATTTTAATCCACACCATACAAACTATAACACTAAGTATAACAATTATATTATCAATTTCAATATCAATTTAAAATTAATTAAGTAAGTTAATGATAGTGTGTTGAAATATGTTTAAAGATTCATTCAGACAGTGTAACAAAGATTTTATTTTCATAATTCTAAGCAAAGGGATATAAGTAATAGTAAAAATTTACGTATTTTGCCTGTTTCGGAACATTGCAATTGTTTTAAATAGAAGTAAGTTTTTTTGATTACGTTGATAGTAAGTTTTGTTAATATAAGAGAAAGGAAGAAGCTATAATTATGTTGTAATTCTATGATCACCTAAAATTAGGTTAGTTTGAAAACTTGTAATAGTAATAATTATAGAGCAAATAGAGAAAAAAATGTAAAGTTCTTCGATATTAAAATAAATTAATCGGATTAAAAAAAAACATTTTATTATTTTTAGTCATTCTTCTAGCCACTCTATAAAACATGTTTATAAAAAGGTACTCATTTCTATAGAAATTGAATAGAATTATATTTAAATAAACTTTTAGAAAAACTTTTGAATCATCAAAAGAATTTACCTCTGGTTTGGAGTTTAAGCCAAAAATTGCTCGCAATGGATTTAGGTACAATCATTACCTTTAAATTCTGGCCGGTATCCAGTTATTATAAATAGTGAATTTGTGCAAAATGAATTCACTCCTCCGTCGTCGGTGCGTGATAGTTCGTAGAGTTGGTATTAGATCTCATTTTTATCATCTTAATTTTTATGGGATTTTTGTTCGATACAGACGAGCCGCCCCCAAGGTAGCCTAAATTACAATCATTAAATCAACTAAATTATAATTAACTTCTAAATTACACAATGCAGTGCAACAGAAGAGATATTAATAGGCTGAAATCTATAGAGCGCACTTTGACTTTGCTCAGACTTAAGATTGAGTTAAAACGAGATAGATTTATGTGAGAGATTTACCTCTGTCTCGTTTTAACTCTGTCTTAAGTCTAATCAAAGTCAGAGGGCGTTTATAGATCTCACACTAAGAAGGCTCGTAAAACCACCTACTTACGTCATATTTATTAATGTTACATTTCTGCACAAGCCTCTCTCTCTGCACGTATTTGAGCAGATGATACACATTGATGTTTTTTCAGAGCCGAAGTTCAGCTTATCGCAAAGAGGGAATTTAGTCGTGCAGATTGGAGAGTGGAGGTTCAACAAGCACGCTTGCTGGGGGGCCAAGGTTCGTTGGACTTGCATCAAGAAGAAGTCTGGCTGCACGGCTTCCATTACTACTGTGGACAATGTCATCGTCAAGACCCTGGGGTCACATAACCATTAAAGCATTAAACCGTAGTTAGAGACTTATGTTTTTCAATCCTATAGTATAAGTGCCAATTACTTATTACTGACCTTTTAAAGTCTTATTTTCGCTGTCTTATAAGTGACTTGCGTAAATGCCAAAAATCCGGCCGTATTTCTTGTCTTCATTCTAAAACAACACCCAGTCCAAGAGTTTGGACTGGGCGTCGATGAGTCTTTGTTTTAAGATATTTTGATAGATATTTTAAGCAGTATTTTTTTTTTTTTTTTTTTTTTTTATTAACTATCAAATATTGAACGTATTACAAATGCTTTTAACACAACAAAAAAACCACTAAGGTTTAGTATGTTGCTTATCATTCCGTCCATTAATCGATTTTGGGTATAGTACTTCCATAAATAATATATACATTATTTATAGAAGCACTAGGGAACATTACAAGATAATAATTTGTTATTTTTAATTTTTCAAAAATGGGAATTGTTAATATTTGTTTTGAAAGTATGATTTTAACTTGTGTTTAAGGTTAAATTCGGTAAGTCCTGACCTAAAAGTATTATCTAAACTATTTATTAGGCGAGGGATCATGTACGCGCTGGTGCGCTCACCATATTTATTTTTTGCAAAGATGGTAACTAGTTTTTTTTGAGTTACTTTGCGTGTCTGAATTTTGTTAATAACTTCCTTTTGTATGGCTAAATTAAAAAATTGTTCTTTCAGAAGCGTAAATTGTACTTTGTCATAAATATTAATCACTTTACAATACTTAAATATAAGATTTTCATTATTTTTTGCAAGTAGTTTAATATTAAGAGGAACAATGGTTTTTAAAATCCTTAGTTGCAACTGATAAACATGTTGTAAGTGCGACTTGTCGGTTCGACCATAGCTACTCAACCCATAAGCAATTATGGAGTCGGCAAGAGCATTGTACAGCATCAATTTGACTTTAAAATTTAACCTCTTTCTAATTATAAATAAGTTTGCCAAGAATGCTCTGAGCTTATCACATACATGCTTTATGTGCTCATGCCAGTTGAACTTATGGTCAATTATTAACCCTAAGTATTTATGCGAGTTAACTATTTCAATAGTGGGACAATTACAGTTGCTATGTGGTTGGTGCAAACAGTTATGATTATGCGCAATAAGTTTATGTTTTAACATGCTGTTAGCTTTTAAATTTGGTGAATGTATGTGGACTAATTTTGTCTTTTGAGAGTTTAATATTAAACCACTGTCATGACACCATTTATTTAAATTATCAAAGTCTTCCTGTAGCATAAGCAAGGCATCATTGACATCTTTAGCTGCTACAAGCATGCATGTATCATCAGCATATTGGTACGTAGTACAGTGGCTAAATATCTTATTCATATCATTCACATAAGCTATAAAATGCAATGGTCCAAGCACGGAACCTTGAGCTGTGCCCTCAGTTACTGTGATTGGTGCGCTATAGCTGTCACAGATCCTAACGCGGTAGCTTCTATTACTCAGATAGTTTTTACACCAATTTAAAAGAGATCCCCGTATACCTGAGTTTTCTAATCTTGTAATAAGCTTGTTGTGATCTAATGTGTCAAATGCACGAGAAAAATCAATAAATAAAGCCAGAACATGTAGTTTTTGGTTCATCCATGAATTAACTTGATCTGTAAAGTCTGACAATAACATTGTCGTATTCTTACCGGGCCTAAAACCAAATTGGCTAGAGCTTAAAATATCATTTTTTTGATAGAACACATGTATTTGATTACAGATATATTTTTCTACTATTTTATCTATGGAAGATGTTAAAGTGATTGGCCTATAGTTATTTATGTCATCATATTTACCTTTCTTGTGTACTGGTCTTACACAACCTACTTTAAGTTCATCAGGATACGACTCAGTTTTAATACAGGCATTTATAAACTTAGCTAAAGGTTCTGAAATTATATTAGCAATGCCCTTGATATCTCTCATTCTAACACAATCAAATCCTGGGGCTTTATCAATACGAAACCTATTTATTAATTTATAGACACTATCCGGCGTTGCCTTCCTAAAATACATGCTACAATTAGATTGTATCGTGTTGTTTTGACCAAGATTTAATAAGTTCTGGTTGCAATTCGGCAATATATTTTTCACGGTAGTGTCAAAGTTGGTCGCAAAGTTGTCTGCAATTTGCTGTGGTACACGACTGAGCGATTTAAAAGCATTTAACACAACCTCATCAATTGATCTTACTATCCTTCCTGCGATATCATTTAGTAATTGCCACAATTTTCTTGAATTATTAAAATTTTTAATTATTTTCTTTTTATAGTATAAATTTCTATAGTATTCAGTTATTTTATTTACCTTATTTCTTTTCCTATTGTATTCTAATCTTAACACTACGTTATTTTGATCTTTCTTCCATCTATGAAACAATTCATCTCGCTTATTACTCAAATTAATGATATTTTTATTTATCCATGGCGCCTGGCAATGTAGTTTTGAATTTATATTAATAATTCTCTTTGCCTTTGAATAAGCATTATTAAAAGTATCAGAAATGAAAGTATACATTTGCTGCGGGGACTGCATATTGTCAATATGAGACCAATCCGCACATAATTCCTCGCCTAATATCACAGGGTCATAAATAGGTATTTGCTTGCTTACAGTAAAGTTAAGTGATCTTGATTCGTAAATATTGCATAGTGCTATTATGGTCAGGCGATGATCCGCCAGTACCGTATCGACCGCAGCCGTGCAAGGGTCCGCCGTGTGGGAGCGCACAAAAATGTGATCAATGCACGATTTTGTAGTTAAACTTAATCTTTTTTCAATACGTGTATAATCACTAATACCACACTTCAGACCCTGTTCCGCCAGTAGGTTTAAATACTTATCTCTCATTACGGATGACAATTTCAGGTCTATGTTCATATCTCCAATAACTATAATGTTGACAAAGTGCTGTAAGTTATCTAATAATAGTGACAATTCATTAATTATATGTGAATATCTTATTCCGGTTACACACCCTGAAACAGTCACCTTAGTGTGTATATACGGAAACGCGTCTATTCACCCTGTCAACGGAATTTGTACCTATATTTTTTTCTATCCGCGTAGCGGGTTGGATAGACGGACGCACGTTTGCGTATACACCCTAGGGTGCCTGTTTTAAGGTGGTTAACAGAATAATAAACTAGGTATTTGATCTAAAAACTTTAAACCTAAATTATGCTTGAGCTAATGCACATTGATTTGCACTGAAATATATTTTACTAGCTAATATACATGAATTAGTTCGCGTGAATTTTAGTTTTTAAAAATCCCGTGGGACTTCTTTGATTTGGATTTTCCGGGATAAAAGTAGTCTCACTCTCCAGGTCTTTTTCTATAGTTACCTACCCATGCAAAAAATCACGTCAATCCGTTCCTCCAGTATTACGTGACTGAAGAACAAACCAACAAACTAACAAACAAACACACTTTCGCATTTACAATATTATGGGTAATGATTGATGATATTGGACATAAGTTAAGACTTGCGTATTTATGAGTTACTTTTCTAATGATTTAAATCTCTTAGTTACATTCCTTGATTTCTTAGGGTTAATGCGTTTGAGTGGAAAGGCCATATTTCTTGCCATTTAAAGTTAAGAGGGCTCTCTCCGTCACTCGTTTCCACTCGTTTCATACAATCGTAGTTCCAATTTCATTTGAATACTAAGCAACCAAAGTCCATGAAATTTTGCACATATATTCTAGAAACTAATATCTATGTCTGTGGTTTTCCAGATTTCTGTTAAAATATTCGGTTTCAAAGTTACGCGGTCTTAAAATTTTCATACAAATCTTTGAGCCCCTGTAATTTTAAAACTACATATTTTTAGAAAAATCTAAAACACCACAGACACAGATATTAGTTTCTAGAATATGTCTGCAAAATTTCATGGACTTTGGTTGCTTAACATTCAAATGAAATTGGAACTACGATTGTATGAAACGAGTGGAAACGAGTGACGGAGAGAGCCCTGTTAATTAGGTATTATACATGTTTGTTTTATACATCTTTATACCAATCGTTTGGCTATAGCAATATATGCTATAATAAGCAATTTTCAATTTTTGAATTATCTTATTAATTCGCATAAAATTTCGTACATTTTTTACTATGCTAGAAAGTATTTTTTATACTTATTGTTTATTGTGTTATGTTCACGAATCTTGGTTTTGTGTTCTTTAATTTGCTTAATTACATTTTGATATTGAACAATTTCATAGCGCATTAAGACGTTGGCTATGAATTTACATATAATGTTTTCTGATTAATAAATAAATGTAAAAAAAGTTCCTTATTTTAATAAAAGTATTTCAACTGATTTTCATCATTCTCATTTCTTCATACTATCAAAATAATGCTGACTTCATATCCCGCCATTTACATGTAGGTATACTAAAACTTTGATTGTTGTAATTGATTGACGCGTGTGAAGCTTGCTTGTGGTCAGTGTGTGTGTCGGAGCGAACAATCCCAAGCGCGCACACACGCACACGCACACAGATACAAAGACACAATCAAGAGCAAGAAGTTAATTCTAAGCACCGTACTAATCTGTTGAATGTATTTTAGATTTAAATCCGGTGTTCGCGCAATCACAACGAGGGAACCCAGTTATAATGATTGGCCAGTATCGCTTCAATAGGGTTAACAAGTATGGCAGCAGAACGAGATGGGTTTGTGTCAAAGCAAAAGCTGGATGCAGAGCTTCTTTGCATACTATGGACAACGCTATCGTTCGAGTTTGGGGGTTCCATGATCCGTTAGCTCATACAAGCGCTAATAGATTTTGAAAAGCTAAAAGAAATAATAATTAATGGACCTAAAACACATATACTATAACTTGCGTTACTCAAGACAGCTTTTAAGTAAAAAGAGTAAGAAGCTGTCAGTAAATACGACACGATTTACGAAAGTTACTTAAAGTTGTATTGATTAGTGTAAGTAAAACTATTAAGTTATACTAAAAACGAATGTCAAAAGATATAATATCATGATAAGAGGTAAGATTTTATAGCAATACTCAAAAGAACATTTCTCTAAGGTAAGAGCTGAAAATACAGAACTTATCTTACTCGTACGTTTGATAAAACGGTGCTTTTCCTACTTAAAAGATTACGGTCTTCAATTAAAGTTAAAAACAATCGAGGCTTAAGAAAAAAATTTTTGCATAATTTAAGTTAAAAAAGTAATAATAATGAACTCGAATTGTAGGATGGTTTTTTCATTTTGTTACTTTAAACTGAGGGTGGGGTAATATTAATTGTTATTTACATTAGTTTATCTGTAGTTCCAATTGAAGTTAATCATATTCATTAGTATAAGTTATGAGCTAACTAACTTAAATATTACTTAAGGTTTTGGTGGTGGATAAAATAGTAAACGCTTTTATTCATATTATTGTATCATGAGTAATGTTTATTTTAATTTCTTAGTTCCATTTTTTGCGTACATAGATCATTATATTCGTGTATTATCAGTTTTTATGGGCTTGTTTTATTTAATCATCCTTAACTTTTATCATTTTATCATAATAGTATAAAAAGTTATCTTTCCTAAAATATCAACTAATTTATTAAAATTATTTGGAAATAAATAAAGTTTTTGACTAACGTTGGTCACTCACTGTCTTTGGTAGAGACTAGATTTAGATATAAAATCAGCTCTACCAAATTGGTTGACAATTCTGCAGTTAAAATTCATTTAAGACATATTTCATGATTTAACGATATAATAATATTATGTAAATATCAGGACGTAGCGTAATAAATGCAATAATTGTTGAATTGTTGATAATTCAAATCGGTCGAAATATCGACAAATTAACAATTGTTGTATTTATCGTGGTACAGTCGGCCTCCGAATTCGAGTCGCAATTCGGCGAAACTATTGCATCAAAAACCTGTCGCACTTATGACCTTTGTCTATAATCACGCCACACACACCTAACGCATGTGCATAACCGTGCCACGCGAATATGATCAGGTACTAAACGACTTACGGCCTTAGACTATACGTACCCGATACTTACATTTAAGTCTTTTAGTAGACTAGAAATCATCTTGTCCAAAACTAAAAGGTTTATGATTTTCAGTAAACATAATAAAGACAAATCGCGGAACCTATATGTTACTTGTGGGTGGACATAGATTTTATAAAGAAAAGGAGACCGGAGGAAGAATAAGGTGGCAGTGCTCTTTGAAATCTCGTACCAAATGCAAGGCCTTTGTTAAAACTATAGAAGGCGCAATTGTTGCAGTGTTTTTGGACCATTGTCATTAAATGATTGAAATACTTGTATGTTATAAGCTATTATAGAGAATTAGAGGAACCCTGGAGTGGTATAGTATAAAAAGCAAATTAATAAATAAAATAAATGAAGCGTAATAATAATGTATTTAATTAGTATGTGCTTAGCAATTTTGGACGATAATACAGAAATTATAACTAGACATTTAGGAGAAAAGGTATATAATACTAAAATTATTTATTTAAATTCCTCAGGTAACTTTAACGTCCCTTTTATTGTTTTATACTTTTATGTAAGTACTTTGATCCATAATAACTCTAATATAGTATCGTAGAAATAAAAATATTTTATAATAATATGGCACGATTTTTAATTGTTAACGTCTTCAAAATTAATGATTGATCCACTAAGAAAATCCATTTGATGGAATGGATAAGTTTTTTTTTTTAAATTGTGCTCTGTGGCACAACAAAAAGCCACTAAAACAAATAACAACAAGTTTTCGTTTTATTTAAAAATAATTTAATTGTAATAAATAATTAATTTATGCTAATAATTATAGATTTGTAATGTTATTTTTGTACTTTAATTCTTTTATTGTTATAATGATTGTGAACATTCAAATTTGTTTATTCAGGTTTACATATGAATGAAAAGATAATTTTGATATATTATATTAATAAAACCGTATCCGTAAATTTTAACAGATTTTGATTTTAAAACTTGACTTCCTAGTCATTAATATCAACGACCAGTTTATTAATTTGATTTAATCAATTGAATGAATATGAGATTTTCTTTATCATTTACCACCAGTAGTAACTACTGTAGTAATAGAAGTGGTTTTCACCAAAGTTTATTTGCTAGCTATGCTATTTAGTGATGTTTTTATTAAAATATGTAACACAGGAAGTTTTATGTACCTACAGTATGTTTTACTTTATTATTATTTTTACTTTTCAATAATAAAAAACTTAAACGTAAATAAAATATACGTTTCGTACGGCATATTATGGCTCCTCGACTATGTAACCAAGAGCCACCAAGTATTAGGTAGTTTTTCTGAACGATTATTTGCCCGATGTTTATTTCACTTAAAGCTGAAACAATTACTTATTAGTAGAAATAGAAATATTTTTTACTAGCTGATGCCCGTAATTCGTTCGCGTGGATTTAGGTTTTTCAAAATTCCGTAGGAACTCTTTGATTTTCCGGGATAAAAAGTAGGTTATGTGCTAATCCAGGATATTATCTATGTCCATTTCAAACAGCCAAATCCAAATCTGTTGAGTAGTTTTTGCGTGAAAGAGTAACAAATATACACACATAGTACACACAAATATACATACACGCAAACTTTAGCCTTTACAATATTAGTGTGATTCAATTAAAGTTTTACAAGTAACTTTTTTGAATTCAGATAAAAGGTAGCCCTTGATTGCAATCTCACCTGGTGGTTAGTGGTGATGCAGCGTAAATGGAAGCGGGCTAACCTGGAAGAGGTATGGCAATTTTATTAAACCCATACTCCTTAGGTTTCTAGACGGCATCGTACGGGAAAGCTAAACCTACCTGCCTACCTACTTTTGAGTCGTCAAATTCATCTACCACTGGTTCGGAATGCCTTAATTAAGAGGGCTCTCTCCGTCACTCGTTTCATACAATCGTAGTTCCAATTTCATTTGAATACTAAGCAACCAAAGTCCATGAAATATTGCAGACATATTCTAGAAACTCTAGATCTATGTCTGTGGTTTTCCAGATTTCTGTTAAAATATTCGGTTTCAAAGTTACGCGGTCTTAAAAATTTTCATACAAATCTTTGAGCCCCTGTAATTTTAAAACTACATATTTTTAGAAAAATCTAAAACACCACAGACACAGATAGTAGTTTCTAGAATATGTCTGCAAAATTTCATGGACTTTGGTTGCTTAATATTCAAATGAAATCGGAACTACGATTGTATGAAACGAGTGACGGAGAGAGCCCTGCTAATAGTAATTTTCTTAACAATTTCATCGTATCTCTTCCATGTATTTCTTACTTGTATTATTATTATTTTGCAGTTCGTTCAGTTTTAACGCGTCGTGGTACGCAAATGTTGATCGCGGGTAACTATCGTTTCTCTAGAGAAAACACGTTTGGCGCAATGACAAGATGGCAATGCTCTGTTAGGAGCCGTACGAGATGTAAAGCGTTTATCAAGACTATTGAAGGCGTAGTCGTCAACTCTGCACTGGATCATAATCACTAGGCCTCTACTGGATCGCAATCACGAATGGTTCTTTGGTGCTCTGGATCATAATCACTAGTCCTCTACTGGATCGATATCACGAACGGTTTTCTGATAGATCACAATCAAGTAACATTCCACTTGTGGGTAACGATCATGAATAGTCTATGGAATATGAATATATATTTTATTTATTACTAGCGCTATTCTGAATTTTATGAAAAAAAACCCAGCGTTACTGATGTTTTTATTTTAATTTTAAATTGTTAAAATAGCTAATGCTTGGCATGCATTGCAATGTCTCTTTTAGTTTATGTCTTGCACCTATTAGGATGCATTTACATTGAGTCGGCCAAGTCGTCAACCGATGTTTAACAGTTCAATGCACGTTAAGTCGGTAGCCGAATTTATCAACCGATATTAAAGGTTCAATGCACGTTAAACATTGGTCGGCGAATTCGGCCAACCGACCTTATGTAAATGCACCCTTATACGTTGATAGTACCATGTCAAAATCCTTCACGCAAGGGTCAGTATTAATCGTAACAAGTTATTGTTACGATTGTACAAAGTTTCAACTCAATTGGATGAACTATACGCAAATGCACAGGGTAGGTGTTAAAGAGATAAACAAAAATTATTTTTATTTGACTATAGGAAAATATATTTTATTTTTTTATTGTTCTCATTAGTTATTAATAAAATTTAAGATTTTAAGAATCGATTTATAATTTTATTGATCGGGAAGTGGATCTTGGCTTCCGCATTCAAGAGATAAAAGAAATAAAGAAGAATTTATTTGTACTGAAGTTTGTGATGTGTATGTTTCGTGATACTGGTCCTGTCATCTACTTGTATTTTTTACAGTTTGTGCGGTTTTAACCAGGCGTGGTACGCAAATGTTGATGGCAGGCAAACATCGTTTCTCTAACGGGAAGACGATTGGTCCTATGACAAGATGGCAGTGCTCCGTTAGAACACGCACTAAGTGTAAAGCATTTATAAAGACTATCGAAGGAGAAGTCGTTCAACTAGTACTGGATCATAATCACGATTAGTGCCTACTCTGGTGTATCAGAATCACGATCCCCTGGGGATGGTATATTAACGACTATGAATAATTTCATTAATTGTATGAATTACAGAAAGTTTATTTATATAGTTCGATCGTATTTATTTAATATCACCTTTTTAATTAATTGATGAATACTTATTTACGAGATAGCTTCATGATTCTATTATCACAGTATTACTAGTATTGGATCATAATCACCATTAGTTCTTAAGTGAAGCATGATCATGGATTGACATGATAAGCTGCATGAATTAACGAAAAGGTTATTATTTAACATGCTAATAGTGGTTTAAATTTGTTAGCTTAGTACCTAATATCCATTATTTACGACCTAGTTTCTTTAATCTGGCTTAAAAAATGGCATCATTTTCAAATTTATGATTTTTAAAATGTTTCTTCGCAGTTAGTTCAATTATAACACAGCGTGGCACTCAAATGTTGGTCGCCGGCAAGCATCGCTTTTCGAAAGAATAAACTTCAGGTCTCCTTATTAGGTGGAAATGCTCAGTTAAGTCGCGCACTAAATGTAGAGCGTTTGTTAAGACACTTGAGGGAGCTGTTGTTGATCTAGTTCTGAATCACAATCATGTATAGTTCTCTACTGGATCATAATCACGAACATTTCCCTCGAGCTTAGTGAAACAATATCACGAATTATCATTTTGTGAATGTGAATGAACTATTATTATGATTAACTAGCTGATGCCCGCGACTTCGTTCGCGTGGATGTAGGTTTTTGAAATTCCCGTGGGAACTCTTTGATATTTTGGGATAAAAAGTAGCCTATGTGCTAATCCAGGGTATAATCTATCTCCATTCTAAATTTCAGCCCAATCCGTCCAGTAGTTTTTGCGTGAAGGAGTAACAAACATAAACACACACACACACACACATACAAACTTTCTCCTTTATAATATTAGTGTGAATGTGAATGAACTATTATTATGATTAACTAGCTGATGCCCGCGACTTCGTTCGCGTGGATGTAGGTTTTTTTAAAATTCCCGTGGGAACTCTTTGATTTTTTGGGATAAAAAGTAGCCTATGTGCTAATCCAGGGTGTGATATGATGTCATCATTTGTATGATTTAGATTTTAGATGATTCAGAGATTTAGTTTTTTATTATATTCAGAGATGTAGTTAGTTTTTTAAATAAAATATTTTTTTAAAACGTGAACTTTTATTGAATATATTATATAATTTTTAATATAACCACCTCTTTTTTGGAAGTCGGGTAAAAACGACGGCCCGGTGGACCCGGGCCATCGTTTTGCCAGGTCTACAAGCTATTATGTGGGGATATACGAGTACAATCCATCATACAAATAAGGTATTTGTAGTGCACAAATCTATAATGTAATTTTATTGGTCTTAAGGAGACGTGGCCGTTCAAGACCTTTGATTGATTTTCTTTTAAATGAAACCAGACACTGATTATGGGTTTCCTTTACAGTGGGGTGCATCGTAACGCATCGCGGCACAAAAATGCTGGTTTCTGGTGGACATCGCTTCTCTAAGGAGAGGACGTGCGGCGTGTGGACCCGTTGGCAGTGCTCTGTCAGGAGACGCACCAAGTGTAAAGCCAACATAAAAACCATCGGAGGCACAGTCGTCAAAATGTTTCTGCAGCATAATCATGATGTAATCACATGAATAAATCAATATTATTGGTTTAAAGGATCTACGGACCCTGCCCACGAACTTTACGCAATAAACGTAGGATAGAGTAGCGCGGGGAACTCCGAAAACAGTTAATTCATGGTTAATCATTATCAGATAAAAGACTCATATGAAATATAAATAGAAATGCAAAGTATATATTTATGTGCTGGTTGAAGAGAGGCGCAACGGCATGTTGTAATCAGGCTGCGCTATTAAACTCCAGGTTCCTCAGTAGACTTTTGCTTCCCAAGCTGTAGAAATTAAAAATACAGTAAACATTTCCAACCAGGCATATTCTATGCACATCCAGAGCACATGATCATGATCATTTCAATTCATCGCTGACCTACTGAGTCTCCTCAAAATGAAAACAAGTTTAGGCAATATTCACCGCACTGGCCAAGCGCAAATTGGCTGAGAACATTATGGATCACTTAAATTATTTATTGGCTTTAACGGCAAAGGGAAAAATCTTGAACAAACCTGCATATCTGAGAGAGCTCTTTTTATCCGAAACCAACTCCATGAAGCATGGAATGGCAGTGCCGCCCGCTCTTTTCTGTGCTGAAGGCGGCTCCATAATTGCCTATATTTGTTCCCCGCGTGTCACCCCGCCTACCGCTCCGCTCGCCGCATCGCTCAAAGTCGTGGGTAGGCTAGGCGATAATACTTAGAATATTTATGACGAATACAACGCAATTTAATATTACATAGCATCCAGTAAAGTTGCCTGTAGCATTAGGGCTAGTTACTTCGCGTTTTATGAGGTATTTTATTGTGTAGGCATATAGGTAGTAGGTGATGACTATTTGTATAGCCACGTGGGAAAGTAAAAGTAATTCACGCTAAGTTTTAATATATTTTAGTATAGATACAATATCCTGTATTGAAAATTTACATTCCATTCATGTAATTCGGATGGTATTCCTAACTAATTAATTAGATGTTTTAATTATTTAATATTAATAAGATGTTTTCGCTTGATTTTGATCTGCTATTTATTATTATTATTACACAGCCTATTTATCTGTATTAAATAAGATTAAATGTTAAATTATAAGCTTGAATGAATAAACTTAAACGATAGTTTTAACGTGTCGTTATTTTGATCATGCTTTACCAAGTAACTAGGTATAACACGATTTAGAAAAAGGCAACACTCAAACCTTGTAACCCTAACCTTCCCTACCCACTAACTCTAACCCTAACTTGGAAACCTTTCAGTAAAAAGTTGTAGGTAGGTATATGTATAATTTATTTTATTACATAGTGTAATTTGATTTTATACTCAATGATTTATTCTTTGATTTTGTACTGAATGATTTATTCTTCATTTTCATTATTATCTTTGTCATTAGTCATTACCATTTTTGTAATTATATTATGCCATCTACTGATACTTTGCGGTATATTCTCAAGCTCTTTCTATATTTTTAAGCCTCAATAGCTCAACGGTTACAGGAGCGGATTGAAATCCGAAAGGTCGGCGGTTCAAACCCCACCCGTTGCACTATTGTCGTACCCACTCCTAGCACAAGCTTAACGCTTAGTTGGAGGGGAATGTAATACGAAAGGGTCTGGGACTGGGAGCCCTGGTTAACCATGGGGCTCACGGGACTTTCAACCCCCGCACACTTAAAACCCGTGCATATATCAATGTAATCTGTGTTACACACACAAATGCGCGAATTTGTCTTCACTTTCCAAAATAGGTACATGTATGAGTTTTGCCTATCTGGAGCTTCTTAGCATATTTGCTTAGTACACAATATAATACAATAAATGAATATTTCAGTTCCCATATTCGAAACCACCCGTACGGGAAATTTAGTCATGATACTTGGTCATTACCGTTTCAACAGAAAACACCGATTCGGCGGACCGAAGATCAGATGGAACTGTGTTAAGACCAACTTTGGATGTCGTGTGTCCGTGGTTACTATAGATGGACATGTAATACAGATTTTTAACGAACCTCACAATCATTTATGAAGTCAGGTTACCAAGTGAAGAAAAAATTAGTTAGGTATGGTAATCGGGTTGAAACGGTGGAAATGCACCCAACAAAACATGAACTCCTTCTTTTTCTTGTTCTTTGTCCCACGCTATGTGGGGTCGGCACAATATGTATTTTTCTTCCACTTACTTCTGTCATTCGTCAACGCATTTTCCACCGCTTTTTTTTTCTCTCGTCTGGCTTTACACTGATTAGCCAATGTCAAGTTTGTAGTTATTTACAAGGGGAAACTGTATGTATAGATATGGACTTCGTCTGTGCCGGCGCCCGACGAAAAACCCTTTAAAGCGCTTCCCAGTCAGTTCCACCACCAATAAACACCAGCAGAACACAAAAACCGGCCACTTCTAACAAAAAAACACTCCAAAAAGTCACAACACGCGCGCCAGCAAACGCCACCACAGACGAAGTCCCTCCACACCTTTTACACACATATCCTCTTTCACGCAATTCATCCAGCCTTTCTTTGGTCTTCCTCTCTCTTGTTTTTCCTTTCACATGCATATTAAACATTCTTCTAGTCATGATTTTCTTCCCTCCGCATTAGGTCCAAGCTCATACCGTGCCAGTCTAAGTTCAAAAAAACATAATCAAGTAAAAGTTTACCCGCACCAATCTATCGGTACCAGAGACCTGTTTTCTGTAGAATAGAATAGAATAGAATAGAAATATTTTGTATTCAAATAAACTATTACAAGTAACTACTTTCGAATCACCCAAGCGCCCTATGGATTTGTTATCCCTTTTGTTCCCACATTGTGTCAGTTGGACAAGGATATCAGGGATTTGACCTCGAATTCAACCAAAAATTCAAGTTTTCCTTGCCAGCCAATTCCATTCGAGCCAAATAGATTCGGAACTTCTAAAAAGAATGCCATAAGGCCCGCATGTGGAAAGCAATGACCTTGCATCTTTTTTATGGACCTCCTAAAATGGTATATCATAACGTTGAATTTTTGTTTTGTTTGTGTCGACAAAGAGGATTAAGGAGCGCAATTGTTTTTGAGCTCAAAATATACAAGACGTAATTAGCAAAACAGTTTTCACGGCATATCGTTTTCATATGTTATATTGTTTTAAAATTTAAATATTTTTATAGTTTTAATATTAATGAATAATACCTACTTATTTAATACTTGATGGTCAAATTCTAAATTGGTGAGTTTTCCATTTTAGCTCCGGTATTTGGCAGAACTCATTCTGGGAATCCCGTTTTGATAATTGGAAACTATCGATTTAATAAGGTGACTCGATGTAAAGGACCAAAAATTCGATGGACTTGTGTGAAGAATCCCTTTGGCTGCCGAGCGACTATTTGTACTATTGATGACGTCATAGTAAGAACTACTAATGAACACAACCACTAAAATGCATATAGATTAGATATCTGGCAGCTACCTTGGATCAAAAATTAGTTTGGCCATCCAAAGGGGTAAGTAATGTGCCAGAATCTTGGATATAATGCCTCGCTGCGGTGGTCTCGATAAGGTTTTAGATTTAGTTTAATTTATTTTAGTTTTTAAATTAATATTTTTTTAGTTTTAATTTAGATTTAAGTTTATTTTATAGAATTTTCAATTTAGCGCTTTTCTATGGGCGCTTTACTAGTCGTACCTCAAGTTGGTGGTCGAATGCATTGATTGCATTTGGTTTAACCGAATTCGTTAATCGATTATGCTCATTTACATTAGTCTGGTGCCCAAACGCGGCGACCATATTCGGTTTAAACGAATTTTTCAACCGAATATTTATTAGTATTCTATAAGTATTAGTATTATAGTATTCGTTTACACTAGTCGATGATCACCTAACCGTTTATGTTCGTTGACATTTTAGATCGGCGCACGGTGCCCGAATGGAGTGTTCGAATTCATTAGCCAAGTATGTTCGGTTACTTTAGTCGATAACTGAACACGGGTACTTAGTTAGTAACCGAATACGGTCAACCGATTAACAATTTTACACTAGTAGGTGACTGTAAACGGGCTACAATTAAATTTGGTAAAACCGAAAAATACGTTCGGATATTAATGTTTGCGGTTAGTTAATATCGAATTTAAATTGTTTGTGCGGTATTTTATCGCGGGTTAAAAATCTTCACGTATAACCGAAGTCTTTTTGTGTTAATTATATTATTTACAATTTTGTCAAAACCATAATATATAACAAAACTTCATCATAGTATGTTTTCTTATTTAAACCGGTATCACTATACGAAACGGTATCACGGTACGGTATATCGGTATAATATCGTTAAAGTTTAATTTTGTAAATCTTCTATTTCAGTGCCGATATTCGGTAGGACTCATAATGGGAATCCCGTAATAATTTTAGATAAGCATCGCTATAATATGGTGAACTCTAAAGGGCCAAAGATTCGTTGGAGGTGTGTGAAGAATCCTTGTGGATGCAGAGCGGCCATTTATACCATCGATGACGTCATAGTGAGAAATATGAATGAACATAATCACTGAATCGCTTATATCTAAAGCTAAGTGCACATTACGGTCTTGAATGATTACGAAACGTGGTATGGAAATTATACTTTTTCTTTTCTTAATATTCATCATCATAATCACCTCAACTCTTTGCCAGCCATCACTGGGGATAGCTTGCATCCCGGAGATAGACATAAGTTTTTACCACGAAAAATCAAAGGGTTCTCGCAGGATAAAAAAAAACAAAATCACGTAAAAAGTATTAATGACCATTACCATTAAATAATTATAAATTTAAGGCATGTGCATTTACAAGACATGGATAGTGCATACGAATTATACTTACCAGATTTCTATTATTTTCAATACATACCAACTAAATATGATTAGTTGTTTTATTTCAAACTGGTAAGTTATGCTAGTTGCTATCTTATGAAAACAATGAATATACTGTTTTACAAATCGGATACGCACCTTCTTATACTTATTAACCGTTGTAACTTGTCTCATTATTTCGATTAGTATTTAATTATCTAATTTTTTAAGTTTTGCATTTCAGTTCCAGTATTTCGCAGAACTCATACTGGGAACCTTGTTATAATGTTGGGGAACTATCGCTTTAATAAGGAGAACTCTTGCAAAGGACCGAAGATCCGTTGGAGGTGTATTAAGAGAACTCCCTGCGGATGCAGAGCGGCTATATACACCATCGATAACGTCATTATTAAAACTATTAATGAACATAACCACTGAAGGTCTTATATCTAAGTGCTCACCCATTAAAAGCACCGATATTTTATATCGGGGGTTATTAGTGCAAATTGAATCTTGAATGGTTAGTATAGAATTATAGCAAGTTAAAGTTTTTAATACAGGCCTTACAATGGGATGTGGCTACTTATTTTATATCCTGTATTTCGATAATTAGCTGTTATTTTAACCTTGATTTGTCTCTATAACATAGCGGGCATTGCCTCTTGTGACACAGTTTTTACTTTCACAAGAGGCAGGGATTCACACTATTGTGTTAATTGCGTTTTCGACAAATATAATTAAGTGTTTCCTAATATCGGAACTAACCAGTATCACAGAAATCGTCTCATCGGTACAATATTGTTATAATTATCCAACTTTTTTGCATTTCAGTTCCAGTATTTCGCACAACTCATACTGGTAATCTGGTCATGACGGTGGGGAACTATCGTTTTAACAAGGAGAAATACTGCAAAGGACCGAAAGTCCGGTGGAGGTGTGTGAAGAGTCCCTGTGGATGCAGGGCGGCCATCTACACCATCGATAATTACATAGTGAAAAAAATGAATGAGCATACTCACTGAATCACAGAGCACATTACGGCCCGGAAATTATACTTATTATGTCTTAATATTTCTAATTATATTAATCATCATAATCATCTTAATTATTGCCAGCCTCTGATGGAGATAGCTTGCATCCCGGAGAGTATGTCCCTCTCTTATTATTCCGGAAAATAAAAGTTCTTAAAAAAAACTAAAATCACGATCGCGGGCTTCATCTGGTATATCATTAACACTAATAACATTTTTTGAATATCTTTATGTATGATTATGAATTGGATATTTATGAAAGCCAGACAGAAGTCTCATGAGAAGGTTAGGTTGATATACTCAATATTAAGAGATTTATAAAAATATTTTTACAAGAATAATAATAAATACGGTACTTTGTACCGGTATAAGACGGTACATCGGTACAGTATTAGTAAGTTAAGTATTGCATTTCAGTACCAATATTTCGCAAAACTCATACTGGAAACCTCGTATTAACGATGGGGTACTATCGCTTTAATAAGGTAAGCCGCTGCAAAGGACCGATAATTCGGTGGAGGTGTGTGAAAAACCCTTGTGGATGCAGAGCGGCTATTTATACTATTGATAATGTAATAGTAAAAGTTGTGAATGAACATAACCACTGAGTCGGTGTACCGGGCTGGAGGTTGTCCTACATTGTGTTTACCGGCACGCGGTCTCTAATCTAGAACACGTCTGCCTCATTGGCCCGCGTTTATTCTGCGATGACCTGTAAGAGGTTGTGGGAAGCAGATGGATGAGAAAGATGGAAGAAAGTAGTGGCGTGCTCTTGAAAAAGCCTATGTCTAGCAGTGGATCCGTTCAGGCTAATGGATTAGATTGGAATCACTGAAATGTTATTTAATCAATTTAACTGCAATTAGGGACTCTAAGGACCATAATATCCTTTGTAGTTAAACCATGTGAGATAGTTTAATCTCCTATCATCGATTTTATTGTAAAATCTATGGTAGTTGGTCGATTAGGGACAGTTAAAACTATTGGTTAGATTAAACCAACCCAGAGGACCGTTTAAACTCGTGAAACACTTTTATTGCACAATAACCTCTATGTAATGTAAGCCTGCTCGATAGGGACGGCTACATGACTTAATTTATTTAACTGCCTACAAGTAAAATAAGTAATATTTAATAATAAGTAGTTAATTAAGTATGCAATAGCATATTTTGATGATTTAATTTATCGGAACAATTTTTTTTGTAAGGCCATTCATGAACGAGTATAAATTTTAGGCAAAAAGTGTTTTATTTTAAAAAATCACAACATCAAAAGTTTTTGTGATGCATACTCTTTTTATTGCTAGATTCGGATTTAAAACTATAAAATTTATCACAATTATGCTACAAAGTTTTTTTTATAAACCAGTCATTTATAGACAGAAGTGACTGGTTTTCAATAAAATTGAACCTCGTTTCGGCGGTTAATGATAAAACCTGTGTCAATCTATAGACTGTAATTACAATTAAAATGTGTTAAGTGATAAACTTTCTGATATTTGAGTTCAAAATTATTAATGCTTTATTTTTCAACCGTTTAAACTCAAATATCTCAGAAAGTATATCGTTTACGACATTTCATCACAATTTTTTTTTAAACTGTAATCACTCATTCCGTCGATTGACACATGTTTTATCACTGACCGTTGAAACGAGGTTTTTTCAAAATAGCGGACTAGTAAGTATGTCATCCATACAAAAATTTTCAAACCCTTGTCGATAGTATCTAATTTTGTCAATTTTGCCTTTTAGGCCCAATGTTTGGTACGAGTCGTACTGGGAATCCTGTAATGATGGTGGGAAATTATCGTTTCAATAAGATCCATTATGACGGACCGAAGACTCGATGGAGATGTGTGAAAAAAAGCTGTAGGTGTAAAGCGGTAATTTACACTCTCGATGACGAAATAATAAGAATTGTGAATGAACATAACCATTAAAGTGCACATATTTAATCCTCACTGCTAACAAAAGGCTTGCATGGTTATTTGGGAATTCAAGCAATTTTTTTTATTCATATCCAACTATTAACTAAATGTGTCTAACAGTTTTATTTCAATCTGTTAATATTAGTTACAATTTTATGTAAACTATGGTTTTTTGAACAAAATCAGTACCGATATCTTTATACCTACTTGTATAAACCATTATATCGGTACAATTTCGATAGCATCTATCTTGGTTTTGCATTTCAGTGGCGACATTTGGTACTACTCGTGCAGGGAATCCTGTCATGATGCTAGGAAATCATCGCTTTAATAAGGACCAAAGGACAAAAGGGACTAAGGGCCCGAAGATTCGGTGGAGGTGTGTGAAAAGAAACCTTTTGTGCAAAGCGGTAATTTATACCATCGATGACATCATAATAAAAACTAAGAATAAACATAATCATTGAAGTGCTCATATTTAATGCTCACTGCAAAGAAGACACCTGCACAGTAATTTGGGAATAGATAGTACTTAAAAGATATAAATCCTAATTATAATTTTTCAAGAAAACTGAATTTGAGATAGTAAGTGTGCGACAACTTCAAGCGAATACAAATATGGAAAACGGTGATTTGAAAATACAAAGATTTACTTGTTATTGTGAAAGATCAGTTAAAATTACTAAGCAAAAAAATTTATTTAAAACTAATCCAATAATATAATTAATACTCTCTATCGTATTACTCTGTTGTATATTTAATAATGGAATTTGGTTTTAGTTTAATTTTTTGTTCATTTAAAAATGTGAATTATTGTAAGATTAGTAATGTACATATTATAAATAGTAATTACTGAGTAAGAATAATTCATAAGACTTAGTAAAATAAATTAATTTTTTTAAATATAATTTTAAACCAAGTCAATAATAACTAAACTCTATTTTATTTTAATAATGTAATTTAATTTTTGTTGTTTTTTTCATTTAAAAATATAAATTGTTGTGAGATAAGTAATAATTGTTCAATGTTATGTTGTTAATAACGAATAGTAGTATTAATGTAAAGACAAAATGTGACATGAAGAGAGAAAATGAAAAAATATTTATTTAATTACAATGTTGGTACCTGAAAAAATAAAAATAAAATAGATAGCTGGTATTTTATGTAAACAATTTTTTTTAACGAAATTTATACTGGTATCTTTATACCTGCCCGTCATTTCGCATTTGGCCAGCGTGGTAGACTATGGGCAACCCCTTTTCTTGTGAAAGGAGACCTGTACTCAGTAGTGAAATGGTGATGAGTTGATAATAATGATAATAATGGTTCTTACATGAGTAGTAGCCAGTATAGCAGGAACAAGGATTTAGGAAATAACATTTTTTTTTGGATTAACAGGTTTTTACAAAACAGATATCTACACATATCGATAAAATCGGTATGTTATACCGTTATTACTTGTTTTGTTATATCGGTATAAATAGTAAGATTTGCATTTCAGTTGCGGTATTTGGCAAGACTCATTCAGGGAACCCTGTGATAATCATGGGGAACTATCGCTTCAATAAAATGAACCGCTGTAAGGGACCGAAGATCCGTTGGACCTGCGTGAAAACCCCCTGTGGATGTAGAGCATCCCTTTACACCATCGATGACGTCATTATAAGAACTCTTAATGAACATAACCATTAAAACGCATATTATCCATACTTCCATACTAATATTATTCATAAATGCGAAAGTGTGTCTGTCTGTCTGCTAGCTTTTCACGGCCCAACAGTTGAACCGATTAAAATGATATTTGGTACAGAGGTAGCTTACATCCTGGGAAACGACATCCTATTTATCCCGGAAAATCAAAGATTTCCCACGGGATTTTGAAAAACCTAGCTAAATCCTAATTTATCTTATTAGTAATAGTAGCATTCTTTGTAGAAAATATGTAGAGTAACTAATTTATTCAAC
This sequence comes from Maniola jurtina, assembly GCF_905333055.1. NCBI lineage: Eukaryota > Metazoa > Arthropoda > Insecta > Lepidoptera > Nymphalidae > Maniola > Maniola jurtina. The sequence goes on from NC_060038.1 coordinate 12,127,138, forward strand.
AAGTTAAGTGTAACGTGGTTGAAAAAGCAATATTTAATAAATAATTTGTATAACTAAAATATTGATTGACTTTTAATGCTAGTTTTTGAACCTACTTCTTGAATTGGAGTTACCTACAATCTACATATTGCAATCAGTATGCTTAGTATGAGATTTTGCATCTCACCTATGTCTGCCTATGTTGATTGAATTCCAGAGTCGAAACAAAATAAAGTCAAAATAAAATGGGCCTAAAGGTCCTTTGTTTAAAGTCAAAACTTTAATACCACTTAATTTCAAAACGTTTCCGATTGGAGCGCTGCTAACGTATGGACAAACTAACACTAAGGGTTAAAATTGGGCTATTAAGGTCTATTCTACTTTAACACTGAAGTGTGTCGATGCTTGAATCCAATCAATGTTGATGTGATGTAAAAATCATGTCATGACTAAGCACACTGCATAGCTTGCGTCTCGTAGACTAAGTACCTATTTGAAAACTTATAGCTGTAGATGTATCGTATTTAAGCCCATTGATTTGGTCTCAATGTAATAGTGAACCGACGTTGGGCTTGATCATGATGATGATTATGTAAATTTAAACCGTCAAAACTCAAAACACGGGGTCTCGGTGATAATATAATTCGGACCATTGTTTCAACAGGACGTACAGCAAGAGACCAAGAAGGTGCCGTGCCACGTTGTAAACTGAAGAGGAAAAATTTATCAGTATCGGAAAATTCCACAATCACTAAAGATAATAAAGAAAATCAAGGAAAGGAAGACTTTCCTGGTTTAACAAAAAAATTCTTCAAGAATCCAAGAATATGCCGAATTTTAGCTAAAAGTTTGGAAAATTCTAAAAGAGATTAAGATAAGATATAATGCAACAGGCACTGTTTTTTCTAGCTCGAATATCCACGTAATTCAGTGCAGTGGTTCAATACTACAGATACAGATAGGTAAAAGGTAGATTCTTCCGAAATCAATACTACATCCATAATATGAGTTCAAGTTAATTTTTTTTAAATAGTAAAATATGTGGCAGAAGGGCTGATTTTGTTTTAGATGATTATTTATAGGTTAAAGTTGAGACTGATTTGAATTAACTGAGAAAAATTAATCATTTTTGTTTCGAAACAATTTTAGTTTTAATTTCTTGTTAAGACGTTTGATTTTTTTAACAAGAATCGAGTAAGAATAATTAAAATAGTATTATGAGCCTCAGACAACAGCTTAAAAATTACAGTGACTGAATAAAGACTAAAGAAGTGATAATATTGTTTTTAATATAAGTAGCATTTGAAAAGAATATATCACTTAGGTTGAGATCTATAGGTCGCACTTTGACTTTGCTTAGACTTAAGACACTGTTGTAACGAGACAGCGTTATACTGCTGACATAAAACCATCTCGTTTTTACTGAAGCTTAAGTCTGAGCAAAGTCAAAGTACGCTCTATAGACCCCAGCCTTAGTGTTATAATTATTTATTTTTAAGCCATCAAGCAGCAAGGTTTCAAGTACAGACCAAAGAGTTTTTCTTAACTAATATATTCAGTCTAATGTTAGTTGTCTAAAATCTGAATATATACTTAACAGGGCTCTCTCCGTTACTCGTTTCATACAATCGTAGTTCCAATTTCATCTGAATATTAAGCAACCAAAGTCCATGTGCAGACATATTCTAGAAACTAATATCTGTGTATGTGGTTTTTAGATTTTTCTAAGAATATGTAGTTTTAAAATTACAGGGGCTCAAAGATTTGTATGAAAATTTTTAAGACCGCGTAACTTTGAAACCGAATATTTTAACAGAAATCTGGAAAACCACAGACATAGATAATAGTTTCTAGAATATGTCTGCAAAATTTCATGGACTTTAGTTGCTTAATATTCAAATGAAATTGGAACTACGATTGTATGAAACGAGTGACGGAGAGAGCCCTGTTAAAAAAAAGTCCCGATGTTTGACCGACTCGAATCAACACCCAGCCTTCAACCATTGGACCTAAAAATTTTCAAAAGAAAAATGAAACCGACTTCAAAAACCACAAACACTAAAAAGTAAAAAATAATTTTTGTTTCTACACATGTAATGTATGTATGAAGCCGAGCGAGCATAATAGAAAAAATTAGAAATCCAAGTGCGAAGTCGGGCGAGCTTCGCACTTGGATTTCTAACTTCTTCTATTATGCTAAAATATTAAAGAAGAAATAATATAATTAAGAAAATAATATTAAATATTTCGAGAATACAATTTTTAATACATGATTATGACATAATTTCAGTATATGAAACTCGTAAAGGATCTCAATGCATCATGTATGGAGGTTTTAAGTTCTATAAACACAAGTCTTGTGGACCAAAAACCCACTGGAGATGCAGTTATAAAAGACTAGGGTGCAAAGCCGGCATTCTCACTATTGATCTAATAATAATTAAAACAACAGGCGATCATAATCACTAATATATATATTATAGCGATTTTTTCAAAGTGATTGTTAAAACCAACTTAACATAGCTCTCTCCGTCACTTACTCCATACAATCGTAGTTCCCATTTCATTTGAATATTCAGCAACCAAAGTCCATGAAATTTTGCAGACATATTCTAGAAACTAATATCTGTGCCTGTGGTGTTTTAGATTTTTTTTTAAAATATGTAGTTTTAAAATTACAGGGGCTCAAAAAATTGTATGTGAATTTTAAAGACCGCGTAATTTTGAAACCGAATATTTTAAGGGAAATCTGGAAAACCACAGGCATATGTCTGCAAAATTTCATGGACTTTGGTTGCTTAATATTCAAATAAAATTGGAACTACGTTTGTGTGGAGCGAGTGACGGAGAGACCCCTCTTAAATAATAATAATATATAATTAATAATAATATAATAGCGTAGAGTAAACTTTGATTATAGGTACAAAGACGTAAAAAATTAATAATATTGTATCTACCTCTTTTACTCCTGACTGTTTCTTTCATCTGATAAAGTTAGCCATAAAGTACAACTGGTGTCCTTTGGTCATAGCATGCTCTAGTCAAAGGTATTATGAAACTCCAGGTTTTAAAAAGTTAAAATTCGTACACTTGTGTGTGTCACAAATACGCGTAGCGACACAGACTACATAGATATGGACGTGGAGTTTATGTTCTTTTAACACCTACGAGCGTCGTTTAGAAAATGGCGGCCCGTTTTTAAGGTTGACTCTAGTTATATAATAACTCTCTGCCCTGTGTAATTAAGTAACTACATTTATTAATTGACGAATATTATATTGTGGTCCTTTTTGCGTGGGCATTGTACCCAAGAAATAAATAAATAAAGTTATGCGTTCTGAATTTGTTACGCTGGACGACTTCCTTCATCAGCGAAACGTGCCAGCAGAGTCAAATAACACCATATACAGAATGCAGACTACACTCGAAGCCTTCGTTACCTAGCATCGGTGCGAAACGGACGTACACACCTATTTTTAATTATACTTATTATGTACAATTTCATGTAAACCGATTAATTAAACCATTTTCACCACCAAAAGGATTTCTACTTTCTCTACCAGCTCTGGACAGGCGTCCTTATGTAACTGGCGCAGTCTTAAAGGATATAGTCCTGGATGTTCAAGGTCGTCGTGGTGCATCCCCTAAAAATCAGGTCAACGCCTTCAACTTCCTTGTCAGGACTAGAGAACCTACCAGGAGCTACTGTCATAGGAGCTGCCGCTGAAGACTTCGAATCATACTGGAAATCGATGGATCGAAGCTCGCCAGCGACTTGGGTTTTGTAAGTACATGAAATCCTTTTTATTGGTTGTTATATTAACTTTTGCGCAGGGTACTATAATATATTACGATTTTTGCTCACCCGCGTAGTTTAATTATAGATACTATTTTAATCTAATGAGTTTTTGTTAATTAATTATTCGATAGACAATTTTTACTTAGTTATATAGAAGAAAAAAAAAATGCCGGAACTTAGTCAAGTAGAATTGTTAGATAGAATAAATAAGTCCCTTAAGTTTTTACCGAATTTTGATGGAAATTCTCACACACTAACTAGATTTATAAATTTAGCCGACCAATTAGTACGCTCATTTTTAAATCCCGCTCAAGAATATGACCTTTCAAACCTATCCTTGATTAGCGGAATTCTTAATAAAATTACTGGATCTGCAGCAAGAACCATATCAGCCAACAGAATTTCCGATGACTGGAATAAAATTAAAGCTACATTAATTAACAGTTTTTCCGATTACCGTGACGAAATAGCTTTACTTACAGACTTATCATATTTAATTCAAGGTCCTAATACAGTGCAAATCTTTTACGAAAAGGTTCAAAATTTACTTTGCACACTTATTACGTACGTAGAGCTACACGATACTGTCAAAACTACTGTCGATGCAAAAAGAATGCTTTACCAAAAATTAGCCCTTAAAACCTTCTTAAAAGGTTTAAGAGAACCTTTAGGGTCAAGAGTAAGGTGTATGAGACCCCCAACATTACAAACTGCTCTCGAATTTGCCAAAGAAGAATTAAATATAATACATCTGCAAAATAGAACTAAATTTTTCCAAAATTATCATAAGCATACTCGTAGACCTTATTCCTTTTATTCACAGCGTAATTATTACAGTGACACGAAATTTCCTTCTAGATCACGAAGATATTCAATGTCCCAAAAACACATTCCTTCAGAACCTCAATACCCATCAAGTAATTATATCCCATGCCAACCTCACCCTATTCCACAAAATTGCCCACAGGTGGAATTAAATCTACTGGAAGTTCCAGAAACCAAAATTCCTGTAACTTATTATAAATCTGACCAATATTATAACTCCCAAGAAAACATGTCGACCCGGTGTGAAAATGAAATTGACACCGCTGCTGACGATAAGCAGAATTACGAGTTCATATTATCACGTTTGCCCATAGATCAGTTAAATGAAGGAGAGGCTACTAATTTAATTAATTTAGCCAAAGAATATTCCGATGTATTTTATTTAGAAAATGAAAATTTAAGTCATGAATTCCGACAATTCAAATTCTCTACGATGAGAAATTCGTATCCGATTTCAAATTTAACCGACGTTTTAGACAAATTAGGAAGGTGCTTGTACTTTACTACCCTAAGTCTTAATTTAAATAATGAGACTTTTCAAAATTTTACTGACAATTATTTTCAAGGCCTACCAAATTCAATAGTTTACTTAGGCAAAATTTTAGTTTTCTCTACATCATTACAGGAACATATAATGAATTTACGTGCTATTTTAGAAAGATTAAAGAGTTTGAATTTTAAAATTAAAATAGATAAATCGGAATTCTTTAAACACGAAACGCCTCTGTGCCATATCTATTCTCCGCATGGCATACAAGCGAACCCAGATTATATTTCACATGTTTTAAATTTTCCATTACCTAACAGTCGCAAAGAAATTAAAGAATTTTTAAGTATCCTTGGCTTTTACAGAAGATTTATACCAGACTTTGCAAAGACGACCAAGCCTTTAACATCGTGCTTGAAAAAAGGAGCAAAACTTAATCATGATACCGATTTCATTAATTCTTTCGAAAATTGTAAAATTCTTGTAAAAAGTATCCCAGTCCTAGCCCATCCTGATTTTAAACAGGAATTTAACTTGACAGCCTTTGCCTCTGATATGACTTTAAATGCAGTACTATCCCAAGGCCCTATTGGCACCGATATACCTATTGCATATGTATCCCGATCCTTAAATGATAGCGAGATTAAATATTCCAAGACAGAAAAAGACTTTCTCGCAGTAGTCTGGGCCACTAAGTACTTTAGGCCATATCTTTTCAGCAGAAAGTTCAAAATCATTTCCGATTTTCCTGATTTATCGAATTTAAAAGACCGGAGTCCTCGTATTACGCGTTGGAATTTAAAATTAGCAGAATACAATTTTACGATTGTTAAAAAAGTAAAGCCTACTGCAGACGATCACTCGAAAGAAACTATACCAGTACGCGTTAATCGCTCTAAAAATTCAAAATCTGTTAAATTTTCAAAATCAACAGACAAAAATTCTTTTCATACTGACACCACTTGCACTAACTTACCCAAAAATCCTGAAATTCCTATCCAAAGTTCAATTACTCACAACCAAGCTATACACATGTATACTTCGAGAAAAAACCGGAAAAAACCCTTTCCAAAAATCCCGATTTAAAAAGGTCAAATAAAATGAATTTTCATATTACCTTTTAAGCGGTTAGGTATCTAATCTAACTTCCAAGTCCTCGCGACATTCCCACGATCGAATTTCATCCTACTGATAGGAGCACACTATAAGTATATTATTTTATTCAATTAATGCATTTTAATTAGAAATTTAGCGCAACGCATCAATTACAGAACTGAGCCATCATAGCCCTAAGGTATCTGGTTACATTTAGCGTATTTTATCAGTTTAGCTTATTTCAAGTAACGTAATACTATAGTACCTCCTGCACATTCTTATATCAACCAATTCTAAGGCTTTCATTTACATAGAGGCTGAATGCCCGAAGGTCAATTCTTCAAAATTATGCGAGCAGAAGATATTACTGACTGAAGAACCAACTTATCCGGAGAACACATCTACTAAAATCATGCTGTTACAGGAGATAGATGAAACCCTCAGAGAGAGCAACTCAACCATTGTTCCATGAATCAAGAACTAATACTACCAGTATGCCGCAATATTCGGCTTCACTTTCAGCATCACCGAATAATTGCGCATCCAATGGGGGAGGTGTTACGCTGGACGACTTCCTTCATCAGCGAAACGTGCCAGCAGAGTCAAATAACACCATATACAGAATGCAGACACACTCGAAGCCTTCGTTACCTAGCATCGGTGCGAAACGGACGTACACACCTATTTTTAATTATACTTATTATGTACAATTTCATGTAAACCGATTAATTAAACCATTTTCACCACCAAAAGGATTTCTACTTTCTCTACCAGCTCTGGACAGTCGTCCTTATGTAACTAATTAGGAAACATATTTTGTTTTCGTAAAATATTGTTGCGAACTTTTTAAATTGTAATGTTTGGCTGTTGAATTTTTAATTTAAATTGTATTAAATTAATTAGACTTACAAATACTTAATTTGTAATTCTGATAAAGAAGTAGTATTTTTATAATTAATGTAATAATATTTTTTTTAGCCAGGCTTTTTTTTTGTAATAAATTTATTTATTGTTATATTTTCTTATAGATTCCCACTTCTTCATACCGTCGACCAAGTCTAAAGAGAGACGGATTTTATGTAAAGGAAATTATAAGTACAGTATACACTACCGTGGGACTGGGCCAGGAATTACGTGGATTTGTTTAAAGAAGAATTCTGGTTGTCGAGCGACGGTTGTTACTGTTGACAATGCTATTGTTAAAACTAATAATGTACATATACATTAGGCAGTGGTACAGTTCATGACAGCTGTGATAGCCTAGTGGTTAGAACGTCCGGCTCCTAATCGGAAGTCGGGGGTTCGATCCCGGGCACGCACCACTAACATTTCAGTTATGTGCGTTTTAAGCAATTCAATATCACTTACTTTAACGGTGAAGAAAAACATCGTGAGGCCTAAGAGTTCTGCATGTTCTCGAAGGTATGCGGAATCTACCAATACGCATTGGGCCAGTGCGGCGTGGCAGACTATGGCCTAAACCCTTCTCACTTTGAGAAGAGACCCGTGCTCAGTACTTGGCCGGCAATGGGTTGAAAATGATGATGATGACAGTTCATGACAGTGAAACTTGAAATTAAACCTCGAGGCTTTACCTACACTGGCAGGCGTCAACTGCAGGCTATGAGACGACTAGGTATGTGACATTGGCCGTCGTGGCAGCGTGACAAAGAGTTTTAATAAAAAGAAAATGAAATATAACATTAAGATTAAAAATAATACATTTAATATTATTTTTGAATCAGTTTTTCCCTTTAATTTTAATTTGTTCAAGTTAAGTCAAGAGTGCTGAATAGTCATCGTCTAGGCAAGCGCCCTCCATCTAAGGTGGCACTATTATCTACTTGCCAGCTAGTCTGCTTGCAGCCAAGCGCTAGTCTGTAAATTAAAAAAAAAACCTTAGTAATATTTTCCAGGAAACCGAAAGATGTAACCTTCTAATTTGTTGTTCCAGGCCTAGTATACTCAGTATCCAGAACTGGGAGACCTGTGGTTGAAATTGGAGGGCACAAATACACCAGGCGGAGTGACAGCAGAGGACGACGTGGCACTTGGTTGTGTAACAGGGTGTATAAGGGGTGCCGTGCTGGTCTTACCACTTTTGATAATGTCATTGTTAAAATCAACAGTAACCATAATCACTAACTCGGATCATTGGTAAAGGTGCTTAAATGATTGCTCCGCACCGGAGTATGAGGTGTTGGAAGGCTCACCATTAGTTGAGCATGAAACATAAGCGGTAAATGACCGTAAACTGCAGGAATACCTTCAAAATACAAATGGCAAGCTTTGGTGGGAAATCCTCAGGGCCTGATAACACAAGTCTTTAGCCAGTGTGTCCTTCTCGTCCTCACCTATGGTGCTGAAACGTAGACACTGACAAACGGCCTTGTCCACAAATTCAAAGTAGCTCAGCGAGCTATGGAGTAGAGGTGATGGCCGTTGGAGCCGGAAAGTCCTTGAGTGGAGACCGCGTATAAGCAAGTGTAGTGTGGGACGCCCTCCAGCACGATGGACCGACGATATAAAGCGGCTGGCAGAAGTGGCTGGATGAGGAAGGCAGAGGACTGGGTGAGGTGGCGCTATTTAGAGAAGGCCTATGTCCAACAGTGGACGTACACAGGATGATGATGATGAAGTGGAAGTACATACTGACGACTACAAAAACGATGGGAAGTTACTAGAAGAATAAGAAGAGGAATACGATTGCAGATAAATGACAAATCACGTTGCAAACAGCAATAAAAGAAGAATGAATATAAATGTTGGAGAGATTATTGCTTACAAGTACAGTTTTCTGTTAAAAGAACCTTACACACGTCGAAGGTCGTATCAATCTGCCTAAAATAAATCGTGCTTTCCGATTTATTTAACGATAGAACCAAATCCGTTCAGTAGTTTATGTGTGAAAAAGTAAAAAGCATACACGCATACAAACTTTCGCATTTTAATATTATTAGTGTGATTAGCTATTGGTATTAAGTTTTGTTTATGAGTTTCCTCATTAGATATTATTTCATATGCTTTAATTAAATTCATTTGATTTCCACAATGGTATCTAAAAATCGAATTTTTATTACATTTTCATGCTTGAATCCTAACACTGTAACTGAAATAGTTTTTACTGAAATAATTTTTCATGAAAATTATTCATAACCTTGAGAGTCTTTGATGGTCGATAGTGATCATTATTAGCCAATTATATTTCTTTAATTTCGTTATTTTGAAAGTTCTTTTATTTATTTAAGTTGTGAGAAAGGCAAAAATGTTGCATTGTTTTTCAGGTGCTATTTTCACAGTATCTAAATTTGGAAAACCAGTTATAATGATAAACGGATACCGTTTTTGCCGGCGAAGCGACAGCAAGGGCTTGCGAGGTAGTTGGTATTGCAACAAATCTTCTTCAGGCTGCCGAGCTACTATAATCACGATGGATGCCGAAATCATTAATGTCAACAGTAATCACAATCACTATTAACATTTTGTAAACTGCAAATGTTACAATCGAACTTAAAGCTAGTTTAGCAATCTAATTTCTGTACAAATCATGCCCGCGTGGAATGTTGCCAAGAGTGACTGCATTTCCGCACTGGACAGCCAGGCTTATCCTTTGCACAAATGAGCCAGCCCTTCTGTCACGAGATGAACTATTACCTTGAATGACTCTAGAATAAGCTACTATTCTTTTGTAATATAATACGTTTGAAGGAATAAAAGCATATTTGAACAGCATCTTATATTGGATTTTATTATTTTTCACATTGCACTGATTTTCTTCTATCTCCGAAAAGCTCTTTAAGAATATCTTAAATATGAGTAAGTACAAGTAATGATACACAAGTGTAAGAATCAAAAAACCCTTTGCATTAATATTCCAAAATAAACCCCACCACACCATCTTGTGGTTAGTCAAAGGAACTGCAAAACAGTGAAGGTTACCATGCAAAGAGTTTGAATAAAAAGTAAAAGTATAAAGATTTATTTACAATTAAGGAAATTTTTATGGGATTACAGGACCAGTGTTCACCGTGTCAAGGTACGGCAGACCAGTTATTGAAATGGGTGGGTACAGGTATAACAAACGAACTGAATGTAAAGGACCACGAGCAAACTGGTGCTGCAAAAGAAGCTCCTCCGGCTGTCGTGCTACCCTGATAACTATGAAAGATGTTATTGTTCAAGTCAGAGGAAAACACACTCATTGATGTGATGTACCTCAGTCAACTGCATTATTTCTAAGAAAACCACCACCATTATCCGATAAATAAAAAGGTCACAACCTACAACAATGATGATTACAAAGCAGAAAGTCAAACATTACAATTAAGGTCACTTTTACGGTTTTCAGGACCAGTATTCACGGTGTCAAGATTCGGCAGACCAGTCATTGAAATGGGCGGGTACAGATATAACAAACGAATTTACAGTAAGGGACCACGAGCAAACTGGTGTTGCAATAGAAGCCCCTCTGGCTGTCGTGCTACCCTGATAACTATGGAAGATATTATTGTTCAAGTCAGAGGAAAACACAACCATTGATGTACGGGAGTCAGCTGCATTAACCCCAAGAATACCACCACCATTATGCGATAAATGGAAGGGGTCATGACCTCAGCAATAATTTTACGAAGCAGAATCCAAACAGTACAATTAAGATCACCTTATGGTTTTTCAGGACCAGTATTCACGGTGTCAAGGTTCGGCAGACCAGTCATTGAAATGGGTAGGTACAGATATAACAGACGTACTGACAGTAAGGGGCCACGAGGAAACTGGTGCTGCAATAAATCTTCCATCGGCTGCCGCGCTACTTTGAATACTTTAGACGATGTTATTATTCAATTCAAAGGGAAACACAATCATTGATGTGGCACCTTGATCTATCTATCTGTGAGTCTGTTACATTAATGCCAAGGAAACTACCATCATTATGTGAAAAAGGGAAGGGTCACCTTTGATAAAGAATTATTTACGACCCTTAAGCAATGAGGATAACAACGCAGAGGATTTTATTGCCATTAGACCTCCGCAACCGGTTGAATATTGATGGGTTAGTGATAAAAGTTGGTTTAGAGTCATTTTAACTTTTCCTTTTTTTTACAGCTATAGTAAGTTGATAAAATATACACTAAGATAACGTTTTATTTCTTTTAATTTTTTTTAATTAAAATTTTGGAACATGAACTATGACTTTTATTTTTACCCGACTGCGGCGAAGCCCAAAAGGAGGATTATGTGTTTGACCTATATGTGTGTATGTCTTATGCCCGCTAGTAAGTTGTAACTATTCAACGGTTAAACCGATAAATGATAAGTCACTAGATTCATCTTGAGCGCGAGTAACACAATTCTTTAAAAAATCAAAATGGCGGATTTTATGTGCTTTAATGTGCGGGCTGAAAAAGATGCACTGCAAACCGCAGTCAGGATTTTTTGAAAGCTTTTTAAATTAAGTACTTTCTTATTTTGTCTGCTGCAGAATTTTAAACAGAAAAATTTATCTTTAAGGTGTAAGGTTCGAGAGGACTAGGTACGGGAACCCGGTGATGGTGGTTGGACAATACAGATACAACAAGTGGAGTTACAGCAAACCTCCGCATATGAGGTGGACCTGCGTGAAGAACCAGTCCGGCTGTAGAGCGACCGTCACTACTATCGACAACGTTATAGTGCGCTCTCGAAACTTCCACACGCACTTGTGATCTGTGATCTCCTTTTTGACAGACTAAAAAACAGGTCAATTTCGAGTTGAACTCGTTCACGAAGTTTTTTGTGATGTCACCACAAATTCGAGGTTTTCGGATTTTTTCCTTTATCATACAGTACCTATTTGGGGAATTCATTTTGTTATATCAAAATCGTTATGTTAAATCAAACCTTTTTAACCCCCGACCCAAAAAGAGGGGTGTTATAAGTTTGACGTGTGTATCTGTGTGTCTGTGTATCTGTGTATCTGTCTGTGGCATCGTAGCGCCTAAACGAATGAACCGATTTTAATTTAGTTTTTTTTGTTTGAAAGGTGGCTTGATCGAGAGTGTTCTTAGCTATAATCTAAAAAAATTGGTTCAGCCGTTTAAGAGTTTTTTTTTTTTTTTTTTATCAGCTCTTTTCTAGTTTTCTTGTAGAAAAGAAGGTTAGATAACCGTTAGGTTCATAATATTATGTCAATAGACAAATGTCAAGCTGTCAAGATGGACGTTGCCTAAATACATAATTATTTATTTGCATAGATTTATTTGAAAATGATGTTTTGGAAAACTCAAATACTTTGGATCGTCGGGGGTGTTATAAATTTTTAATTTACACTTGTTATACAAGAAGTATCACGTTTACATCACAGCTTGCTTTATATCATTGAATAAATGCCCTAACACCTTTTTATTAGATTTCAGTTCAAGAACAATTTACATAAAACGGGTTTTTGCAATTTCACGGCAGCTTGTTGCAGCATTTTATTTATTTTCATCCTATTTAAACTTGAAGCTTTAATTATTTATATTTTATTTGATTTACATTGTTTTAATTTGAATTAACTTACGATTATGTAATAAGCATTATTTTTTGTGTCAACGTATAGTAAGATAGTATGAAAGATGTGAGAGAACTTCCCTTTTATTATAATAATACAAGTCATACTTATTGTAAAAAATCAGTATTATCTACGTTTATATAGAGAGTTTAGAGTTTAGGAATTAAGGATTTATTTATGGATCGTAATATTATTAAGATAACTATTATTTTACCTGTAATTATTATAAACAAGTACCCATAACCATAAATATAATTAATTATTTAAGCTATCAGTATCATTTCAAATTGTCGATATTTATTTATTAATGACATTATCATTTACTTAAATTTGGTAAAACATAGAGTGATATAAAGAAATACCTCAGAAAGTATTATTTAAAGGCTGGCTATTTGTAATTTTAAGAAATCATAGTGGTTTTGTTTAATAAACAGGAACCATTATTACAATCTATTCAAAGAACAAGAAGTTTTTAGTGATTTTCTCGATGTAACTTTAAAATGTTTGATTAAATATTCTTAATGTGAAATCGAGTTAGATTTAAATCAAATTATAATGGCCTTAAAATGTAATTTTAAGTGAAAAAGTTGAAAATAGGGGCATAATAATTATACTTATAGTGCTACACTTTCATAAGGCGTCGTCTCACTTCCACCCTCAGGATTTCTGATTTTGGAGTTGTTCGCTTTTTATTGACAAATTATAGTACCTATAGTCAGTATATTTAGTGCTTATAGTTAGTATTCTATGATAACTATGGACTATTTATCGTGTATTTATTTCAGTAGTGGTTAAGAATAACAAAGCCTATATTGCCAATTCGAGATTGCATTTTTTTAAATCACATTTAATTTTTCAGTCAAATTGTATTTTAAACCTATAATATAGTTATATTTATTTTACTTAATATGCAATAGCTTTAAAAGAAAAGATATTATACTAGAGAAAGGAAGAAATGGATACGTATTTTATTTAACAAACACAAAATTAACAATTTCGAAAGCCTTTTTATACCAGCGACTTCGTCCGCGTGAATTCATTTTCAAACCCCTATTTTACCCTCGTAGGGGTTCAATTTTCAAAAATCATTTCTTAACGGATGTCTACGTCATTATAGCTATCTGCACTGCCAAATTTTAGCCCGATCCGTCCAGTCGTTTGAACTCTGTGTTGATAGATCAGTCAGTCAGCTTTTCTTTCTATATATTTAGACCCACCAAAAACGAATAAGGACCAATGTAGGATGATGCAAAAAATTTCATGCATTTTTGTTCATGAAATTTTGAGAAAAGACTCGCTTTATTTGCTCAATTTGTCAACTGTCATTCTAAAAGTACGACTCATCGTTAGATTAAGAACTAAAATCGTACTTTTGACCTGTGCTTTTGACATGACAATACATTTTGATACAAAGAGCAACCAACTATGGTGAGTACTTTTTCCGTTTTAGTCTGACCCCTAAACTATTTGAAGCTTAAGCATATTGTGTTTCATAAACTGAACTATATCTTTTCAAGGTTTGACAACTCATAACGCGGTATTCACGAAATCCAGATTCGGGAAGCCGGTAATAGAAATCGGGTCATACCGGTATAATAAATGGAGTGGATCTAAGGGTGCTCGAGGAAGATGGGTGTGCGTCAAGTCCGGCTATGGGTGCAGAGCTACGATCATCACTTTACACGATGAAATCATGCAGTTCTGTCATGAGCACAACCATTGATCAATTGTCACTTTTCCCAAAAAAATTGTATTGATGAAAATATCAATGTCACATTTCCTCCCCTACATTTACGTACACAACTGGGCGTACTCATTGGTACCAGCACACAGATACCGGTATAACAAACGTACTGGATCCATGGGTGCTCGAGGAAGATGGGTGTGCGTCAAGTCTGGGTATGAGTGCAGAGCTACGATTATCACTTTACATGATGAAATCATGCAGTTCTGTCATGAGCACAACCATTGATCGATTGTCATTTGGAAGAAAGAACACACAAAGTTTTTTTTTTTGAAAATATCAAAGTTCAGCAGCATCATCATCATCAACCCATTGCCAGTGAACTACTTAGCACGGGTTTCCTCTCAGCACGGGTTTCTTCTCAGAATGACGGTCAGAGTCAAGCTTCAGAATAATCTACCATAATGACCAAGTGCGGATTTTCTGACTTCACATACATTTGAGAAAAATATGAAGAACTCTTAGGCATGCAAGTTTCCTCACGTTTTTCTTTAAAACAAGTGATGTTTACCTATGCTTAAAACGCACTTAACTCCGAAAAGTTAGAGGTGCGTGCCCGGGATTAAACTCTGGACACACGACTCTTAAGCACTAGGTAATCAACGCCACAAGTATGTATGTAGAAAAAATTAAAAGTATATTTTTATTTCTTAGGACTTTTATTGTTTGATTGTATTTCTCTTATAGTGACTTATTTTATTTCATTCATGCATTTATTTCATAATAAACGGCACTTTGTTGATATCAAAATAATACCTAGTTGACAATATAGAGTTCATTTTTAAATAAGCAGTTTTTTTAACTACCTACCTATCAGCTCCCTCGGTAAAGTTTGTTAATATCTTTTCTTCTTGGGGTCGTATTTATAATGAGTAAACCTCAATAACTCATAGGTTAAAGGAGAGGACTGAAATCCGAAAAGTCGGAGATTCAAACCGTTCATTTCACTATTGTCGCACCTAATCCTAGCACGAGGTTTACGCTTAGTTGGAGAGGAAAGAATAATATTAGTCATGATGAACATGGCTAAAATTTTTTTTAAAAACCACTCACGATAGTTTAAACGCTAAAATGAACATAAATACAAATTGTTTTCTGTTTCAAGGTCTCTCGGCGCAGGACGCGATTTTCACAACGTCCAGATTTGGGAAGCCGGTCATTTTAATCGGGAATTATCGCTACAACAAATGGATTGGCTCAAGGGGTGTCAAAGGACGATGGACGTGTGTAAAAGCGGGCAGTGGGTGCAAAGCTACGATTAAGACTTTAAATGACGTAATCATAGGGTTCTGTAACGGACACAATCATTGAGACCCGTAATTTAGAAATCGGGAAGCCGGTCATTTTAATCGGGAATTATCGCTATAACAAATGGATTGGCTCAAGGGGTGTCAAAGGACGATGGACGTGTGTCAAAGCGGGCAGTGGGTGCAAAGCTACGATTAAGACTTTAAATGACGTAATCATAGGGTTCTGTAACGGACACAATCATTGAGACCTGTAATTTAGAAATATGTAAAAGGCTAAGGCTGGCTGCATATTACAATACAAATACAATAGGCATGTTGTTGTAAGTAGGTACTAGTAATAAATAGGAAGTAAACTAAGTGGATTAAAGTTTCTGTAAAAACATAAAATTACTGGTAAATAAATAATAAAAAATGAATGAAGATACATAAAGATCTGACACTGATTTATGATTATATCTGTGTTATAAAGTAACAGCGAGTTTTAATAAATGTAGTAACTTACATTAATTAAAGATATTTTTAAAGCAGTATTGTTTCAATATATCATAGTATCCTCAAACAAATGAAATAGAGACTACGAACTTGTGTTATAAGTTTATTAATAATGTCCTTCCGACTTACTCGTAAATCTCCATAAAGATAAGCCATCTGCGCGGAAGATATCCACGGAAATCCGACACGACCGGAGAGAAATCAGGCTCAGAACCAATGACTTTACGTGCTCGGGGTGGAACGGGGGTGACAAACCGCCGACCTCCTAAATCTGAATTAGTACGGAGAATGTATTAACAGAAAAATCCTATACCAAGCTTCACCAACAAGACCTCGTCATCCGCAGACCAACAAGATCCTGAAAGACCGGCAACGCATCGGCGGCACCTCTGGCTGGAAATGTTCATAGGCGGCGGTAATCATTTAACATCAGGTGACGCGCCTGATCGTTTGCTCGCTATTTTATTTAAAAAAAAAATCCTAGGTGAAATACAGCGTGAGATTTCAAAAGTAGTCTATGACTTGGGAGGACAACTGAAATGTTATTAGTAGGTATATACGTTTAACACTAGAAAAGCATAATTTGTATAATTTCAGATCCCATGTTCGTGTATTCGCGAAACGGCAATCCAGTGATACAGTACGGGCAGTACCGATTCAGGAAATGGTCTGGCAGCAGAGGTCCCAAAGCACGCTGGATCTGTAACAAGAACAACAATGGCTGCTTAGCTAAACTGTGGACTGTTGATGGGGTCATAGTTAAAAGTAATGATGAACATAACCATTGAGTTTGTGGGTACACGACTGCCCAAAAAAAGAAGTATAATGATTTTAGGGCTCACGTATGTGAGGTTCTTTAACAGATTTAGATGTTGGGGTTACTTTAGAATCCTTGCATCAACTCAAGTGACACTGGGTATAAATTAAAAAAAATTGTATGGCGGCTGTATGGTGCCATTTTCAAATATACTATTTTTACTTTTTAGTTCGTTTTTTGTTGGGCAGTCGTGTTTTTTATTTTTTTTTAATTATTGACACGGGTATTTTTTTTGTTAATAAGAAATAAATATTGTTGTTTTATTTTTGTTTTTAACGAAATTAACAAAAACACCCCCCCAAAAATAGGTGATAATATAAAAACGCCATATTAAACTACACACATTATATACACCTAAAATGTTCGAATCTCACCGTTGTAATTTAAGGAAGGTCGTCAGGTATAGGATGATTGCATTGAGTTGGTCTTACAACAATACTGTCGTTTATTGCCAAAAGTCTCCACTCGCCAAATGCATTTCTAACTGGCTATTCCAGTTGTCAGGCCATATTTGAAGCCGAAGGTGTACAGGTATTAATTGGTAATGATTCTTAGCTAACTAAAAGAGTATTCGCATCTTTCAAAAGGACAGACGAATCTAATTAAATTTAGAACTGTCAAATCCCGTGACGTTAGGTGCCAGTCATGAGTCCCATGTTTATAGAGTACCATAAATAGGTCCATGTAGAGTACACTAAAATGTATAGTCTTTAAATTTAAAATTCATTTTCCGTCCTTTTTTAGCAATATTAAAAATAAAAAGATGCAGATACTCTAAATTTAGGTCAGGGAAAAATTTATTGTTTAAAATTTAAATTAATTTAAAATTTTATTTTTGGGAAATATAAAGGAGAGTATCAAAGGTCAAGACTTTGTTTAAAGTGGCTCATAATTTTGGATTAAAATTTTAGATGCAGTGTTCCTAGTATCCCGATGTGGAAACCCAGTAATACAGATGGGCCAGTACAGGTTTAACCGTTGGAGTCGGAGTTCAGGACCGAAGGCTCGATGGATCTGCACCAGGGACCACAAGGGATGCAGAGCCAAGATAGTGACGATAGATGATGAAATCGTCAAGTATGATCGCGAACATAATCACTAATTTTATTTTTTCTACCTGTTTTTTTTTTTATTCACTATAGTTAAAGAGTTAAAGAGCTATCTTCGAGTTAAAGAGCTTTAACTTGACTCGTTGAATTTATAAGTCCAGATTTCATGGTTTTCCTTTCATTTAATTTATCAAGTTTCTTGGAGAGCTTTGATCCTTATAATTGATCCTAGCGATCTATGCAATAAAATTACAGGTTGTAATTTTTACAGATTTTAGTCGGTTCGATTCCCGGGTGTAGCAAGCGAATTTTCAAAAATCTTTGAATGCAGTTTTCTTTCTTTTTAAAAATAAAGGAATGTTTTCTTTGAGTAAAATTTCCTATCTACAGTATTAAGAGTACTTTCTCTTCAGATAGCATTACAAAATTCCACCCTGTATAATTCAAAACGAATTAATAATTTAAATCAAATTGGAGCATTTAATCCTCTACCTGATAAATAAATTTTCACTATCATCAAATTGTTTTGAAATACATGTTTTGCTTATTTAACAGTCTCTCATTTATTTATCCACGGTTATAAGTTTGAATGAAACCTTTGTCTGTCCGAGTGTCAGTGTGTCTGTCTGTGGTATCGTAACTGTTCAACGGTTGGACAGATTAGCAGGCGGGTTTAATTGGTATGTTTCTTAACTATGATGAAAATCTGTCTACCGTCTGTCCGTCTGTCTGTTAGCGGGCTGTATCTCATAAACTGTAATAGGTAGAGAGTTGAAACTTTCAGATAGGTATTGTGTCATTCTATTGCAACTATGCAACAAGTAATAAAAAAATAAAAATAAATAACCGCTATGCAAATTTAAAAAAATATGAGTAATTAGTGTTATATCTTGTACGATGGAACGGGACCCTTCGTGTGCGAGGCCAACTCACATTACGGTCTTTATACATAAAGATTATATTATAATACTACTAGGTATTTATCTTTGCAGGCGCTACCTTTATCAAAACGTGGACCGGAAATTATGTATTGCAAATAGGTAAATATCGCTTCAGAAAGCAGAGTAACAGTGGTAAAGGAGTGAAAGTTAGGTGGATTTGCAACCAGGACCAGCGAGGCTGTAGGGCCAAAGTTAGGACGGTGGAAGAGCAGATTGTATTTTATAATGAATGTCATAATCATTGACAATAATCATAGCTTCTGTTCTGTAGCATAAAGGCTGTGTTACGCCGGAGCTAAAACATGCAACAATGTAACATACTAATAAAAATATTAAAACATTAATTATGCGGCCTTACTTTTATTTTTTGCTGAGACGAAATTGATAAACAAGAAATCAAAAGCTTGCTGTGTTATAATCCGCTGAAAAAGGAAAATCTGTATGGTACAACATGGAGCATGCGCGTGCGATATGCACCGCCCGCCCTCCCACTGCTAAGCATGCAGGAAAAGCCTTGATTCCTTGTATATCATGGACTTCCGCAAAGTAACTCCTGCTTCTATACAAAATTCATATATTTTGCGGTCATAATAATATTTATGGAATACTACGCTAAAAAATAATTTAGATAATGCATTGTTTTAGTGATTTAGAACCATCTTCGCATTATTGCCTTTCTAATAAAACCGGTTTGGGGCACATCGGTTGGATGAACTACATACACACACACACACACTCATACACACAAACTCTCGCCTCTATAACATTAGTGTGATTAGGATAATTTAGAAGGGATTTTGTGCTGTCATGTTTTACAAAATATCTTTTTAAATTTCAGAGCCAAAGCATTCGATTATAAGCGATGGGAAGGGGAACCTTTTGCTCATAGTTGGTAACTATAGGTACAAGAGGTTGCGCAAAGGGGTTGTTCCTCGCTGGAGTTGTATGCACTCAGGATGCCGAGCTACGGTGTTGACTGCGCAAAATTACATTTTCAACTTATCTCCGCATAACCATTAGATTTTTCTCAACCATTTTTAAAGTTCCGTACCTCAAAAGGAAAAACGGAACCCTTATAGGAACACTGTGTTGTCTGTCCGTCTGTTGTATCTGTTAATGAAAACCTATAGGGTAGGACCTATTTCCCGTTGACCTTGAATCATGAAATTTGGCAGGTAGGTAGGTCTTATAGCATAAGTAAAGGAAAATCCAAAAGACGTGTATTTGTGGTTAGAACACAAAAAAAAATTAACATGTGTTCATGAACACATGTTAATGAGTCTTTAAATATTGTAAGTATAGTAAGTCTACTATAAAATATTTAAAGATTCATTTTGAAATTGTAGAGTACTATTGTTAGTCTTAATTGTAGTTTTTATCGCTAGTTTTAAGAATTATTGTACTTTTGGCTTATTGAGTAATTAATTTGATTATTATAGATTTTATGCAAGGAATGTCTTAGATTAAGTTTTACTATTTAGAAGTTTTAGATTAAGAGGATCATTGTCAACGATCCCCCGTCGATTTCCTACGTATGATATTATTGTTCTCATCTCTATCTGCCCTGGTTCGTGTATTCTCGGTTCCTAGATCGGTGCATTTGTGATAACCAATTCTAATTGCTGTGATTGGCTGAATTTACCATGTTCTTGCTGCGACAGTGAGTTTGAGCCACTAGCGGAACAATGTTAGCCGGTCAGAAATGATTGCAATTAGTCAACCTGTATGACGTCCGTGTTCTGTTTTTGATTACAAAAAAGAAAAAATTGTTGTTGCAATCATCAATTTTAGCAAATAGTGAAAGAGAGTCGACCAATCAGAGGTCACAACTACCGTCACACTTTCTGTGAAACTATGGCAGTAGGCTTACCGAGTAATGAAAACAATTTTTCATTCTGTAATGTCATGTGGCAAGTAGGGTTGCCACCTGCCTCTTTTTGATTTACAGGCTACCACCATCAAAAATACGGGGTTTAGATTTGAAGAAATTTAAAAATTTGAAGTATTTGAAGAAATAGGCGGTGGTTCTCTCTGAAATGCATGGAAAGCCTATTTAGATATTTCAGTTTATTTGTAAGTTTTGTATTTTTTCTCTGTATGTTGCCGTGTCTTGATTGGTGAACTGTGTTTGCAATGTGATTTTAAATAAAAGATTTATTTATTTAAATAGCTTTTAAAAACTCTAGTTTTGTAAAGCAAAATGTTATACATTTCATGCATACAATCTTTGCATTTTAACTTAAATTTACATTTAACTTGTAATTCCACCTTCACAGTATCAATACTATGGCCGTAGCCAGGAATCGATTTCGGGAGAGGTTTTATCAGGGCCGGAACTGAATCCTGTCATGAGGAAAAAAACATTCGCTCAACTTTATGGGCTAATTACCTGGTTAGTGGAATTTCGCCTTTCAATTTGACAGTGAGATAAAATACAACAATAAAAAAGCGCGAGCGCAGTGAGCGTAAGTGTTTTTGGTTCAATTACAGAAAGAATTAAAGTGAAAGGGAAACGAGTTTAGCCATAGCAAGATTTTATTATTAAAGCTCCCTATCCATACTAATATTACAAATACGACAGTATATCTATTTGCCTATCTATTTGTTACCCTTTCACGGCCCATCTTCTTTACCAAAATTTTGGTACTTACTATTCAGAGGTAACTTGCATCCCAGACATAAACTTTTTAGCCCGGAAAATCCCCCACGGAATTTTTAAAACTCTAAATTCATGCAAACGAAATTGCGGGGCTTACACCAAGTAATACAAATTCAAAGCGCGAGTGAAGTGAGCGCGAAATGTTTGATATATTTCCAAAAAAAAATTGGTAAGCAAATGCAAGAAATAGTGTAAGTATTATTTTAGGCTTAGGTTTTTGACGGCTTCCCAGGCGCAGTCGCCATTTCTAAATTTCTGGTCTGGTGGGAGGCTTCGGTCATGGCTAGTTATATGGTTAGTATGGCCCTAACGGCCAAGAAATTAGACTGCATCATCACTTACCACTAGAAAAGATTAAAGTCACGGGCTAACTTGTATAAAAAAAGGCTAACATCCTCAAACCAAGCCCCGCCGCCTTGGCTACGACCATGATCAATATCGAGTGGGTTTCGGCTACGCATTGCCGCAAAAGGAAAATATTCTTTCTACTGGACATAACGTCAGTGTTCGGTTTCGCCAGCCAAGTGCGAGTCAGACTCACGCACCGAGGGTTCCGATTCGGGTATTTTTTTCGACATTTTACACGAGAAATCAAAAACTGTTATGCATTAAAAAAAATATGCATAAAAATAAATAAAAATCTGTTTTAGAATGAACAGGTAAAGCCCTTTCATATGATAACCCACTTGATATATGTAGTTATCTTACTTTGAAAATTGAAAATACTAATATTTGTTCATGAACACATGACAGACGGATAGAAGGACAGATGGACAGACGGACAGACGGAAAGACAGACAGACTGATAGACAACGAAGTGATCCTATAAGAGTTTTTTTTGCTTTTGAGTTACGGAACCCTAAAAATATTTAGTTTTATTTGCCCCGTATTTTATTTTCATAATTACCGGTTTCTCTATCCTGACATACGGGGTAACCAGTAAAATACGGGGCCTCTGGCAACCCTATTCGGAAAACACTGTCACATTCAAGTTAATGTCAAATATTTTGTTTTCAATTACAGAAAGCTGCATCAATCATTATTACAATATTTTCTTTGTTGTGATTGGCTGAATTTTTGAGTTTCAGCCAATAAACAGACTGTTTGCCAATTAAACGTCATAACAATATAAATGCCAGAAAGTTTAACCAAATAAAACAAACTTAATGAGAACCTAGTGAGAATGCAAACGGCACACAATTTATAATACATATTATGTTAGTCGTATATAATAGATATTATAGTAGTCGTTCACTTTGGTAATAGTCAGATTGTCATCAGTAAAATTGATATTGGTCGATGTATCGTAAATTATTGTTTCGGTTGTTACGCTGGACGACTTCCTTCATCAGCGAAACGTGCCGAGAGAGTCAAATGACACCATATCCAGAATGCAGACTACAAACGAAGCCTTCGTTACCTACCATCGGTGCGAAACGGACGTATCTCTAATTATAATATGTAATTTTTATGTAAATCAGTACCTAATTAAACCATTCCACAACCAAAAAGGACTTCTACTTTCTCTACCAGCTCTGGACAGTCGTCCTTATGTAACTGGCGCAGTCTTAAAGGATATAGTCCTGGATGTTCAAGGTCGTCGTGGTGCATCCCCTAAAAATCAGGTCAACGCCTTCAACTTCCTTGTCAGGACTAGAGAACCTACCAGGAGCTACTGTCATAGGAGCTGCCGCTGAAGACTTTGAGTCATACTGGAAATCGATGGATCGAAGCTCGCCAGCGACTTTGGTTTTGTAAGTACATGAAATCCTTTTTATTGGTTGTTATATTAACTTTTGCGCAGGGTACTATAATATATTACGATTTTTGCTCACCCGCGTAATTTAATTACAGTACTATTTTAATTTGATGAATTTTTGTTAATTAATTATTTGATAGATAGTTTTTACTTAGTTATATTTAAAAAAAAAATGCCGGAACTTAGTCAAGTAGAACTGCTAGATAGAATAAATAAGTCTCTTAAGTTTTTACCGAATTTTGATGGAAGTCCTCACACACTAACTAGATTTATAAATTTAGCTGACCAATTAGTACGCTCATTTTTAAATCCCGCTCAAGAGTATGACCTTTCAAACCTTTCCTTGATTAGTGGTATTCTTAATAAAATTACTGGATCTGCAGCAAGAACCATATCAGCCAACGGAATTTCCGATGATTGGAATAAAATTAAAGCTACATTAATTAATAGTTTTTCCGATTACCGAGACGAAATAGCTTTAATTACAGACTTATCATATTTAATTCAAGGTTCTGATACAGTTCAAATCTTTTACGAAAAGGTTCAAAATTTACTTTGCACACTTATTACGTACGTAGAGCTACACGATACTGTCAAAACTACTGTCGATGTAAAAAGATCGCTTTACCAAAAGTTAGCCCTTAAAACCTTCTTAAAAGGTTTAAGAGAACCTTTAGGGTCAAGAGTAAGGTGTATGAGACCCCCCACATTACAAACTGCTCTCGAATTTGCCAAAGAAGAATTAAATATAATACATCTGCAAAATAGAACTAAATTTTTCCAAAATTATCATAAGCATACTCGTAGACCTTATTCCTTTTATTCACAGCGTAATTATTACAGTGACACGAAATTCCCTTCTAGATCACGAAGATACTCAATGTCCCAAAAACATGTTCCTTCAGAGCCTCAATACCCATCAAGTACTTATATCCCATGTCAACCTTACCCTGTTCCACAAAATTGCCCACAGGTGGAATTAAATCAACTAGAAATTCCAGAAACCAAAATTCCTGTAAATTATTATAAATCTGACCAATATTATAACTCCCAAGAAAACATGTCGACCCGGTGTGAAAATGAAATTGACACCGCTGCTGACGATAAGCAGAATCATGAGTTCATATTATCACGTTTGCCCATAGATCAGTTAAATGAAGAAGAGGCTACTAATTTAATTAATTTAGCCAAAGAATATTCCGATGTATTTTATTTAAAAAATGAAAATTTAACTCAAGAATTTCGACAAGTTAACTTCTGTACGATGGAAAATTCGTATCCGATTTCAAATTTAACCGACGTTTTAGACAAATTAGGAAGGTGCTTGTACTTTACTACCCTAAGTCTTAATTTAAATAATGAGACTTTTCAAAATTTTACTGACAATGATCTTCAAGGCCTGCCAAATTCCATAGCTTACTTAGGCAAAATTTTGGTTTTCTCTACATCATTACAGGAACATTTAGTGAATTTACGTGCTATTTTAGAAAGATTAAGGAGTTTGAATTTAAAAATTAAAATAGATAAATCGGAATTCTTTAAACACGAAACGCCTCTGTGCCATATCTATTCTCCGCATGGCATACAAGCGAACCCAGATTATATTTCACATGTTTTAAATTTTCCATTACCTAACAGTCGCAAAGAAATTAAAGAATTTTTAAGTATCCTTGGCTTTTACAGAAGATTTATACCAGACTTTGCAAAGGTGACGAAGCCTTTGACAGCTTGCTTGAAAAAAGGAGCAAAACTTAATCATGATTCAGATTTCATTAATGCTTTCGAAAATTGTAAAATTCTTGTAAATAGTATCCCAGTTTTAGCTCATCCCGATTTTAAACAGGAATTTAACTTGAAAACCTTTGCCTCTGACATGACTTTAAATGCAGTATTATCCCAAGGCCATATTGGCACCGATGTACCTATTGCATATGCATCCCGAACCTTAAATGATAGCGAGATTAAATATTCCAAGACAGAAAAAGACTTTCTCGCAGTAGTCTGGGCTACTAAGTACTTTAGGCCATATCTTTTTAGCAGAAAGTTTAAAATAATTTCCGATTTTCCTGATTTATCGAATTTAAAAAACCCGAGTCCTCGTATTACGCGTTGGAACTTAAAATTAGCACAATACAATTTTACGATTGTTAAGAAAATGAACTCTACTGCAGACGATCAGTTGAAAGAAACTATACCAGTACAAGTTAATCACTCTAAAAATTCAAAATCTGTTAAATTTTCAAAATCCATAGTTAGAAATTCATCTCATGCTGACACCACTTGCACTAACTTACCCAAAAATTCCGAAATTCCTATCCAAAGTTCAATTACTCACAACCAAGCTATATACATATATACTTCGAAAAAAAACCGGAAAAAAACCCTTTCCAAAATCCCGATTTAAAAAGGTCAAATAAAATGAATTTTCGTATTACATTTTAATTTAGCAGTTAGGTATCTAATCTAACTTCCAAGTCCTCGCGACATTCCCACGATCGGATTTCATCCTACTGATAGGACTACACTATAAGTATACTATTTCATTCAATTAATGCTTTTTAATTAGAAATCTATTTTATACCATTTATAACTTTTATAACTTTGTCCTCGATACTTTTACCTATTTTAAAAAGATTTCCTAAATTTAAGAACTAGATGCTACTACCATTCCAGTAAATCAGATAAAATCAGTAAAGTTCTTACTTATGTCACAGAGTGACTAATAAGACTAATGAACAATTTTAGCTATATGCTCAATGCTCGAGTTTTTGTAAATTTCTCGATGAAATATGCAAGAAATCCCGAGTTATAACTATAGCTTACTTCGACTATTTGACTGTTAGTAGAAAGACTATTACTTCATTCTACATTTAGCGTATCTTATCAGTTTAGCTTATTTCAAATAACGTAATACTATAGTACCGCTTGCACATCCTTATATCAACCAATTCTAAGGCTTTCATTTACATAGAGGCTGAATGCCCGAAGGTCAATTCTTCAAAATTATGCGAGCAGAAGATATCACTGACTGAAGAACCAACTTATCCGGAGAACACTACTAAAATCATGCTGTTACAGAAGATAGATGAAACCCTCAGAGAGAGCAACTCAACCATTACTCCACGAATCAAGAACTTCTTTAATACTACCAGTATGCTGCAATATTCGGCTTCACTTTCACCATCACCGAATAATTGCGCATCCAATGGGGGAGGTGTTACGCTGGACGACTTCCTTCATCAGCGAAACGTGCCGAGAGAGTCAAATGACACCATATCCAGAATGCAGACTACAAACGAAGCCTTCGTTACCTACCATCGGTGCGAAACGGACGTATCTCTAATTATAATATGTAAT
Source organism: Maniola jurtina (assembly GCF_905333055.1). Taxonomy (NCBI): domain Eukaryota; kingdom Metazoa; phylum Arthropoda; class Insecta; order Lepidoptera; family Nymphalidae; genus Maniola; species Maniola jurtina. The sequence continues at coordinate 12,153,920 of NC_060038.1, forward strand.
TTTTATGTAAATCAGTACCTAATTAAACCATTCCACAACCAAAAAGGACTTCTACTTTCTCTACCAGCTCTGGACAGTCGTCCTTATGTAACTCGGTGACAAATATTTTTATTATCTATTTATCTTTGAACAGAATGGAATAGAATGAAATGGAATGGAATACAATGATAAATTTTTATTCCTGTAAACTTTTAGGTAAACTTCAAAGTGTTTTTGGATGGTCAGAAAAATTTACCACTGGTTCGGAATGCCGTTCCTACGTTTTCTAGGGTTTCGTACCTCAAAATGAAAAACGGAACTCTTATAGGATCACTTTGTTGTCTATCTCTCTGTCTGTCGTGTGTGTCAAGAAAACCTATAGGGTACTTCCCGTTGACTCAAAACCATGAAATTTGGCAGGTAACCTAACTGCGTAATTTTGGGTAGTTTTTTTAATCGATAAAGAAAGTTTGCGACATTGTTCAATAAAAAATTTGGATTCCAACTCCTCAATCCTGATGTTGCAGGGGACCTGACTACTAAAGCTAATGGGATTTAAAAAGTGTCGATTATTAATTGATATTGAAGGTATCTATACCAAGTAAACACTTTGTCGTTGACCTCAACCCTGATGCTGTAAGAAATTGCATTCCTAAATCCTGGTGATCCCTCGGGATTTGAAAAGGATAATCCGTTTAAATATTCTTACGTGATACAGAAACAAGTTGCATCCCGGGGACGGGCTATTACGGAGAGGCAACTTTTGTTCTGGGAAATGAAAGGATCGGGATTTTTAAAAACCTAAATCCACGCGAGCGAAGCTGCGGGCATTAGCTAGTTGTAAATATGTTTAGAAGCTACTATAAGATAATAGATAAGGTACTTATTTCCTTATATTTTTAATGTATGGCAGCGCGCGGTTTTAAATTATAAATTGCACGTCCTGTCCTTTTCTGTAATACATTTTTTTCTCAATATCTACCGCTTTATCTCATAGCAAGAGTCTGTAAGACATAATACAGTGAAAATAGTCAAAATATACAATTTTTGCAGTTTCCACGTCAGTACCTGTCGAATTTTTCTAACAGTGTAAGCAGCAGAGCTGAGTTTACCATCAAGTGTTGATATGTGGGTGTTCCATAGAAGCTTTGCATCTAACATTATACCGAGAAACACGGGGTTCTCCTTTATTTTCAACATATGATTATTTATCAATGAATTTATGTCATTTAAGGTCCTGGTATTGGGCAGTGTGAATTCAACACACTTAGATTTCTTTGCATTTGGAAGTAAATTGTTAGCAATAAATCAGAGAGTGACCTGTGATATGGCATTACATATAGTATACATTGTCAAAAATTATAATATTAAAGCTGTGCGTATTGCGTGAGGAATAGGTTGCAAGAGAGTTGCAACTTGCAGGGTTTGATGCATACGCTATTGCCAGCAAACATGAGACATATTTTTATCTACAGGCAACGTCTGAGTAGGTAACGCATACGTCTAACGCAAGTTGAAATGTATTTAGTTAGACCTATCGACAAGTTTGGAGTCGGGTGCAGTCTAAATGTGGCCCGTGTGTTTAGACTGTCCGTTTCTGTCAGTTTCACGTGTCGTCCCCCGCACTTCACCACCCCGCTTGCACAAATCGAGACAGCACGAAATTTTCAAGATTTCTGGGTGTAATTTCTGGTTTTCGTAGTTCCCACATAATTATAACAATATAAAATATATAACGATAATTTTTTTACTACATAATATTCATTAAATTTTCTAGGTCTGTGGTTTTTCCAAATTTCATTAAATTGCTTCGTTGTGTAGAAAAACGAGCACAAAGTTGGGCCTTTTTTTAAAGAAAAATACAAATCTTTGAGCCCCTGTAATTTTAAAACTACATATTTTTAGAAAAATCTAAAACACCACAGACACAGATATTAGTTTCTAGACTATGTCTGCAAAATTTCATGGACTTTGGTTGCTTAATATTCAAATGAAATGGGAACTACGATTGTATGGAGTAAGTGACGGAGAGAGCTCTGTTAAGCATGTTGAGTTAGCCTGTAAGTGAGAATACATTGATAGTCCTAAGTTTATACAAGTCGTCATAATTACTTTTCTTTGTATACCGTTGGCTTCCTATTAAATAAAATAAAATAAACAAATAATAGTATTTTCAGTTTTCAAAGTAAGATATCTATACCAAGTGGGATATAAAGATGAAAGGGTTTTATCTGTATATTCTAAAACATACGTTTACTTATTTTTATGCATATTAATATAATAAATTACTTCTTTCAAATCAAAAAATACCCAAGTGCGGGAACCTCGGTGCGTGAGATTGACTCGCTCTTGGTCGGTTTTTTCTTTACAGTGATTTTGCAGGTAATTTTTCAGGGAAAGTTTTTCCTGTGTTGATAAATAAATCGAATTCGATTGATGTTATTTTTTGTTCTATCAAAAATTTATTACATGTAACTTATTAATCCATGCCGCCTACAAATATTATAAATCAGTAAGTGTGTCTGTCTGTCTATTTGCCTGCTGCTTGTCTGTTAGCTTTTCAGAGCACATCCGTTTAGCCAATTCTGACGGGTCCAGAGATAACTTGCAACCCGGTGACGGACATAAATACTTTTCTCCCGGAAAATCAAAGAGTTCCTACGGTATTTTAGGAGACCTAAATTTATCAAAACAAAAATCGGGGGCATAACTAATTTGGTTTAGAGATATTTTGCACCCCGGACTCAGATATATCCCATACATATTTATTATATAGGATATATTATCCCTGAAAATCAAAGAGCACCGACGGGATAGAAAAAATCTTAAACCACGCGGACAAAGTTGCGGATATCATCCAGTTGTAACCATAAACATTTGATATGCTTGCAGAGGTCAAGTTTTCCCAATCGCGAAGTGGGAATCCGGTAATACAAATAGGTAGAAACAGATTCAGAAAGAGGGGAGTTAGCAACAAGACTGGGAGGGTTCGATGGATGTGCAACTATGACCGATGCAGAGCCACTATATACACTTCAGACAACCACATCGTCCTGTGTAAATTCGACCATAATCACTAAACCTATGCTACAATGAACGACCAAGCATAGAAACCACATTTCTAATAATCTATTTGCAAATTCTGCATACTCAAAACCATACGACAGTGAATTTGTATGTTTCGTAGTCATAATTGTATGGAAGTTGTTGGTGTGAATAAAAAAAAAAAGAAATTGGGGCCACAAACTCACGTTTGTCAAACACGTACTTAACTTAAAGTAAACTTGATTTTTTAATACTGAAATAAATTTATTGTTTATCAATTTTGAATTTATCCACTTAACCTACCTTTTACCAGTTGATTTTGAAAAAAAAAAACCATTTTTGTAAAAATAATTCTGCATAGTCATATAGTTTTAATTATAAATATTTGATATGCTTGCAGAGGCGAAATTTTCTCGATCAAGAAACGGAAATCCGGTATTACAAGTAGGTAGACACAGATTCAGGAACAGTAGCACTAGCAACAGGACTGGGAGGGTTCGATGGGTGTGCAATTATGACCGATGCAAAGCCACCGTTTACACTTTGGACAACCATATCGTTCTATGTAAATACGACCATAATCACTAAATGCCCACAGTGGTTGCCATTAGGATGGTTTTTTTTTTTTGGTTGAGGATCAATATTATAATTCCATATCGAAGTATCTATATTTATAGTTATTGCTTCTTGAATTTTTAGATAGTAAATGTTAATTTAATAATAAGTAATTAAAAAAAAATTACGTTACAATTTTTATTTAATCTCACTAACGTTGATCACTAAAAATTAATGACACGGGATTATCGTGTAGTCCCGTTGGCCCCGTTAGCCGTGTCCCCGTTAACAGGGCCAGCGGGATTAGAATAAAATGGTTAAAAATCAGTCCCGTTGTCCCCGTTTTCTATTCCCGTTCAACGGTGACTGAGGTATTTGAATAATGAACCTCCACCAAAAAAAAAAAAAACTTATTGTATAATAGAAAGTATAGGAAGTATTGTAAATTGTATTTTTAACACCTATTAAATTTACTTTTTATGAAAAATACCTTTATTATGTGAACATTATGAATGTGTTATTATAATAAAGTAATACTAGGTAGGTACCAAATATGTTCGATGTTGATTAAAAGACTTCAAGTTCTATTTAAGTTTTCATTAGACATTGCACTCGATACAAAAGCAAAAAAATTTAGGAGACTCCCACTCCTTTTGTACCATTCGTCAGATTATATTAGTTTAAATATGAATTTATGGCTAGTATATTATTTCAGAGGAAGTTATATTTTCCAAGTCACGATTCGGCAACCCGGTAATACAGGAGGGTAAATACAGGTTCAGAAAAGCCGGCGGCCACAGTAAAAGTGAGAAAGAGAGAAGGCGAATACGATGGATCTGCAACTATGACTTTAAGGGATGTAGGGCTACACTAATTACAATTGGCAAAGTTGTTGTTGTCAAAACACACTATCATAATCATTGACTGCAAGTCAAGAATGAATAGGCATCTTCTAGGCAAGCGCGCTCCATCTTAAGTTGATTTCAAACTACGGAATATAATATTATATATAAATATCGCTCACCCTTCTTTTAAATGTCACTGTTCACACTTAGATGTAATATTTTATATAAAATCAACTTTAGGCTGCATCATCACTTGCCAGCAGGTCTGACTTCAGCCAAGCACCAGTTTATAAATTAAAAAAACTTTAAAATCATGACTTTTATATGCTATAAATATTACATTTTGGTGTTCATTTTGGAAAAAGATCACGATTTATAAACTTGTACGTAGTAAAATACATTCTATAGCATATTATTATAAAATGTTGTATATTATTTCTAATTAGTTACGCCTAATATTACAGGTAACTAATTAGATATAATATATTAATTGAATAACTGATATTTGTTAAAATACTTTTTGACGCCATGTTAAATTTTTACGATTAATAATTATATTATTATCGTATATGATAATAATATAATTATTAAAATCATCGTAAATATTTGTCAAATGTTTTTTAGAAATTTTCTCGAAATATACTACCTAGTTCGACCCAGCTTCGCACTAATGGAATTTAAAAAATCTTTCTTTTTGAAAGTGTGAATAGAAAAAAACCTACATGCGAAACTGCAAGTTTCTAGATTCAGTGATTTGAGCTTTACCTTGATATGTTGAGCTTTACCTTGATATGTTAACCAGATTCTCTTGGATCATCTTGTATACTATTATTTTAGTACCCCTTTTCGTATTTCACGTGTCCCATCTTAGACCACATCATCACTTTCCATCAGGTGTGAGCCTATAATAAATATCAAAAAAATTGAGAAGAGATCTGTGCTAGCGACGGGTTGAACAGTCAAAGTCAAAGTCAAATCATTTATTCAAAGTAGGTATACTGTATGATTGTCATATTGGTTGATTTATAATATGATGGCGATAATAATTAATTACGTAAACTTAAACCTAAAGCTACGAGGGTCCCATACGCGGTGAGGTCTGAGAAGAGAAATGATTATGATAGTGATGATTATATTTAATTACAGGAGCGATATTCATCAGGTCTCGCTGCGGTAACTTGGTCATACAAATAGGTAAGAACAAGTTCAGAAGAAGGGCAAACTGCAAGGGGTCCAGGGCACGATGGATGTGCAATAAAACTGGTTGCAGATCCAAAATACGTACAATTGATGAACATATCATTTATTATGACGACATCCATAATCATGATTAATGTCATGTCTTGAGCCCATTATCTTGTATTTACGAAAAGTAGGGGATAAAATGGTGCGCCATTTGGTGGTGATTTGGAATAGAAATATGCTTCCCATCAAAATAATCGAAACACATCACAAACAGTTATGAAAATGTTTCTATTTTTTGATGAGAAATATATTTTTAACAAATTTCGATGCTGACCGTACCCGTCGGCTTTACTTGCGGTTTTCTAATAGAGATATATATTTGTCAAAAACGGATTGGGGGCAATATTTCCAATCTGTTTTTGGTAAACATATTAATCGTCGATTTCATATTTTTATACTATTTTCATAATTTTCTTAAGGTTTATAAGTGTGCCATCTTATCCCCTCATTCAATCGTCTGCATTCACGTTCACATTTGCCAATGCAACAAGATATTGGTCTAGTCTTGTCATGTTTTAATGATAAATTGGACATACACTGGAAGCATGAGCTTACTGGAAATAAATTGATTAAATCGTTATGAAAAATTATAAGATATTAGTTAAATATTAAAAAAAAATGAATATAGTTACTATTTAATAGTTGGCCTTAAAGAAATTATTTTTTTGGAGTATTTTATTAAACATTGAATTATTATAACTTGTTTTCTTTTTTAAAGCCTCGATAGGAGCTTCATATTTGTGCCTTTTGGCGTGGAGACCTTGCCCCTTGGGTCGTGGGGCCCGGGGGCTCGAGTTCTTTTTGAGGAAATTTCGAAAAGGATGAGGTTTTAGGTTTAATTTAGTTAATTTTAGTTTAATTATTTTTATTTGTTTGAGTTTTAATTAAGATGTGAGTTTATTTTATTTCAAAAAACTCATACGTTGATGTCAATTAATTAAAATAATTCTATCCAATAATTAAAATAAGTTAAAATTGAGATGAAATGGAGTTAATTTATTTTTTTCATTTAGGAAACCACGAGATACTTATGGTATGTCAAGACTCTACAACCACCGCCCCGACTGGTGCGGAAAGAAGAATGATTTCAGAGGCTCAATACCTGGTGTCCCGCAGCGGTAACCGCGTGATACAACTAGGCAAGTTCCGGTTCAGACGAGGGGCGGGTTGCAAGTATCCCAACGAGCGATGGATTTGCAACCGTGACCGAGGACGATGTAAAGCAAAAATCTGGACTATGTACGAAGAGATTGTCAAAGTTTATAATGAACATAACCACAGCTGAAATTAATAATCCGGAAAAAATGAAAAAAGTGTTTAAAATATTTTTTTTTTTATGCTCGAAAAGATTCGGCTAGTATTATTATGATGTATTTTTTATTAATAAATAAAATTGAAGTGTCTGTCTGTAATTTCGAAATAACTACCTCATATTAAGCTCATATGGTTATTTGAACTGTACCATAGCTGAATCACGTGTTTTTGAAATTTTTGTCTGTCTGTTTGAATGGGCTAACCTTCGGAATGGCTGAACCTATTTTGACGGGACTTTCACAGACAAGTAAAGGATTAAAGTAAGCTAGTTTTTTTACCGACTCTCAAAAATGGAGGAGTTGTGTTTTTCTGCACAGAGTTTTTTTTCAGAGTTTTTTTGAGTTTGTATATAATATTCATATGTGAAAATCAACCATTCAAACTCAGTGAAATTTTGAAAAAAATTAAAGACATGTTTTTAGTATCTTTGAGCCCATGTAATTTTGAGACTACATATTTTTACAGAATCTTGACAAATCACAGACATAATAGGTATGTAGATAGGTATTCATTTGAAGAACGTGTCTATTGATTTGTTAATTCTATATTGTAGATAACGAATATATACCATTGAGTCCCGTCATGACCACAACACATGCAACTGAGTTAAAAACATCAAATTAATCGTGGTACCCGTTATCTACGGTATAAAATGTCGTTAAACCACGAAATAAGCTTAAAATCATTGATTGGTTCATGTTCAATATAAATCAATAATTCAGTTCGTTTATGCTTCGAATTCACACCTCTTAATAAACAAGTGTAAATTAAAAATTTATAATACCCCCGACAAGTGAAGGTTACAGTAATAACTAGAAAAGAGCTGATAACTTTCAAATGGCTGTACCGATTTTCTTGGATTATAGCTAAGAACACTCTCGATCAAGCCACCTTTAAAACAAAAAAAAAAAAAAATTAAAATCGGTTCATTCGTTTAGTAGGAGCTATGATGCCACAGACAGATACACAGATACACAGATACGCCGATACACAGATACACACGTCAAACTTATAACACCCCTCTTTTTGGGTCGGGGGTTAAAAATAATTGAGACGAAATAAAGTTAATTTATATTTTTCATTCAGGAAAGCATGTGATACTTATGGTATGCCAAGACTCTACCACCACCGCTCCGACTAGTGCGGAAAGAAGAATGATTTCAGAGGCTCAATACCTGGTGTCCCGCAGCGGTAACCGCGTGATACAACTAGGCAAGTTCCGGTTTAGACGAGGGACGGGTAGCAAGTACCCCAGTGAGCGATGGATTTGCAACCGTGACCGAGGAGGATGTAAAGCGAAGATCTGGACTATATACGAAGAGATTGTCAAAGTTTACAATGAACATAACCACAGCTAAAATAATTAATAATCAGAAAAAAATAAAAAAGTGTTTAAATTTTTTTTATGCCGGAAGAGATTCGGTTTTCATTTACGTCGAGACTCTACCGTCGATCGTTTGGAAAGCAGAAGTACTTAGTGTAATTTAATAAGTGGACTTTCATTTATTTATTACCTCATTATTACCATATTTAAAAAAAAATAATTAAAAAATAAGATAACAGAAATAGATTAATTAATATATTATTATAATATTATATATAACTAGATGATCTTGGACACCGTCTGCGTGGATTTAGGTTTTCAAAAAATCGCGCGTGAACTTTTTGGTTTTTTCGGGGCGAAAAGTATCCTATGTCCGTACGGCTCCATGATGCAAGCTATCTCTGTACCTAATTTTCCGCAGCTTTATTCACATTAAATTAGATTTTTGACTTTTTAAGAATGGTATAGGATTTCCGGGATAAAAGTAGCCTATGTCCTTCCCTGGGATGCAAGCTATCCTTTTACAAAATTTTGTCAAAATCGGTTAAATGGATGGCCGTGAAAAGCTAACAGATAGACAGATACACTTTCACGTTTATAATATTAATTAATATGGACTGTTTATATGTATATTGTTATTTTTATATAGCTAGATTTAAATTAAGATGTTTTTGATGATGATCAAGAAATTATTTTTTGGCGTATTTTATTAAACATTGAATTATTATAATTTGTTTTCTTTTTTCAAACACAGAGTCATCCAGAAAAGTAATTAAAAAAACAGACAAAAACACTTTCATTTTTTGTTTAATTTAATGTATCTCTTAAGACTTTGATTTTTCTTAAACATCTTTATCTATTCTAATTGAGTTAAAAAAAAGTCTGATTGAAATATTTGGTAATCAAATTATTCCTTTCTTTTGCGAGATTCATGTTTGTGCCTTTTGGCGTGGAGACCTTGGGGCCGTGGGGCCCGGGGGCTTGAGCTCTTTTTGAGGAAATTTCGAAAAGGATGAGGATTTAGATTTAATTTAGTTCATTTTAGTTTAATTATTTTTATTTTTTTAGTTTAAATTTAGAAGTAAGTTTATTTCATTTAAAACTCTTATGTTGATGTCAATTTAAATTAATTAAAATAAATTAAAATTGAGATGAAATGGAGTTCATTTATTTTTTTCATTCAGGAAACCACGAGATACTTATAGTACGTCAAGACTCTACTACCAGCGCTCCGACTAGTGCGGAAAGAAGAATGATTTCAGAAGCTCAATACCTGGTGTCCCGCAGCGGTAACCGCGTGATACAACTAGGCAAGTTCCGGTTCAGACGAGGGGCGGGTTGCAAGTATCCCAACGAGCGATGGATTTGCAACCGTGACCGAGGAGGATGTAAAGCGAAGATCTGGACTATGTACGAAGAGATTGTCAAACTTTTTAATGAACATAACCACAGCTGAAATTAATAATCCGGAAAAAGTGTCTAAATTTTTTTTTATGCTGGAAAACATTCGGTTTTCATTTACGTCGAGACTACCGTTGATGGTTCGGATAGCAGAAGTACTTAGTGTAATTTTAATATATTATTATAATATTACATGTTACAGGATGATCCTGAACTTCGTCTGCGTGGATTTAGGTTTTAAAAAAAAATCGTGGGTGAACTTTTTGGTTTTTTTGGGACGAAAAGTATCCTATGTACGGCTCCATGATGCAAGCTACTCGTATCTCTGTACCCCCGCGGCTTTATTCACATGAAATTAGTTTTTTGACTTTTTAAGAATGGCATAGGATTTCCGGGATAAAAGTAGCTTATGTCCTTCACTGGGATGCAAGCTATCCTTTCACTAAATTTTGTCAAAATGGGTTAAACGGATGGCCGTGAAAAGCTAGCAGATAGACAGACACACTTTCACGTTTATATTAAGTATTATGGACTGTTTATATGTATATTGTTATTTTTGCATACCTAGATTTAAATTAAGATGTTTTGCACTCAAGTAGGTACCACACATGTAAAATTCTAGAATAAATAACATTGCCGTCATATAAATAAATTATAAGTACCTAATATGTTTAATACACATGGTTACCTTAGTAGCATTAGTCTGGCCATTCAACGTGGTAATAAGTTCTGGGGACCTTGTTTCATTATAATGGTTAAGATGATATTTTCGATTTACTTATTTATTTATTTTAAAATTCAGTTTAATGTAATTTAGTTAGTTATATTTTATCAAAATTGAAATGATAATAAACTGTGTTTCATATTCATTATGTATAATAATTTTTTTTTTCATAATAATACATTTTAATGCATATTATAATAATTATTATTTTATATAAATAAAATAAAATCTTTAAGAAAAAAAAACTAAACCGTTGTTTGGCTTGTTATCTACGCAATTTGCCGGGGGTTTATTCATTTTTTTTTTTAATTTTATTATGACTACAATATACCCCGACATGACTATAATATTTTTGGTTTTCAGAAGCAGTTTTTAGTACGTCTCGATATGGCCAGCCGGTTATCTTAATAGGTAACCGTCGTTTTAACAAGAAGTACTCTGGTACTAAGGGACAAAGGACTAGGTGGGTTTGTGTTAGGGCGCAAAAGGGTTGCCAGGCCAAAATTGTTACTGTAGGTAATGATATAGTCACCTGTAATAATGTACACACATGTGATACTTATGAATTCTAATTGAGAAATTTCTTTTAATATTTTTATGGATCCCAAAATTATTTATTAGCATTTTAATTATGAAGTTTTTTTAAAATGTTTTTTTGAATAATTATTCGCTGTCATGACGGTGTTATTCCTTGTTTACTACGCTATAAAATGCACCTCCGTGCAAAATTTCAGCTTTCTAGGTTTGTGCCTAGAAAGCCGAAGTTTTGACTGGGGTTGATGACCCTGCCAGTGAATGAATTAGTACATTTGTTTTTGTATAACATGTTTTGTTATTTTTATTATTTTTTAACTATACAATTTTTAACTATTTAATTATTCGATAGCTAATATAACTTAGATTATGTGAATTGAAGAAACTATTTATAAGTTACAACAGTGTTTTGTAATTAAAAAATATAATTAATTACTTACTTACTTCATTTGTTATTTATTAAAATAACCTACAACTATAAGAGTTTTACTTTAATTTTAATATTTTGTTGATTTTACACTTGTTATCCTACTTATTCGATACGCAAACGTTTGTATGTATGGATTGATGTCTGTAACTCTTTCACGCAAAAACTACTTGACGGATTTGGCTGTTTAGAATGGACATAGGTTATACCCTGGATTAATATATAGGTTACTTTTTATCCCGGAAAATAAAAGAGTTCCCACGGGATTTAATAAACCTATATCCAAGCGAACGAAGTCATCAGCTAGTTTATAATATGGCTACTGGGTAGTGACTGTTTTGTGTAGCTTTAAGTATGATTCTTCGATTAGGTTTATTCATCTGTTTCAATCCTAACATTCTTAGGTGCAGTCTACACTGTGTCGAGATTCGGAAAACCAGTTTTGGAGGTCGGTGGCTATCGCTACAACCAGAAGTGGACTGGTAAAAAGACAGCTGGAGTTAAAAATACGTGGGTGTGTGTAAAGGAGCGCTCCGGATCCTGCCGCGCTAAGATAGTGACGGTGGAAGATGTTATAATATATTGTGATAATTGCCACAATCATTAAGTACGTGTGTAGAATAAAACAATTAAATAAATGTTCTGATACAGTCAGGATATCAGAGAATATTTTGGTTGTTCTTCATTAATATTTATTATTATTAAACTAGCAATCTCCCGTGGTTTTGATAGATATAGACCTAGGTATATATCAACATTTTTCGCCTTTACATAATAATAATACCTATGCAAATTTTGACATAAATTCGGCGAAAACGTACCTAATACTCTCGTAGACATATTATAGGTAGAGATATTTTTAAGATATTAGTAGGTATAGACAAGAAAGAAAATAGGAAACTGTCACATTCCTATTTTGGCACTAAACATTTTTTGAAAATGTTTTTAATTTTATTGTTTAATAAAATATTTGGAAAATCAAACGTTTTTCCACTTTTTTTGTAGCGATTATTTGCTTAAATATGTACTGATAACTAACTGTCCTGCCTATGCTTCAATCTGTTGGAATATATGAATACCTAAAATTAAATATTTGTGGTCTTCTGGGAAAAGCGGGAGTAGGGAAAGCGGAATATTGATCATGATTAAAATGGCTAATATTCTTGGAAAAGGAAATCTGTGAAATATCTAAGATATTATAGATTTATTATCTAAGATATTGTCTAAAATAGTAAGACTTTTGTATATTTAGATGTAGGTGTTATACTAAAGGCTCTAAATAATTTCCATAGGTTCTAGACCCGTGTACGCGCTGTCGAATCGCGGCAAACCTGTCATACTGATGGGGCAGTACAGGTTCAACATGTGCTTTGGGATTGGTCCTCGGGTCCGCTGGCTATGCGTCAAGAGAAACACCTACAAGTGTCCTGCCAAGATCCACACGTATAACCAGGAAATAGTTTATATAGTTCCTCATAACCATTAGTACGGAGATCTTCCACCAGTCTTGGTACTCTCCTCATCTATTCGTTTTCCACCACCTTCTCGATTTTGAAGTTCTAAAGCGATCTAGGTTATCCATCAGTCACAGTTGTGGTAGTACAGTAATTTAAAAAAAAACCAAAAAATGTAAGGATTCTATCGTAACATACCTAACACATCCAAATCTGTTACGGTATTTACTCGTAGAACTAGTAGAGCAAAGAGACTCACCTACATACATACGTGAACCCTGAAAACATAACACTCCCTTTTTTAGGCAGTGGTGTAAAAAGGTTTTTTTCTGATGAATGGCAAGTGATGGGATGAAAAAAAACATAGCGTCCAACTTAATAATAAAAAAAAATTATAGGAATATCTTGATTAAGGTATAGATTGTAAGCAGTACCCAAATAATAACACGTATTTGTTAGACGTTGATAAATGGATATGAATATGAATAAATAATTATTTATTTTCACACATCGTACGTTATTTTATTAACAGCTTTGCAAAGTTTTTTTTTTAATTTATAGACTACCGCTTGGCTGCAATCAGACCCGAGAGCCGCGCTTGCCTAGAAGATACCTATTCACCTTTGACTTGAAGGTACCCATATTAGAGGGGAAAACTGAATCCGGAAGGGCGTTCCATATCCTAGCAGTTCGGATTAGAAATGAGGAAGCAAATCGCTTCGTACATGTCCGAGGAATTTCAACTACGTATGGATGCAGATCTTAAACATATTTAACATTAACAATTCATACTGGGATGAAAAAATGCTCCTCCAAGGTAAGCTATCGGTTACTGGTTACTAGCCGATGCCCGCGACTTCGCCCGCGTGGATTTAGGTTTTTTGAAATCCCGTGGGAACTCTTTGATTTTCCGGGATAAAAAGTAGCCTATGTGCTAATCCAGGATATTATCTATCTCCATTCCAAATTTCAGCCAAATCCGTCCAGTAGTTTTTGCGTGAAGGAGTAGCAAACACACACACACACACACACACACACACACACACACACACACATACAAACTTTCGCCTTTATAATATTAGTGTGATTATAAAGTCGTAAGTAAACTCCTATAACTATTTCAGATATACCAGTACAATTTGTTCAGTCCCTCCGCGGTAATCTAGTGGCCAAATACAAAGGGTACAGATATAACAGAACTTCACGGACTAGCACGCGAGGTTTCCGCATCAGATGGGCGTGTGTGAAGAATCATTCACACAAGTGCACGGCCACTCTTTATACTTACAAAGACTTTAGAGTTGTGACAGACAAACCACACAATCACTAGAGTCTTAGGGTGAGATCTATAGAGCGCGCTCTGCCTTTGCTTAGACTTAAGACAGAGTTAAAACGAGACAGAGCTATATCTCTCACATAAATCTGTCTCGTTTTAACTCAATCTTAAGTCTGAGCAAAGTCAAAGTGTGCTTTATAAATCTCACCCTTAGTTTTAGACTTTAGAATAAAACTGAAGAGTTTTGTAAATGAAATCAAACTCTTATAACAGTAGGAGTCGCTTTAGACGCGTCGCAATTTTCAAAAATATCAACTCTACCCTATAGGGTAGTATTCTTTGTTCAAGCACATGCGTAAAGAATAGGCATGAGCTTAAACAAAGATTTTTTTTGTTAAACTTTATATACTTTATTACAATAAAATAAAAGCGAAAATCTGTGATATAAATTGAAAGTCTATTATTTTACCCTCCCATAATATAACTATTATATTTCTATTGACTACGCGCGTTTTGGTTGTAATAATCCAATCTATACCGGTTTCAGATACTAAAACTATGATTTTTTTTGTACCCGATATTGGTTTTTTGGTACTACTGGTACATAGTTCAGTATTGGTAACTCTGAAACCTAAGAATAATACTCGTGAAAACCTAGCCTTATATTATGTACTTGAACGTTGTATTCTGAGGTAATTTTCATATTTGGTTATGTGGCAAGAAAAAGGATTTAACCTGCACCCGTAACTGGCAAGAGATCAGAGGAAGAGAGAAGGCTCAAGATTGTCTTGCCTGGCAACAAAGAAAGAAGAAAGAAAATATATCAATGCCCCTTTGAGACCCTCGGCTAACGGTTATAGAGTTCTAAATAAACCTGTACTACCAATCCTTAGCTGGGAGAAGCGACTGAAAAACTCCTAGCTTTTCTAATTCAGATTTTTTATTTTAGAAGTACAATTTCTTCAGACTCGCAAAGGCTACCCTGTGATACAAATAGGTCCATACCGGTTTAATCTGGCCACCAACAGTAAGGATAAGGAACGGAAACGTTGGATCTGCGTTAAAGTGCATTCCGGATGTCGTGCTACGATCACCACTGTTGACGGCACCGTCGCGGCAATGAAACCACATAATCATTAACTTACCTGTACATACGTACTTCTTTCTTTCTTTCTTTTTTTTTTAACCCCCGACCCAAAAAGAGGGGTGTTATAAGTTTGACGTGTGTATCTGTGTATCTGTGTATCTGTCTGTGGCATCGTAGCGCCTAAACGAATGAACCGATTTTAATTTAGTTTTTTTTTGTTTGAAAGGTGGCTTGATCGAGAGTGTTCTTAGCTATAATCTAAAAAAATTGGTTCAGCCGTTTAAGAGTTATCAGCACTTTTCTAGTTTTCTTGTAGAAAAGAAGGTTAGATAACCGTTAGGTTCATAATATTATGTCAATAGACAAATGTCAAGCTGTCAAGATGGACGTTGTCTAAATACATAATTATTTATTTGAAAATGATGTTTTGGAAAACTCAAATACTTTGGATCGTCGGGGGTGTTATAAATTTTTAATTTACACTTGTTGTCTTTAAATCTGGCTTTACTCTGATTAGCCAATGTGAAGTTTGTGATATTTTCAAGTTATTGAATTTATACAAGTATGGACTCCGTCTGCGCCGGCGCCCGCCGACATACGCGCGGCGCCCCTTTAGAGCGCTTCCCAGTCAGTTCCACCACCAAAAAACACCAACTAACACATAAACCAGCCACTCTTAACAAAAAAAACACTCCAAACAAGTACAGCACGCGCGCCAGCAAACGCCATCACAGGCGAAGTCCTTCTTTCTTTTCTTTTATTTGTACCAGAAAGTTGTAACAATCTAAATAAAAAGAAAGAAAAAGTGGACAGGGAAGCACTTATCGGTATAAGAGATCTCTACCAGTGACCCTTGGCAGGGCGAGAGGTTGTAAAGGGAGTAGAATAGGTATAATAGGGACTAAATAAAACTAATGTATCCACAATTATGTATTGTTCTTTTTACCCGACTATGGCAAATGCAAAACGAAGGGTTATGATTTTAGCAGTCTATGTATGTATATATGTATGAATTTATTTATGTATGTATTTGTAAATTTGTGTGTGTGTGTATGTACGTATGTATCTATGTGTGTTTGTATCAGATTCTGTGTGTTCTACCGTAGCACCTAAATTACTGGACCGATTTTGATGAATCAGGTGTCAATCAATTCATTATTCTAGTCCAAGTAACATAGGCTACATTTTATACAAAAAGAATTGACCTGACGTATGTTATATACAAAAAAGTAGCGTATCCAAATTTTTTTTTGCTATTGTACCTACCGAGTGGGATGTCAAATGAAAGAGAAAAAAATTCTGAGTTCTTTTTTGATTTTTTTTTTTAATTCAGATGGTACAAAAATCTATCTTTTTCTATATATCTATTTGATAGAGGTTACACTTCTGATTTCAGAAGTAGTATTCACCACTTCACGTTTTGGAAAACCTGTAATACTTCTCGGAGGATACCGTTTCAATAAA
This sequence comes from Maniola jurtina, assembly GCF_905333055.1. Lineage (NCBI taxonomy): Eukaryota > Metazoa > Arthropoda > Insecta > Lepidoptera > Nymphalidae > Maniola > Maniola jurtina. Next base: position 12,170,594 of record NC_060038.1, read on the forward strand.
TACTGCAGAAGCAAGGGTCCAAGAGCCTTATGGGTCTGCTCACAATATAGCTGCAGCTGTCGAGCGACTCTCGTTACGTTTGACGATATTATTGTTAAACAGAACAATCAACACAATCACTAAATATATTTTTTATAACAGTTGTACTTATCTATTTTTCAACGCTGATAATGATAAGATTTATCAAACTGAACTCAAACTTAAAGCTTAACATTTTAGATGTTTGCTGTATTGGCAAGGTAAGCCTTTTCACCATTCACCATCTTTACCATTTTACCACCGAACCGCAAGACGTCGGGAAACTTTCCATCCTTATGTATGTCATCGACATTCCATCTGCAGTACGTTTTGCGTCATCATTCCTCATACGCATGGCTAAGGTTTGGCATACTCTTTCGCGATCTTTGTTTATACCTGTACACATACCAATTACAATCCGGGTATCTTTAAAACAAGAGTTCCGCGGGCTTCCTCTAGTTTAAACATAAATCAGTAATACTGAATAAACGACTTTATATAACGACTAAAAAACGATATAAAAATGCGCAAAACCTTAACATTCTTAAAACAAAATTGAAAAGCTGGCTTACTATTATAGTTGTAATGAATTCTTACTTGGGAAGATTCAAGACAAAATTTATTTTGTTAATGTTTATTTAAAGCCAGCAGTGGACGCGTACAGGATACCTATTATTATTTGAAGATTAAATGACTATGTCTATAACTATGTCTATGACTAAAGTAATCGAGTTTTTGTTCATTTAACATTTGAAAAGCTTACAAGTGTAAACTTTTCAATGTTCGATGTTTCTATCAACGTTGTCGAGATATGCAAACTTCACTAACTCTAATGGTCTTTCAGATTCGATAATATTCTCAACATCTCGGTACGGAAAACCGGTGATTTTGCTCGGGTCGTATCGGTATAACAAGTACTGCAGAAGTAAAGGCGCCAGGGCCTCTTGGCTCTGTTCAATGGCGAGAAGGAATTGTCGCGCTAGTCTAGTCACCATTGATGATGTGCTTGTTAAAATAAATAATGTACATAATCATTAACACACGACTTTAAATTTTACACACTTAATAGTGACTCTTCATGTGTCTACTGGGGGACTTGTTGTAGAGTCGTTTGGTTCGAGATGGTGATGAAGATGCATTCCCTGTACAATACAATGAGACAGATGTATTTTTTTAGCCGATCTTCCTGGCGCAATGGTGAGTGATGTCGTCTTATAAGTGGGAGGTTTGGTGACGGAAATACTTTTCTGTATAAAAAATTACAGTTTTTCAGCTACTCTACTTAAAGAACTACCAATAAAACAGTTCCATATATCCTGGGCTTTATTTCAAGCGCGCGCGGTATCCCAGTTTTTACATGAGTCGGTGAAGGTTTTAATAATATAATAATATAGTCAGTAAAAGCTATAAAAGACAGCCTAAACGTGCTATTTCAGGCTCGAGGGCCATAAAATTTTACTTTCTTTAATTTGGGAATACTTATTTTACAGGGTCACCGAATGCCAGATGCCCATCTATACCTAGATATTTTTTTTTTATTTTTAAATTTTAAATCGTAGATAACGGGTAGTTAAAAACACTAAATTAATCCTGGTATGTACCCGCTATCTACGACATAAAATGTCGTTAAACCACGAAATAAACTTAAAATCACTAACAACAATTTTATATTATTTATTTATCACTTTGATTTAATGTTATAGCACTTTTTTATTAATTTAGCGCTTGGCTGCAATCAGACCTGCTAGCAAGTGATGCAGCCTAAGATGGAGCGCACTTGCCTAGTAGTTGCGTATTCACTCTTGACTTGAAGGACCTGTATATAAAGATCTACTCAACTAGTTAAGTGAACAATGAAATAAATGTTTTCCCAGGTCCAGTATTCTCTACATCTCGATATGGAAAACCGGTAATATTAATCGGGCGCTACCGGTTTAACAAGACCTGTAGGAGCAAAGGTTCCAAAGCATCCTGGGTTTGTCCGATGACCAGGAACTGTCGCGCGAACCTCGTCACCATTGATGACGTTATTGTCAAAATTAATAATAAGCATACTCATTGAAATACTTATGCATGTTATGAAACATGAAGAAAAGAGAGATACCACGGTTGTTAGACGAGTCTTCGGTGCATCAGTCCGCCGCCGAATTGAATGTAGGCGAACGACTTATCCGTGGATTATCTGTTCAATTGTATCTAGTACGTAAACACTCATTAATCTAAAACCATGGAAGACAGTAATGGATGGATTAGTTGACACTGAAAGTGCGCAATGGCTCTTAAGGTTTGAGAGAGTAACACAAGCTGCCCTTTAAATACTTACCTCATTATGAAAAATGTTGTTTCCAAATAAATAAGCTATGGTAAATCTAAAGTTTTCTTTATTTATCTTGGACATTGTATGTGCAGTCGTTCGGAAGTTATGCGTACATACATTTTGATGATTCATTTTCGTATATATATATATATATATATATATATATATATATATATATATATATATATATATATATATATATATATATAGCTGTCTTTTCCCATGGATTTTCCAAAAATTTTGTTTAATACAAACCTGGTCCTGACAATATTATAAACACATTTTGTGTAGTCGTTTGGAAATTATGCGCGTACATACAATCCGGCGATTCATTTTTATATACGAAGATGTCTTTTCCCGTGGATTTTCCAAAATAAATCTTTTTTATACAAACCTCGTCCTGACAATTATAAACACATTTGGTGCAGTCGTTCGGAAGTTATGCGCATACATACAATTCGGCGTTTCAATATAGATTTTGCACTAGGCGATAAAACAATGAAATAAACGTTTCCCCAGGTCCAGTATTCTCTACATCTCGATATGGAAAACCGGTAATATTAATCGGGCGCTACCGGTTTAACAAGTCCTATAGGAGCAAAGGTTCCAAAGCATCCTGGATTTGCCCGATGACAAGGAAGAACTGTCGCGCCAACCTCGTCACTATTGATGACGTTATTGTTAAATTTAATAATAAGCATACACATTGAAAAACTTTTCAATGTTATCAAATTGAAGAAAAGAGAGAGATACCACGCATGTTAGACTGCTCTTCGTTAAATCAGTCTGTCACCGAATAAAATGTAGGCACACGGTCAGTGGGGTTTATTTGTCTAGTGCGAAAACACTCTTTAATCTACAAGTGTAAATTAAAAATTTATAACACCCCCGACAAGTGAAGACTACAGTAACTAGAAAAGAGCTGATAACTTTCAAACGGCTGAACCGATTTTCTTGAATTATAGCTAAGAACACTCGATCAAGCCACATTTCAAAAAAAAAACTAAATTAAAATCGGTTCATTAGTTCTGGAGCTACGATGCCACAGACAGATACACAGATATACAGATAACAGATACACACGTCAAACTTATAACACCCCTCTTTTTGGGTCGGGGACGGATTAGATGACACAGTGCGCAGTGACTTAAGGAGTACCAAGCTAGCCTTTAAATACCGCATTAATATTAAATAAAAAATGCTGTTTCCAAATAAATAAACTATTGTTAATCTAAAGCTATCTTTTCATATCTTCCTTCAATATTTGTGGACGAAATGAAAAATAAATACTCTTCTTATTCTTATTTCCTTTTATTCGTTTACTGTTAAGGAAGTCAAGTCGGTTTACGTTGGCCAAATAGTTGGCAACGCGACAAGCGCGGTTGACGCATACGCAAATATACATTTACTAGATGTATACATATTTGCGTATGCGTCAACCCTGAAACATTTACTGAGGCAATGTATTAGTATAATAACCGTTAAACAGTTTGAACGAAAAGCGGCAAAAGGTAACGCATTGTGGCAACCAAGGACGACTGACTGCCACAATCACATTGATTGTGTCAATCAGTCGTTCTGTCCTGTGTCACACACAAAACTAAATCGATTGATATGAGTTCTTACAACTGGTCACTCACCACACTCAATCAATCAGATAACAAATAATAATCAATTAATTACTTTGTACACAGAAGAGGAGGGGGAACTGGAGTCAAAGGATATTATACCAAAGCATTTCCAAACTGGGAACTTTGTTCTGTTGAAGTCCGATGTGAAATGGGATGGAGACTCGGTGATTTCTATGTTGGATGAACTGATCCTATGGAAAATAGAAGGAGAAATTTTATTACAAAAATTCACACCGATAAAAAAATATAGAAAAATACTACACAAAAGCACATGTGTGTATAAAGGATGGAATGTTCACAACCGTGACAATTACTATCCCATTACGGACATCTTGGACAGAAATCTTCGTGCGAAGTCAAAGGAAATACGTGTAGCATTAAATCTTGATGATCTGATTAAAGTACGGGACATGTAAATTGTGGTTATTTAATTCAATTAGATATTAATAGTAATATAATAATTAGAATAGTTTAACAAATGTAGGAAAATTAAATATTGATTTGGCACTTCATTCCTGTTTACTTTTTATTCATTTTACAAAAATGGGGATCAAATTCATACTTAATATTATAAATGCGAAAGTGTGTCTGTCTGTCTGTATGTCTGCTAGCTTTTCACGGCCCAACACAACAGTTTAACCGATTTTGATGAAATTTGGTACAGAGTCAGCTTACATCTCGGGGAAGAACATAGGCTTTTTATCCCAGAAAATTAAAGAGTTCCCACGGTGTTCCGTTACCGTAACTTGATTATAATTACACTTTCAAAATTTCGCGCCACCGAGGTACCATCGACATTAACACTTTGAAATGGTGCAATGACAGCACGCAGCTCAATCAGCTGTCATGCACGTCGTGCTGTCATCTGTCACCGACGACATACGGTCAACGGCCATTCGAAAATTATCGCTGCTGCAAAAAAAAAAGCATTGCGCGCGCGTCTCGAACGAAAACCCACATCATCCTAGCAAGAATCCCTGGATCCAGGAGGAAATTCAGCGAGTGCAAGGGGCCGAATAAGGTACGTGTACGTGCATTATAGCTGTCATTGCCTATTTCAAAGTGAAACCTCGTGATCGTGGATCCCAACCGATCTAATTTCCCAATGTAGCCGGGCCACCAAGCTGCGAGTTGCTACATTAAATGGTGCCGAAACCCGGGACTTTCCACCTATTTTAAACCGATCAATTTGTGTATGGTATTTCTGGTTAATTGTAATTCGTAACGTCGTAACTTAGGTCATTCAAATCGACACTTTCTTTGTTCTCGCGATCTAAGTTGCTCCATTCTAACTCAATTGCCTGATATCGCTAATACCTACATAGATTGAACCAACTCGAACAGGGATTCTATCGTATTTACCGTAAAAATATTGAATTACTCAAGTTCAAATAAACAATCACTTCAACATATCGGTGTTTATTTTCTACACGGCTTTCAGTAATTCAATCTTTTAACTCGTTAAATTAATGATTCTATCGTAATAACATACCCAAGGTCAACGCGTTTTAATGTTTTTGGGCCTAATTATTTAAGTTTTTACATTGCAATAACATCATATAACTTTATTTTATTTATCAAAAATAACCGGGTAGATTCAACGTTTTAATCAACCTTGTCATTTATCAGATCGACCTTATGTTGAATGGCATAAAGTCCATTTTTATGTGCTCGGGTTTTCGATTAGTTATTGCAGTGTGTACGATTCACCTCACAAGTATACGCGTAAATTACGTACATTTCGATACATTGGTGTAACAAAACTTGTGTGCTTCTCCGTACGCATACTGATTTTAACTCCGTACAGTTCACCCCACAAGTATAAGCGTGGTTAATATACATTTTCATACATTACTGTGACAAAACTTGTGTGTTGCTCTGTACTTCATACCGATTTGAACAGTTTTAAAACACTGGTAACGTACCTATTTAGTTTTAAATCGAATTGAATGCTATTCTATCGTGGTGTTTACGTTATACAAAGCGTAATAGTTTACAAAAATGTCACTTGCGAAAAAGTCTTCCACTCGCAAATCGAGCATTCTTAAGAAGTTGCGATTGAAATCTCAGGATGTTGAGTACACGGAACATGACTTATCGTCATTACGTAGGCAACGTACGATCGCTTATAAGCGGATGTGTAAGGCATTAGAAATCGGTGTTTCAGCTGTCAACGATTACTCTCAGCGGGACATGTTCTTCGCATACCATCAAGATCTTAAAAAAATCTCTTCCAAATTTGAAGACGCGCACTTTGCGATTCTGGAGATTTTAGACGATTCGGAAAACGATGATTCTGAAATTCAAGAACGTTTTGACGAAATGTATTACAAAGTCTTATCAATTTATCGTAGTTTAACTAAAAATGAATCTTGCACATCTCAGTCGCAGTGTAGTTCGTTGTCGAATGTTAGGTTACCGAAAATACAGCTTCCTACTTTCAGTGGGGACATTAAACGTTTTCCTGAATACTTCGATACTTTCAACGCATTGATACACAACTCCACATCTCTTAGTGACACCGAGAAGTTTCATTATCTGATTTCTTCTCTCAGTGGTGATGCTTTAACGGTAGTGAAAACGTTTCCATTGAGTAGCGAGTATTACCGCGATGCGTATGCTGCGCTTATCGCGCGTTATAAATGCAAGCGAGAATTAGCTTTCACGTGCTGGAGGGAGATTCTGAATATGAACTTTAATTTCAGAAATGCTCACGAGTTCCGGAAGTCACTTGACTTATTCGACGAGAATTTGTGTATTTTAAAATCAGTCAATTTACCAGTTAGTCATTGGGATTTCGTGTTAGTATATAATATTCTATCAAAATTGGACACAAACATACGCCGCGATTTTGAAGAGAAGCATTCGGATACCGAGCTACCGTCTTATGTACAACTCAAAGGATTCTTACAGTCTAAATGCGAGGCTCTGTTGCGCGATACACATTTCACCGAACTTACTCAACCAAACAAGTCTACGCCAAAGGTTACTTCTCCGCCGGCTCAACCTAAACGGTTGCTTGTGTCGCATGCTCTTATAGCCGCGGATCAAAGTCAATCTGAACTGAGTGAATCAGCAACTGATACACGGTCCATAACCTGTTCATTTTGTAGCGAGTCGCACAATATTTCGTCATGTGCAGAATTTCTGAAAAAATCTCTCGACGAACGCATGCAAATCGCAACTGACAGGAGCTGGTGCTTCAACTGCTTAAAATCTTCCCACCAGTTGAAGAACTGCAACAGCGTCTTTTCTTGTCGCACCTGCAAGCGTAAGCACCACTCACTGCTGCACCGCCATACGCCAAGCGAACCTAACGAAACCGTAACGACTTTGCTTTCAAGGTCATCATCGAACTCAACAGTATTGCTCGCAACAGCCATCGTACAGGTCAAAGATGCCTCAGGAACCCTGCAATCGTTTCGGGCGCTGTTTGACACAGGTAGCCAGAGCAGTCTTATTACAGAATCAGCAGTTAAACGTTTAAGATTAAATCCTTCGCAATCCGTTACACATGTTAGTGGACTCGGTAAAGCAGCTGCGTCAATTTTAGGAGACGTCACGTGTTGCATCAGCACGAACGATAAAACATGTTTTACTTTAGACTTGCACGTGATGGCTCAGATATGCAGTGATCAACCAGTAGCAAAATTAAACACAACTGGTTGGTCACACATTGAGAGGTTGCCGTTGGCTGATCCAAATTTCGATGTTCCGGGCCCAATTGATATTCTGTTCGCCGCGGATATATTTGCCGAGTCGCTGTTGAATCAACAAATTCAGGGAAGTTCGAATCAACCTACTGCTTTTAATTCTGTTTTCGGTTGGCTCCTTCTAGGTAAAACTGACCTAGCACCTAACGCATTAAGACGAAAACCGGATATCGCGATTAAATCGAATCTACTAGTGCAATATTCCTTAGAGTCCCCTTTACCAAACCCTAACCATAACCGTGTCATCACAGTACATAATAAGTCAGTCAATATTCCTCAACTTATTGGTCCGAAACTGCAACCAAACCTCATTCCCAGTCATTCAAAGAAGATTCATTTGCGCTTTCAAACGAACATCGTTTCGTCGGCTGGTGTTCAACAACCGATCGAACGAATTCCCATTTCTGCTTCTCTCGCTTGTCCTTTAGGGAAAATACCTCATAGCGATAAAAGACGTGAGCCACATACGCATGCTGCCAGGACAACCTCAGTCGTTCACACCAATAACTCTGCAACGGAACGTAGCATATCTGAAAATGTTCAGGGTGTCTTCTGGTCCGATTCTTCCAGTGGTTTATCGTGGTCGCGTCACCGACTTGTCTTTCTGCCCTGCGACCGCCCGTCTACTCAACGAATGAATCTCGTTGGCAATCATGCCGAGTCACAACACATTACCCCTGCCGAATGCTGGTATCACATCTCGTCGAGTAACAATCCCGTAGACATACGTTCACTAAGGGATCTCCCAAGTGAAATCATGCACAATTCTTTATGGTGGGCGGAGCCTCCCTGGTTATACCAGCATTATGCACCTTGGCTTTCAGGCATAGTTAATTTCGTACGTATGGGTGTATTCATTGTCACCACTGAACGACATGATGTGATGATGCATATCGTAAAGTTCACGATCGACCCATTGCCCAATTCAATCCTATTTCTATTGTGGTGGATGTATTTCTCTTCCACTAGGTGGACCACGTTTGCAGCTCCTCGTGGAAGTCTTTTAAAGGCCACGACTATCGAATGTTGGCACCAAACGCTTCACACTGTATCATGGTGGGCGGAGCTTCATTTGTTATGTCAACATCACCAACCCTGGGTTGTATTTGATCCAACCAATTGCTCGGCTGTTATTGTTGTTGGAATTACTGAACGGCATAAATTGCTGATGCGAACCGTAAAACGTGAACAGAATCAAGTTCTCTCGGAAGAAGTTTGTGATATGAAATCAACCAAAGGTCTATTGACCCGTGTTCAAGATAAAGATTCGCAATCAGGATTTAAATACGTGTACAACCATCTCACACGCGTCACGTCTGATCAGTTATTAGTGATTTTGATTATCATCACAGCTTGCCGCATACTATCTTATCAGTTTCCTGTTAGTCGTTCTAAACGTGTTCACTGCTATCCAGCACACCCTTCGCCCTCGAAACCATCTCTAAGCGATCTACCTTACACCCACCTTAGAAAACGAGCGCAAGACAATGAAAAACGTGAACCTCATGTTGTTGACAATTCACCCAACTTTCACTGTGCTACAAAAAATCATACCAATGAATCTTCATTGGTATGGTTCCTCGATAGCATTGAAAGACTCGAAAGAACATTAACTAATCGAATTCAAAGGGCTCTCAGGGTGGGCGGCAGAACGTATCGACCATATCTCTGCTACCGTCCACACCCTTCTCATGCGTTCATGAGCGATCGCCCGTCATATCGTGAAGACCTCGCTAAAGTATTGTCATTTATAGATATTGTTTGCAGCGGGCCTCTCTACATTAAAACTCTAACATCTGCCTCTGATGAAGAACTCACTCACGTTTATCGACACCGGCTTCATCGTTGGCAGTTATTACGAGCGTTTAATTCTTACCGTCGTCGATCAAAATCTAATATCGAGCATGCTCAATTACTCATCCATCGATCTAAACGAGCTTATCGTTCTCCAATCCACTGGCTTATTTATCTTTTTATGTACCTTGTTCGTCGACATTATGGAGCAACTCAGATGACAGTTCTGAGAAACGCATTTCTTAACCCATTTCAATTGGGTAGGCTATGTCTTCGGCTCTTGCTTCCACCATTAGAAAACTAACTTATATCGTATGTTCTGTTTTATACTCTCTCATTAGTTAAGCTTTACGTTTAAGTTTTACGATATCATTAACAACGTAATTTTAGTTTAGTTTTTTTTTACTTTAGTCACTGATTTATCGTTACCTAGAATTTTTATAACCAGAAAATACCATAGGCATTTTGGTGGGCGGAATGTTCCGTTACCGTAACTTGATTATAATTACACTTTCAAAATTTCGCGCCACCGAGGTACCATCGACATTAACACTTTGAAATGGTGCAATGACAGCACGCAGCTCAATCAGCTGTCATGCACGTCGTGCTGTCATCTGTCACCGACGACATACGGTCAACGGCCATTCGAAAATTATCGCTGCTGCAAAAAAAAAAGCATTGCGCGCGCGTCTCGAACGAAAACCCACATCATCCTAGCAAGAATCCCTGGATCCAGGAGGAAATTCAGCGAGTGCAAGGGGCCGAATAAGGTACGTGTACGTGCATTATAGCTGTCATTGCCTATTTCAAAGTGAAACCTCGTGATCGTGGATCCCAACCGATCTAATTTCCCAATGTAGCCGGGCCACCAAGCTGCGAGTTGCTACACACGGGATTTTTAAAATCCTATCCGTTCAACCGATTTACATGAAATTTGGCACAGAGGTAGCTTGTGATACCAGAAATTGGCATAAGCAACTTTTATCCCGGACCATCAAAGAGTCCCCACGGCTTCTTCAAATTTTTTACAGCTAGTAAATAGTGCTTATTTTTTATTATTTACACAGAAGCAGTGTTTTCCAAGTCCCGCTATGGAAAGCCAGTAATACTGTTGGGACCTTATCGGTATAATAAATATGGGAGGTACAAGGGCACTAGAGCCATGTGGACTTGTTCGAAAAGATCTTCCCAAGGCTGTCGAGCATCCATCGTCACTATAGGAGATGTTGTAGTCAAACATAATAATGAGCATTCACATTGAAATAAAGTTACTTTCATGTTAAAAAAATATTTTTTTTACTACCTTACTACGACAAAGCCAAAAGGAAGTTTTATGATTTTAGCAGTTACGCTTGATTCTCTTCACGGGTCTTGACAGACAGACAATGTAGTGGTTCTATAAGGGTTCCTCTCTTTCCCTGGAGATAAGGAACCGGATAAAAACCGTACTTTGAAAAAGGATCTATACTAAGGTAATGAATACAACGTTTTAGATCGTTACTAACTTTGGTCTGTCTAAGTTCAAGTTTTACATATTGATGTTTCTTTTATTACCTGCCTGCACCAGAAAGAGGGTAATGTTTTCATCGTTTTTAACCTTTAGCATACGAGATTAATCAGATACAGGGTGTAAATTGAATAGCGAGCAAAACCTGGGTTAGTGCCCCACCTACAACACGGCATTGACTTTGAGTGACCTATTTACGGAACGTTCGTTGACCTCTAGCGTCAGTCAGATGTTTTATTTGCAATATATTGTGAACTTTTAGAAAATGCAGGATTTAAAAAAAATTCGTAGTACTTTTTATGGTATCTTATCGGTATTCACCAGTACTATCACCTGTCTTCGGTTTTGCTAGCGTTCCTATATACATATTTTTAACACAACATTTCAATTTTTATGTTTCCAGGAGCAGTATTTTCGACGTCACGATACGGAAAACCTGTGTTGTTGTTAGGGCCATACAGATTCAACAGGCATGAGTCTAGCAAGGATCCAAAGGTTTTGTGGAGATGTTCCAAGCGATCCAGCACCGGATGCCGCGTGACAGTGGTTACTTTTGATAATATTGTCGTCAAGCAAAACCATTATCACACTCATTGTTGAAAGTTTAATGGGTTTTAACTTTACACGGTTGCGGGGATTCTCAACGTCTTGATCTGATATTTTATATTGTGGAATAACGGGTCCATGCCACGATTAATTTACAAACTAACGATTAATTTATTAACTAATTAGAGTCCCATCGTGACCACGACTCATGCAACTGAATCGAAACATCGGCAGTTAAAACACCAAATTGTGTTATGTACCCGTTATCTACAATATAAAATGAGGTTAAACCACGAAACAAAATTATAATCATTAGTCTTGCTCCGATTTTGAGGGTAGAAAGCGAATTCATAAAATTTTTCAAAGCTTGTTGACTTCTTTCTCCGCCTTGTATAGCACAAATTTCTACTGAAAAAAATAAAATTCACATGATAAAGATTTCGACCTAGTTTTGTTTAAAAAATAAGTTTTTGAAAAAATATTACTTGAGGACCCGGGTGCACCAAAGAAAGATTTTTGAAAGTTCCAACAATTCTTTAAAAAAACGTAAATCGACGCGGATGAAGTCGCGAGAATAAGCTAATTCAGAACATTTCATATACATAAGGTTTCTATGTCACTTTCTTGTAAAATTAGTCTCTTCGTATATGTGATGGTTAGATTCGGCTTAAGAATAATATAAACAGACTCTGAAATAGTTACTTAAACACCGATTAAGTACTAGGACGCAGAAACTCTTTATCTTAATAAAACTAGGTTAATATGTAAAGGATGTAATGGATAATTGTTAGCAAAGAAATGAACATTAGTTAAACATTGGCTCTTTCATTTTATACCTATACTAACTGTTCCTACGTACAGAAGCACACATACAAGGTTTAACCAGAACGCTAGCAAAAATTTTGAGTTATTATTATACTACGTAAACACAATCCACTGCCAATAACCATTTGCCTTATCTTGTAGTTTTAGAGTATTAGTATTTTTTAACATGTGACGCGGAATTGACTCTGAGTGGCCTATTTACGTAAGCTTCGTTGACCTCTAGCGTCAGTCAAATGTTTTATTTGCATTGTTGAACTTTTAAAATAAATCAGGATTTTTTCATATCTTTTTTTCACGGTTTTTGTGGCACCTTATCAGTGATCATCAGTATTATCACCTGTCTTCAATTTTGCTAGCGTTCTGGTTACATATCGTATAGTGCGCGGACAGGCTGGTGTTCCAGTAGTAGTAATAGGTAATTAAATCAGTTCGCTTGTATGGAGTGTTGGGGATGTGCTGGTGGGTTATTGTAGTAATGGTCTTTTAAAAATTTCAGTGCCATTTTACACTCAAACTCGCAACGGGATGCCGGTTATGATACTTGGCAGAAATCGATTTAATGTCAGAAACAGGACCAAGAACGATGATGGAAACAAGAAGATATGGAGGTGCACCAAGCGGTCGTATGCTGGATGTAAAGCGACTGCGGTCACCGTTGCCGGGGTTCTTATTCAGCAGAATCATTCTCATAACCATTAGATTTGTTATAAGGGACAGGATATAACAGGATAATGTTAGAAAGAGGAGCAAGATCGATAATGGAGACAACAAATTCTTGAAAAGCCGGCAACACATTGGTGGTCCCTTTGGTGCTGTAGATACGGCGCGGCGATAATCATTTAACATCAGGTGACCCGCCTGCTTGTTATTTACATAGGTTTATATATATATAAAAAAAGAAGCGTACCTCTCTATCTAAGTTATACTGCGAAATTAAAAAAAATTAAAACATTAACATATTTACTCTAATAAAGAATTGAGACAAATTTTATTTAACACTATTTAATATTTTTTTTAATCCCTTAAAAATTGTAGTTTATGAAAAAATATATAAGGTGCCATACTATGTATCGGAGTTTTCTTTTGGAGTTAACTATAACAAGAGTTTTTGTAGGTTATACGTTCCCATTTTATAATAGGTGTGTTTCCTACCAATTACAATCCGGGCAGATCCGGGTATCTTTAAAACAAGAGTGAATAGGCACCTTCTAGGTAAACGCGTCCCATCTTAGACCACATCATCACTTTCCATCAGGTGTGATTCTGGTCAAGCGCTTACCTATAGTGAATAAAAAAAAAGGTTCTTAAAAAAGTTTTTCTGGAGTAAATCACTTTCATTGTTAAGACACCTTTGCGCACTTTTTCTTATTTTATGTTATCTTTGTATGAAATGTTTTGTGTGATAATAAAGAATTTACCTATCTAAGTACTATTCATTATATATTAAAATACAAATAAACTAGCCGATGCCCGCGACTTCGCCCGCGTGGATTTTTCGGAATCCCGTGGGAACTCTTTGATTTTCCGGGATAAAAAGTAGCCTATGTGTTAATCCAGGATATAATTATCTTCATTCCAAATTTCAGCCAAATCCGTCCAGTAGTTTTTGCGTGAAGGAGTAACAAACATACACACACACACACACACACACACACACACACACACACACACACACACACACACACATACAAACTTTCGCCTTTATAATATTAGTGTGATTAGTGTGATATCGACTTGCGACGCGGCGCCAAGGAGACTACTTGTCGCTGCGTCATGTTCATCTGCCTATTGAAAATGGGCCGTGGGGTGATTCGCTAGATCAGTGTCTAATGTATGATAGCCACTGAGGTTGGTTGGTTCTACATTGCTGCTTCACTGGGCCATATTAAAATATTGTTTCGTAGAAAACCTTCAATGGATTAAAAAATGAGTGCGGTGGCTATCATTCATTGTTGAACACTGAGTTGTCGAATCACCCCGCTGGACGGGTTCGAAACTAGTTGACAGACAGACATTTTTATTTATACCTAATTTATCTAATAGTCAGAGTTACAGTTCACGACAGTGGGAACTTCTAACAAAACGTCAAGGCTTCGACCACTGGCGGGCGTCAAATGTTAGAAGGTATTTGACGCAGGTAGCCTTAAAGTAGCCCTATTTTTCTTTGATGTTACGTCATCACAGCCTAATATTTGACATATTATCGTCGATTCAGGATCAGACAGAGAGTTCCTTCTCTCTAGTTCACTCTGACAGAGCTGAGTGAAAGCAACCGGCTGAGCTATCAGTTGCCCACAGGATGGTATAGCTGTATACATATTGTAACTTTTTATGATTTGAAACTGCTGAGTATCTTGCTGGGTTCTCTCAGTAGAATCTGCATTCTGAATCGGTGGTAGAGTCACAGACGTAGCATAAGAGACACTAGGTTGTCCTACATGAAATTAAATTTATGTTTCTTACAGGTCCTATATTTTCAAAGTCGCGCTTCGGGAAGCCTGTGTTACTTCTAGGACGCTACCGGTTCAATAAGTACTGGAGGAGTAAAGGCCCTAAGGCTCAGTGGGTGTGCTCCAAAATGACAAGCGCGGGGTGCAAAGCTACTCTCACGACTATAGACGATTTGATTGTTAAACATACTAATAAGCATTCGCATTAGATTCTCTCTTTTTAACCCCCGACCCAAAAAGAGGGGTGTTATAAGTTTGACGTGTGTATCTGTGTATCTGTCTGTGGCATCGTAGCGCCTAAACGAATGAACCGATTTTAATTTAGTTTTTTTGTTTGAAAGGTGGCTTGATCGAGAGTGTTCTTAGCTATAATCGAAGAAAATCGGTTCGGCCGTTTGAAAGTTATCAGCTCTTTTCTAGTTTTCTTATAGAGGTTTTTGTGTTGGGGGTTTTTTAATTTTAAGTTATAGTCATAGTCATAATTATAATCATAATCATGTAATATTCATAATATACATTATACATCAATCACAATTCAAATTCATTTTTTTAATAATAACATGTCACAATAATTTTTCTTAAAAATATGAAATAAAAATTTTTTTATTTAAAATAAAATGACTTTAATGTTTTTAATGTTTCAGTATGTGCCTTTTAAAGTCCTAAATCTAACTTCCTCGTGAATTAAAAACGCGGTTGGCTACATTTTCCTCGTTAGAAATAAATCTGAAAATTGCTACAAAATGTGAAGTTTTAATTGTAAACGGTAATTAATTAGGTATTCTGTAGGGTCTCTTTTTGGGTTCCGTACCCAAACGGTAAAACGGAGCCCTAACAATGCAGTTCTGCTGTCTATCTGTCTGTCTGTCCACGTGTTACGGGTCTCTAGTTAGACTAGATCAGATACACACATGAAATTTAAGTTTTTGGTGTATCTGGAACTTTATCTTGTTAATTAATTAATTTTAATATGTAAATACTTGTACATTATAAAATATCTACTAAGCTTTTTTCATAAATACTTTATATCTTTGTTGTACCTATTCTACTCCCTTTACAACCTCTCGCACAGCCAAGGGTCACTGGTAGAGATCTCTTATAAAGATAAGTGCTTCCCTGTCCACATTTTCTTTGTCTTTCTCTTTATTGTTACAACTTTCTGGTACAAATAAAATAAATAATTTATTTACAGAGCCAACATTTTCAACGTCCCGTTTTGGCAAGCCAATGATAGTTATAGGGCAGTACAGGTTCAATAAATACTGGCGGAGTAAGGGTCCAAGAGCTCTATGGGTGTGTTCCAAAAAGTCTAGCGCTGGCTGCAGAGCCACTCTTACGACTATAGAAGATGAAATCATCAAGCAAAATAATGAGCATACACATTAGTTAAACAATTTGTCGCATCTTCAGAATTATATAAGAGACCTATCAAAAAAATCGGGTAAGTATAGTACGCGACAGGTTGAGGTGGCAATCGGGGTAGGAGACGGGGGGACCCCGCATACCCGCACGTCACCTGCGCTATCCCGCACTGGATTAGGGCGGGGGCTGTGTGGGTTTGTGGGGCGTTTCCACTTTGTCGTGCACTAATAGGTATGATGAATATTATGTACCTAAGTTTGAATGACGAACGACGAAAGACCTTGGACATCGACACTTACTGGAATAAGAGTCGATTGTCAAATAAGAGTCGATTGACAACCCCTGGGGTAGTGGTTGGCGCTGTGGTCTCATGCGTAAAGGCTTCCGAGTTCGATTCCCGGTAGGAGAAATTTTGAATTAAGTACATAATTTCTAAATTTGGTTTGGTCTGGTCTGGTCTGGTGGGACCGTGGATAGTTACCACCCTACTGGCAAAACCACGCCGCCAGGTGATTTAGCGTTCCGGTAGGTACGATGCCGTGTAGAAACCAAAAAAAAAAATGGATTTAGTAAAATCTGTCATACCCCTTCCAGGTTAGCTCGCTTCCATCTTAGACTGCATCATCACTTACCACCAGGTGAGATTGCAGTCAAGGGCTAATTTGTATCTGAGTTTAAAAAATGTCCAAGGTCGTTTATTGATCCAAAGTCGAAAACTTAAAATTATTTCTTAGGTCACTTATAGTTAGTATCCTTGAAAGTATAATAAATACTTCAAGTTACTTCGATAAATGCATTGAATGAGTACTATTTATTTATGCAATAAAATGGCGAATAGTGTATTCTTAGAGTTAAGTTCTCATGTGAATGACTTTTCTTTGTCTTTATTAGAATAAATATCTTAATCCTAAACCTAAATAATGATCAAAAACTAACTCTGTAGTATTTTTACCCGCTAACGGAAGAGTTATAATTTTATCAACTTGTGTTATTTATTTTCTTGTAAGTTTTGCCTTCGTTTGTTATCTCGATTATTTATAATTGGCACCGTCTTATGTTATTTCTTATGTTTTTTAACTTAATTTTTATTTATTTGTGTACAGAGCTGATTTTTACGACATCGCGTTTCGGCAAGCCTGTTATATTACTAGGAGGGTATAGATTCAACAAAACCCATTGCTCTAAGGGACCGAAAGCCCTGTGGTTTTGCACTAAAAAGTCCTCGGGCTGCAGAGCCAGCCTTACTACTATAGAAGACAAACTTGTTGTGCAAAAAAATGCACATACACATTAATTACAAGGCACTGATAGCCGTCCGTAATGGTTAGGACGTCCGCCTCCTAATCGGAGGTCGGGGGTTCGTTCCCGAGCGTGCCTTCTAACCTTTCGAAGTTATAAGTAAGCCTTTAATGTTAGAAAGTGTGAATAATTATAATTAAAGCTGATTAATAATATTTGAATTGTTTTTATTCGCTGCTGTGAGATGAAAAAGCAATAATATGAAGATGGTTTTAGACAATTAAATGCATAAGGCACATTTTTTTTAACCCCCGACCCAAAAAGAGGGGTGTTATAAGTTTGACGTGTGTATCTGTCTGTGGCATCGTAGCTCCTAAACTAATGAACCGTTTTTATTTAGTTTTTTCTTTGTTTGAAAAGTGGCTTGATCGAGAGTGTTCTTAGCTATAGTCCAAGAAAATCGGTTCAGCCATTTGAAATTTGTCAGCTCTTTTCTAGTTACTGTAACCTTCACTTGTCGGGGGTGTTATAAATTTTTGATTTACATTACATACATTAGATTAGTAGCACACGCCGGGTATCTAAATAAAATGAGGTTTTTCTTTACAGGGCCAATGTTTTCCACGTCGCGTTATGGCAAGCCTGTGATACTACTAGGGCGGTACAGGTTCAACAAGTACTATCGGTGTAAGGGACCAAGGGCTCTATGGACGTGTTCAAAAATGACCATGGGATGCAAAGCTACTCTTACTACTATAGACGATGTCATTGTCAAGCAAAATAATGAGCACATGCATTAAGAGCTCGTTCACACAGGCTGCGTAAGTATAGACGTAGCGAGTACCATTGCGTTGTAATGATGGAACTGTATGAAACATGGCATGCCGCTTGCGTGTCGTGAACGTTCACGTTGACGAAATGTCTGCAGTTATGTCTACGGGTTCACGCGCGTCACTACGCACGTGTCACGTGTACGTGCTGCATACGCAATTGGTGTGAATCGGCCATAAATTGGCGGTTTAAAGAAAAGTTTTCTGTGCGCGCACCACATTGAAATTCTGGACATTCGGGTTCATACATAGAACAGTTTATTCAGAAATTTTTTAATTAGCTAGTGATAAATATAAATATATATTGGGTCGGGGGGATTTGTATCCAATAGTTTAAATATGTTGTGGAAGTTACGATTTGATAGAAGCTGTAATAAACAACTCCTATATTATTATAAGGATTTCTGGACGAAGCGCACTCTGGAGATACAAAAAATGTGGCAGAGTGGCCTTAGGCTTAAATAAAAGTTATAAATAAAAATCTCTAGATAAAGATGTACCTACTTAGATATTATCTGGATTAGGTAAATATACTTTGTAAAAAATTAGATGGCTAGTTTTATTAAAGAACCCTTAAAATAATTTTATCGAAAATAGAGCACAGCAATTTTTTCTTTAAAAAACAACAAACGAGCGATTTAGAGCCTCGATAGCTCAACGGTTGAGGAGCGGACTGAATTCCGAAAGGTCGGCGGTTAAACCCCACCCGTTGAACTATTGTCGTTCCCACTCCTGGCACAAGCTTTACGCTTAATTGGAGGGGAAAAGGGGGTAGGTATAAGTCATGATTAGCATGGCTAATATTCTTTAAAAAAAAAAACGTAATATGACTGACTCTTGTACTATGTTTCAGGCGCGATTTTCACGGAGTCTAGATACGGTAACCCAGTCCTATTGTACGGGCCTTACCGCTTCAACAAATATTATAAGAGCAAGGGGGCTAGAGGCCTTTGGAAGTGTTCAAAAGCGAGCAACGGCTGCAAGGTCACAATACGTACTTACGGCAATGTTATTATCAAACAGAATAACAATCACTGCCACTAAATTTCGAAGATCTGTAATCTTTATGACATAACTCAAAATTTAAAAAACCCCCGACACAAAATCCTCTATAAGAAAACTAGAAAAGAGCTAAGAACACTCTCGATCAAGCCACTTTTCAAACACAAAAAACTAAATTAAAATCGGTTCATTCGTCTAGGAGCTACGATGCCACAGACAGATACACACGTCAAACTACACAACTAACACCTAACCCTCTTTTTGGGTCGGGGGTTAAAAACACTAGATTTCAATGACGCTAACGACAAAAAGCAAAATTATACATATTGTACATATTATACATATTGTACTAAAGTATTCATATCAGTAGATACGAAGTGAAAGCCAGTTTTATATACATTTTTAGTACGTAACTATAGCTTCTAATAATAATATATTAGCTTTGTTATAATATATTGTACATTTTTACAATTGATAATATAAGAACACACATCACTTAAATATATGTAAAAAATCTTAATAGTTACTTAATTTTATATACATGTAAAGGTAAGTGAGCAATCCATTTTATATAGTTTTATTGATTGTTTAATACCAGTGAATTTTTTTATAAATTTTTAATTGTTAATTGTTGCAAATTGACTAATTAAACATAATTTATAATAATAATTATATTATTCACTAAGAATTAGGTTTACCATTTTTTTCCATGTTTCGAAAGCAACATACATTCCAATATTGTAATAATATAGCAATAATGTTATTCCAACTTTATATTCTTTTTTATTAAATTCGTTTTAATAATTTTTTGTTACATTTATCAAAACGAATGAATATATTGTGTCCGATTTTTTGTTAAAATGCTTTAGATATATTTTTGGTATATTTTATCTAGATTATCAAGTAATTTTAATAAAATAATGAAATATTCTATAATTCTGCCACTGAAACGACATTGTTAGAAAGACGTAATTACTGGGGTTTTGAGGTCCTATCTTCAGACTGTCTTTGTTTAGTAGATAGTTTAATTGTTAAAAAAAAGACAATCATTTTTTGGGCTTAACGATATCCTAATACTTAGGTGTCTGATGTTTTTAAAAAGGTTTTATCCATACATTAAGTACTTGTTTTACATTTTTATATATTATGTAGAATATAAATCAATCTATATTCCTTTTTTTGTAAGACAATATGATAAATAAACTGTACTTATGATTTATTACTGTTTTGTATTTTACGTACATAAATGGATATAAATATGATGACCTTTTAAATTACCTTTTAAATGAACTTTGCAATAGTTCTTTTTAAAAATGCTTTCTGAACCATACTACTCAGAATCAGAATAAGTTACTAAGTATTTTTGATATAAATATTACGACCTTTTAAATGAACTTTGCAATAGTTCATTTTAAAAATGCTTACTGAACCCTGCTACTCAGAATCAGAATAAGTTACTAAGTATTTTTTAATATAAATATTACGACATTTTAAATGAACTTTGCAACAGTTCTTTTAAAAATGCTTACTGAACCATGCTACTCAGAATCAGAATAAGTTACTAAGTATTTTTGATCGTAACATCCGCCATATTTTTCAAAATAATAGTTATTGACCCTGGCCAAGACGCTAAAGAATGTAGCAATATGCCCATTGTCCACATTATTATAACATTAAAGTTTTTTTTTTTCACAGAAGCCATATTCACAACAACTCGATTCGGAAACCCGGTGCTGATATTAGGGGATCAACGCTTCAATAAATACTGGAAAAGCAAAGGTCCCAAATTGTTATGGGTTTGTACTAAAAAAACAAGCAAGGGCTGCCGTGCCACACTGACTACTATAGATGAAGTTATTATTAAAGTAAATAATGTTCATTCACATTGCTAACCGACTTCAAAAAAAGGAGGAGGTTCTCTATTCGACTTTATGGTTTTTAATTTTTTTTTGTATGTTTGTTACGAGATTACTCCGCCAAATATGAACCGATGAATATGAACGCTCCAAAAAATGTTAATATTACATTAACTGTTCTACAGATAACATATTCGGTAATTAATTAAATTATTTTTACTTTTTATTGTTTGTGGTTATAGAAGTTGGGTTTTTTTTGATTTTTTTTTTTGATTAAATTAATTAAGTGCTAGATGATAACCGCGAATTCGTCTGCTTGGATTTTGAGAGAATGAGAAACTCTTTGACTTTTAGGAATAAAAAGTAACGTATCCACTGCTCTACATACTCTCCACATCTATATCCATGCAAAAAATCACCTCGATCCGTTGCTCCGTTGCAGCGTGATTGAAGAACAAACCTACAAACAAACACACTTTCGCATTTACAACATGGATAGTGAACATTATGAGCCACCATTTAGTTTTATTTGTTTATTGTAAAATTACCTATTTACTACCAACGATTAAAAACTACTTGAAATTATTGATTGCATGTTTTATTAGGAGAAGTGTATTTGGATTGGAGCGCTCCCCATATAAACGCAGTTTGATTCACATTAGAATACTAGTTGAGCTTTGCGATTCGTTATTACCTGTTGAGAAGTGCCTTCAGATCCGAAACTATTCATCAGATCTTCACTAAAACATGGGGGTTACCTCACCAGGATAATATTATGTAAAAAAAAAAGAATTGTAAAATCGATTTATATCCAAAATGTACGCAGGTAATAAAATGTTATTAGATATAGATTCCCCTTAACTTGTTAAGGTTTTTTTTGAGTGCATTACGTACTTCTTAACTTGCCAACTTAATTATTAACTATTTACATTTTACACGAAAATAATTATATGTACCCATTTACTTGTAAGTAATAATCATTTTCGCATTTTCAGTTGAAGCATTATTTTCCACGTCGCGGTACGGAAAACCTGTGCTAGTTATAGGGAGTTATCGCTACAACAGATATTGCAGAAGTAAAGGCTCCAAGGCTATGTGGTATTGCTCCTCGAAGACTAAAAAGGGATGCAGGGCCTCCATCACCACAGTTGACAACATGATCATTAGATGTAATATTAATCATACGCATTAATTTAATATTTTATATTTTACCGTACGACTTATGTTTATGTTAATGCACGCTGTGACTGCGGGCAGTCACTGCGGTAAGTGGAGTTGCATAAGAGCCCTAGAATTTAAGGAACAACATAATATTGTATAATTTAAATGTGTAACTCTGTGGGCGGTACTATAGTAAATAAATAAATAAATAAATAAATTTAATGAGCTGTAAATACACGTGGAAAAGTTGTTGATATCATCAAGTATTCAAGTATCAAAGTGAACATTTATAATTATTGTAAAAATTGGTTTTTTCCAACTATAAATGAATATTACGATTACTATAATATTGTTATTTAATTAAGGTTAAGGGGGTTAAGGTTGGTTGTATGTTGATTTTGTAAAATCACCTATTTATGAAACATGTAAGGAATAAACTTAAAAAAATTAATGAACTTTCTTTTATTTTATTGATTTTTCTATTACCAAATGAATTTTATATTTGACAAAAAAAAATGAAATTTTGATACAATTGAACTGTCAAAACGACAAAATTTCTAAGATTACAGTCTGTAATTTACAGAGCGTTCCCTGTAACTTGTCCCTTGCCGTTATATTGGCACTATTGCTTTGTTCGCTTTATTTCTCAGAACTTGAGGTTTATTATTGTGTAAACTGCAATGCTGCCAATATGACAGCAAGGGACGAGTTATAGTGGAGGTATGTAAAGACATATTATTTAGCGGTTGAAAAATTGGCCCTAGATGTTTTAATTCATAATTTTTTTTCGATTTTGGAGACGGTCATAGGATGTTTTTATTTAAAGAAAACAGAGTTCGGGAAAAAGCGATTTAAAAAAGCATTTTTGAAGCATTCTTTCACATATTTGGGACATAAACTAGTCCTTTAAAGATGCGACAGTGTGTCGTTCTGCCTACCTGCTACCTTTTTTATGATCCATCCGTTTAAGCGGAGGTAAACTGGTTTTGACGAAATTTGGCACAGAGAGATTTTGCATCCCGATTGATGGGCTTAGGTTATTTTTTGTCCCGAAAAATCAATTTCACATCGACGAGGTCGCGGGCGTCATCTATTTACAAATATAAGTAAGCGTTATGAATCTATCTCTCGGTAGGAAGGCATTCCGAACTAGTGGTAGATTCTTTTGACGTTCCAAAAGTACTTGTAAAAGTCTAATTGTATAAAAATATTTTGAATTTTTTTGAATATCTATTGTTTTTCAGCTGTAGCAGTTTTCACAACTTCACGCTACGGCAACCCTGTGTTAATATGGGGGAAGTACCGCTACAATAAGCATTGTAAAAGTAAGGGACCAAAAGCTCTATGGTTCTGTTCCTCGAAGTCGAGGAGAAGCTGCCGTGCGTCCATCACAACCATAGACGATGAGATTATTTTAGCGAACAATAACCATACACATTGAAATTGTCATACATTTATAGGCCTACTTGCACCATAAACTCATTGATCTGATTTGGTTTAAAAAACCGGCCAAGTGCGAGTCAGACTCGCGCACCAAGGGTTCCGTACTTGAGTTTTTTTTTTTCGACATTTTGCAAGATAAATCAAAAACTACTACGCGTAAAAATAAATAAAAATCTGTTTTTGAATGTACAGGTAAAACCCTTTCATATGATATCTCATATGATACCCCACTTGGTATAGTTATCTTACTTTAAAAATTTTAATTTTTTAAAATTATGTAACCAAAAATTCATGGTTTTCGGATTTATACTTTTACTTGTGTTATAAGAGCTACCTACCTACCAAATTTCATGATTCTAGGTCAACGGGAAGTATCCTTTAGGTTTTCTTGACAGACACGACGGACGGACGGACGGACAGACAGACAGACAGACAACAAAGTGATCCTATAAGGGTTCCATTTTTCCTTTTGAGGTACGGAACCCAAAAAAAAAAGAAAGTATAGTAAATTGTACTCTAGAGCCGTGATAGCCTAGTGGTTAAGACGTCCGCCTCCTATACAGGAGGTCGGGGGTTCGATCCCGGGCAATGCACTACACGTGCCATTAACTTTTCGGAGCTATGTGTATTTCAACAAGTATTACTTGCTGTAACGGTGAAGGAAAACGTCATGCCTGAGGGTACTCCATAAAAGATTCTTAAAGGTATGTGAAGTTTGCCAATCCATTGCATGGTAGACTATGGTCAAATACTGGGGTCAATTTGTACGTAATAGAATTTTAAAATAGTGAAAATCTTGCGTGCCTTAAAATTTTTTTTTTGCACAACAAGATCAAGTGAAAATGACAGCTGTAATTAAAAGTACTTTATGTGGTTTTTTTTTCTGTCGAAATTTATGCTAGAAAGTATACTTCAGTAAAATAGTTTTAAGGTTTGTTTAATATTTTGGTGTTTTCTTTGTTTTAATAAATTCAATATAGAATTCTTTACAGAAATTTTTAATTTAGCCCGCTGTTTTAAGTTTGCTAACCGTTTTAAATTATCGATTTAACTAAAAAGTACGTCAAATGTTTATGACGTCACATCTGTGAATTTCGTATAAGCTCCCTTACTAACGTTTAACTTTGACATTTGACAAAAGTCACTGATTTGACTATTAATCATTGTCCCTATAATTGTCCTCCTGCAATCCATAGGTCTTAGTGAAACCTAGCCTTAAGTTGACATCTATGCAGCACACTTTGAATTTGCTCAGACTATGTTGAAATGAGACAGACTTATATCGGTGGCATAAATCTGTATCGTTTTAACTGTGACTTTAATCTGACCTTGGTTTGAGCAAAGTCAAAGTACGCTATGGACTTCGTATGTGTTGGTGTTAGCTGGCGGGCATGCTCTGCCTTTTTGGAGTGTTTTTTTTTTTTTGTTAAAACTGACTGGAAAGCGCTCTAAAGGGGTGCCGTGCGTATGTCGGCGAGTGCCGGCACAGACGGGGTCCATACTTGTATATTTTAACTAACTTGTTACAAATAACTACAAACTTGACATTCAGAGAGAGAGAGAAGTACGCTCTATATATTGGGCATTTGTATACCTGTAGAATTTTTACTTTTAGTGGTATTTACGACGTCACGTTATGGAAAACCGGTAATAGAAATTGGAAGATACCGGTACAATAGATATAGCAGAAGTAAAGGGGCAAAAGTGACATGGGTGTGTGTCAAGTGGACGAGAATGAGGTGTCGGGCTACACTGACTACTGTCGATGACGTCATCGTTCGAAGCAACAATAATCACACTCATTAAATCAAGTGACATTAAGTTTGATGATTGATCACACTCATTAAATAAAGTGTGATAGAATAACTTTAAGGTGTGATTGTACAATTTAAATAATTAATGCGTAAACTAAATCTTTAGTTTTTCAAAGAAAGAATATTGTATTCATTTTGGTTTGATATATCTGTTTATTTAATAAATGTATGTTGATGATTCCATTGTCAAAAGACTCAACAATCACACGCATTAAATTGAATGTGATCTCATATTTAATAATTTGAAATATGATTGTTAAGTTCATTAAAGCGTAAGTATTGATTTCAAGTTCAAAACATTACGTTTAACTTTATATAAATTTAGGTGTGATAACACTGGTTTATTTAATAAATACATGCTGATTTTTGTAGAATATCAAATGTGTGCGTTTATCTTGTTACCCTTTCATCGTTTAATTAATCTTGACGATATTTTGCTGCTGGAGGAAAAACATGAAGTTTCTTTTGGAGTTTTTAAAAAAATCGCGTTTAAAGTCGCGCCAAAAAGCTATTCCAATTCGTAGAAATTGTGTAACGTATATTATTTAAAAAAGCTTTGCGTTAAATTTTAGAATATTTTTTTCTTTTACTAGTTTGTTTTCGATGTCGATGCTGATTTGTGAACTGAGTATTTTTGTACTTTTAGCATTTTTTACCACCTCACGTTACGGGAAACCAGTGATAGAAATCGGAAATCACCGGTATAATAAACACAGCAGTAGTAAAGGGGCAAAAGCGACATGGGTGTGTGTCAAATGGTCAAGACTAAAGTGTCGCTCTACACTCACTACTGTTGATGACGCCATCGTAAAAATCAACAACAATCACACTCATTAAATATAATGTAATCGAAAAATGCAATAATCATCTACTGTTGATGAGGCTACTGTTAATATCAACAGCAATCACACTCATTAACTAGTATATGATCGGAAAATGGAATAATCATCTAGGACTGTTGATGACGCTATTGTTAATATTAACAGCAATCACACTCATTAGCAATAATTTGTTTAGAAAATGGAATAACTACTGTTAACAACACTAAAAATCATCAACAATCACACTCATTAACTAGAATATGATCGGCTCATAGAATAATTTTGAAGTATTATTGTTAAATAGTAATGATTTTTAAAGCAGTCTCTTTTCCGAGTTTAAAATACTCAGCATTGCTTCTTAACACTTAAACATAACAGTTTTACCTATACACACATGCACACACACAAACACTAAATACTTTTCAACTTCGAGTGCAAGTAAGTTAAATAATGTTGGATATGAAATTAGCTTTAATCATAAGAATTTCTGTATTCCTGGAAGAAACTACCCTGTGTAATACAAGTTTTTCTATAGTAGACTGCTCTATATAACTGACTCCTATAATAATCTGTCACGAATTAAACGTTTCTTCTCTTTCTTCTTCGTTATTTTTAGGGTTATATAACTGTTTATTTAATATATACAAAATACAAGTAATGGATCACAAATGCACTAGTGTTTTTTTTTAAATAAAATTAGCGAACAAACGAGCAGGCGGGTCACCTGGTGTTAAGTGATTACCGCCGCCCATGAACATTTGCAGCACCAGAGGTATTTCCGATGCGTTGCCGGCCTTTCAGGAATTTATTATTGCCCCTTGAATAACCCCATGCTGTAATCTAGTGGAAACACCGCCGATGAAAGTTAGTTACCCTTTCCCCACTTGATCATTTTTACATTAATCAGTTTTTAATCGCCGACCCAAAAAGAGGGGTGTTATAAGTTTGACGTGTGTATCTGTCTGTTGCATCGCAGCTCCTAAACTAATGAACCGATTTGAATTTAATTTTTTTTTTGTTGAAAGGTGGCTTGATCGACGGTGTTCTAAGCTATAATCTAAGAAAATCGGTTCAGACGTTTGAAAGTTTGCAGCTCTTTTCTAGTTACTGTAACCTTCACTTGTCGGGGGTGTTATAAATTTTTAATTTACATTTGTTATTATATTTTAGCGGTCTTTACGACCTCACGTATGGGAAAACCGGTAATAGAAATGGGCAGACAGCGGTTCTACAAACATAGCAGCAGTAAAGGGCCGAAAGCTACATGGGTGTGTGCCAAGTGGTCAAGGATGAAGTGTCGGGCTACTCTCGTTACTATTGACGACGTCATTGTTCGAAGCACTCACAATCACACTCATTAAAATTTAAATGTAATGTTATTTGTGGAATTGTAGGTACCTATTTCTTCATTCTTAACTCAAAGTCCGAATAACAATTTTAACGGATATCTATTATTTGAAAATGACTGATTTTCACTCCAACTGCAACGCCTTATTTAACTCCTTAAGGGCAGGATTTCTGAAAAACATTAAACGTATAAAACACGTAAAAAGTAATTTTTCATTTTTAACCGAAACTTCCATCCCGGAATTCAACACGGAAAAAAAAATTCGGAAAATTGAATAATTTTATTGAATTATTCGGGTGGATTAATCCTAATATCGAAAATCTCTTCGGAGTGAAATTTGTAAAAATCCGTTCTAACAGAGCGCTTACAAAGAACCTTTTGTCAAAAATTCAAGTTTGTTACTCAAGCGGTTAAAGCTGTACGTTGATAGGTCAGTCAGTCAGTCAGTACAATTTTTTTAATATCATGCACATAGATTAAGTGTGGTTGTTGAATTAAATAAATCGTACCCAAATATTTTAAGTTTATAACACGTTTCTATTCATCATTTATTGCGATTCCTTGTATTTTTCTTTCTTTCTTTTTATGAAAAAAAAAACTTGTAAAAGTATTCCTGTATTCTTTTTCAGGTGCAGTGTTCAAGGAGACACGTTATGGGAATCCTGTAATAGAGTTGGGACGTTATCGATATAACAAATACTGCAGGAGCAAAGGGCCCAAAGTGAAATGGTTGTGCTCCTCTAAGACGAAAGGATGTCGTGCGTCCCTTGACACCGTCGACAACATCATTATTAAAATAAAGGACTTTCATAATCATTAAAGATAACGTTTTCTTCGGCTATTTTCATCATCATCATCATCATCAGCCTGCGGACGTCCACTGTTGGACATAGGCCTTCCCTAAAGAACGCCACCACACCCGGTCCCTCCTTCCTCATCCAGTCACTTCCCGCCAGCCGCTTTATATCGTCGGTCCATTGTGCTGGATCGGCTATTCTGCTCAAATATTATGATGTTCAATAATTATTCTATCTCTATTCTACAAAGTATGGTAAAAAAATGACCTAACCTACCTTTAAGGATATAGAAGAACCTAACGCTCCGGCTACACGCTGGAGCCGGAGCTTTCCATTTTTCTATTACCTTATTTTGAATTCTGTAAATAAATAGGGCATTCCATTGCAATTGCAGTATTTATAGAAACCTGACCATATTAAAAGCGCTTGAGAAATAGTTCAATTGGTTCTTCGACAAATATTTATCACAAGAAGAACTTACGAGTGACAAAAGTTGTCCATAAAACTCCTTCTCACCCACGATATATATATGTAATTATTACTTTAACATTATGTGAACAAGGTAAGTTTTACAATTCAGTGTTTAAGCTCTCACTGGCATTATTGTTTTGGTCCTACCAGAGTAACTAGAGGGCAAATGTACTAACATTTGACACCTGCCAGTGATGTCGAACACCCACACACAAACACACAGTTAGTTCATGACAGCTAGGGAACTTGTACGAAACATCGAGGCTTCAACGTCACTGGCGGGCATCAAATGTTAGTACATTCGACACAAGTAGCCCTAAAGTAGCTCTACTTTGCACGATTTTACATCACCATGGCCTCATATTTAGCATATCGTCGATTCAGAATCAAACCGAGAGCTGCCTCACTCTAGTTCACTCTGCCTAAGCCTCGACGTTTTCTTAGAAGTCAACTAATTGTCGTGAACTTTGGTTCTACTGTAAACAAAATGAAGTTGAAACGATACTTTTCTGTCAGATTTTCGTCGGTAGAGGCAGCATACTTTAGTCATTTTATCAAAGTTTTAGGACTTACATTTCGTTACAAACATGTTATGTAGTAGGAATAGACTAATAGAAAGACTATGGCTTCAATTCTACTAAAAAGATGTGATAGCCTAAGATAGAGCGCGCTTGCCTACAAGATGCCTATTTCCTCTTGTCTTGCAAGTTTCTAAGTATATTAATAGTGAAAGGAGACTTTGATGCTGGAAGGGTGTTCAATTTTCTAGCGGTTTTTTTACCTGACCTGTAAATTCCTTATTTTGTTCTAGCCATATTCACAACCTCTCGATACGGAAGGCCTGTGATTCAAATAGGAAAATATAGGTATAACAAATACTATAGAAGCAAGGGCCCCAAAGCATCATGGGAGTGCTGTAAAAGGAGACTCACTGGATGTCGAGCTACGTTGCGGACTGTGGAAGATGAAATTGTTAAATTTTATCACCACCATAACCATTAAAATTAAGAAAAGAAAAGAAAAGCAAAGAAAAGAAAAGAAAAGAAAGGAAAAGAAAAGAAAAGAAAAGAAAAGAAAAGAAAAGAA
Organism: Maniola jurtina; assembly: GCF_905333055.1. Taxonomy (NCBI): domain Eukaryota; kingdom Metazoa; phylum Arthropoda; class Insecta; order Lepidoptera; family Nymphalidae; genus Maniola; species Maniola jurtina. The sequence goes on from NC_060038.1 coordinate 12,200,625, forward strand.
AAGAAAAGAAAAGAAAAGAAAAGAAAAGAAAAGAAAAGAAAAGAATAGAAAAGAAAAGAAAAGAAATTGTTAAGTGGTGTGTGGTACCAAAATGGACTCCACTCGGCTTTACAAACTATTTAATCTTCGAAGAGTGGCCAACCGTGGGCCAACCGGACCCTAGTACTAAGCCTCCACTGTTCGTTTGTTTGTCTGTCAGGTATCTCATGAACCGTAATAGGTAAAGAGTTGTCACAGAATGTGTATTTGTAATGCCGGCTATAACAACAAATAATATTTTTTTACAACTAATGCAATGGTCTTAATCTTATTTCCTGATTTAACGGCATATTATATTGCAGATAACGGGTACATACTACGATTCATTTGCCGACTTTATTGGTTGACTAACTAGGTTGAAATATACACAAATAAAGTCAGCAAATTAATCGTGGTTTGTATTCGTTATCTCCAATAACAACAATATAAAAAATTATCGTTATTAACAATATAAAAAATTTGCAGTTGGAAGATTGAATGAGTCCATAAGAAAGCTGTATGAAGTTATGCCATAGTGTTATTCTTAGGGTTCCGTACCATTTGGTAAACAAGTGTAAATTAAAAATTTTCAACACCCCCGACCAGTGAAGGTTACATAACTAGAAAAGAGCTGATAACTTTCAAACGGCTGAACCGATTTTCTTGAACTATTCCGCGCCTACGATCCAAAGTATCTGAGTTTTCCAAAACATCATTTTCAAATAAATAATTATGTATATCTAGGCAACGTCCATCTTGACAGCTTGACATTTGTCAATTGACACTTGAATATTATGAACCTAAGGGTTATCTAACCTTCTTTTCTACAAGAAAACTAGAAAAGAGCTGATAACTTTTACACGGCTGAACCAATTTTTTTGGATTATAGCTAAGAACACTCTCGATCAAGCCACCTTTCAACCAAAAAAAAGTAAATTAAAATCGATTCATTCGTTTAGGCGCTACGATGCCACAGACAGATACACAGATACACACGTCAAACTTATAACACCCCTCTTTTTGGGTCGGGGGTTAAAAATGACTTATGGTGAGTGAGTAAGTGAGGCCATTTACATTAGGTGGCCAGTAAACTACTAAATATAAAATTTAAAAAAAATACAGAAAATAGTTATTTACTTATAGATTACAGGAAAACCTATAAGAAGTTTATGGTCCTAAAATAATATGGTAATTCTCTCAATATAGTTACAAACTTACATATTCATCGTACGGAACTCTTTCCACGCGAGTTCATCTCGAACTTGTCCAGTTTTCTTGTATGTAATGTGCTGTTAAAAATATATTAAATGTATTTCAGGGGAACCCCAGTTCATAACATCAAGGCGAGGGAACAGAATGATTAAACTAGACGGTTACAACTTCTGCCTTCATCGAGGATGTAAGGGACCCAAACTCAGATGGGTCTGTAGTAATTGCGGAAGGGGATGCAGAGCGTCTATCATTACCATTGATAATATTATACTTAAATACAATAGCTTACATAATCATTGAGGTTTCAAATGGCATCCTGAGGCTGTGTGCCTGACATCTCATGGGAACTTTTTGATTTTCCAGAATCAGAAGTATTCTATGTTCATCTTCAGGATGCAAGCTATCTCTATCAAATTTCATCCAAACATCAAAATCGGTTGACAGACAGACAGATAGACAGATACTTTCGCATTTAGGATGTGTTTCAGGGGCTCCTAAGTTTGTAACATCAAAGCCGTCAGTAAAATGATTCAACTAGAGTCTAGTTGTAAGACAAAGTTTGTTGTAACAAAAATTGTAACCGTCTAGTTAGTAGATGGTTACAAGGGACCCAAACTGAGATGGGTGTGTACTAACTGTGGAAGGGGTTGTAACGATTATCAGAATAGATAATATTATACTTAAATACAATAGCTTACATAATCATTGAGCTTTCAAATGACATCCAGAGGCTGTTGTTAGGGTTTCGTACTTGAAGAGTGTCAACGGGAAACCATTACTAAGTCTCTGTCAGTCCGTCTGTCTACTAACGGGCTGTATCTCATAAAACGTCCTATCTAAGAGGTAGGGAGTTAAAATTTTTACAGAGTGTGTTTTAATATTGCGGCTAAACAAAATGACCGGCAATGCAAATAAAATAATATTTTGTAGGATAGTACGGATTCCTCCGTGTGCGAATCTGACTCGCGCTTGACCTTTTTTATAGAAATCTCATGGGAACTATTAGATTTTCTGGAATTAAAAGTGTCCTATGTCAGGATGTGAGGCTTCTATGTGTCTTTCGTTTAATATCGGTTCAGTGGTTGAGCAGAGAAAAGGCGACATAGATAAAGTTTCGAATTTATTATAATAGTATCAAACGTCCTTAAAAGTGTTAAAAAATCTAAGGTACAAATAAATTAAATACTTACATATTTTTATCGAAGTCTTTCATTGCAAAATTCGATAGGCTACTTGACTTGGAGAGCATTTAAGCGGAATTTACATCACGAAATTAGTTTCACGACATTAATTTCGTCATAGAGCACGTCTAATTTGGTAATGCAGTCGTGAAACTAATTTCGTGCCACTAAATATGTCGTAATGTAAATTCCGCTTTAGATCCACATAGGAGTATTTTTACTTATAATTATTACACTAGTTGATCCGCCCCGGCTTCGCACGGGAAGCCTACTTATACATACTGACGAACATGAATATGTTTTATTACAATACTTATAAAACTTCCAGTGGTGAAATGTTTTGAATTATAATGAAACCTGTAATGAATTGCTCTGAGAAAAATAGCATTTTTTTACCGAAATCGAACCTGTTACTGATATGGAAGGAATGAAAATGTATGTAATAAAATACCTATATGTAGCTATATGTATAATTGATAGGTATAGCATATAACTGAGTAGGCTCCTGTGGTAGTGGAGCGGTGCGGGAGGGAGACAGTTGTCACAAGGTGACGAATCACTGAGCTCTCGTGTTACGTCATCACACCCCTCCCCCTCGTCTCCACTAACACAAGAACCTCCCCAATTAACGCTCTATGCCTTTAGCTTTTAATAAGGTAAAATTTTTAGACACGCCCAGAATAGTAAAATCGAATCGAGGCAACGAAATGTTACAATTCAAGGGTTACAACTTCAGCTTTGACAAGTACAAAAGCAAGTTGCCAAAAATGAGATGGGTGTGCAGCCAATGCGGGAGAGGATGCAGAGCTACTCTCATAACCATTGAGAATGCTATCATTAAAATCAACGGGGTGCACAACCATTAATGCCTGAAACTTGTAAAACTAAATAAAAAAACTTGTGAAAATAATTTGGCTCTCATTAGAATACTAACCAAACAGATTCAATGAAATTTTGTTTTAAAGTTACACGGGTTTAAGGATTATAATATAATCCTTAAACCCGTGTATATATATTATGTAAACTTGGAAACTGAATGTCTTAAGGAAAATATGAAAAACCGCAGTCACAGATAATAATATTTAGTCCCTAGAACGAATGTACAAAATTTAAGAGGGATCTCTCCGTCACTTGCTTCATACAAGCGTAGTTCCAATTTCATTTGAATATTAAGTAACCAAAGTCCACGAAATTTTGCAGACATATTCTAGAAACTAATATCTATGCCTGTGGTTATCCAGATTTCTGTTAAAATATTCGGTTTCAAAGTAACGCGGTCTGAAAAATTCACATACAAATCTTTGAACCCCTGTAATTTTAAAACTACATATTTTTAGAAAAACCTAAACACCACAGGCACAGATATTAGTTTCGAGAATATGTCTGCAAAATTTCATGGACTTTGGTTGCTTAATATTCAAATGAAATTGGAACTACGATTGTATGGAGTAAGTGACGGAGAGAGCCCTGTTAATTGAGTTTAATTGGTTAATATTATACAAAGCAGAACAAAAATATAGGCACGTACGATTTGGCGGCCTTATCGCTACCTGCCATCTATTCCAGGCATCTTTCAATGATCGATTTGTATTTGATTTTCTTGTTTTTCATTTTCAAATTGAAATGTCTTGGCGCATTGTTAAAGTACGTATAAAGACTATTTTACGCCGGGTCAGCAACCAGCGATAACGTGGCACGCTACAAATGAAAACATTAATTTTGAGCCTGTTATATTAGTGTTTTTGTCCTTCGGAGCAACTGATCCACGTCATTTTTTGTATGAATATAGTAAAAGATGTCTAGAGTGACATAGGCTACTTTATATACATATACTGGAAAATAAGAAAATTTTCATGAGAGTCCTGAGAACCTAAATCAACGCGGATGAAGTCGCCTGCATTAGTATTTGCTGATAATATACAAGGTTAAGATAATTCCCGTAACATCTCGGTAAACTGAGGTGAGGGCCGATACCTATGTAAATGTACCGAAAAAAATAACCCTACTCTACCTTAAAGAGTTTCGCAAACAACTGATCGTGGAAATAAACTCGATGGACCATTTTAAACGTTTGTCAAGTAGCGAAACGAAGCGAAACGAAAAAACGAAACGAAACGAAACTTTTTGTCAAACGAAAAAAAAATCTATGGCATTAACTTTTTGGTACTATACATATGCTTCATTTGCCATGTTATATGATTCATCAAACACGCTGTATAGTAATAGTAGTTTTAATTTGTATTGAAAATTACAGATATACCAAAGTTCGTGACTTCAGTGCGGGGGAATCAAATGATCCAACTGGGTCGCTACAATTTTAGCCTTCACAGAGCTAGTCCCGTGGGGCCTAAGAAACGATGGGTGTGCAGCCGAGCCAAAGGGTGCAAAGCCGTTATATATACAGTTAACAATATGGTTGTCAAATGTAACAATCTGCATAACCACTAACCACTTGGCTCTCACCGTATAACGCAACCGTGAAATAAATGAATACCTGACAACAGCTGATATGTATTTAATTAATTATCCATACTAACTTAATATTATAAATGAGAAAGTGTGTCTACCTGTCTGCTACCTTTTCACGGCCCAACATTTTAACCAATTCTGGCGAAATTTGGTACAGGGTTAGCTTATATCCCGGGGACGGACATAGGCTACTTTTCATACTGGAAAATCAAAGAGTTCCTACGGGATCCTTAAAACCCCATCTGCTTAACCAATTTGTATGAAATTTGGTACCGAAGTAGCTTGCGGCCCTGTAACTGACATAGGCATTTTATCCCGGAAAATCAAACAGTTCCCACGGGATCTTTAAAAACCTAAATCCACGCGGACGAAGTCGCGGGCATCCTCTAGTTATCCATATTAATGTTATTTAAATACGAATGTGTCTGTCTGTAACCTGTTTAGACCCGTCCGCTTAACACGGCGAAACGAGGCGTAGATCGCCTCGGCCGGGGGTTTGTTTACACCAACAACTTAACACTAACCAACATTCAAATACACTACAGTATGTTTGCCAATTACGGTTGCACTTATGATATAATCTAGCATGCACTAACTTAAGGTTAAGTTTAAGTAATATAAAATTGAGCAACAGAAATATAACATTTGACTTTTAACAAAAATTAGACTGCTTAGCAAAAAACATATTACATAGACAAAGAAGAATTAAAATATCAAATTAAGAGTAAAAAGTTACTGAGCATAAATAAAAAGGAAAATAATAATAAAAACTAACCCGACCGCTGGCCTAGATGAAGTACATAATAAGGTACTACAATTTTATATTTTACTACACTTGTATATTACAAGTATGGACAAACAAATAGATAGATCATCATCTAAATTGGTCACTTGTAATGATACTTCTTTTCCTTGTTATAAATATTAGGTACAAGGTACTGCGCGCGACTTGGATTTAGGTTTATGAAAATCCCGTGGGAACTCTTTGATTTTCCGGGATAAAAAATAGTCCTTGTCGCTCTCCAAGTCTTTAACTACTGCGTTTTAGCATACACTATTGAAAAAAACACAATCAGAATCGTCATAATAAATGTTATTTTTTCAGATTCCGCATCAGAAACAAGTAAGCACCATCTCGAAAAGGTTTCGAGATTGAGAAAATGTGGCTCATGCTACAGAAAACTTCGAATCTATATGACTAGTCGCCAGGCTGATAATAAAGTTAAAAAAGTTAGCACAGAATGTGTGGAATGTGAAAAACCTTTTTGTTTAACCTGCTTTAACGAAAAGCATCCTTGAATCTTCATTTTTATTACTTACCAAAATAAAACTAAATTAAGTTTATCTATATTTTTGTTTCCCACCACTGAATTAGAACGAAACTTCCCTAAATTCAGTACGGCACGAGGTGCATAACACCTCTCACTTTGTTATACGCGAAGATTCTTAACATACTTACTAATTACTAAACATTCAACTACTACTTACTTATTTCTAAACCAAAAATCCATTGAACGCATGTTAAGTAGCAGAAACTACAAAAGAATCTATGGCGCTAACAATTTGGTACTACACACAGTAAGTACCTCGCTTATCATGTTATTTGATTTATCAAACACGCTGTAAAATATACATTAGTATAATAAATGTATATGTATTAGTTATAATGTGTATTCAAAATTACAGATATACCAAAGTTCGTTACTTCAGTGCGGGGAAATCAAATGATCCAACTGGGTCGCTACAATTTTAGCCTTCAAAGAGCTAGTCCCGTGGGGCCTAAGAAGCGATGGGTGTGCAGCCGAGCCAAAGAGTGCAAAGCCGTTATATATACAGTTAACAATATGGTTGTCAAATGTAACAATCTGCATAACCATTAACCGTCTGTCATCATCATCATGATCAACACATCGTCGGCTAACTACTGAGCCCAATCTCCGAATAACTCGCAGACTTCCACAACTTTGAGAACTGTATGGAGAACCCCGGACCGCCGAATAGGAGGCTTAACCATTAGGCTATCACCGCATAACGCATCTTTCTGTGAAATAAATGAATTCCTGAGAACCGCTGATGTGTTTTAATTAATTATCCACATTAATGTTTTTAATACGAAAGCGTGTCTATCTGTAACCTGTTCATGGCCCATCTGCTTAATACTTACGGGGTGCGAAACGGGGTGTAGAACGCCTCGTCCGGGGGTTTTTTACCCAACTGCGGCAAAGCTTAAAGGAAGGGTTGTGATTTTTGCAGTCTATGTATGTATGTATGTGTGTATGTATGTTTGTATCCAGATTTTGTGTGTTCCACCGTAACGCCTAAACTAATGGGCCGATTTTGATGAATGAGCTGTCAATCGATTTGTCGTAAAGGTCCAGATGACACGCTACATTTTATAAAAAAAAAAATGGACCTAACGGATGTTATATGAAAAAAAGGTGGGGGTAAATTTGGTTAGTTATAGAAAATGTCTAAATCACTAGCGTCTGATACACAAACGTCATTTTAACGTGGTTTACGTGCAGTGTGGCTAAGAAACACATACGCGTTCCTATCGTGTGGAATCATGGCGAAACGTTATCGCAAAAAAAAATATTTGATTAACGTTATTTAATTTAGTTTTATATAACAAAAAAGTTTTAGAGGGAGACTCATAATAATGAAACGTTATTCCTGAAGAATGTGAACATACGGATATACAATCTGCGTCGACATCAATTTATCGACTGATACCTATAGTGGAGTAAACGAAGCATTTTCGTCGGAAGTCCTCAGAAACAGCTCCGATTTTGATGATTTTTTTTTTTAAATTCTTGTTTTTTATACATTATTTAAAATCAGAAACGTTTTGAAGCGGGGAAATAATTTTTTTATCCATATGTGCGATATTTATACACGAAGTTCAGAAAAACGCTACCTTCTCTTTGAGAAGTTGTAGAGGAGGTCAAATGCTACAAATGACCTCTAAACACTTATGGGTAAAAACCGCCCGTTTTTGAGTTATTGATCGTTTTCAGAAAAATACGTATTTATTTCTTTTGAAATTCATTTTAAAAAAAGTAAGGCATATTGCCGACTTTTTATTTTATTTCTAAGTACTAGACATCTCAATTAATAATTTTGAATACTAAAATAAAAATAATCTTTGTAGGTTTCCCGGTTAGGGATCTAAGACTGTACCAGTTTCATAATTTCTATTGGGCTACTTTGCCAAAAACGCCATTTTTTTTTAAAGTTACAGAAATTTTTGGCCTGCAAATTATTTGCAAAGCTTCTACACTTTCTCAGCTATCTAATGATGTACAAAACTTTAAAATAAGTTGAAAGTTAGCTAAAAAAATGATGAAATAATAGCACAAGGGAGAAATTTCTTAACGCTTAAATTTTAAACAAATCGTTCCTATCGATCAATTGAGCTATCCCGTGGCCGATTTTATGATCAGACTTAACCAGATCACATATTCACAGTAAACTGTTACCTCTTTCTAAGTAGAGACTACCTCTAAACAAAGAAAAAACGATTTGTTTAAAATTTAAGCGTTAAGAAATTTCTTCCTTGTGCTATTATTTTATCGTTTTTTTAGCCAATTTTCAACTTATTTTAAAGTTTTGTACATTATTAGATAGCTCAGAATGTGTAGAAGCTTTGCAAATAATTTGCAGGCTAAAAATTTCGGTAACTTAAAAAAAAATAGCATTTTTGGCAAAGTAACCCAATAGAAATTATGAAACTGGTACAGTCTTGGATCCCTAACCGGGGAACCTACAAAGATTATTTTTATTTTAGTATTCACAATTATTAATTGAGATGTCTAGTACTTAGAAATAAAATAAAAAGTCGGCAATATGCCTTACTTTTTTTTAATGAATTTTAAAAGAAATAAATACGTATTTTTCTGAAAACGATCAACAACTCAAAAACGGGCGATTTTTACCCATAAGTGTTTAGAGATCATTTGTAACATTTGACCTCCTCTACAACTTCTCAAAGAGAAGGTAGCGTTTTTCTGGACTTCGTGTATAAATATCGCACATATGGATAAAAAAATTATTTCCCCGCTTCAAAACGTTTCTGATTTTAAATAATGTATAAAAAACAAGAATTTAAAAAAAAAATCATCAAAATCGGAGCTGTTTCTGAGGACTTCCTAAGATTGGCTATTTTGCGGCTTTATTTACTCCACTACTATATCAAAAAAGGTAAGTCATCATTAATTTTAATCTTGTTTAAGCAGTAAGTAAATATGTACATGCAAACATTCATTGCTTGAATAATGTAAGAAAGTACATAATAAGGTAATGAAATAAGGCAATGTTAGGTGTATTAGGTATAATTTACACTTCTTATACAAGTATGGGCAAACAAGCAGATCGATCATCTGAAATGCTTACATGCTAATGTCGCTTCTTTTTCTTGATATAAGTATTAGGTATTAGCTGCTGCACGCGATTTCGTATGCTTGGATTTAGGTTCTTAAAATTCAACGTTATTTAATTCTTTTTAACGTACCAGATTGAAAAACACACAATTAGAATCTTTATAATAATAATTATTGTTATCTTTTCAGAACCCGCATCAAAAACAAGTATGCACCATCTTAAAAAGGGTTCGAAGAAGAGAAGATGTGTTGGATGCTACAAAAAACTTCGAACCTTTTTGACTAGTCGCGAGGCTGATAAAAAAACAAAAAAAATTGGTACAGAATGTGTGGATTGTAAAAAATCTTTTTGTTTAACCTGTTTTAACGAAAAGCATCCTTAAGTCTTCATAAATTTTATTACTTAAATATATACTAAATTAAGCATATCTGTATTTTTATTTCCCACCACTAATTGTGAGCGAAACTTCCCTTAATTCAGTGCAGCACGAGGTGCATAAGACCTCTCACTTTATGTTATATACAGACTCTGAAGACACTATGCTGTTTACGTACGTCTTGAGATGTAGATCAATCATTCCATTATTATTAAAAACTAGCTGATGCCCGCGACTTCGTTCGCGTGGATGTAGTTTTTTAAAAACCCCGTGGGAACTCTGATTTTCTGGGATAAAAAGTAGCCTATGTGCTAATCCAGAGTATAATCTATCTCCATTCTAAATTTCAGCCCAATTCGTCCAGTAGTTTTTGCGTGAAGGAGTAACAAACCTACACACACACACACACATACAAACTTTCGGCTTTATAATATTAGTGTGATAATCAAAACCAAAATCCATATATTTTAAATTATCCAAAAAATAAATTAAGTTTTCTGTAATTATCCATCCGTTTAACCGATTCATATCATAACCGGTTCAGAGAGGTAGCTTGCGTCCTAAAAATTGACATAGGCTTTTTATCCCGGAAAACCAAAAAGCTCCCACGGGATTTTAATAAAACCTAAATCAACGCGAATGAAGTCGCTGGCATCATCCTAGTTGAATAATACGAGTAGTCTTCATTCAAATGTACGTCATGGAATCTTTACTTACAGATGCAAATACAGTCAAATTCGTAACATCAGTGCGAGGGAATCAAATGGTCCAAATGGGTCGCTACACTTTCAGCCTTCACAAAGGTCTAGCTCCCATGGGACCTAAGAAACGATGGGTGTGCAGCCGAGCCAAAGGGTGCAAAGCCGTCCTACATACAGTTGAAAATATTGTTATCAAATGTAAAAATGAACATAACCATACGTAAGATCAATAAAGATTTGAGTAACTGCATGATCTGTTGGAATGATGATGAATGATCTTGCCTCCTTGCTTGAAAAAATGTAAGCGGAAGTAAATCACGATGTGAATATTCAATAAAAAAAGCTTTTAAAATACTGAAACAGCTAATTCTGTTCAGGATATAAAAAAGTATACTTTTTGATTTAGTAACAGTAAAATATAAGATTTAGATAAATAAAAAAGGATAGATATACATATATGTGTACATTAAAAAAAAAGATTCCGACGAATTGAGAACCTCCTCTTTTTTTGGAAGTCGGTTAAAAACTTATCACTAATAATAATTGTAAAGGTTGTATTACTTGTGAAATGCCTAGGAAAATTATTAACACCGGTGTTTCAGCTTTTACCCATAACAAATCGATTGTTTTCAGACTTTTCAAATGAACCCAAATTCGTGACCTCAATTCGTGGCAACCAGATGATCCAGCTGGGTTCTTACAACTACAGCCTGCACAAGAGCAGTGTTGGACTGAAGAAACGCTGGATTTGCAGCAGCTGGGCGAAAGGGTGCAGGGCTTCTTTGATAACCCTGGAAAATGTCATTGTTAAGTGTATAGGCGAACACAGTCACTAAAGTTTATTGCATACATAGCGTACACGGGACGCGAGGATTGCTTGAACTATCAAAGGATAGCTAGACAAGTGTAAATTAAAAATTTATAACACCCCCGACAAGTGAAGGTTACAGTAACTAGAAAATAGCTGATAACTTTCAAACGGCTGAACCGATTTTCTTGGATTATAGCTAAGAACACTCTCGATCAAGCCACCTTTCAAACAAAAAAAACTAAATTAAAACCGGTTCATTAGTTTAGGAGCTACGATGCCACAGACAGACACACAGACACATAGATACACAGATACACACGTCAAACTTATAACACCCCTCTTTTTGGGTCGGGGGGTTAAAAATGGACAGGTCGGGACGTTCTAGTTATCCAACAGTACCTAGGTCAAGAAATCGTCCCGTCCCGTCCTGTGCACATTACGTATGCAGTAACCTTAAACCTGAATCGAGATTTCAGATAAACGCGGTGTTAAAAAGTACTGATCTTTGGAAATAAATCAAAACTTTCAGGGATTGTGCTTATTTTTAAGTATATAGATTTCAGTAGGGAGATTAGGAGTTCAATCCCGGGCACGCATTTTTAACTTTTCGAAGTCATGTGCGTTTTAGGCAATTAAATATCACTTACTTTTAAGGGGAAGGATATTATCGTAAGGAAACCCGCATGCTTGAGGGTTCTCCATGTTTTCAAAGGTGTGTAAAGTTCGCACATTCGCACCACCCCAGCGTGGCGGACAATGGCCTAAATCCTTCTCAATCTGAGAGGAGACGCTTGCTCAGTAGTCGGCTGGTTTTAGATTTATCATGATCATAATGTGACTGTAGTAATATGACCTTTCACTAGTCTCTCGATTAGCTAAAAGTTGTTGTTATTGGTGAATTAATTGCCCTGGTAAATCTGTTTTTTTTTTATTCGATTAGAAGTTGGCCTTTGACTGCAATCTCACCTGGTGGTAAGTAATGATACAGTATAGGGCGGTAGCGGCTTACTTGGAAGGGGTGTGGCCATTTTACTAAACCTACTAAACACGATATCGTACCGGAATGCTAAATCGCTTGGCAGCACGGCTTATGAACACCGGTATTTCAGTTTTTGACCATAACATATCGATTATTTTCAGACTTCTCAAATGAACCCAAATTCGTGACCTCAATCCGTGGCAACCAGATGATCCAGCTGGGTTCTTACAACTACAGCCTGCACAAGGGCAGTGTTGGACTGAAGAAACGCTGGGTTTGCAGCAGCTGGGCGAAAGGGTGCAGGGCTTCCTTGATGACCTTGGAAAATGTCATTATTAAGTGTACAGGGGAACACAGTCACTAAACGAACAGCTAGGATATGGACATCTTCTAGGCAACCGTGCTTCATCGTAGGCTGCATCTGACTTGCCAGCATATCCAATTTCAGCCAAGAATTAGTCTATAAATTAGAAAAAACCTGGATCCGGATTTCACGTAAACGTGGTGTAGAAGGACTAGTCCCTGGAAGTAAATGATTATGCCTAATTTTAAGTAGGTATTTAAATTTTATGTATTCATTGTATTATTTGTAACCTCTTATTACCTAGTGGCTAAAACGCCCACCTTCTATTTGGGAGGTCGGGAGTTGGAACCCGGGCACGTGCCACTAACTTTTAGGAGTTATGTGCGTTGCAAGCAATCCAATATCACTTGCAGGAAAACATCCTGAGTTCTTCTTAATGTTCTCAAAACTTTGTGGAGTTTTCTAATATGCATTTGGCCAGCGTGGTGGATTGTGGCCAAAGTTTTCTCATTCTGAGAGGAAACCCTTGCTTAGTATTGCTCCGGCCATGGGTTGATCATAGTGATGATATATATTAATTGAAGGCTAATTTGATACAAATAGAAATAGTTTTTTTATTGAAATAAACTTCACCTAAACCTACTTTATTTTTTGTGTATTTAGGATGTTAGTATGTCTTTTGTCTATACGATTTTTATAAATAAACATTGGTTCAAACTTATTTTTGGATGTTGTTTTCTAAAACGTGTTTTGGGGCAGGTTGTCTCAGTTTGAAGGGGGCTGGTGGTCATTTATGTGACAACCAACCCAACACCTTTTTTAGAAGTTTGTTACATAAACGTTTGTTTGTTTCAGAGATAGTCACAAAATTTCACACGCCAAAGCGCGGATGGCGTTACAAGAGAAAGACTGCTCGAGGGCTTGTTTCACCAGCATTGATGCTGCGTGCTGCAAGAGAAGTGAAAAACAATGGCAAATCTATAAGGTCTGTCGCGAAGGATTTTGCGATAAATCATCAGACTTTGACAAGGTATTGCAAAAAATTTACTACCGAAGAGATAAATAACACGGCCATATCAACACCGTTTACTAAAACAGGCTACCAAGGGACTCGAAAGATATTCACCGATAAACAGGAAGAAGAATTGAAAAAATACATACTTCTGGCTTCAAGTATTTATTTCAGGTTGACCCCCAAGCATGCTCGGAAAATAGCATTCGACCTGGCTACTAGCAATAACTGGAAAGTTCCAAAGGCGTGGGAATCGAACAAGCTTGCTGGCACCGTTTGGTTTGGTTTTTTTTTGAATAGACACCCTACTCTTGTCTTAGAAACACCTAAAAGCACTTTTTTGCCTCGAGCCACGAGTTTTAAACCACACAATGTAAAAAGTTTTTTTGAGGACCTTTTTTTGATAACCAAACGATATAATATTCAACATCATGAAATATGGAGCATGGACGAAATCGGGGTGACTACTGTGCAAAAATCGAACCAACTTGTCGCCAGAAAAGAATTTAAGGAAGCTACTACCCTAGTTGAAAGAGGCGCATTAGTCACCGTAGTTGCTGCTGTTTCGGGAGGTGGTAATTCAGTTCCACCATTCTTCGTTTTTCCGCGGATGCACTTCAAAGACCATTACATCAGAGATGGGCCAATTGGCTGCAAAGGAGGAAGCAGTCCTTCGGGTTGGATGACAGAAGAACTATTTGTCGTTTTTCTGAAACATTTTCATCATCACGTGAAATCAACTAAAAAAAACCCATGTCTATTGCTATTAGACAATGACAGCTCTCATTTATCTATTGAAGGACTAAACTTTGCGAAGGAAAATGGTATAATAATGCTATCCTTCCCTTCACACTCTCCTCACCGCCTACAACCCTTGCACAGGTCGGTTTATAAACCTTTAAATACATACGTCAGCAAAGCAATGAATCAATGGATGGTAAAACATCCAGGACAACAAATGACGATGTATGAGATACCAGAAATAATTGCGCAGGCTTTTCCATCGGCAGCAACACCATCCAATATTCTCACAGGGTTTAAAACCTGTGGGATTTGTCCATTTAATAGGGAAATATGTCAAGATCACGATTTTATGCCGTTGTCAATTAATACAGACCTCTAATATTATTAGAATTACCGCTGGTTTTGAAACCTCTACCAAATGCACCCTCGCGCAAGTCACAACGAGTTGATAGAATTAATTGTAAATCAGCTGTTCTAAGAGGAGAAATGTTAACAATATGTGAAGAAGAAATAATTATTGAAACGTGTGTCGGGTGTAAACAGAGTGAAAAGGTTTATAACGTAAAATAAATAATAAATATTGGTGTTCGTCAGTCACTCGTTTGATTCAAATACGTGTTTCTTTTTATTATGTTATAAGTTTGACGTGTGTATCTGTGTATCTGTGTGTCTGTGTATCTGTCTGTGGCACCGTAGTGCCTAAACGAATGAACCGATTTTGATTTAGTTTATTTTTGTTTGAAAGGTGGCTTGATCGAGAGTGTTCTAAGCTATAATCTAAGAAAATCTGTTCAGCCGTTTTAAGATTATTAGAGGTTTTTGTGTCGGGGGTTTTAAAAAGTTTAGTTCATAGTAATATTATAAACTAGAGGATGCCCGCGACTTCGTACGCGTGGATTTAGGTTTTTAAAGATCCCGTGGGAACTGTTTGGTTTTCCGGAATAAAAAGTTGCCTTTGCCAATTACAGACACGCAAGCTACCTCGGTACCAAATTTCATACAAATCGGTTAAGCGGATGGGTTTTTGGGAATCCCATGGGAACTCTTTGATTTTCCGGGATAAAAAGTAGCTTATGTCCGTCCCCGGGATATAAGCTAACCCTGTACCAAATTTCATCAGAATCGGTTAAACTGTTAGGCCGTGAAAAGGTAGC
The DNA here is from genome assembly GCF_905333055.1 of Maniola jurtina. NCBI lineage: Eukaryota > Metazoa > Arthropoda > Insecta > Lepidoptera > Nymphalidae > Maniola > Maniola jurtina. The sequence continues at coordinate 12,215,966 of NC_060038.1, forward strand.
AGACAGACAGACAGACAGACTCTCATTTATAATATTAATATGGATGTGAAAGACTGTCTATTACCTATTCAGGTATGCACATAATATGTTATTAAGGTTTCAACCATCTAAGCTGCAATATTTTGTTAAGTAAGTTAAGTTTGTTTATCAAGTCCGTACTTTAAAACCTTCTTTTATTTACAGTGCGCATATTAAAGTCGAGAAATGGAAGACCGTTACTCGTATTGGGCAAATACAAGTACAATATACACACAGAGAAGAAATTTAAGTCCACGTGGCGGTGTCAGAAGTGGCGGAACAGTTTCTGTAGAGCGGTTGTGTCTACGACCACAAATTTGGACGGTGATTTGATTCCTTCCTTTAATAAAAAAAAGCATAATCATTAAAAATTCAGACTATTCAACTCAGAGAGTGTGCTTTTTCTTTGATTTACAATGTACGCTTGTTATTAAATACTTTTAAACCGAATAATTTACTTTTTATTACAAAATCCTTTATTCTGGGACTTTACCACCTAATCCATACTTAATATTATAAATGCGAAAGTGTGTCTGTCTGTCTGTTCGTCTGTCTGTCTGCTGTCTTTTCACTGCCCAACAGTTTAACCGATTCTGACGAAAGGTACAGAGTTAGCTTATATACCGGGGACGGACATAGGCTACTTTTTATCCCGGAAAATCAAAGAGTTTCCACGGGATCTTCAATAACCTACATCCACGTGGACGAAGTCGCGGGCATCCTCTAGCTATAAATAAAATTCGCGCCTGAATTCGTATATGTTCAGGCTAATCTCGGAAACTACTACTCGGAAAATACCGATTTATACCTATACGATTTTTCACCAATAGAAAGAAGGATAAATATCTAAGAAGCTTATAGTAATGTGTGAATATTTTATGAAAATAAACTAATGTCATGATGGTATTAATTGTGCATTAAGTCGAAACAAAATCGTAGTGCGTAAGGCCGAGGTGGACGCTAGTTTGATAAAATAAATATTTTGAATCACAATTTTTGCGCCTTGACTAGGACAATGACAGAATGTCTATAGAATTGTGCCCCTTTGATCAAAGGCCCGTGTACACGCATGCCATTTGCAGCATTTTGTTGCTGTTTCATCACTGTTAATTAAACATAGGCTTGAGCGCCTCTAGAACTTGCGGTTTTTCATTAAATCTAAGATTAAGTCACAAAATGATTCTAGGTTATATGCAGTTTATGATTGTGAAACAAGTAAAAATGTAAGAAATTGCGTGTAAAACGACGATCGCAAATCTGTATATTTTGTGTAAATTGGTGGGTCAGGATCTGGCATTCTCCTTTTTAATTTGCGGGATATAAAATGTGTGGTATGTTTCAGTAATTTTCACGACTACGAAGCGTGGTAGATCCGTCCTGATATATCAAGGCTTTAGGTTCAACGAGCACAGTAGCTCAAGAGGTGATATCGGCTATTTTGTGTGTGTGAAATGGCCCATTGGATGTCGGGCGTCCATCAAGACCTATAAGGGAAATGTTATTAAGACAAAAAATCAACATAACCATACTTTTTAGAAAACTAAAATAATGATAATAACAGAGATGATGTTGTTTATTAGGTAATAGATTTGTCTGTCAGTTTTGCCATAGTCTGTTCTAATAGCTGTGACTAAGGTCTCATTTACAGGGCTTTTTTAACGTCCGTTAAAAAAACGTTCAAATAGAACAAATATATTCCCAAGTGTACGTTCACACGTCAACGCTTTTTTAAGTGTGAACAGATACTTGGGAATAATATTTGTTCTATTTTTCACCCGTGTAAACGAGGCTTTAAGGGCACCATATAAAGCGATAACTGATGTTTGTGTATATTGATGATAATATTGATAAGATAATGAGTAATGACTGATGATAACCGAAACTACTCATCTGATTTCAAAAATTATTTAACTGATGTTTATTAGAGATGAGATGAATTATGTAATTATGTATCACGGACAAAAACTATTGCTTATAAAAAATAAAAATAAAACCGATTCTAATGCAAATTAAGTCTGTTATTTGTATGTTATAAAATTTCCAACCATCCTGTCTACCAAGCAAAAGTTTGTTAATCAACGTCCGTATTTTAAAACCTTCCTTTATTTACAGTGCGTGTATCAAAATCAAGAAATGGGAGACCGTTACTCGTATTGGGTGAATACAAGTACAATATACACACAGAGAAGGAATTTAAGTCCACGTGGCGGTGTCAGAAGTGGAGAAAAGGTTTCTGTAGAGCGGCTGTGTCGACGATCAAAACTTTGGACGGCAATTTGATTCCATCCTTTCACAAAAATTTGCATAATCATTGAACATACGCAGCATTCAGAATACTCAACTTTGACAGTGTGCTTAAATCAATGACCTTTTTAACCCCCGACCCAAAAACAGGGGGGTGTAATAAGTTTGACGCGTGTATCTGTGTATCTGTCTGTGGCATCGTAGCTCCTAGACGAATTAACCGATTTTAATTTAGTTTTTCTGTTTGAAAGGTGGCTTGATCGAGAGTGTTCTTAGCTATAATCGAAGAAAGGTTCAGCCGTTTGAAAGTCTTTTCTAGTTTTCTTAAAGAGGTTTTGGTGTCGGGGGTTTTTTAAATTTTGAGTTATCATCATTTTACTACAGCACAGCGAGAAACCGTGAACGTTGGCATCCTTATGCGGTTGACATCCACGAAACTTTTATTTTTTTGCTCAATGTTCTTGATACGAAATGCCCTTCTGGCATCCGTGTTTTCTGCCACGTATACCCTAACCTCAATACTTTCAAAGCAAGAGTGAATGGGCATTTTCTAGACAATCTAGACCTCATCATTGTTTTTAGGAGATGGGAAAGGTGCCGTCCGTCTGTCTGTCAGCGGGTTGTATCTCATAAACCGTAATAGAAAAAGTATTGAAATTTTCAGTGTGTATTTCTATTGCCGCTAATAACAAATAATAAAAACCAAGATGACGAATTTCAAAATGAAAGTATCTAGGGCAACATCAACAAAGCAAAGTGTAAAAAAATTGTGCTTTTAATCAATGACTCTGACCACTATAAAAAGCTCGATAAAATATGGCGGCCTCAAAATAGCTGTTCTGTTTGGCGGTCATTTTAAGTAGGTACGGGTGGATGGCTTAAGTATTGCATAAAAGGCAGAGGGTAAGAAATAAAGTTTTTAATCACTACTAAATGCACGCCTTTGCAATTATGTAAGTTAACTATAAAATATGAAATGTAAAAAAATAATATGTTGTTAAATTTGGTTAATTTTATTAAATGAAATAAATTAATTTGGTTTGAAAAAATATTTGAATTGTTCTTTTTACTTCTCGTTCTTAATCTTAATACCTTCTAGTAAAACGGTAAAATATCAATCTTAAGTTTTAGCCCAATTATTCCTTTTTCAGCTATAAAAGGATTCATTAAGTATATTTATAAAATTTAAATAAACCAATTATGTTGAGTTGTAAAAAGCCACAAGTTTAATTCACTATATGTAATCCGCAAAAACAGTGATGATGATGATGATAAAAGATTTTTTTTAAATTGGCTACGCAAGATGACTCTCTCCGTCAACCCTTCATTCAGCTCACCTACTCGACTTTCGTTTCCAAAAACGCTCTAATGCAAAAACGTGGAGGTCTCCAAACATTTTTTTTTGCTATTGTATCTATCTAGTGGGATATCAAATGAAAGAGTAAGAAATTCTGAGTTTATAAATACAAGTATAGTACAATGTTAAAATACACCAAGCGACATAAAAACAATTTTACTATTTATCGTTATCGTTTAACTTTATGCTTGTCAGTTCAGTGAGCGTTTCCGATCTTTGATTGTAATTATCTAAATTAAAATAATCACAAAACGGTTCATTTATTCCAGGTCCAATACTCACCACGTCCAGAAGAGGTAACCCCGTCATCCAAATAGGGAATTATCGATACAATCGACATACCCGATATAAAGGGGAGAAGGTTCTATGGCCGTGCGCCAAATGGGGATTCATGAATTGCAGAGCATCCATATTAACCTATCAAAATGAGATCGTGAGATTTAATAATCATCATAATCATTTATAATTACCTGTGAATTGTTAGATTATTTGTTTATTACTCGATTTAAAAAAGTTAAGTGATACTTTGCGTATGAAATTACACAATTAATTATTTAATTACAGTATAGTACGGTGAAGGCGAACAATCAATAAGGTCGCTTAGTTTTCTTTTACACTAGGTTTTGTGGACCGATCTTATTGACTGAGTTTATATCTTTGCATCTGCGTAAAATATATTACAAAATAGTGATATAGTATGTACTTAGATCGATAATAAAATACGAAATGCTGATTGTATAAATGCAAAAGTGTATCTGTCTGTCAGTTACCGCTACACGCTTATCAGCTAAGCCGGTTTTAATGAAATTAGAGTTGAAGGGAGTTGGTTCCACATACAAACTGTGGATTTTCAAAGTGTGATTTCTATTGCTGCTTTAACAACAATAATAAAAATTTTAATATGGCTGTCATGTAAAATGCCATGCAATGGCATAAAAAAATACATAATCATGTACGATGGTATGAAACCCTTCAAGTGCGAGTACGACTCACACTTGACTGGTTTCTGATGCGACTTGCCTTAACTTGTTCGGTTTTGTTCACTAGAACCGAACTTATTTTTAATGAAGTTTAACTGTATTTGTTGAATAAATAGGTTAAAATAGTATATAAATAAAGTTAAAGATATAATTACTTAATTATTTATTTTTCTTTAAATTTTCATCAATACTTTGAAGGTATTCTATTGTAATTATTATATATGAATGAGTATATTATTACACAAACAACAGGTTGGGACAGTAGTTCTGTACGAAACTCATAAAATTGTTCTTGGCTCTACTATTTTTTGTAACAAGATGTAGAAGAAAAAAAAGATTATTATTTGACACGTTTTTAACAAGTTTTTGTCATTTTTTCACAAGGTTTGTTATATAACTTGTTTATTTGTGTAGATATTAGTCATTTCACGTAGGCCACTGCGTGAAATACTTGGAATTTTTAATTTGAATCAACGTACGTCCAAATTCGATGCTTTTATGCGGACAATCAAGACTTTGTTACAAAAAATCTTTGTTCTAGGTTTTATTATGGCTTTAACGGTTGGTGATGGTAATTACAGTCATTATCGGAAACGCACAAAGAGAATTTTATATTTAAGTGATATTGAGAAAGAAAAAATAAGGAAACAGTGGAGAGAGCAAAAGAGAAGGCAGCGCGAAAGAGAAGCGAAACAAGGCAAGAATATTAAGGAGTTCGCATACGATTACAAAGCAGAAGAGACGTAAAGCTCGACGCATAATGCTTTCAAAATTCAAATTTAGGTACCCAATAATAGAATTGTTGTTTATTTAAAACAAGTTAAGAATTTTCCACTGTAAAATAGTCTAACTGTAATATTATGTTTGAAGTTGTTTATCTTAAATGTATACATACTAGATAAAATTCAAAGACCAAATTAAAAATATCGTTTTTAAAAGTCTATACGTATTTTAATTAAGTATACATTTTTAGAATTTAACTGATAGGAGAAATCTGAAAACATAACACAACTCTCAAATCGGTCCTAAAATCGGTGCTACATTCAACTAACTTATATCCGTGACTTCGTCAGCGTGGACAGGACTACACAAATTTCAGACCCCTATTTTACCACATTAGGGGTTGAATTTTCAAAAATCCTTTCTTAGCATGTATACATATACGTTATAATTATTTAATAGTTCGGCATAATGCCGAATTTCAGCCTGATCCGTCCATTTGGTTTGAATTGTGTGTTGATAGATCAGTCAGTCAGGCAGTCAGTCACCTTCTTCTTTTAAATTTATTTTGAAAGATTACAGTTTAACGTTTGTTTCAGAAATAGTCATGTTAGAATCGAAATCAGGCCGGCCTATAATTCAAATGGGAAAATTTCGTTATTATAGACACAGCAGTTATAAAGAAGGGAACCCTAAATGTTTATGGGTCTGTATAAAATGGTGTTCTGGCTGCCGAGGGTCTATGACTTCCATTGAAAATGAAATAATTAAAATTAATAACAAGCATAATCATGAATAGTACAATGCAAATTTAAATGCTATGAAAAGTGGAACCATGAAACAAGGCAGAGTATATTTAAATATTTCTGGAGTCTCAAAGACAGTGTCAAGCAGTGGCAGTACATCTCAAAACTAGTGAAAAAAACACACGTGAAAACATCGACAGTGAAACATAGTAATAGAAGTACGTGCACCATCCTTTATCATTTGCCATACCTGGAAGGCGATAAAAAAACAAGTGAAAATGTGTGTAAGACTATGTTTTTAAATACTTTAGCCGTAAGCGATACTATGATTACATCAGTGCTGAAAAATGTTGAACAAAATGACCTTGTTGACAATAGAGGCAGAAGAGTTACAAGTGTAAATTAAAAATTTATAACACCCCCGACAAGTGAAGGTTACAGTAACTAGAAAAGAGCTGATAACTTTCAAACGGCTGAACTGATTTTCATGGATTATAGCTAAGAACACTCTCGATCAAGCCGCCTTTCAAACAAAAAAAACTCAATTAAAATCGGTTCATTAGTTTAGGAGCTACAATGCCACAGACAGATACACAGATATACACGTCAAACTTATAACACCCCTCTTTTTGGGTCGGGGGCTAAAAAGAAACTATTAAATTGAAACAAATCTGACAATTGGTAATGCACGCGACTACTTCAAGTTGTTAGAGTCACATTAAAACAAATTAAGAAACTTTTTCATAAACTGTTTATTTAAAGAAAACAACGGTATTTCACCACAACATTTTCCAGCTTTTAGGTAGATCTGAATAAATACAGCCCCAAATGTACAACCTTGTACATTTAAAGATACAATAAACAAAATGTATCGTTGTAATATACTTGGTTTCTGAGAACTCTGTAAAGTAATGAAGAATATCTGGGTGTGATTCAGAATTTGTGAGTAGAGTAATATATAATTAATATAAAACTTGGCCAATTTTTATTTAAAACCATTTTATACTACTCACTTTATTTATTATACCTATGTGTAGTATAAAATTATATTTCACCTTCAGTATTTTGCCAGGTGGTAGAACTATCCACCCTCAAAGACGTTGCTTCCTGATTGGCGCTCTGCCAAGAGAAGTGGAAGATTTTCTGCGAATGAGGCACTTATACAAACTTTGATAAAGAAACGTAATGTAAGCTATTGTTGTCTTGTTTCATAAAACAATTCAGTTCTAAGTTTAACTTTTTTCAGATTACGTCATCAGAACATCCAAGATGGGCAAACCTATTATAGAGAAGGGTAACTACAAATTCTACAGACATAGTAATTTTAAAAGTGAGAGTGCAAAAAGTTTCTTCTACTGCAGTAAATATTCAATCGTTGGCTGTCGAGCATCCATTACTTGTATTGCCAATGAAATTGTTAAAATAAATGATAGACATAATCATTAATAATTCTAATGTTGTATAAAAGATTTTAATATAAATAAAATTTATATTCCACTAACATAGCATGTTACACATAAGACATACACAGAAGACGGGCAGCAGCGTCTCTGAACCGTTTGACATCTTACTGCGATCGCCAACCCGCCTGCCAAGCGTGGCGATTATGGCAATTCCTCCCAAATGTTTGGGAGAGGCCCTTGCCCAGCAGTGGGATCCCTACGGGCTACTAAAAAAAAAAAACATAGCATGTTTGGTCGGTTTTCTTCAGTGTTTGGTTAAATAATTATAAATCATAAAGACGTTTTCAAGTTGAATGATTTAATAAAGGTTCTTAAATTTTAATTTTCAGGCATCATTCTCACAGAGTCAAGGCTTGGGAAACCAATCATTACTATCGGGAAGTACAGGTTCTACAGACACAGTAGCTATAAGAGGAATAATGGTAGAATTCTTTGGATCTGTAGCAAAACCTACATGGGTTGCAGAGCCTCAGTCAACTGCTTCAATAACATGATTATCAGAATGAATAATGTGCATAATCATTAACGTTTTATCATTATTATAAGAAATATAATTTTCTATCATTTTACATTTCATTCCTGTTAACTAATCTGTTTAAGTAATGCATATAAAGTTATATTTATTTCGATGTATTAAAAATCTAAATTATGATCTCAAAGATTTTAGTTTTGTTTCTCTGTCTATTATATTTTTCAACCAACTATATCCATATCCATACTAATATTATAAATGCGAAAGTGTGTCTGTCGGTCTGTCCATCTGTCTGTCTGTCTGTCTGTCTGCTACGTTTTCACGGCCCAACCGCTGAACCGATTTTAATGAAATTTGGTACAGACTTGGGATACATCCCGGGGAAGGACATAGGCTACTTTTTATCCCGGAAAATCAAAGAGTTCCTACGGGATTTAAAAAAATCGCAATCCACGCGGGCGAAGCCGCGGGCATCCCCTAGTTATTATTATAAATGTGAGTGTGTCTATCTGTCTGTCTGCTAGCTTTTCACGGCCCATCAGTCATCGATTATGATGAGGTACGGAGTTAGCTTACAGTTAGCTACTCGGAAAATCAAAGAGTTCCCACGGGATTCTTAAAGTCGCATCTGTTTAACCGATTTATATGACATTTAGTACAGAGGTGGTTTGCATCCCCGTAACTGACATAGACAACTTTTATCCCGAAAAATGAAAAGGTTCCTACGGAATTTTGTGCTGATGAATGATTTGAAAATCATGTGTGAATCGGAATGCGCATTAAGATTTGCCGGTAAGGTTCTCTATGATAAATCACAATAACGCATAGCTGAGCCACTGAGCCTTTCAATTATAACGCCCAGGCAGGACTCAATAAAACAAGTAATTTAGAAGCTATGGTAGAATAAAGAAACTTACAAACATACATGAACCATGAAAACATTATACTTACTTCTGTTTTTGAGTCGTGTAAAAATATGGAAATTTCAAGATCATAGGTAGCATAAGAAGTACCTAGTGTCCTGTAGAGTTAGGTACATAAAATAACACAAATATAGAATTTTTAAGGCGATTTTGAGAGTAATTAATGTCACATGTTTTCCAGCAATATTTTCAACATCACGTCGAGGTAATCCCGTCATACAGATTGGGAACTATCGGTACAGTCGGCACTCTAAGTATAATGGCTTGAAAGCCAAAGTCCTATGGCCGTGTGTAAAATGGGGAGTCACAAACTGTAGGGCATCTCTCTTCACCATTGAAAACGAAATTGTAAGAGCTAAGAACCAGCATAATCATTTCTAGTTTTATTAGTAGGTATCGATTGGTTTTTAAATACACATTCGCAATAAGTAGTTTTTTCATTTCAATAACATTTATTCATTCTAATTTACTAGTATTTTCTCCATGATCATTGCTCAATCATCATTTATCAATAATCATATCCATTAATGCTGTTTAATAATATTTAATTAACCTACATTAGCGAAGTGTGTAGTTTTGTATTAAATTTGCATATATGAGTTGTGTCATTAACAGGGCTCTCTCCGTCACTCGTTTCATACAATCGTAGTTCCAATTTCATTTGAATATTAAGCAAGCAAAGTCCATGAAATTTTGCAGACATATTTTAGAAACTAATATCTGTGTCTGTGGTGTTATAGATTTTTCTAAAAATATGCAGTTTTAAAATTACAGGGGCTCCAAGATTTGTATGAAAATTTTAAGACCGCGTAACTTTGAAACCGAATATTTTAACAGAAATCTGGAAAACCACAGACATAGATATTAGTTTCTAGAATATGTCTGCAAAATTTCATGGACTTCGGTTGCTTAATATTCAAATGAAATTGGAACTACGATTGTATGAAACGAGTGCAAACGAGTGACGGAGAGAGCCCTCTTACTCAACTTGATTGTCGTTATCTATTGTGCTGTATTCATTAGTATTAAGTTAATTATTAAATACTTTATTTATACTACCATAATTTAATGTAGATTCTACATTATCACAATATAAAGCCATGTATTGATCTTTTTCGCTACTTATTCTTTGTTGTGTATGATCCAAATTTGTCTTTCAGGACCAGTGTTTTCATTATCAAAGTTTGGGAAACCCGTCATATTGATTGGAGAGTACCGATACAACAAATGCTGTCGCGCCAAAGGTCCTAAGGCCCAATGGGTCTGCAGCAAATGGAGTCGAGGCTGCAGGGCTTCGATAACAACGTTTGAAAATGAAATCATTAAGACCAATCCTAATCATATCCACAAAGGCTAAAAGTAACTTAAAGTGTTGTTTTTAAATTTACTGCTGTTCTAATAGTTCTGTTAATTTAGTAGAAATGATTTTCGTTTTTCGGGTGTGGTCATCTACTTTGGCATGACTGCCAATTTAATCTAATGTAAGATAATTTTCTCTAAATATATCTTATTTTAGTATTTTTAATAATTTGCAATTCCCCTTAATGTTTTTTCTTACAAATGAATCAAATATAACTCCTTCATCATCATCATCATTATTCAACATTATCATCTTAACCTATCGCCGGCTCATTACCGAGCACGGATCTGTTTTTAAATAAAAAGGGTTATTTACATTAATGTACTTTAAATAAACCTTAACTGTTCACATAGGATACGTATTACGAGTTCATATATTGTGTGTTATAGCTAAACTTTCATTCCTAAAGCTAGTATATGTTTATTTTAACTACAGATTTTGTTTTAATTAACATTTTATAATATTAAAGAAAATTAACTAAGTATGCATATTTATGAGTATGAGTTCTCTTCATTAAGTTAATCTAGGCTCATATTGGACATTCATTTCACCGATATTCCAGTTATCATATTCGTATTGTATGATTAAGATCAATATGCTTAGTATAAGATTTTACATACATATCTCCAACCAACATAGAGTTCAAGTGCCGAAACACTTTAGTGTTGAAATAAAATGGACCTTAACCGCCTTGTTTTATACTTATACGAGTATCTACAGCCATCACTCCAAGTGGTAACGTTATGAAAAAATCGGTGCTATTGAATTTTTAACTTTAAATCAAACAGTTAGGCTCATTTTACTTTGACGTTTTCGAAATTCGAAACACAACATATCAACGTTGGCGAGATGTAAAATTTTATACTAAGCACACAGATTTTATAAATTTTTCTATAAGTTTTTTTATTTCTTCAGGTTTTCAGCCCGAATTCAGTTTGTCTAAATTCGGAAAACCTGTTATCGTGGTGGGTCCATACAGATATAACCGTCGCAGCAAATGCAAGGGTTCTAGGGTTCAATGGTTATGCAACAGGTGGAGTTATGGATGCAGGGCGTCTATTATCACCATGGACGGATGTGTTATAAAAACCAATAATTATCATGATCATTGATGAATTACTCAGATACACTTTTTTACTCTAGTCGTAAATAATTGAGGAGCTGGTGCACAAAACGGTGTATTTCACTTGTGATCAAAATACTCTTTTTTCTTTCAAATCTGAACTCATTTCCAATTCCAAGCAAAAAGGCCTATAACTGTATTGTAATTTAAGCCCATGTTTTCGATTTCTGAATCCAAACTTGATCTCATGTTCTAACAAAACGGCCTAAAACCACAGTATAAGGAGAGACAGTAGTTCGACGCCTTTGATCTCGTGGCAAATGACGACCACGGCGATTCTTCAATATAGGTCCCGTTTGGGTCCCGTAGTATAAAATTAGTAGGGACGTCTCGGGTCGCTCCCTTACCACACGAATGCTATGCCTAATTGACTTTATCGAACCTCTGTGCTATTGTGCTAAAACTATGCTTAAATTGAGTACCTCAGTTCGTGGTTTCAATCTAAAGGTCAAATTATAGTCAAGTTTCAACAGCTTTCATTCGGGTTTTTTGCTCCTCTTGTAAAATTTTATTTCGTGAAATTACACCGTTTTGTTCGCCAGCTCTTCATTTATGATATAAATAGATCTTTTTCCTTTTATAGAAAAAAGTCTACAAATAAATGGTATGAATTACTTGATTACTAAATATAATATCTGATTGATATTTAAAATTGATGATCTTTTGATTATGACTATGATCTGAATTGTGCTATGAATACAATTTAATCACGATTGCAGCTTTTGCCTATTTTTTTGACTACAAAGTGGTTTTAGTGATTAGACCGCCTGCGTGTAATGTTTCCTATTTGTCTGTGTTCTTTGTTAGTAATGTAATATTTTGTGTGGCAATAAAGAATTTAACTATTTATCTGTCTATCTATATATCTATTCTATCTATCTATAAAGGTCAGATGGTCATTGTTTCGCAATTAATAAAATTTTACATAGTTTATAATATTTCAGCTCTACAGTTTACACTGTCGAAATACGGAAAACCAGTTATGTTAATGGGGAAATATAGATATAACAGACATAGTCGATGCAAAGGTTCAAGAGCTCAATGGTTGTGTTGTAAATGGAGCACAACTAACTGCAGAGCATCTGTTACAACTAACGACAGGATTGTAATCAAAACTAATAATTTGCATAATCACTGACGATGAAAAGGCGCTCGTGCCTAATGAAGAAGAAAAGAGAGACAATAAAGGATTAACTAACCCATTAAAATTATTTATGGAGTTTTAATAGGTACTTTTCGATCAAAAAAACTACTTTTAAGTGTGATTAAACTATTAAGATAGCAAAAAGTGACAAGTGGAAAAGTCCAATATTTTAGTTAACACTTTATAAGAGTTGCACTGTGATGTTTATTAATTGATTTTATTAAAAGTAATTATTGATTATATAATTTTTTTTTTTTTTCGAAATCATCGCTACTTCAATCTTAGTATATATTTTAAAATTGGAATTTGGGTTTGATGAAAATTCTTCATCATGTTCGTTAAACTTTTTAGATTAAACTATACTTACTCTATTCATGGCAAAAAGTAAATATAGCTCTTTATTACGTAATCCCATACAAATGACAGAGCCAAAAATATCTACCAGTGGGCGTTAACCATTTTGAAACACCAACCAATCACAATAGAAACCATGTTTTCGAATTGAATTTCGAATGCAAGAAACAGTTAAAAATTATTTTGCTATAATCCGCCAACAGCAAGATAATTTTTAAGATTCAAGATTATAGCAAAATAATTTTTAACTGTTTCTTGCTAAACATGAACTTCCGCAAAGTAACGCCTGATTCTATCCAATATGAATTTCGAATGTTTTTTTTTAAAACGTGTTTGTGATTGGTTGGTGACTGAAACTGGTTAACGCCCACTAAGATTGTTGGCTCTGTCATCTCTGAGATTTATAAAATAATCTGTGGTGTGCATTTTTAGAGCCGACGATGACTACTTCTAGATTCGGTAGACCAGTTATACAAATAGGTATTTATCGATACAACAAAAGGACCTGCTGTAAAGGCCCCAGAGTTCAATGGCTTTGTTGTAGATGGTCCACGTACGGCTGCAGAGCATCCGTTACTACCGTTGACGATGTTATCATTAAAGCTTCTAATAAACATAATCATTAAAAACTACAATCAAATATGGCGTCAGAATAAGCAGAGCGTGGTTTAATACTGAGATGTAGGAACTTACATGAAATAAAAATAAGAAGATTGATAAAATAGAAATTTTTATAAAATTATAGAACTTATATAGCCTCACATATGAATAAAGATGATTGCGATATAAAAATATGTAGAAATAAGCTTATGCAATACGGGGTTCCTTGATTTAACCAAAGAAATAAAGGTACCTATTGAGTTTGTAATTGACTAAAGTGTTAAAATTGATATAATTTTGATCTTCGAATACAATAATGCTTAAGTTGTTGAAACAAAACTTGCGCGCATAAAATTAACACAGGGTAATTATAAATTTACTAATAAAATAAATAATTATTATATATAATAGTCTGTTTGCGTCCATTGCTGGGCATAGGCCTTCCTGACAGCGCGATACTATACACGGTCCTCCGCCTTCCTCATCCATCTTCTTCCCGCTGACTTCTTGTCGTCAGCCCAGTGGGTTGGAGGTCGTTTCACACTGCACTTGCTGGTACGCGGTCTCTACTCCTGGACATGTCTGCCCTAGCAACAATCGGTCCTGCAACTATCATGGCCTGCCCACTGTCACTGCAGCTTGCTAATTCGTTGAGCTATGTCATTTTAATGCTCCTACGGATTTCCTCATCATTAATTCAGCCCGCAATATAGCCCGCTCCAGCTGACTTTGGGCAAGGCCATCAGTCAGTGTCCACATTTCCCTCTTTTATTTGAGTGTAATCTTGTTATCTTTTTCTTATTTCTTTTTTTAGAGCCAAAATTCACATTATCCAGATACGGTAGACCAGTGATCATGATCGGGCAGTACCGATATAACAAAAGGTCACGAAGCACCGGTCCAAGGGTACAATGGCAGTGTTGCAAGAAGTCAAGTACCTTCTGCAGAGCATCTGTTACTACATTTGAACGTGAAATTGTGAAGTTTACCAATGAACATAATCATTAAATCATGAAAAAGAGCATTTTACTGCACACACATAAGGAAGAAGAAAAAGAAATTATACGCAAGGTAGCGTCTATTACTACAACCGGAATGAAAACAAGTAAAATGAAAACTTCATTTGACTACACGTATGAAGAAAATAAGAAGTAATATCTTCAAAAGTACAATGGCACTACCAGATTATATCTACATTCAAACGTGAAACTGTGACGCTTACTCAACATAACCATTAAATTAGGGATAATTATTCCATACTAGCTGATGCCCGCGACTTCGTTCGCGTGGATGAAGGTTTTTTAAAAATCCCGTGGCAACTCTTTGATTTTCCGGGATAAAAAGTAGCCTATGTGCTAATCCAGGGTATAATCTATCTCCATTCTAAATTTCAGCCAAATCCGTCCAGTAGTTTTTGCGTGAAGGAGTAACAAACATACACACACACACACACACACACACACATACAAACTTTCGCCTTTATAATATTAGTGTGACGCTACCAACATCCACAAAAATATTAAGTATATCTTTTGGTATGACCTTATTGAAGATTATTTATTGTATATAATATTATTAAAGAAATAGTAAAATATTTTTCATTAGAAAGCTGTATTATTAAACTGCATTCATACCTAGCCAGTTCGTCAAAATCAGCGGAGTGGCCGAGAGAGTATTGTAAGCTCAATACTGTGTTACAATTATTATTTGTAATCGTACGTCTATAACTTCATAATTTCAGGCTTTATCAATGCTCAGCACTTATTAGGCTACCGGCGAATCTCCCAATGTATACCTCATAAGTTAACGAAAATTCAAAAATTTAAAATTAGAAAAAAGAAGGACGGAGACCATGTCAGAATAACAAAAGAAGTGATGAGAAAGGAATGCAGGATCTGCAGAAGAAATAAGAAGAGGACAAGCACAGCATACGAGTGCAAAGCATGTGATGAATCCCCAGGGTATTGCACAAAATGCTTTTTCGAGGTCCATCCAGGATAGTGTTTCTATATTTCAACACACAAATAAGCTATTTTACGAGGATTCAGAATAGACAAAAGCTTATATTAAGCTAATACTCAAAGTGTCTCTTCGAATATTAAGTGTTCTTTTGTTTGGTCTGTAAGACTATTAATCCATACGGTTGTTTTATTAATTACTGTTTCATTGAAATAATCAATTTTGAGTAACGTTAAATAATAATACAATAAAACACGTTCAACACTTTTATTTTTATTTTTATAAATTATGTAATTTTTAATATAACATTGTTTCGTATGGATAATATTTGTTAAATCAATCTATTCCATGTTTAAAACTCTTTAAGACGCAAGTACATATATTTTGATACTTTTTGATTTCTTGAATCTCTGTATGCTGGCAAATATAACATTCTTGAATCCTTTTTGCTACCTGTTTGTAAAGCTGACATTTTACTCGCTCATTTTCTTCCACTCTGCTCATCCTCTGAGTAAAATTATTTTCTAATTCACTACTACAATCTAAATAACAATGGGAAATATTTATGTTCTAATTACATTAGGGCGGCTGCAGGGGGTGCGAAATGAAACAGCAGTTCCTTATCCTAATATTTTTATTACTCGAGATTTACATATTATAAACTAAGTATATCTAACATAAAAAATCCTAATTGCTCCGCCGATTTGTGGCGGAGGCTTCTAAAGCTAATTGTGATATGCAGTCCTCGCGCATGGTGATCGCGAATTTCACGCGTCAGGTGTTAGGTTCCGCGGCGACTATGGGAACGGTTAGCAGGTACGTCTAGCGTTGCGGCCTGACTATGCCTGCGTAACATTCTGTTTCGATGTTTTCCAGAACCATATTTTGGACTGTCGAAGTGTGGGTACCCCGTGCTTGAGATCGGAAGATACAGATACAATCGTAGGAGTTCGTGCAAAGGTCCTAGAGCGCAATGGAGATGTTATAAATGGAGTTCAGGATGCAGGGCGTCTGTTATCACATACAATAATGAAATTGTTAGCGTTAAGGATACGGAGCATACACATTAGTAAAGAAACACAAGGAATAAGAGCCAGCGCGTGCGGACCTTCGTTATTTTATAAAAGCTGAAAGTTTCTCTGCGTATTGTCCCCAACACAGGGAAGAATGATCATGCTTACATCGACTAAATACCGAATAAAGCCGTTACATTCTATACTTAGAATGTGTAAATTATTCATAATTATGAACCTTTTTCCACTAGAGCTTAGATAAGGTTGAACTATGAATTTTCATAGCTGAACCTATCTGAAGTTGCCTTCAAACTACGGAATATAATATATAAATATCGCTCACCCTACTTTTATGTTAAGTGTGAACAGTGACATTTAAAAGTAGGGTAAGCGATGTTTATATGTTATATTATATTCCGTAGTTTGAAATCAACCTTACAGAATATTAAAGTTGTCATCATTATTTCGTCAATGCGTTCAAATATATCTCGTGAACTAAAAATCTTGTGTTTTATTAAATTGTTATCTAACTTTTAATGAAAATTGTGCCTAGGATACTTTCTGATGATAAACTGTCTTACATCACAGGTAATATTATGTTGTATTTATTATCTGTATTTCTTTATAGTAATGTTCACGGTATCAAGATTTGGCAAGCCGGTACTTGAGGTAGATAAATACCGGTACAACGTGGACAACAAGTCGAATGGTTATAGATCCCTGTGGCGCTGCAATAAAAGAAGATATCTTGGATGTAAAGCTTCGCTGACGACGCTTGGCAATAGGGTTGTTATGTTTACTAACGGACATAATCATTGATTAAATTACTTTCTAAAGAGGGGTGTATTTGTAGTGCGCTCTTAACAAATGTAAAGTAAAAGCAACTAGGTCAAAATATCGATATCTCAAAATCATCGTATGAATCGTGGTACGTACCCGTTATTTACATTATAAAAAGTAGTATGGCTCTCATTTGAATACTAACCAATCAAACTCAGTGAAATTTTGTATATACGTTCTAGGAATTAATTATATTTATTTGTGGTTTTCCAGATTTTCGTTAATAGATTCAATTTTAAAGTTACACCGTATCAAATATTGTACAAATCTTAACTACAAAGTTAGTAGTTTTTACGAGAATCTGACAAACCACAGGCATAGAAATTAGATTCTAGAACGTGTCTACAAAATAACATCGAGTTTATTTCTCTTAAGAGGGGTCTCTCCGTCACTCGCTTCATACAAACGTAGTTCCAATTTCATTAGACACAGATATTAGTTTCTAGAATATGTCTGCAAACATGGACTTTGGTTGCTTAATATTCAAATGAAATTGGAACTACGATTGTATGAAGCGAGTGACGGAGAGAGCCCTGTTAATTATATTATTGCATTGTTAAATATAAGGAACAATAACGACTGCGATAGTTAAAAACTGTGTAACAGTTGTTGACGCCCACCTCCAGATTGAGAAGTTATGTACAAAAGATGTGTGTGTATAGTCTGTGTAATATATACTGTGTTTGCGTGCGTGCGTGTATGTGTGTCTGTATGTGTGTGCGTGTATAT
The DNA here is from genome assembly GCF_905333055.1 of Maniola jurtina. Lineage (NCBI taxonomy): Eukaryota > Metazoa > Arthropoda > Insecta > Lepidoptera > Nymphalidae > Maniola > Maniola jurtina. The sequence goes on from NC_060038.1 coordinate 12,234,011, forward strand.
GGTTTTTTGTGTGTTCGTTGATTCACAGGGTAAATGTTTGTCATAATTTACTTTGTAGAATATTATTGGGATAGTATAACAGAAATGTTGACTTACTAGTTCTAGTTCTGCAGGATTTGATCTGACATACTACATTAGGTAATTGGTTAATATTCAAATGAAAACCAAACTGCGTTTGTATGGAGCGAGTGACGGAGAGACTGTCGTTAGTATTAGATAAGTTAAAATATTTTTTTGTGCTTGCGTTCGACGACAATCATGAGGTAAAGTTGTAGCGCGCTTTTCATATCAGAAAAGTTCGAGCTGAAAATTGCTTTCGAAAATATTACATAGGTAAATTAAAGTTTGATATAGTATTTATTTTTATTACCTTTTACTGAAATGTGATTTGAGAATTTTATTTTATCTTTTATATTTATATTATTTATTTTAACATGCTGTACAGTTATGCTAGTGTAAATTGTAATGTAATTTTTTGATGGAAAAAATGGTTGATTTAAACTTTTGTTTCAAAAACCTTTCCTACTTTATAAACGATTGATTGAGTGTTTTATATTGGTATTATTGTTGTACGATTGCAGTGTAGTGTGCAACATTCTAGCAAATAAATTATTCATTTTACTTTAGTATTATTGACGCTGGTTGTTTTTTGTTCTTGACTACGTTGAAGTATCTATCCATGACTTTTAGCGATGCAAAATTTGCTTCTCCTACATCTGGTTTGGCCAGTTAAACTTGTTTTTCTGGTAAACTATTTATCAAATTACATCCTCTTTTACTTTCAGCTTTTTACCTTCTACCTGCTACGCTAGGATTTTTCTTATAGTTGACCAATTACGAATGTGCGTGCTGGGTCATGAATGGTCATGAATCATTACGATCATAGGGTTGTGAGAACGCCGCAGAAGTCATTATCGATAAAGGCTCCCTCTTCCCTTGCTCTTTATAACCTGTTATCGACTATCGGTAAAAGCTTTTTTTACTGTGACACACAACACCAGAGCATCAGGTTCCAGTTACAGAAGGCTTGTAAGTGCGAGCAAGAGGTCTGATAAAAATGATTTATGACCCAGTTCGTACTTTCGTAATGGTTTAACTATAGCGATCTTTTTTTTATGTTTTCTCTGTATACCATTAAGTACCCATAATTTTGTTTCAATATGAAATCTCTACCCTAATTATGTTAGATTATATTTATATTATACTAGCTGATGCCCGCAGCTTCGCCCGCGTGGATTGGTCAGATCCCCTGCAGCATCAGGATTGAGGAGTTGGAATTCAAATTTTTTATAAAACAATGTCGCAAAGTTCCTCTATTGATTAAAAAAAAAATTACGCAAATCGGTTCAGAAATCTCAGAGATTTCGGTGTACATAGGTAGAAAAACATAACTCCTTTTTTGAAAGTCGGTTAAAAAAGTAGCCTATGTTACACCCTGGTCAATCCTCTACTTGTCTGTGAAAATCCCGTCAAAATCGGTTCAGCCGTTCCAAAGATTAGCCTTTTCAAACAGACAGACAGACAGACAGACAAAAATGTTAAAAACGTGTGATTCAGTTAAGGTATCGTTCAAATAACCCTATGAGCTTAATATGAGGTAGTTATTTCGAAATTACAGACAGACACTCCAATTTTATTTATTAGTATAGATTTATTATAATCTATCAAAGTTCTCTTATCCAGATGCAGTTTTCACGGCATCGAGACTTGGAAAGCCCTTACTTGAATTGGGTATGTACCGGTACAACATGCATAGGGAGTTGAGGGGCAACATATTGCAGTGGCTTTGTCATAAGAGAAGATCACTTGGATGTAAAGCGGGGTTGAAGACAAATGCCAGAACCATTGTTTTGTTTACTCATGAACATAATCATTGAGTAAATTTTCTATTTGACCATTTGTAGGTACCATTTGTTTGTGAAATTTCCGATGCGTGTGCCCGCAACGCACAAATCCGCGACGCGACGATGACCTTTCAGTTCTGCAGTAGATGGATCCATTTTAATTTATAGATCTTCTTGGCTGCAATCAGATCTGCTTGCAAGTGATGGCGCAGCCTTGTATGGATCGCGCTTGCCTCTTTACTCTTGACTTGAACGTACCTTTTTTACCCGACTGCGGCAAAGCCAAAAGGAAGGGTTATGATTTTAGCAGTCTATGTATATATTTATTTATGTATTAATTAAAAGCGGAGAGGAAAACGTAGCGTTAGGCTTCATTGTAACATTTTGAATTAAAACATGTTAGAACTCAATCTTCGATTATATCATTTACTAATTTACGATGGGAATCATTGCTGCTCCATTCTGTTAGAAATTGCGCAGCTATGATTTACATCATCATTATCATCAGCCATATCATATGATCAGCCACACACGGTCCTCAGCCTTCCTCTTCCAGCCACTTCCCGCCAGCCGCTTTATATCGTCGGTCCATCGTGCTGGAGGGCGTCCCACACTACGCTTGCATATACGTGGTCTCTACTCAAGGACTTTCCGGTTCCAACGGCCATCACCTCTACCACAGGCGTGGCCTGCCCACTGTCCTTTCAGCTTGCTAAGCTTCACATATTATATTAAACCTGCTAGCAAAATAATATTTAGGAGACTGTTAGTAGGTACTGTTGTATAATTTGCGTGCCAGGGACCCACAAATTTTGCGCATCGTGGCATAGAAGCTCTATTCTATTAAAAGGCAGTACATATTTCCCAGGTCTAAAAATCTCGGAGTCGGAATATGGAGTGTCATTTCTCAACTTCGGCGGGTACAAGTACATGTTTCAAAAGCACGTGAAACCCAACATATCGCAGTGGCGCTGCATTGAAAAATCATTGGGATGCAAAGCCGGGCTGGAGACGTTAAACGAAAAGATTGTTGTGTTTAGTCATAGTCATAATCATTGATCAAATTATTTACCTCGGACCATTTTGCGTGACAGACGGTTAAATTCACATGACGGTTACCGTTAAACTTTGAACGCGGATTAAAAGCAAAAGTAGATTTAACAATAAGAAATCGGTATCTAACCTCCTTGATTAAGGTTAAAAGTAAAATTTTGATCCAAGGTTAACATACCCTGATTTGTGTAACCCATTTTGCTTTTATAGACGGTCGAAGTCTAACAGTAACCGTGGCGTTACTTTAACCGTGGAACTGAGATAAAAAATAATTTCTCGGATGCAACCGAACTAGCGACGGTTGGCGAAAAGATTATTTTGTTTAGTCATAAGTAGCCACTATCATTGATTAAATTACTCGTTTGGCTGTTGTTTTTTACTCTTTTTTCAAAGACTTGCGCTAGATCAAAATCATGCAGTCGCGAAGTTGGAGTGCTCTAGCCTAAATGCCTCTTCGCCCTTTTCTTCATTCAAGTGCGTGGCAGGAAACAGGGACGCCGGAAGGGCGTTCCAGAAAAAGATTCGTGTCAGAAATGTTGAACAATAAACGTTTCGTGCGAGTAGATTGAATGTCGACTACAGGATGCCAATGTTAATGTTTCTCGCTGTTCTTTGGTAGAACGATGAAGGAGGAACAAGATATTACGAAAGGGTTAACGTCAGCCACGTTATCCAAGAGTTTTACTTCAGTAGCACACCGACGCTTGCGCATGCGGTTGCGAAATTATTGACGCCTTTTCCCCATTTCTTTTCCATTCCATTTCTGAACAAAGAAATTGGTTGTCTGTAAAGTCGGTTTACTGACGATAGTTGAACGTGACAACAAAGGCCGATTGTGCTTCTTTGTCGCTCGTTCCGCGCTCTCGCTTGCACTTCAAGCCTTACATGGAACGCCTCAGAGCGAGGTAACGCCGCATGAGTCATATTTTTTCGTGCGTGCAGCCGGCTCTATCGAATTATAAGACGTTGTCACGTCAAAAGTAAGTAAACAACTGAAAAACATACTTTGCATGCCATACGCAAATTATACTCATTAATAAGCTGATTAACTATTGAAATTGAGTGAATCTTGTTTTCGTAACCTAAAATTTTGCACCGGGAACGTATTTTTATGTTAAACGTCACCGGTAGAACTCGCTCTGTTGATGGAGATTTCTCCAAAAGTGATGAAGGTATTTCTACAGATAATGATTTGCTTATTATGTCTTCTATGCTATTATAATTTAATTAATGTGCGATGCTGCTTTTTATCATGGAATGGTTTTAGACATTGTACTGGCAGCTTTTAATTATTACCTTTCTTTATAATATCGACAGGAGTAATTTGTTTTCTACAGAAGTAATAAGCATGGCTATTTTTGGTATTTTTTGCAGGTATGGTAGATAAAAGGCGATCAGAGATAGAAAAAATAAAACGTTTAAGAGAACTAAAGAAGGTTTGGATTCGAAAGAAGAGAGAAAAAATGACCGAAGCAGAACTGGAAGGAAGACGTCAAAAAGATAAAGAAAGATATAAAAAAATGAAAGAAGCTGGGAAAATAAAATCAATTAAAGACTACCCATCAAGAATACAAAAGCAATAAGAAAAAGTTGGCGAGAGCGTGCACAAACTCATCGTAATAAATCAAAGAAGTGAAAGCTACTGAACAGAGAATTGTGAAAGAAGATAGTTCAGTTTCACAGAGATCAAAGTTTCAAAGATCAACAGCATCTTCCTTGGGTCGAAGACTTACGAATAAAAAATAGACAAAAACTCAAACTAGAAAATATGCAGTATATATCTCAGTCTTTGTATCTCTTGTTAAAATAGGTGTAACAGGGAAACGCAGGCCTTTTAACCAAAATATAATAATTAATATGAAGACGAAAAAAATGATATTTCGTAATTATTCTACTTTCTGGCTCTTATTCTATAGGAATTAATTTCTGTAGAATATTTTCCTTGATTTTTTAGATATTTTTTATCTGTGTTTCCCCTACCTGAAATTGATATGATAACGCCAAATACCTTTAAACTGATTATAATAATTTTATTTTTATTTTTTGTATGCTTACTTATATGAGTAGTTTTAAGAAAATTCCTGTCACTCGTGACGAAATTCATGTCTCTCGACCTGTCGTATGATAAAACCAAAATATGCAATTTTTATAACATTATTGTGATTGATCTCTAGTTCAATATTCGAGATGATTGTTACATTAAAACTTATTATAATAACCCAATAAAAAGTTGATAGTGTAAAAAAGAAATTTTATTTTTTATTTCTATCATTCAGTAGAATGACCCAATTAAGTAAAAAATAAACAAACCATTTCATTTTTTATCTCCCTACGGACAAAAGCGCGTCGACAACGGATACTTCCCGTGCGTGATATTAGCCGTGTAGTCCGAAGGGATGTGGGTTTAATAAAACTGCCATGTACCTTCCAAGTTTCCATCTTAGATTGCATCATCACTTACCACCAGGTGAGATCGCAGTCAAGTGCTAGCTTGTAATTTACTAAAAAATCTGAAAACTGTACTTTTATTTTTAATTTTGAATTTAGTAGGTATCTACTATGTTTAAGACAACTGTATATTTCCATGCCAGCTTGGCGTGGTAATGCTGGACCAATGTACTATTATGTATTCATGCCTTTATGTATATCTGTATGAGAAAATAAATAAAATTGAATTGAATTGAATTATATTTCTTTGCAGTTAGTTACACGGTGTCCAAATTCGGGAAGCCAGTGATCCAACTGGGCAACTACCGATACAACATGCACTCGCAGTCGAAAGCAGGGTCGAACAGAACCCGGTGGCATTGCCATAAGAGGAGAACATCTGGATGCAAAGCCGCGTTGACCACGGTTCATAATGAGATCGTGGTGTGCAGCCTTGATCATAATCATTGATAATAATATAACAATTGATTATTTTACTTAGGCTGAAACAAATTGGAAAACTATACCTAAATCAGAATATCTGGCTGAATGCGTGTGTTAAAAAAGGATCTAGTCGATTTGTGCCATTTTGTCACTCTACCCGTCTCTAAGTGATAATCTCTATAGAGATAAGTGCTTCCCTGTCCACTTTTTCTTTATTTTTATTTTTATGGTTACAACTTTCTGGTACAAATTAAAAAAAAATTGCCCTGGAGTTGCCTCAACTCGGCGCACTGCGACTCTAATGTATCACTAATGTATTACACTATCACACTAATATTATAGAGATGAAAGTTTATATGTAAGTATGTATGTGTGTGTATGTTTGTTACTTCTTCACGCAATAACTAGTTGACGGATTTGGCTGAAATTTAGAAGGGAGATAGATAATATCCTGGATTAGCACATAGGCTACTTACATCCTGGAAAATCAAAGGGATCCTACGGGATTTCGAAAAACTCGGCATCGGCTAGTTAATGATATAGTATGATAATAAATGATAAGGACACGTGTGCAATGATAAAAAATATAGGTAATTAAAATAATGTTAGTGCAAACGTTTGTATTTTAGCTCGATTTTAGTTAAATTAAAATAGCATTCTTGAATTTTAATACAATGTGTATAAGTACCTACTTACTTCTATATTTTTCATTTTTCCATCTTTTCTAGTATATAAATTAAATTTTGAACATTGTATTCATTGCATATTTTCAAAATTTGCACTGTTTTTTCTTCTGTACTCAGATCATGTTTTATTGTTTACAACTTAATTTTCACTTTTACTTGCATACAAAAAATTAATTGTTTTTTTTCATCCATACTTAATACTTAATTACTTAATAATATTATAAATGCGAAAGTTTGTCTGTCTGTATGTCTGCTACGTTATCACGGTCCAACCGCTGAACCGATTTGAATGAAATTTGGTATAGACATGGGATACATCCCGGGGAAGGACATAGGCTACTTTTTATCACGGAAAATCAAAGAGTTCCCACGGGATTTTAAAAAACCAGAAAACCACGCGGGCGAAGCCGCGGGCATCCTCTAGTAGTATAAAAAGTAGCTACAGTAGTAGTAGTTTGATTTAAAATTCTAACCCGAACCTTAAAAGCTGTAAAAGTGTTAATCTTTCCAATGACTAATCCTATAAAACGACTTGCTTAGCCTAAGATGTTTAGGTACCGAAATGAGATCAAAACGCATTTACTTTTTTGAAAAAATTTGATCAAATAATTTCCCATTACATATAGGTACGTGTATAGTAAAACTTCATAAATGCTTTGAGTTTATAGAATTATTTCTTGATCAGCTCCAACATGTTTTATCATTTCGGCATAAATAAATAAGAAAATCTGAGCTATTACCTAAATATAGCTGAGTTTCAAAAAAGACTCGGCCCCATTCTTCTCCGTAGGTATGCGTCAAACCTTAGAGTTTAATTAAAACGTGCTTTTAGATCATTTCTTCACAACGTCAAGATGTGGTCGTCCAGTACTCCAAGTGGGTGGTTATAGGTACCACAGAAACAACAGAAGCAAGGGGACAAAGGCAGTCTGGTTCTGTGGCAAGAGAAGGAGGAAGGTTGCATGCCGTGCTTCCGTCACTTTGGTTGATAATACCATTGTTTGCTATAACCATTCGCACACTCATCCACCTTATTTTTAGATTAATAAATAAAATATTTTTTTAATAAAATAATAAATTTTTATTTTTTATTTTTATTTCTTTATTTTATTTATTTTACTTAAAAACTATGTTAGTATAACTTATAAATAATCCATATCCATACTTCCATATACTTAAATACTAAGATTATAAATGCGAAAGTGTGTCTGTCTGTCTGCTACGTTTTCACGGTTCAACCGCTGAACCGATTTTAATGAATTTTGGTACAGTGTTAGCTTACAGCCGCAGCCCGAGGACGGACATAGGCTACTTTTTATCCCGAAAAAGAAATACCTAAGTCCACGCGGACGGAGTCCCGGGTATCATCTAAGTAGTTAAAAGTAAATAAAATATCGGTCAAATGCGGGTCGTCGTCCGTGTGCGCGTACGCAAACATTGTTAATGCACTACTACATCGAGGGAGTTCCAACATCACCCTGAAGGCGTTATCAATCCATTCTACTATTATTAAATGTGAACGTGCGTCTGTCTGGTACATGGTATTATACAGTTGTCATTTAATTCCGTAAGTTACTTACGTGAGTAAAACTTACAGGTATAATGGCGGCCTTAATTATTAATGATGAGTAAGCATTGAGTAAGCCGTGACAGCATCGTGGTTAAGATGTCGGCTTTCTATTCGTTAGGCCCTGGTTCGATTCCGGGCACACGCCTTTAACTTTTCGAAGCTATGTGCGTTTTAAGAAACTATTTAACGGTGAAGGAAAACCTCGTGAGAAACGGATTGCAGTGTATATAATACGTCACGGTTTGATAGGAAAACAGGAGGACACAAGGAGTCGTTGCCGCTCCACTCCGTAGGTGTGCGTTATGCCTAACTAAAACAATAATTTGTAATTCGTTTCAGTGGCAGTAGTGACGTTCACGACAACAAAACGTGGATGTACAGTGTTGAACATAGGGAAACACACTTACTCCAGAAAAGCAAGAGCCCAGAATGCCCCATGGTACTGCAAGAAGGCAGGCTGCCGAGCTTCAGTGTTAGTGTGCGTCATATCATCTATAGTAGAGTTCAAGAATACTCACAACCACAGTTAGAGCTACAAATTGTTAACGTGCTACGCGACGCGGTGTGATGCGGCGCGGCAAATATCACATCACACTTAATTAACACTTATAAAGGCGAAAGTTTGTGTGTAGGTATGTATGTGTGTGTGTTTGTCACTCTTTTACGCAAAAACTACTGGACGGATTGGACTGAAATTTAGAATGGAGATAGATTATACCCTGGATTAGCACATAGGCTACTTTTTATCCCAGAAAATCAAAGAGTTCCTACGGGATTTTGAAAAATCTAAATCCACGCGGACGAAGTCGCAGGCGTCAGCTGGAAGTTCTTATGAGTTTGTATGTAGCAAGGCGCACTTGAGCGACGCGGCAGGCAGCTACGCGCCGCTTCGCATCGCTCAACGCAAATGCGTTTGTAGCTTAAGGATTTTCGTGCACTCTTTGCCCACATACAAAACCTACATACGCTTGTGCACTAATTTGATTCGTATTTTGACGGATCCTTATAAATACAAACCAAATTAGTGCACAAGCGTATAAGCGTACATACAATATGACGGCCACTACGCATCGTATTTTTACGAGAACGAATATGAATGGAATACAAATGAGTGCACAAATGTCATAAAAATTAGACGGTTAATCAGAAGTGATCGTTTTTAACCCCTGACCTAAAAAGAGGGGTGTTATAAGTTTGACGTGTGTATCTGTGTGTCTGTGTATCTGTGTATCTGTCTGTGGCATCGTATCTCCTAAACTAAGGAACCGATTTTAATTTAGTTTTTTTTGTTTGAAAAGTGGCTTGATCGAGAGTGTTCTTAGCTATAATCCAAGAAAATCGGTTCAGCCGTTTGAAAGTTATCAGCTCTTTTCTAGTTACTGTAACCTTAACTTGTCGGGGATGTTATAAATTTTTAATTTACACTTGTTACGATTTGCGATGAATGGTGATGAATGAAGAACAGTGAACAGCATTCCAATTAAACAATTTAATTTATAATGTTATTATTAGTTTATTATATACATATTGATTTTAGATTAATCATTTTTTTGTATTATAATAGGGTCTTGGACTGTAGTAAGAGAAAATAGAAGAATTTGTGCGGAAAATATTTTTGATAAAAAATTGAAAAATATTTGTCGTGTTCGCCTTGTGACGTTAATAAAATTAATAATGTTAAAGGTAAATAAAGATCTATTTATCCTAGAGAATTCTAGCCCCATAACCTACCGTTATACAAAACATCACATCATTACTACAGGCCAAGCCCCTATTAATTTATAACTTCTAAAAGCCACATTGGGAAATTTTACATTCATAATTTGGCGTAAATTTTAAAGTTATATTAAATGAAATATTTTTGATATCAAACAAAAGCTTTTGATTAAGTAAACAAAACCCAAACATATTATAAAACTCTAGGTAGGCAAAGTTTATACAATTAAATTTTAAAAAGTGAAGAAAAATTCGTACGCTTTTACGCGGCGTTTACGTACCTTTCGATACCTACGAGCGTGATTCAAAAAATGGGGCCCTTATTTTATTGATTAATTTTTCCATTCCATCAGCCTGTATGCGTCCACTGCTAGACATAGGCCTTTCCAAATGCGCGCCACCAAACTCGGTTATTTATTAGTAGTATTTAATTGGAATGTCCTTAAAAGTCAGCATTTAATTTAAATGTCTTAAAAAGTAGTCAGTATTTAATTGAAATGTTATGAAAAGTAGTCATTACTTAATTGAAATGTTATGAAAAGTAGTCATTACTTAATTGAAATGTTATGAAAAGTAGTCATTACTTAATTGAAATGTTATAAAAAGCAGTCATTACTGCTAAATGAATTGAATTGAATTAATTGAAATGCCGTAAAAATTTGTCAGAACTTAATTGAAATGTGAAAGAGGCAGTATTCAAAAGGCTCTGTAGCAATAAAAATATTTGTAATATACTGTTGCTTATAATATGTTATCACTTATCACCTTTCTACGTTACAGGATACTTTTCAATATCAGAAAAAGGAAAACGTATACTAGAATTGGGTGGTTACCGATACTATCTAAATAGTAGTAGCGGCACAAAAGCTATTTGGTATTGCAGTAGGTATTACAGAAAACCCAGATGCCAATCTTCCATCCTTGTTGTTGATAATGTTATTATTCATATAAAGAATGATCATAACCACTAAAGGTATATCTAAAGACCGGCATCTTCAAGGTTAAGAAGCCTTTTTCAAGCAGTTCTAAAAATTTATGTGATTGTGGCAGCAAGAGTATGCAGTATCGGGCGCATCGAAGAAAAGCTGATAACGTCAGCAGAGATCTATGCTGACGCAACCTCTGCGCGTCTAATGCTGTAGATATTATGTTTTATGCTAAGATAGCTGAGATTTTAGATTGTTGTAAATCCTGTGGGAACTCTTTAATTTTCTAAGAAAGTTATATACGAGTATGTTAGTCTAGATTTTGTCAAGATCGGTTCAATGATTAACCCGTAAAAAAGTATCAAATAGACAAAGAGAGGTACTTTCCTATATAAAGATAAAATGGTTTCTATCTGCCCAATCTCCTTGAGTTTGATCTGTGCTTATTAAAAGTTAAGTGCAAGTTTTGAAATGCAAAAAAAAAAACAATGTTAATCAAAATCATAATCCGAACTCGGTTGCCGAAACCAATCGCACGAAATACGTCAGTCTTAATCGATTCAGTCGATATTTAATAAAATACACTTGAAGAATTATATCGTTTTATTAAACCTCAAGATTTCTATACCTAGAAGTTTTTCAATTCGTATTATTCTATAAAAATATGATTTTTTGAGAAGCGTGCTATCAAGGATCTTATAATTTTGTAAGGCGTTATTTCGTTTTCTCTTAGGTTTTTTATCTCTTTCCATCTTTTCAATTTTATTTTTAACTAAGTATAATTTCTAATAAATTTTATACTTTTTCATAATCACATAATTCTCTTAATTTGCTTGAACAAAATCTCTAAACTTAGCTAGATTCATCCTTTTATAACGTTTTGTGTAGAAAAGGACTACATTTAGATTTTAGTTTAATTTAGATATTTGGGCACTAATCTTTGTCAATAATAGTAATAATAATCAGTTAAAAAATAAATGACGTTTCTATATCTTTAATTTTTTTTTCATTATTTTCTTATAGCACCCCAGTTTACATCGACAATCAATGGGAGGCCCGTACTACAAATTGGATACTATAGATACTACAGAAATAATAGGAGTAGAGGACGAAAAGCCACATGGTTCTGTGCAAGGAATAGCAGCAAACCTGGATGTAAAGCCTCCGTGATCGTAGTTGACGGGATGATCATTGATGTCAAGAATGAACACAATCATTGATACAAAAAATAACGTATTATTACCTCATATATTCTATATACAAATACTATATAGTCTAGAAGACTCATTGGTGACGAAGCACTGATTAAAACTAAACTCCAAAGTTTAGAACATCGGCGTAAAGTTGCCAGTCTATCGGTATTAGAGAGAGTGTGCACAAGAACTCTTTGACCTGGTTCCTCCTTCACCTTTCTACCATCGTACTGCCAGGCATCGTCAAGGTCTGCATCCGTACGTAGTCGAAATTCCTCGAATACGTACGAAACGATTTGCTTCCTCTTTCCTAATTCGAACCGCTAGGATATTGAACGCCCTTCCGGCGTCAGTTTTCCCTTCCACCTATAATATGGGTACTTTCAAGTCAAGAGGGCAACTTCTAGGCAAGCGCGCTCCATCTTAGGCTGCATCATCACTTGCTAGCAGGTCTGATTGCAGCGAAGCGCTAGTCTATATAATTTAAAAAAAAAATATTTTATATAATACTACAGATTTGATATCTAAGTTTCTATAGACACAAAAGAAGATAATGAAGAAAAGCCAGTAAACCTGGATGTAAAGTCTCCGTGAACGTAATTGACGGAATGATCTTGACATCAAGAATGAGCGCAATCATTGATTAAACAAATAATTTATTAACACCTAGTATATTTTGTATTGATTTGATGTCTAAAGTTTTATAGACAAAAAGAAGTCAACGAAGAAAAGTCAGCCTCCGTGATCGTTGTTGACGGGATTACCATTGATGTCAACAATGAACTCAATCATTGATACATAAAAGAATGTATTATCTAGCATATTTTATGTAGTACTACAAATTTGATAGATATGGGTTTTATAGAAACAAAGAATTCATCAAAGAAAAACCAGTAAACCTGAATGTAAAGGCTCCGTGATTGTTGTTGACGAAATGTTCATTGATGGCAAGAATGAACACAATCATTGAAATAGAAAAAAGGATTTTTATGCAGCATTTATAACAGATTTTATATTTGATTGAGACAGTATAAGTTAACAAAAGAAAGGAGTTGATGTTATGAATGTTTTTAATATTGCCTTATGTCCAATATTATATATGAATCTATGGCAAGAATTATATTAATTGATTATTTCAGTGCAAAAAACAACAGCAAAATAATGTAATAAAGAAAGAGGATGTTAATGCCATTAAAGTGAATATTATTATGATTAAACAATGGTTTTTTTCAAAGTCAAAGTCAAAATCATTTATTCAAAGTAGGTACAATTGTACTATGGTCGAAATAGTTAAACTTGTACAATATAGTGGTGATAATTAATTACGTTACTTAAAACTAAAGCTACGAGGGTTCCAAACGCGCCCAAGTCTGAGAAGAGCCCATAACAAACTCAGCTTTAAACTAAGTGGTATACGTTCGGTATATATTTATTTTAACGTACAAAAATTCAACTATTTTTTTCTGTTTTAGTACACAGATTCACTACAACAAGGTTCGGTAAGCCTGCCATCCAGGTTGGGAGGTTCCGATTTAACAAGAACAACCGCAGTGTTGGCCCCAGGGCTCTATGGGTCTGTTGTAGAGTCAGTTCTGGATGCCGAGCTACTATCACCACTATCAACGATATTATTGTTAAGGAAAAAACTCTTCATAATCATTGATTTAACAAAAAAAAAAAAAAACGAAGACCCCTAAAAGTCAAGTCATTTATTCAAATTGGATACTATTGTACACTTTCTGATTGTCAAACGATGTAGTGGTGATAAATATTTACGTTACCTCAAAACTAAACTTACGAGGGTTCCAAACGCGCCCAAGTCTGAGAAGCCCACAACAAACTCAGCTGGTTATCCTCTTTTTATTATCACCACTTTACAAAAAGTAAAAATTCTCGCTGCGATAGAGACTGGAGGCAGAGACGAGAGACAGAGACGCGCGACTTCGAACATCACTTGGCTGAAGGCCGCGATTACACTTGTAAGTCTTACTAACGTAAGTAAATTTTTCAACTTACGTAAGTTGTAAGAGTATACGATAAACTACTTATAATAGTGTTTACAATAGTAAGTTAATTATCCAAGCTATTTATTTAAGTAAAACTTACTTTCGAGTTGAGCCTCTGTGTATGCCGATTGTAGATTAATGACCTATCCTAATGTGAGGAACGTCATTCGAGCGTAGCAACGCTGACGCCTAACTAACGGCCGCGTCAGTGTCCATCTCTACCATTGCACAACTGTCGCGGCATCACTCATCACTGATACGACAAACGCTCGATTTGAAAGTCCATCTTTTTTTTATAAAAGAATATTAGCCAAGTTAATCATGACTAATACTCCCCTTTCCCCTTCAATTAAGCGTAAAGCTTGTACTAGGAGAGGGTACGAAAATAATGCAACGGGTGGGGTTTGAACCGCCGACCTTTCAGAATTCAGTCCGCTCCTCAACCGTTGAGCTATCGAGGCTTTAAGCACTATTATATTACAGAAAGCTCTCGCGCGTCTCTGTTTCAGCGCGAATTTATACCTATTTTAAGGCTTCATTTGGATCAGGGATGTGCGTAAAATCTATCAGTAGAATCGCTTCAGTTTCAAACGTAAATAGGTTCATTGCAGCTCTGGTGGAAAAGGCGTGTTTCATTATAAATCGTTCGCTACGCGTCTGCACCGATCTTTGGTGAATAGGCCTTATTAAGGATGTCGCAAACTATTTTGAGGGTTGTAAAGATTTATTTACCTTAGGTGTCTTTTAACTTACTTCATAAAAGGAAGGCGATTTTTTCGCGTCGAAATACGATGTGTTAGTTTATTCATGTAATCTTTAAATATTGGTGTCATCTATTTTTTTTGTTTTTGTAATCATAAATTAGGTTTACACTTTTATTGGATTGGAATACTAGAATAGAACAATAAAAATTATTGTTAGGTACTAAAAGGGAAAAATTTGATGTCATATTAATATTGTTTGATTTTTCTAAATTTGTTTGCACGCCAAAAAATAATAACTTTAAATTATAGTTATAAGTGATAACGATATTTTTAGAATTTTTACTTTATTGATATAATTAAATGCACAAAATATAGATTACTTTCGAGATTATTTATGAGTTTAATTTCTTATTGTAGTTTTAGTAAAACCTACCAAATTAAATATACTACGTAAGATTGACTTGGTTCTACAATTTTTACCTTGTCTATTGAAATAATTTTTCAGGATAGTGTTTTGTTATTAACAACTAGAGAATGCCCGCGACTTCGTCTGCGTGGATTTAGGTTGTAGAGATCCCGTGGGAACTGTTTGATTTTCCGGGATAAAAAGTTGCCTATGTCAATTACAGGGACGCAAGCTACCTCGGTACTAAATTTCATACAAATCGGTTAAGCGGATGGGTTTTTGGGAATCCCGTGGGAACTCTTTGATTTTCCGGGATAAAATATAGTCTATGTCCGTCCCCGGGATATAAGCTAACCCTGTGCCAATTATCATTAGAATCGGCTAAACTTTTGGGCTGTGAAAAGGTAGCAGACAGACAGACACACTTTCGCATTTATAATATTAGTATGGATTAAGTATCAGTAGCAACACCCAAATCCGTACAAACAAAGTACTGCCCAATAGGCGGCTGTCCTGTGTCTCGTAGTCGCGCGTTGCAATCTCCCGTCACACTTTTGTTGCGCGTCATGGTTGTAAGCCGTAAATTAGTATAATTCCTTACGTCTTTTCAGTTTGAGGCTGATATCCCACCAGAGATGGGCTATGCTACGTTGTTATTGATGTGTGTGATGACCAAAAATCATTTTCATTGCGCGAGATAGCTTAGCATTGGTAGAAATGGGGCCAATGAAGTTATGTTTTTATATGAAGGGATGAGAGCTACGGATGCGAAAGTGGTATAGGCTGTAGTCCCGTGCTCTCCCTACCGTCGATGCATCGCTTAGCTTGAGTGGCACATGTACCTAACCCAGCCAACTCGCTGCGGAGTAATAATAACTAAGTATACCGCTTAGCATTACTGGAAATGGTCACATACTTACGTAACTTAGCTTTTTTTTAAAAAAAAGAATAATAATCATGTTAAATGACTAATATACCCTTTTCCCCTCAAACTAAGCGTCAAGCTTGTGCTAGGAGTAGGTACGACAATAGTGCAACGGGCCGCCAACCTTTCGGTTTTCAGTCCACTCATTTAACCGTTGAGCTGTTAAGGCTATTAAAGCTTTGAATTTCTCACAGCTGCATTGAATTTCACATCTCAGGTGGAAAAAGTTCACAAGTGTAAATTAAAAATTTATAACACCCCCGACAAGTGAAGGTTACAGTAACTAGAAAAGAGCTGATAACTTTCAAACGGCTGAACCGATTTTCTTGGATTATAGCTAAGAACACTCTCGATCAAGCCACCTTTCAAACGAAAAAAACTAAATTAAAATCGGTTCATTAGTTTAGGAGCTATAAAGCCACAGATACACAGATTTTTGGGTTCGGGGGTTAAAAACAGCCATAGACATGCCAGTTGAACTAATGTCAAGTTTTTCTACAGAACTGATGATTGTGTACACCAAGCGCGGGAAACCTCTTCTCATAATCGGCAACTGTAAGTACAATTGCAAACACACCATCGGTGCTAAGACCTACTGGGTCTGCAATCAGGCACCACAAGGATGCAGGGTTTCTGTGGTCACATTCGACAATGTGATTATTAAAACCAAGAATATTCACAATCATTAACTTTCTATACCTATGTTTTTCTTTGTGATTTTATTTTGATTATAAATTGTGATCATTAATTTTCTTAACACTTTTGAGCCTTTTGATTTTAAGTTTATATAAAATGCTAGTTTTTTCTATTATGATTATTATTATTTAAGTTTATCACATCATCGGTCCACAAGAATGCAGGATCACGTTGGTGATCTCCCACTAAGATTATTAAAAGTTTTTATAAAATTCTATTTTCTAATTGATCATTTTTATGATTGTGACCATGTTATCATTATTTAAGTTTATCACACCATCGACCCACATCGATGAAGGATCTCGCTAGTGATATTCGACTAAGTGGTTAATTTTACTATCTGAAGAATCTCAGATTCATTGTTTATAATTTTTTCAAAAATTTTCATTTTGCTAACAGAAATTATGAGAAGTGTGTATATTTTTTTAATAAAATTTTATTTTGGATAACAAAAGTATGCCGATGCATTGTTTTATTTTTGACTTAGTATAACGTAAATATGAAATAAAACAATTTTTTTTAAATCACATATTTATTAAAATTTAATTATTGCGAATTACATGAAAAATTATTATATTAAAACACGTTCTTGTTAAAATAATCATGAATAATATGTTTTTTTAACAATTTTTTTTTTTCATTTTTGCAGTACAATTTGGCGTCTCCCACAGAGGTAACCCGATAGTAATGGTTGGTTCACACAGGTTCAAACGGACGTCGTCATACGGTGTCAAAACTTGGTGGCATTGCGTCAAGCGATCGGCCAACGGATGTTCCGCCAGTGTTAGCTTGATCAAGGACCATGTTTATAAACTCAATATGAACCATAACCATTTCTAGAACATGTGCACCCCCAGGAAGTTCTCCTTTACATGTCTGTCAAGACTAGTGGTGTCAAAAAATAATTTATCTATAATACATATTCAATATAGAAAAATATTCAGGATATTAGATTTTCATTAAACCCCATATTAAATACAAAATATAGTAATTTAAAAAAAATAGAAATTCTTACTAGCATTAGAATTGCTTTTAAATTTGACGAGGCGCTTGCTAAAGATACAGCTACGATCTAACGTCACAACTCACAACAGTAAATAATAAAAATATTGGATATTGCGTAACTGTTACATCATTTTTAGTATTTTGCCTATCTAACCCGAGATTGGTTCGAATGTGGAATACTGCGATAGAATAAATTATTTATCTAGGTTTTCGTATTCTATTAAATCAGGACTGCAGTTTATTTATTTGTCAACGTGAGTGTCGATAATTATTTTGAATGTGGATAATTTAATGTTTCGTTTTTCGTAGATAGATTTGTGTCGTGCGTTAGTTATTATTTATAGGTTAGGTAGTTAGGTACGTAAAGTGGTAGTTACTAGTTGATCTTTTTGGAAATATGTGCATCATTTTATAACACGTATGAATTAGCTACTATGTTTTCTTTTTAAGTAGTAAGTAGTAAATACCTATCTACTTAGTGTTTATGTGGTTAATTCTTGCAACTCAACTTCAGATTAGTTTTTCTAACCGATTGAGTTGAAATTTGAAACAGTAATCAGATATTTAACTTCGATTACAATGCAATAATTATGGTACCATATCGGTGGTTTGATGATGGAACCGGGTGGGCATAAAATTTCTCAACTTCTGAACAGGGTAACTCGGTCGTGTTTGGTCTCGTTGGATTTGCCTTGACAAGTACTCTAGAGTGAATATAGATCATATCCAGAATCTCATGATGGAGCTGGAAGGTGGCCATAGAATCCAAGTGTCCGTTATAGCTTCGGCGTGCTTGGCCTGTTAGATTTTTGTACCTGTTTTAGCGTGATGAAATAATTTCAATTGACATAGTTAATAATATTTTCAATGTACCTATTGACAAACTTGTACCTACTTTCTTAAGTTCGGGATTTCTCTATGTTTTTCAGGGTTCTGTATCGGAAGGGTGCTAACAACGAGAACCTATTATTTGTTTTTGTAACTGTAACCTTGTAGCTGTACTAATAAATATACTATAAAATATAGGTAGGTATATTTATTCAAGTAAACTTTTACATTTTACAAGTGCTTTTGAATCGTTAAGAAACTCGGCGGTTGCTCTTTTCAAGTGTTCAGTTGTTTATTAACCCCCGACCCAAAAAGAGGGGCGCTATAAGTTTGACTTGTGTATCTGTCTGTGGCATCGTAGCTCCTAAACTAATGAACCGATTTTAATTTAGTTTTTTTTTGTTTGAAATGTGGCTTGATCGAAAGTGTTCTTGAAGTGAAGTGAAGCTATAATCCAAGAAAATCGATTCAGCCGTATGAAAGTTTTATCATTATCGTATGAAACAATAAATAAAAATCTGTTTTAGAATGTACAAGTAAAGCTCTTTCATATGATACTCCACTAGGTATAGTATCTTACTTGTGCTATAAAACCTACCTACCTGCCAAATTTCATGATTGTAGGTGAACGGGAAGTACAATTAAATAAAAATCTGTTTTAGAATGTACATTGTACAGGTGACTACTAGGCTACGTAAGACCTACCTGCCTGCCAAATTTCATGATTGTAGGTCTAGGTTCTTGACAGACACGACGGACGGACGGACAAACAAACAGACAGACAACAAAGTGATCCTAAATGAACTTTTAAGTACGCCTAGTGTGTGAACTAGACAGTCCTAAGCCTGTAAAAGTATGAAGGGAAGTTCAATTTTTTTTTATTTTTTTTAGGAATATATTCTATCGTAAAAAATATTCAATATTTTTAAGTAACTAGCGTTAGTATTAAGATATGTAAATGTAACCATATTTGACACCTCTAGTCAAGACCCGTCAAGGGAATCAAAACCTATGGACTACTTCTCGTTAACCTAGTAGTTAGTATGAAATTTGGCTGGTGGAAATAGCACAATAATTCGGCTATAGAAAAATCGGCCAAGTGCGAGACTCGCACTTAGCCAAGACTCGCGCACCGAGGGTTCCGTACTCGGGTATTTTTTTCGACATTTTTTTTTGACGGAACCCTAAAAATCCGGAAAACGGGAAAGCATAAAAATGACTAAACTGGTATTTATTGTACGATGGTACATAACCAGTTTTTTAAATTGGTCGTCACTAATCTGGCTATGACAAGTCACGTGTTAAAGGACCAGCAATTGCTTTATTTAACGAATCAACATTGGATCTGCGTCTGTCAACATGATTTTAATATTAAATTGAAAATTGATTGTATTAGAGGTGCAATATACTTATTTATTGGTGAAGACTTAGATTTCTTTTGATGGTTATGAGTTCATTAAACATAATAATCGATACAATACTTAGCCCTTAAAAATAAATATAAGTATTCTTATTTGTACCGTTATGCATTTAAAAAGAAAGCATAGTTATAATTATTGCTACAATTATTATATGCATAGATAGAAATATATTTTTCTTTTTTAAATTATAATATTTTCAAAGTGCCTTTTTAACTATTAATCAAATAAAAATGTAACATTATAAAATATTTGTTAAGTAGTATATTGATTGATTTACGTAGATTGGTAGATTTACGTATGTATCCATAAAATAATGAATATAAATAGTATTGAAAGAATGATTTTTATTTATGACTCTAAAATTTTGTCCGTCGCAATTATTTATATTTGGTTATATTAATTTAACGCATGGTGGCGCGCTCTTTAGAAGGCATATGTCCAGCAGTGGACCCAAACAGGTTGATTGATATTAATTCAACGATTTCAGCTTTACTATTCAATATATACCTATGGTTCAAACAATAGTAAATTTTAAATTAAAACCATTGTTTTTAGTTTAGTTTTGCTATTGACACTGCAAGTAGATCACTGTTAACATTAGCATGCCGATGACGCGACCTTCAAGTTTTCATTCATCCCAAAATCGCCCAACTCGACTAAAAAAGTCTATTTTCATTGTTTCTTCGCAGGCCTAGTCCCCTTTTACTCAACGACCCGTTATGGTAATCCTCTGCTAATCATCGATCCATACCGATTCAACAAACGCAGCGATAGTAGGGGTCCGAAAACTAGCTGGGTCTGTGTCAAAAAGGACAGTCAGTGCCGTGCCACAGTGATGACTTTGGACAACATGATCATCAGATACAATAATATTCATAATCATTGATTTACAATAATTACTCCCTCACTTGAGTAAGGTTATGTAAAGTATCAGCAAGAGTTATAAAATGATCATCTTTACTGATAGTAAAAGTATAACTGGATTTAGCGCTTGGCTACAATAATTAGACCTGCTGTCAAGTGATGTACCAATCACACTAATATTATAAAGGCGAAAGTTTGTTTGTATGTGTGTGTGTGTGTGTGTGTGTGTGTGTGTGTGTATGTTTGTTACTCCTTCACGCAAAAACTACTGGACGGATTTGTCTGAAATTTAGATTGGAGATAGATAATATCCGGGATTAGCACATAGGCTACTTTTAATCCCGGAAAATCAAAGAGTTCCCACGGGATTTCAAAAAACCTAAATCCACGCGGGCGAAGTCACGGGCATCGGCTAGTTGTAATATAATATATGGAATAGGTAAGACAGCCCGGGTTAAACCGAGTCAGCTCAACTAGTACCGAAACAAAAATGAAATAGAGACACGCCTAAGACTTCTTTAGCTAATGTTATTTTTTCTAGTCGACCTAAAACTATTTTGTATTTATTTCAAGAGTTATTTTGTTATTACTATTTTATTAATAATTAGTTTTATTGTAGTTGAAAATATTGTACAAACTATTTCCATTAAATAATATATAAAAAGCTCAGAAACCGTGAACTTTGACCGATTATTCTGGAAAACCTTATTTTCTTATCCCTTTTTGGTAACAAATGGGTGAAGGCGATCGTATGTGGAATTTTACACCATAAGTAGTTATATTGCATTTAAAAGAAAACCTTTGAAACAAAGTCTTCAAAACGTCTGAATTTATTTAAATGGAATTGTGACTTCTTTTTAACCAACTTCAAAAATTCACATTCTTAATTCAGTGCATATTTTTTAATAACGTATTTAATCAAACAGTCCATTCAAATGTATATTTTATATTTTTAATTAAAAATACAATATGAAATTTTTTCTAAAGTCATTTTTTATTGTAAACTCGGTGATAGCTTTTTAAAGTTGGTTTTTTTTTTTAAATTAAAATTTACCTTAAAAATTTAAAATGATTGTAACCCCTTTCTATTTTCAGCATTTTTTGGTTACACCACCGGTGGAAAAAGATGCTTGGACATAGGCAAACAAAGGTTCACTTTACACCAAAATGAGGGCGCCAAAATCAGATGGCGGTGTGTCAAGAAGACTTCAGGATGTCCCGCGTTTGTGACCACTATTGATAATGTCATAATAAGGGTACGACAGGTGCATAATCACAACTAATTTAGGTTTACAGAAACAGACACGCCTCTTAAAAGTTAAGGATATTAAGTAAAAATGTTGGAATTTGTCCCATTGGTCCATAATATAGTAAACACAAAAACTCCTCAATCATTAACAATAAGAAGGGTTTCAGATTAGCATTTTTTACACGTACAAGCTCAGTGGATCGCAACAAGTCAAGCAATTTCCATTAAAATAAGTTGATTGAAGTAAGATTTCAAATAATTAATTATTTTTGGTTAGATTCTAGCCTACTCTAGATAGGAGAATAATAAATGTGACCTCATATATTAGGACTTAGATTACTTAATTGCTACTATGAATGTGCAATGTTCATTATAATATAATATTATGAATGAATGATATTATAAATGATAATATTGTGTTGGGTAACGGCAATAAAAAAAAGTTACAATAATTAAGTTACACCGTGATAATAAATTCATGTCACTAAAAAAATTAACTTATTTTTAGTCAACACTAAAATTGTTAATTCCAGGTGATAGTGACAAAATTATGGACAAAGGGTAATTTAGTTTAAATTATTATATTTAATTTTTATTTATTAACAGCCTGAATTTCTGCTACGCTGACGTTGTTCGCGTATTATTCATAATCCATACTTCCATTATAAATGCGAAAGTGTGTCTGTCTGTCTGTCTGTCTGCTACGTCTTCACGGCCCAACCGCTGAACCGATTTTAATGAAATTTGGTACAGACATGGGATACATCCCGGGGAAGGACATAGGCTACTTTTTATCCCGAAAAATCAAAGAGTTCCCATGGGATCTAAAAAAATCGAAATCCACGCGGGCATCCCCTAGTTATTCATAATTAATATACGATACTGTTGAGAGGAGTTGATTCGTAGCACTCTCCAAACAAACGTAGTTTGGCTTTTCGATGAAATTTTGTACCCAGATTTCCGTAAAAATATTTTTTTTCAAAGTTACACGGGTTTAAGGATTTACATACAAATCTAAACCGTGTAAGGTTAAAACTAGATATTTTTACGGATATCTGGCAAACCAACAGACGCAGATATTAGTTTCAAGAACGTCTCTACAAAATGTAATTGTGCTTGATTGGTTAGTATTCAAATGAGAACCAAACTACGTTTGTGTGGAGAGCGCTGGAGAGCGCGCTAGGGAAACTTCTCTTAATATCACAGAATGTGAATTCCTTTGCGGACCGAGGTATTCGACCAAAATCAGTATAGAAGGGATTCAGGTTTAAGGGTAAACAGCATTTTATGTTAAAAACAATTTTAATTCAATATTGTATTCTATATATTATTTTTTTCACAAACTATTACTATGAGATGTTAAGGGCTGTATCAGCCTTTTAGTGTGTGTAATGTGTATATTTGAAAATATGTGAGAATTTGTGTGTGCGTGTTTGCATACACGTGCAAGTGAAAATGCCCCCTGAATACGTTTACCCCAACGCGCTTGGCGAAGGCATTCGGCGAACGTCATGGCGTATATTTGCGATGCTAACACTGGCTGACTTGCAAATCAGTAGGTTTTCATACACACATCAAAAGATTCTGTCGCTATTTACAAACAGTAAAACATGTTAGCCAACTCGCTGAAAACGTTTGGCCAACGTGAACTTCAGGTATAATTAGTGTAAAGTAGCACTATAAAAATATTATGAGTAATATATTATTATGTTTGATAAAGAGAAACAAAGATGTAAAATTTAACAAATGAGAATAACAGAGTGATGTACAGATGTATTAAATTGTATATAATGTATAAGTTTATTTGATTTTAGTGGTCCTTACACTCAAAAGAAAATTAACACTTATAATATTATAACATGGGTGCCTATTAGTCCGTTTTTCTGTCACTCCTGTTTTATTCAGAAACTATTTTTTTTTTTTAAATTACTACTATGTAATATGAGCACGCTCTATGTTTGCACGATAAAAAGTAGGTACAATTGTTTTTGAAGTAACGTGAAAAGTAAAAGTAGAAAATGGAGACTTTTGATTGGATTTTGTTACCTGAAAATGATCTAACCCACACATAGATCTAATTCTTAGATCAGTTAGATTCAAAGTTCAGACTTTGAAGTTGAATATTTAAAAACTAACTTTAGATAAACTAAAACTGGATACAACTAACTCTGGGTAAAACTAAGCCACACAGACTTGAAGTCTAACTTTAAATTAAAGCTCAGAATTTGAAGTTAATATCTAAAAACGAACTCCAAAAAAAGACGTTACCTGAAAGGATCCAACCCACACAGTCTATATCTTTTTCACGCAATAACTTCATTTCATTTTTTTTCAATTGTATTAATAAAAAAAAGAATTATACTATCTCGGATTATTAATTGGACACAATTTTATTAGTTTACAGGTTCCTTTTTTCTCTTTATTTTTCAGAGGTTATGTTCTTACCGACAAATGGCGGCAACAGGGTTTTAATTATTGATGGTAATCGGTATAATAAGAAGAGAACTAGTACTAGCCTTACAACTACTTGGTCGTGCATCAAGAGGAAAAAATTTAATTGTAGGAGCTCTGTGGTAACTGCTCTTGACGATATAATTGTAAAACATACTGGCCATAATCATTTTTAAAAACATCATATTATGGCCGCGTAAGTCGGCGGGTTCCCAACGAGTCACACAGTGTGGTATCGTTGGAAAATAAGAATTCATCTATTTTTAGGGTTCCGTACCTCAAAAGGAAAAACGGAACCCTTATAGGATCACTTTGTTGTCTGTCTGTCTGTCTGTCCGTCGTTTCTGTCAAGAAACCTAGAACTGCGAGAAGCTCCTTGTATACCTTTTAAGTAAACTGAGGATAAAGTATAGAAGAATTTACAAAATAATAACTTGGCCATTTGCGTGGGTGAATATGAAATAAAGTTTAAAAATTAAAATCACACAAACTGGATCAAGATTTTTTGAAAATACCTCCATGGATTAACTGTTAAGTATTTATATTATATAAACAAATTGTTAATATATTTTTTTGGTATCAGCATTCTAATTACTATACAAATCACGCGGGCATGATTTGTATAGTAATTAGATAAGGCTAGCTTGAAGTTTTATTGTAATATTTTCATTAAAGATCAGCAAAACATGATTGTTAATTTATTTCACTTCATAACGCGACAGGTCAAGAAAAGGTAGAGAGGAGGTTTTTTTTAAGGAACCATGGCGTCCATTTTAAAGAAAATACAAACTTCATTGCATAATTTTCAGAAAATAATTAAGATTAATAATTAAATAGTTAATTAAAAATAATTAATTCAGCTATTAGAAATAAACGTTGTTATGAAACATAGTCTCTACAAGTGTGAATTAAAAATTTATAACACCCCCGACAAGTGAAGGTTACAGTAACTAGAAAAGAGCTGATAACTTTCAAACGGTTGAACCGATTTTCTTGGACTATTCCGCGCCTACGATCCAAAGTATCCATAGACTTACAATTTTTTCGCTACGCTCAAGTATCTGAGTTTTCCAAAACATCATTTTCAAATAAATAATTATGTATCTAGGCAACATCCATCTTGACAGCTTGACATTTGTCAATTGACATAATTTTATGAACCTAACGGTTATCTAACCTTCTTTTCTACAAGAAAACTAGAAAAGAGCTGATAACTTTTAAACGGCTGAACCAATTTTTTTGGATTATAGCTAAGAACACTCTCGATCAAGCCACCTTTCGAACAAAAAAAAAGTAAATTAAAATTGGTTCATTCGTTTAGGCGCTACGATGCCACAGACAGATACACAGACACACAGATACACAGATACACACGTCAAACTTATAACACCCCTCTTTTTTGGTCGGGGGTTAGTAAACAGGAAGAGCTAGAATTATGGTTATCCAAGTTTTAAAGTTAATCTTCTGTTTCAATTTTAGATGTGACGTTTTTACCGACGTTACGTGGGAACAGGGTGTTGGTGCTCAATGGAAACAGGTATCGCAAGAAAAGGCAGCACAAAGCCAAGCACAAAGTGACGTGGATTTGCATCAAATATAGACATGGCTGTAGAAGTACCGTGGTCACCATAGACGATAAAATTACTGGACTCGGTTATGATCATAATCATTCTTAAGGACTTCGTCTGCGATGGCGTTTGCTGGCGCGCGTGCTGTGCTTGTTTGGAGTGTTTTTTTTGTTAAGAGTGGCTGGTTTTTGTGTTAGTTGGTGTTTTTTGGTGGTGGAGCTGACTGGGAAGCGCTCTAAAGGGTCGCCGCGCGTATGTCGGCGCGCGCCGGCGCAGACGGAGTCCATACTTGTATAAATTCAATAACTTGAAAATATCACAAACTTAACATTGGCTAATCAGAGTAAAGCCAGATTAAAGAAAAAAAAAATCATTCTTAATGGACTTACCTACAAGCAGCGATTGGACAAACGCAATGAGTCATCATCACCATCATCATCAACCGATAGACGTCCACTGCTGGGCATGATGTCTTGTAGGGATTTCCACACGCCATGGTCTTGCGCGTCTCGTATCCATGGAAGATATGAGGACTTAAGCAATTTGGTGACAACCCTGAAAACAGCTGATCGCGGAAAGGAACTCATAAAAAAATTGGTTGTCTGTAAAGTCGGTTTACTGACGATAGTTGAACGTGACAACAAATGCCGATTGTGCTTCTTTGTCGCTCGTTCCGCGCTCTCGCTTGCACTTCAAGCCTTACATGGAACGCCTCAGAGCGAGGTAACGCCGCATGAGTCATGTTTTTTCGTGCGTGCAGCCGGCTCTATCGAATTATAAGACGTTGTCACGTCAAAAACTTTTGTGAACTCGGTGGATTGTTTAAAGTTTAAACGTTTGTCAAGTAACAGAAACAACGAAATAATCTATGCCACTAATACTTAGTACTAATCTATTTGTTACGTTATATGGTTTATCAAGCACGCTGTACATAATACAATGCATATATTATAATTGTAAATATAATATAATATATTAATTGTTATAATAAATGTAACAATTTTCAAACTTTGTGAGATTCATGATTTTTCACATGCTCTCTGTGATCAGACAATATCTACTCCCTATCCCAAACTGAGTAGCCTCCAAGCCTCGATCACTGCAGATGCTGCATGCAAATGTTCATGGGCGATGGTAACCACTTTATGACTTTAACATCAGGTGACCGGTCTGATCGCTACTTTTATACTAAAAAATAAGTTTAGGGGTTTGATCAAATCACTGACTTTTTTCAGGAAGATGGCAAAATCAAATTGTCGCTTTAACACCTTCCGAGATTTGATCATATCCCGCTTTTTATCATTGCGCCGCCGTATAAAAAATAAGAATAATGTTGACCCTATTGTCTAACGGACCACTTACATTTTTTATACTCTTTTTCAGTACATTTCGTGACCTCAAGATATTATAGTAGTCGAGTGCTCATTTATAAGGGTCAACGCTATTACTTTAACCCTCCCAGCGCAGGATTGACAAAATCTTGGAGATGCTCCAAAAAGAAATGTCGAGTCAAGATCTATACCCGTAACGATAAAATGGTTGCTATATCTGAAGAACATAATCATTGATTTTATTTTAAGGCTAGACTAGACTTTTCCTGTAATCTTTAAGAGGGGTCTCTCCGTCACTCGCTCCATAACAAACTTAGTTCTAATTTCATTTGAATATTAAGCAACCAAAGTTCATGAAATTTTGCAGACATATTCTGGATTTAGATTTTTCTAAAAATATGTAGTTTAAAAATTACAGGGGCTCAAAGATTTGTATGTGAATTTTTAAGACCGTGTAACTTTGAAACCGAATATTTTAACAGAAATCTGGAAAACCACGGGCATAGATATTAGTTTCTAGAATATGTCTGCAAAATTTCATGGACTTTGGTTTGCTTAATATTCAAATGAAATTGGAACTACGATTGCACGGAGTAAGTGACGGAGAGAGCGCTGTTAAGTAATGTCAGTGTAAAACTCAATTTGAGAATAGGTATAAGATATATACTGCGAACGATATTGTGTAGCATTGTGTATAACAATAACAACATATGCCTAAACAATATTACTACTACTACTGTGTACTAGAGGATGCCCGCGGCTTCGCCCGCGTGGATATCGGTTTTTTAAATCCCGTAGAAACTCTTTGATTTTTCGGGATAAAAAGTAGCCTATGTCCTTCTCCAGGATGCATCCCAAGTCTGTACCTTTCATTAAAATCGGTTCAGCGGTTGGGCCGTGAAAACGTAGCAAACAGACAGACACACTTTCGCATTTATAATATTAGTATGGATTATGGGTATGGATAAGTAAATTACACGAAATTGAATTAAGTAAGTGAACAGTATGTTCTTTTTGAAAATAAATTTGTTTAAACCAATGTAGTGCTATTTTTTGTATATTTTTTTAAACTTTATGCGGAGTAGTTTCGGAGATTTTCATCTATTTTCTTAAACTGAAAACTTTTTTTTTAATTATAAAAAATATATTTGTGCCTATAACAAACCCTTTCATTATTGATATGTCAGACTGTATAGTTTGCAAATCTGTTCTATAAACCAATAGTTAATAATTGTCAGATGACGTGATCATCTCTCGATGTTCTGATTGGTCGACAACAGCACTCTCTGCTCCGCTTCAGTGTAAACGTAGCATAATCGTTGATTGTAAGTTGCCTTTGATATTTGCATGAAAATTCGCACGTAGGTCGTACTACGCCATTGAATATACGTTCGTATAAGACCACTTTCACACGGCATTAGCACCGCACGTTTTTTGGCTGGATATACATTACCGAATATTAGTGGCACTGCGCTCTCTTCGCGCTCTACCCCAAAAACGGTTGATTGTATGAAAAAAAAGTTCAAACAAAAATTGTAAAGAATATTATATTCTACAACTTTTATAATAAGTGCAAATCTCATTTAAGCAATAGGAACCGAGATATTCGTGAAAAATCGATTTTTATGACCTTTGACCTTCAATATCTTAAGACGCGGACACGATAGCATTTGTAATACAAATAAAAAAATTTGATAAAATAAAGTTTTGTACCAATTTACAGCTTATTATCTTTCATTCCGAGGTGAACCTCTTAATATGACTGGGCTAAATCGCAATTGTTTGATTGGCTGAATTTATGGTATTCTTGGCCACAGGTCTCTAGCTCTTAGACGAAATGAATTAAGTACGGGTTTTTTCTTATTTCCAGTATATTTCGAAGCCTCAAAACGTCAAGATGGTGGACGTATTCTGGTATACAATGGGCATCGTTACAATAAGCAATACGTTACGGGAAAGAAGACGTCCTGGCGATGCGTGAAACGGAACGCTGGATGCAAGAGCAGGATATGGACCGTTGAGGATGTCATTATTAATGTTATAAACGACCACGAACATTATAATTAACTTGCTTATGCCCGCATCTTTGTTCGCGTGGACTACTTTCAAACCCCTGTAGTGGTTGTCTACATCATAATAGCAAAATGAGAAGACAAGATATCTTGTCCTTATAAAATTTACGCACTATATTATATTAATTAAGTTTACTATTTAATTTAAAACAAGAACTAATTTTACGCAGATGTTAAAAATGTTTTTTTTATTTTTTATTTTGATCCCATTTTGATCCATGGTTAGTTTTTTGTAATATATTTTGATGTTATTTGTAATTTTTTTGTAAATAAGAAATGTCTTGCTTATTCTGCTTTTTTATTCATCACCTCTAGGTCTCCTCTCAGAATGAGAAAGGTTTAACATAGTTCACCAGGCAGGCCAAGTGCGGCTTGGCAGACTTCATACGCCTTTGGGAACATTTTAGTGATACTTTAAAACGATCATAATCCGAGAAGTTAGAGATGCCTGGAATCGAGATCTCAGGCTAAGCATAGTTCGCTTACGTCACACATGTGCAAGCATGGCTCATTTTTTGCGCAACGGATCAGCCCGGCTGTCCAGCGCGGAAATGCAGCCAGTATTCTTGGCACCATTCCATTGGGCATGATTTATATAGTAATTTGATAGGGCTTTAAGTTTTATTGTAATATTTTGCATAAATTAAAAAAACCTAATAAAAAAAGTATGGCTATTTAATTTTTCCTTTTATTTTCAGCGTACTTCGAAACGACGAAAGTGGGTGGCCGAGTTTTGATAGTTGACGGTGAACGATATAACATGCAGTCAGTCAGTGGGGTCAAAACCTCTTGGAGGTGTATCAAGAGGAATGTTGGCTGTAAGAGCAGAGTGTGGACGATAGACGATAACATTGTTTATATTAGTAATGAACATCAACATAACGCGACTAGGGTATCGAAAAATAAGCATTCGTAACGCCTAATCTACATTTTGTGATACAAGATGTCAACCGGAACTCTTTGCAATGACAGCCTTTCCACACTTGTAATGAAATATACTTTTATTTTATTTAAATAAACGTTTTTCGCTTTAATTTATTTGTTTGACTTACAACTACAATGTTTATTTATTTCAAGTCTCTTGTACTTTTTATCTATACTAATAAATAAAATTGGAGTGTCTGTCTGTAATTTCGAAATAACTACCTCATATTAAGCTCATATGGTTATTTGAACGATACCATAACTGAATCACACGTTTTTAAAATTTTTGTCTGTCTGTCTGTCTGTCTGTCTGTCTGTCTGTCTGTCTGTCTGTCTGTCTGTCTGTTTGAAAAGGCTAATCTTTGGAACAGCTGAACCGATTTTGACGGGACTTTCACAGGCAAGTAGAGGATTGACCAGGGCGTAAAATAGGTTACTTTTTTAACCGACTTTTAAAAAGGGTGTTGTGTTTTTCTACCTATGTACACCGAAATCTCCGTGATTTCTGAACCGATTTGCGTCATTTCTTTTTTAATCGATAGAGGAACTTTGCGACATTGTTTCATAAAAAATTTGGAGTCCAACTCCTCAATCCTGATGCTGCAGGGGATCTGACCAATCCACGCGGGCGAAGCTGCGGGCATCAGCTAGTTTAAAAATATATTCTTTTCGTGAAATATGTGAAAGGCATCTTTTAGATGACTACTTTAAGATCTGTTAATTTGGTTGGCTACTTACTGAATTCGCATACTTGTTGGAAGGATATTCACTTATACTTCTAAAGTAAAAATTAAACAAAAACCATTCTATTTCTATACGTATGCCCCCCTGCTGTGCTCGGATAGAACTTCTTAAAAAACTCATTTTATTCCCTAACCTGACTCAATTTATTCCTCTTATTCGTAGCGTCAGACAAGAGCTGCCAATTTACAAAGCCATTTTATGGTGGCGGTCGAGTCTTGATTTACAAAGGCCATCGGTATAACAAGCAATACTACACTGAGAAAGGGATTTGTTGGAGGTGTACAAAACGGAATATGGGCTGCAAAAGCAAGATATGGACCGTTGATAACGAAATTGTTAAAACTATCGCCGAACATAACCATAAATTAAGGGCTGCTAAAGCGAGCACGAAAAAGAAATCGTTACAATTGAAAAACAAGAAACCAAAAGCTTAATCACACTAATATTATAAAGGCGAAAGTTTGTATGTGTGTGTGTATGTTTGTTACTCCGTCACGTAAAAACTACCAGACGGATTTGGCTGAAATTTGGAATGGAGATAGATAGTATCCTGGATGAGCACATAGGCTACTTTTTATCCCGGAAAATCAAAGAGTTCCCACGGGATTTCGAAAAACCTAAATCCACGCGGGCGAAGTCGCGGGCATCGGCTAGTTTTGCTATAATCCGCTAAACCAGACTTACGCAAAATAACGCATGCTTCTATACAACAATTAAAGGAATATGACCACTATCTTTTTTTTTATTTTGATGTTGTTTTTTTACTTATTTTTCACCTGTTTTTATTTTAATTAAACTCTGACTTAAGTTAATCAAGACTAAAAGTTTTGTAAGTACTACTTGGTAAAAATTCCACAAAAAATTCATAAAATTCTTCTTTGCTTCTATGAGCTTCTTCCTTATTTAGGTATATATTCTATTTCCTATGCTATATATTACTAGCTGTGCTTTCTCGGCTTCGCTGGGGTGAAATTTCACCCCACAAGCCGTCCTACATGAAATAAACCCCTGATACATCTCACTCCTTCCCTCCCTGCCTCACTTGACAGCCTCCTTGGTGCAATGGTAAGCGCTGTGGTCTTATTAGTGGCAGGTCCTGGGTTCGATTCCCGGCAGAGGGTTGGAATTTTGTAATTACTACTGGTCTGGTCTCGTGGGAGGCTTCGGCCGTGGCTAGTTACTGCCCTACTGGCGAAGCCGTACTGCCAAGCGATTCAGCATTCCCGTACGATGACGGACGAAATCAAAGGGGTATGGGTTTAAAGAAAACTGCCATACCTTTTCTAGGTTAGCTCGCTTCCGTCTTAGACTGCATCATCACTTACCACCAGTTGAGATTGCAATCAAGAGCTAACTTGTATCTGAATTTAAAAAAATCATTTTATTTCGGAAATTTGGTTTTATGTTATGTAGAGGTTTATATGCAAAATAGGATTTGATCTGATCTATAATTATATATTAATCACTCAGTTTAAAACTATTTATTTTTCAGTTTTTAAAATACCAAGCCGTTCCAAGAAGGGGTTGCTTATGATAAACGGATTCACGTACTCCGAATACAGTCCGAGACTCTGGTACTGTAGCAAGACCAAGAGTAGGAGCTGTAAAGCTAGGGCTCGGACTGATGCTGAAGGGAAACTGCGGTTCTTAGATGAGAACCATACTCACGACCCGCCGAGGTACCATATTACCTCCTCAGGAATGTATATTAAGATGGATTAAGATAAAAATTTGAAGCGATTTGCTTTCGGGTTTCTAGAACATGGAATAATTCTCTTCCGGCTTGTTTTCCACGCCACCGCTAATATTGGTATCTTCAAAAAAAGAGTGAATAGGCATCTTCGAGGCAAACGCGCTCTTGACCTTAGGTTGCATCATCCCTTACTATTAGGTGTGATCGTAGTTGTACATTATGTAATGTATAGTAAAAAGATTTGTGAGAATCAATTAAAAATATAAGAACCTCTGAATAATAGTATTGTTTTTGTTTATCTGATCTGAGTAAGACCGCAGATACACCTGTAAGTTTTACTCACGTAAATAGCTTACATGATTAACTTACGACTTTACTAGTGTAAACGCTCTTATAAGTACATGTTGCCAATCAGTTACGTAAGCTACTTACGTACGTAAAACTTACAGGTGTAATCGCGGCCTCATGCTATTACTTTCACATTTATTCTCTACCGAAAAGATTGCAATATCTATAACTTTTCAATCTAGTTCAGATTTTGTGTACAACCTAGAAGGGTTGTTGGCTGATTGTAAGACTAATCAGTCATGTATAGGTAAAAGATTTAAAAAAAAATGGATGAATTTGATTCGGTTGCTCAGAACTGTGTTTTTTTATACAGTATATACAGTTTTATGGCTGAGATCTATAGAACGTACTTTCTCTTTTCTCAGATTTAGAATTCAAAAGAGGCAGCCATAGGGGTGCTTCTGTGTCTGGCATGCATCTGTTTAGATTAGATTAAACTCAAAGTAAAGTCTGAGCAAACTCAAAGTATGCTCTATAAATCTCAGCCAGTATTTCTAGGCTGTCATCTACTTTATGGAATCGATTTGTTATGTGGAAGTAACTTACTAAAATAATTTTCTTAAATAAAATAGTATACTGACTACGCATTTCTCAGTTTGCAGAATTCCAAGCCGTTCAAAGAAAGGGTTGCTCATGATCAACGGTTTTACCTTCTCCGAATACTTTCCTATGTTCTGGTACTGCACGAGAAAGAAGAGTAGGAACTGCCAAGCCAAAGCGCGGACTGATGCTGTGGGGAATCTTAGGTTCTTACAAGAAAACCACACTCATGAGCCTCCACAATACCATTTGACTGCTTCTGGGCGCTATGTTAAGATTAACTAAGCTATTTTTCTTTTAGACACTGGTGGTAATTTGGTTGTACCTACACATCTCCAAATCAATTTTTACTAAATTAGCAAGGCTTGAAAATATGTCGTCATCATCATCATGATTAACCTATTACCGGCCCACTACTGAACACGGGTCGCCTCTCACTATTAGAAGGGTTAAGGCCATAGTGTGCCACGCTAACCCAATGCGGATAAGCAGACTTCACACATCTTTGAGAACATGGAGAATTCTCAGGCATGCAGGTTTCCTCGCGATGTTTTCGTTGACCGTTAAAGCAAGTGATATTTAATTGTTTGAAAATATGTAGTAAATACTATAATTTCATATACCAAGTCCTTAATCTCTACAATAGTATAAAACAAAGTGGCTTCCCGTCGTATGTCCCTGTGTACGCTTAGGTCTTTTAAAGTATGCAACCGATTTTAGTGTAAGTTTCATCAATAGATATAGTGTTTCAAGAGGAAGATTTGTACGTATAGTATAGTATAGTATAGCTCTGTGTTAATTTGTTGAAATATGACGATAGTTGTTCAAGATATTGACCCATCGCCGGCATGAGGGCGGTCTCTTTTGTATAATAGAATGTTTTATGATTATATTGTTTAAATTAATGTACAATACTTTTGATTCATTATTATCTGATTGTTGATTGTAAGCACTACTTGACGCAATATGATCTCAGTCAAGAGTAAAATTGTAAGGGAATTTACAACAATCATCATGATGAAAACCAGAAAACAAAGGTGAGGTTTATTTTTAACCTCCGACCCAAAAAGAGGGGTGTTATAAGTTTGACGTGTGTATCTGTGTATCTGTGTATCTGTCTGTGGCATCGTAGCGCCTAAACGAACGAACCGATTTTAATTTAGTTTTTTTGTTTGAAAGGTGACTTGATCGAGAGTGTTCTTAGCTATCATCCAAGAAAATCGGTTCAGCCGTTTGAAAGTTATCAGCTTTTTTTTAGTTACTGTAACCTTCACTTGCCGGGGGTGTTATAAATTTTTAATTTACACTTGTAGCTACTAATAGGTATAGAATGACATAAATGGGACTAACTCTAAACAAATCAATTATTTAATCAAGTTACAGTTTTGATTCAAACTGGTCAGTGGAGAGATTTTTTTAAAACAAATATTGAATATGTTTGTCTTTGGCATTATTATCTTTTCCCTGTAACAAAGCGAAATGCTTTTACTAGGATTAGGAAGGATCGGTAGAATTCAGAACAACGACCTATTAGATTTCTGTTCAGTAATGTTCACCTCCTAAACCGTTGAGCTTATTCTATAATATTAAAGGAATCAATTTTCAACCCCCGACCCAAAGAGAGGAGTGTTATAAGTTTGGCGTGTATATCTGTGTGTCTGTCTGTGGCATCGTGGCTCCTAAACGAATGAACCGATTTTAATTTAGTTCTTCGTTTGAAAGGTGCTTGATCGAGAGTGTTCTTAGCTATAATAGAAGAAAATCGGTTCAGCCGTTTGAAAGTTATCAGCCCTTTTCTAGTTTTCTTATAGAGGTTATTGTGTTGGGGGTTTTTTAAATTTTGAGTTATGTTATATTAAATACAGCATATTTTCAGTTCGCCGTATACCAAGCCGCTCGCACAAGGGTATGCTTATGATCAACGGGTTTACTTTCTCTGAATACAGTCCGGTGTTCTGGTACTGCACAAGGAAGAAGAGCAAGCACTGCCCAGCCAAGGCTCGCACCGATGGCCATGGGAACCTGAGGTTCTTAGAAGAAAACCATAATCATGAACCACCACAGTATCATATGACAGAATCTGGGCGTTATGTTAAGGTGAACTAATGCCCAAATGCTGAACACATTTAAGGGTACCCTAAAAAAAAACTGTTTTTTAATATGAAATTGCAATAAACTGTTCCAGTAAAATTCTGCATCTAAGGACTCAGAGTTTTAAATAATAGGTTTTTATTAATGTTATTTAGTTATTATTACCACTTATTACTTGATTCCTCAGTATGATAGTGATGATAGTGTTAGGCCCTGGTTGTAAATAATATATTAATTTTATTTTAGAAAATTTAACTTAGTAGGTATTCATTTCATTGTAATTACTTTGAATTTATAAGCTTAGATATTTTTTATATTCTTTAGGTTAATTGTATCTTACTTTACGACTATTGTTATCGATGCACGCTGTGACTGCCCGTAAATTGAGTTACACGAGAGCTGTGAAATTTAAGGAATAACTTTTATAATTTATATAATATATAATTCTGTAGGCGGTTCTAAACCAAATAAAATAAATTAAAAAATTATATGATGCCCGCGACTTCGTGGGCTTAGAGGTTTTTTAATCCCGTGGGAATCTTTCCCTCTTTAATTTTCCGGGATTAAAAATAGGCTATGTCTTTTCTCGGGATGCAAGGTATGTCTGTACTGAATTTCATCGAAATCGGTTAAACGGTTGGACCGTGAAAATCTAGCAGACAGACAGACAGATGGACAGACAGACAGGCAGACACACTTGATGGATTTTTTGAGTATGTTTCAGTATCAAGAATATACGTTAATGTTTATTTAGGTTTCAATTTACAATAATCTTAATAACCTAATTGATCCTTTACCTGTTTTATAAATATAGATTTTTGTGATATTACCAATATCCTAAATGATTAAAATCATGTATTTTATATAATTTACTTCGTATTAAAGACTAATATTTTCTTCATTCCTAATTCATCGTGTTTATGAAGACAAGCAGATTTTGGATGAACTAATATTATGTTTGGATTTAATATGGGTACCTTCAAGTCAAGAGTAAATAAGCATCTTCTAGGCAAGCGCGCTCCGTCTTAGGCTACATCATCACTTGCCAGCAGGTCTGATTGCAGCCAAGCGTTAGTCTATAAATTAAAAAAAAAAGAACTATGAAGTCTTTTTATATTCCGAATCAGTTTTGTTGCGCTAATTACAACATTTTCTTTAAGTTTACCGTATACCGAGCCGTACGCAAAGAGGTATGCTCATGATCAATGGATTCACTTTCTCTCAATACAAGCCTATGTTCTGGTACTGCACCAGAAAGAAAAGTAGGAACTGCCCAGCCAAGGCTCGGACTGATGGCGATGGGAATCTGAGGTTCTTAGAAGAAAACCACAATCATGAACCTCCACAGTACCATTTGACGGCGTCTGGACGTTTTGTTAAGGTCTAAAGCTCGTAACTGTACTAGAAAGAAGAGTAGGATATGCCCAGCCAAGGCTTGGACCGATGGCGATAGGAATGGCGAACCAGTGGTAAATTATTTTGACGATTCAAAAGTACTTGTAAAAGTCTACTTGAATAAAAATCTATTCTATTCTATTCTATTCTAATCATGAACCTCCATAGTACCATTTGACGGCA
This sequence comes from Maniola jurtina, assembly GCF_905333055.1. Lineage (NCBI taxonomy): Eukaryota > Metazoa > Arthropoda > Insecta > Lepidoptera > Nymphalidae > Maniola > Maniola jurtina. The sequence goes on from NC_060038.1 coordinate 12,271,314, forward strand.
TTTGGACATTTTGTTATTCTTTTTATAAATGTAAATATAGTATCATTATTTAATCTGTTTATTTTTTCTGAAAATTCATTACCTTCTTTTATTTAACTTACTTTGGCTAGCTCTGGTTTGCAATTTTGAATGTCTAGGTATTTAAGTCTTTTTCAGGAACATGAGATATTAACTAAGTCAGTCGAGAAGGTATTTACTCTCGTATACTTCGCTAGTTACAATATTCACAGAGTTGGTTAGCATTATATGGGTATAATAGGTTTAATCTAAACAGTTTTGTTTAGTAAAATCGATTATATTACGTTTAGATGGTATGCTACGATTATTTAGAATATTGTAGCTACGAGTTATTTTGTACTTAATCTCACTTAATCTAGTGCTATCCTTTTTCGGAGGAAGAATGATCAAAGAGATAGCAATACATTTAGAACTGTTATTTAAATTAAGTGTAAAGACTGTGTATAAAATAGAATTAGTCATAATGTATCAAGATCATTTAACACTATTTTAAGTTTAGCTTAGTTTAGTGCTTCTTAGTTATCTTTTTCTACTTCAACCAGAACTATATCGTTTTTCCTCTTTTCAGAACTGGTACAGGCTATCTTAAGAGCTCGCCTTTGCAGAGAATCAACCAATATTTACATTGGAGGTCACAAGTTCTTCCGACACTCTCGATCTCTTATTGGGAACAGAATTAGATGGACCTGCGCTAAGAAACATAAGCTTAAGTGCAAAGCATCTGCAGTAACCATAGACGGAGTTGTGGTGTCGACGACGGGTCTTCACTCTCATGCTTAGTAATTAAATTCTGTTTTAGGTAATACTTTTATAAGCATACTGTTCGTTATTAATTGATTTCATTTCCACACTGACCAAGCGCCCAAATCTTTTAATTTTTAATTCATTCATAATACATAATAGTATAAATGCGATATTGTGTCTGTCTCTCTGCTGGCTTTTCATGGTCCATCTGTTTAACCGATTTTGACGAAATTTGGTATAGAACTAACTTATATTTCGGGAACGGACAAGGTGTACTTTTATCCTGAAAAATCAAAGCTTTCCTACGGGATTTTGAGAGGTCCAACCGTTAAATCAATTTTGTCAAAATTTGGCACAGAGTTAGATTTCGTCCTGGAAGCGAACAGAAGCTACTTTTGAACTCAGAAAATTGAAGAGTTCTAATGGAATTTTTAAAACCTAAATTCACTTGTCTTTTATAAGTATTTCATCATATTTCACGGTCATTTTTAATCATTTTTAAGCCTTGGCTCCTTCTTTTTGTACTATATGATAAGATATGAGATTTCAGTATCATTTTATCACTGCCTACTTTATTTTCGGAATCTCAAATATTTTCCCTATCTTATTTAAAAATTTCAACGATTATGCCAACGTGGATCTTGTTGAAATTTATCACTTTCTTACTTCTTTTACTTTCTCGTTTTTACTTTCTCAGTGCGAGTCAGAGAACCTATAAGTATAAGGTATGCAACATTTCACGTTTTTAAATCTACTGACTGAATGTTTTCTATTGGTCAGTCTCAATAGTTTTTTATATGTATTATTGATGATTGTTATTCTTCGGCTACGCCTATCGGCTTTTCGAACCATGTTGATGATTATCATACCTGAAAAAAAAACAACAATGAGATCGACTTTTAAACGCACTAAGTTCCCATACCCTTCATGGTATGGTATGGCCTTGATGGTACTTCAGTTACACATGGTAACCTATGGCATTTCGTTGATTAGAAAAAACTAAGTAGGTATATAGTTTAAAAAAATATTAGGCACTGTTTTGAGAAATAGGGGATCTTGAGCTAGGGATGTGGCATTTGTGCCTTACATTAAAAATTCAAAAATTCTATTACATTAAGTTAATTAGGACCATGTTGATGTTAAATTTTAAGTATTTTAGAATATTAAAAGAAATTTAGCATATTATTATTATGTATGAAAGAAGAGTTTCATGCAAACTCATCGTACCTAGATAAAATAATTTTGTAATATAAGTAAGCAATTTGATTAAATAATAATAACATTATGTAAAATCTTTTGTAATATTCACGGCTAAAGTTCTTCGCCTACTATTGTACGTAAGATGGTAATGACTAAGCCCCTAAAAAAATTTAAAACCAAAAAACATAAGATTGTGTTGGAAAACTGAAAAAGTCATCTATAAATGGGTATTACAAGTTACAAACTCTTTATCGTAGAGTTATTCTAAAAGCCACCCGCATATCAGCTACAGTTTAATGCTCGCAATCACCCCTGATAGCTTTTACTATATTTTTTTTTAAAGAATATTAGCCATGTTAAATGACTAATATTCCCCTTTCCTCTCCAACTAAGCATCAGGCTTGTGCTAGGAGTAGGTACGACAATAGTGTAACGGGCGGGGTTTGAACCGTCGACCTTTCGGTTTTCAGTCCACTCCTTTACCGGTTGAGCTATTGAGGCTCTAATTGTAATCTAATAATATTGGATAAAATGCATAAATAATGAACCAATCTTAAACTATTGAATTTACATGTTCAAACTAGTGGGTGAGAACTTTTAAGCAGTGAACTAAGCCGTAAGTTAGAATGTATGAAACTAATATATTTTTATAAAATTTAACGTAGATTATAGTCGAATAAAGGTGGAAACACATTTACAACGTGCAACCTAATTATTATGACTTGCGTTGAGTGTTGAGTGTTCTAAATAAAATGATAGAATTGGAAAATCTGTTGGAATAAAAAAAAGCGTAAATTAAACTGTAATGGAAAGCAAATACAAACCTTAATATAATGAATTCTAATTTTATTTACGACCAAATGAATATTAACCTGCCGCGACGCATTTTTGAAACACGTGTTAAAAGTGTGCCTCCACCTTTCCTTGAGAACATTCCAATCACAGAGTAAGTTATGTTGATATTTTTATAATATATTCATTAGGTATGATAATAAAATTAATAATTAATAATAATAATAATTAACATATTTTAATAATGTTACCAAAGGAGCTTTTTAATCATGTTCGGATTGGTGTTAAGGTTTTCGGAAAAAATACGACCAAAAATTGCAGACATGTTCGTAACTTAAAATAGTTAAGTAATAATAGGTAGATATTTTTTATTGAATCTAAAAAAAAGTTCGATGAAGTATTATTTTGTTTTGATGTTTGTAATGAAATGTGGAGGGAGGTACGTTATTCTATTAATTTTGATTTTGTTAAGTATATTATCCATTATTATTATTATTAGTATACTAATACTATTTATAAAACAAGTGTTTAATGATATCGATATATGCGTTGTTTTATTAAAATTTTGTTTAACGTCATTATCTTTGTTTTTTTTTAATTCAAAACCAAAGTAACCCAAATATTAAAAAAAAATAGCGAGGCAACGAGCAGACGGGTTGTTAAGAGGGGTCTCTCCATCACTCGCTTCATACAAACGTAGTTCCAATTTCATTTGAATACTAAGCAACCAAAGTCCATGAAATTTTGCAGACATATTCTAGAAACTAATATCTATGTCTGTGGTTTTCCAGATTTCTGTTAAAATATTCGGTTTCAAAGTTACGCGGTCTTAAAAATTTACATACAAAATATCTTTGAGCCCCTGTAATTTTAAAACTACATATTTTTAGAAAAATCTAAAACACCACAGAGACAGATATGTTTCTAGAATATGTCTACAAAATTTCATGGATTTTGGTTGCTTCATATTCAAATGAGATTGGAACTACGATTGTATGGAGCAAGTGACGGAGTGAGCCCTGTTAAGTGATTACCGCCGCCCATGAAATATTTATTGCACCAGAGGAACCACCAATGTGTTGCTGGCCTTCCAGAAATTTTTAGATCCGACCCTTGGATAACTCCATGTTGAAATCTAGTGGGAACAGCGCCAACGGTAGTTCCACACATACTAGAATTCAGCAAAGCACAGTATAAGAAAACCCATACAGTGACCTAAACTTCGTAGCATCGAAAGCTCAAAGCCTCGTAGCATCAAAGGCAGTATTCCCGTACTTATACTTAAATTAATACAATATTTATTGTTTATATAATAATCGGGAAAGACGTCAATTTTCAGATCAAGAAGCCCGAAGTTAGAAAAATTTGGTATATATATCGTTTTCGAAGTTTCTTAGGGTTTGTTAAAATACGACAGTGACGTCCGTTTTTAAATTCAAGATGGCTGAAGTTGTTTCCTTTGGACCCATGTTATCTGTACACTATCATCAATCCATCACCGATGTACTTACTGAGCAGGGGTTTTCTTTCAGAATGCAAAGAAGTTGGTCATAGTTCAAAAGGCGGGCCATATGCAGATTCGTACACTTGGACATACTCGACTCGTACCTTAGAACTCTCAGTCCTGCAGGTTTCCTCACAGTGTTTTCCTTCATTGTTGAAGCAAATTATGTTTATTGATAAAAATGCACGTACTTAATTCTGAAAAGATAGAGGAGCGTGATCGGACCTCCGACCCCCAAATAGGAGGCTGATGTCGGAGTGGGTATTCCGGTCGCCTCTCGGCCGGCGAGTCCCACATACCCTCCCTCAGCTTGCTGGCTGCCTCACGGCTGGCTGGCTAGCTTCCGGGGGGGATGCGTAAATGCATTCACCAGCGTCAACAAAAAAAAAAAAAGGCTGGTGTCTTTCCCATTAGGCTATCACCGATTTTTTAATACATTTAACGTCAAATATTTTGGTTTACAGATAGCAAAATGATTTTACTGGGACAGAAGGAGGCTTTATATATTGACGGGTTTACATTCCGGTTACAGCGCAAAGCCAGCTTTGGCAGTATCTGGTACTGCTCAATGTACCATAGAGGCTGTAGGACTGTGGCTCATCTTGATAAGGAAAACGGACTGTTGGCTTTGAAAAGAAAACACAATCACGATAAGCCAGTGCTGCAGCTAACTTCTTGCGGTTCATATGTAAGACGTCAATGAAGCCTACCTTAGGCGCCATCTCCACGGATGAGAGAATCGCGGCGATTGTCTCGCCGTGCTATCAAATTCGATACAACTCTTATAGGCCAATCTCCATAGGGCGATATTATCGCTGGCGATAGCAGAGTTGGACTCGTTGCGATACCCTCGCCCGTGGAGATGGTCGCCCGTCTAAAAAATTAATTAGTATTACAAAGCATTGAGAAAAGAAAGATTCTTCTAACTGTAAAAGAAGGAACCTTAGGGTCCCAAGTGCTAGAATGGTAGTCTTATGTTCAATGACGCGAAAACATTATCACATGTAAAAAAAAATACATCTTCGCTCTGGCGATTGAAGAATTGAAGAAGAATGATTCCTACTAGATACTACTACTAATGGATTCTTAAAATTTTTGTTAAGAGCAAAACTTTTTGAGGTCTAAAATATTTTTTATTTAGGTAGTTTACTAATTAATAAGTTTTAAAAATTAAAGTAAAATTTTATTGATGGACCAATTTTTATACGAGCCAATTAATAAATATAACGTTATACAATATGGTGTTTTAATTGTTTCATAAAAACAAAGTCAAAAGAGTCCAATTTTTAGTAGGTACTGATATGATGTCCTAACTTCCAACCCTTTCACATTATTCCTAGTCTGTTTTTTCTTTTGTGTACAGTAAATACTTAAAATAATTAAATGAATTAATTGTTTCAGATTTTAAAATGATCAATCTTGGAAAGAAAACAGTTTTATACATTGACGGGTATACATTCAATCTGTATAAGAATAAAGAATTGGATTTCGGAAGCGTCTGGCATTGTGCGACGAGAGGCTGTAAGGCTGTGGCGCACACTGGAGAGAAATTCGAACTGGAGTTTGTTAAAGGGAAACACAACCATAAACCACCGAACCTGTACCAGACTTCAGATGGTTCATACTTAAGGCTTAAATAATCCATACTAATATTATAAATGCGAAAGTGTGTCTGTCTGCCTGTCTATCTGCTAGGTTTTCACGGCCCAACAGTTTAACTGATTTTGATGAAAAATACAGAGTTGGATTACATCCCGGGGACGGACGTAGGCTACTTTATCCTGGAAAATCAAAGAGTTCCCACGGGATTTTTGATAAACCTAAATTGACGCGGACGAAGTCGCGGGCATCATCTAGTTATTTATATAGCTCCAGTCGTGTTGGATTGCCGTCTCATCGAACCATAAGAGTCAGGGTATAGAAAATGCACATGTGTTTACGCTTAAACTTGGGTACTGTAATATCTAACGGTCAGCTAGTGATTATTAAAATTAAAAAAATACTAATACTTAATTAAATTAAGAACGATTTGTAAATACGAATCATTTTATTAGAAGATAGGTATCATTAGTGTCTTATTACATAGGTATTTTATTAAGAGTTTTGATTTGTAAATTACATAGGGAATACATAGGGCATTTTTTACAGTTTTATTTAGCTTTACTTTAATATAAATCTTGGCAGGGATTATTCCATTAATTCTATTGAACTGATTCTTAAATACCTTTGCACACAAATTCAAGACAGTAGAGCCACACTGCATACAAGCGATGTGATTTAATTACTTGATACTACTACCGGAACACCGACCCAACCACACACGATTTCTGTGTGTGTGTGTGATAACAGTAGGGCTAAGGTCAAAACGGGACAAGGATAACACTATACGTGGCGTTGTACTTGTCCCGCTCGGTTGGCTTTTCGGTCGACCTTAGCCCTACTTTATCGACACACACAAACCGTGTGCGGTCGAACTAAGAAAAGTACTGTTTTTTTTTTTTCGAAGAAATTATGTTAAGTTTTCTAAATCATGGGTTATTTAAAGTATTCTTGTTATTTAAGTTAATAAATAAAATAATATTTTATGTGTGTCTTTTTTAATACTTTCGAACATTAATTTAGTAAATTAACTTTCGGACATCACGATACGTGTGCATTAGTGTACTTATAGACGAGCGATGCTTTGTCGAATCAAGAGCGGCCATTGCAACACCGCCGCCGCAACGCGTTATGTTTTACCAGACTTTATCACCGGTTCGAAAAGCAGATTTTACTGAAACGAGCTAGAAGGAAACTCATTAGCTGGGTCTACACCGGACGATCCATTTTGGATCGCCGATCCGCGATCTACGATACAAGATCGTGAAACATGGAACGTGGATCGTACTCCTCCGATCCAGCTTTGGAACTTGGCATACTGTCAAGCTACAATAGCTCGAACCGATCCAAGCTGGATGCAGTCAGCCGCAGACCCGTCGCGGCAAGGACCGTGTGTTATAGGGCAAAGTCGCATTTCCAGTACTTTGGGACCTCAACGTCTAGGTATCGATTTTTCGAACTGTGCCCTGCACATTGCTACTTCAGTTTCACCACCCGCTGAGCTGAGTCGTTTACTCTGGTTCTCCTACAGATCTCTTCATTTCTGATTTATGTAGAGTTACTGTTAGTAATTGTTAGTTATTAACCCCCGACCCAAAAAGAGGGGTGTTATAAGTTTGACGTGTGTATCTGTGTATCTGTCTGTGGCATCGTAGCGCCTCAACGAATGAACCGATTTTAATTTAGTTTTTTTTGTTTGAAAGGTGGCTTGATCGAGAGTGTTCTTAGCTATAATCTAAAAAAATTGGTTCAGCCGTTTAAGAGTTATCAGCTCTTTTCTAGTTTTCTTGTAGAAAAGAAGGTTAGATAACCGTTAGGTTCATAATATTATGTCAATTGACAAATGTCAAGCTGTCAAGATGGACGTTGCCTAAATACATAATTATTTATTTGAAAATGATGTTTTGGAAAACTCAGATACTTTGGATCGTCGGGGGTGTTATAAATTTTTAATTTACACTTGTGTCAATATATTATTATTTCTTTCAGAATGTAAAGTGATCAATCTCGGAGTCAAAAAAGTTTTATATATAGACGGGTATACATTCAACTTGCACCGCCAGAAGTTTGATGGAAGAGTCTGGAAGTGCTCGCAATACTTTAAAGGCTGCAGAACAATGGCCCATACCGATGAAAATGACGATTTGATGGTTTTCAATGGAAAACATAACCACAGTCCGCCAAATTTGATCCAATCCTCAAGCGGCACATACCTTAAGATTTGATATTTTTATTCCATTGAGCAGTCGCAAAGCGGTGATGGCTTCATGGCTAAGCTGTAGGTCTTCCAGTCGGGGGTTCCGGGGTTCGATTATGGGCATTCACCTCTAAATTTTCGGAATTAAGTGCGTTTTAACCCCCGACCCAAAAAGAGGGGTGTTATAAGTTTGACGTGTGTATCTTTGTATCTGTGACATCGTAGCTCCTAAACGAATGAACCGATTTTAATTTAGTTTTTTTTTTGTTTGAAAGGTAGCTCGATCGAGAGTGTTCTTAGCTACAATCGAAGAAAATAGGTCCAGCCGTTTGAAAGTTATCGGCTCTTTTCTAGTTTTGTTATAGAGGTTTTCGTGTCGGAGGTTTTTCAAATTTTGAGTTATTAACGGTGAAGAAAAACATCGTGAGGGAACTTAAATCCCTGAGAGTTCTTCAAAATGTTCTCAAAGGTGCGTGAAGTCTTCGAATCCGCACTTTTCCAGCGTGGTAGACTATGGTCAATCCCCTCATACTGTGTGGAGACCTATGAGCACCGATGACCTATGACCACCGATGACCTGTGAGCCGCCGATGGATTGTTATGAGGATGATGATTCGATTAAAGGTCTGTTTTTTATTTAATTGCAAAAATATTTATTTTGATGAATTTGATAACTTTAATAGATTTTTTTAACAAGTGTAAATTAAAAATTTATAACACCCCCGACGAGTGAAGCTTACAGTAACTAGAAAAGACCTGATAACTTTCAAACGGCTGAACTGATTTTCTTGGACTATTCCGCGCCTACTATCTAAAGTATCTGAGTTTTCCAAAACATCATTTTCAAATAAATAATTATGTATATCTAGGCAACGTCCATCTTGACAGCTTGACATTTGTCAATTGACATCATATTATGAACTTAACGGTTATCTAACCTTCTTTTCTACAAGAAAACTAGAAAAGAGCTGATAACTCTTAAACGGCTGAACCAATTTTTTTGGATTATAGCTAAGAACACTCTCGATTAAGCCACCTTTCAAACAAAAAAAAACTAAATTAAAATCGGTTCATTTGTTTAGGCGCTACGATGCCACAGACAGATACACAGATACACAGACACACAGATACACACGTCAAACTTATAACACCCCTCTTCTTGGGTCGGGGGTTAAAAATATTTACTTTGATGAATTTGACACTTTGAAAGATTTTTAAATAAAAACTGCCAAAATGTCTTCCCTAATACTTTATTACATTTGAATTGAACTATTTCGGAGAGTCAAAAATCGTCTCTTAGTATAAGTAAACCACTTATATATTATAAGCGTTATAGTTAGAATGAAATAAATCTATTTACTTTATATACGGAATGTGTACTTTTTAATTACCTCATGGGCCACGCTGGTAACAAGGGGGTAACTGCCGAGTCTGTCCGTGCATACATAAGGGTACAAACAGTTTAGTTGTGTAGAAACAGGCGTTACTTTGCGGAAATCACACTAATATTATATAGCGAAAGTTTGTATGTGTGTGTGTGTGTGTGTGTGTGTGTGTGTGTGTGTGTGTGTGTGTGTGTGTGTGTGTGTGTGTGTGTTTGTTACTCCTTCACGCAAAAACTACTAGACGGATTTGGCTGAAATTTGGAATGGAGATAGATTATATCCTGGATTAGAACATAGGCTACTTTATATCCCGGAAAATCAAAGAGTTCCCACGGGATTTCGAAAAACCTAAATCCACGCGGGCGAAGTCGCGGGCATCGGCTAGTCCATAATATTTAGGCTTAATTTGCTATAATCCGCTAAACCAGACAAAGTATGGTGCAACATGCAGCATGCGATATGCACCGCCCGCCCTCCCACTGCTAAACATGCAGGAAAAGCCAGCAACCAAGCAAGTACTACGCACATGCGTAATTAACGACTAGCGACCCGTACCGGCTTTGCACGGGTAACTTATTAAAATTTTTGTGGGTCTGTATTTTTTTGAAAAAATGACATAATATATTCTACGTCACCCAGGAATAGCTTTCTACTGGTGAAATAATTTTCAAAATCAGTTCAGTAGATCTAGAGATTACTTCGTACAAACAAACTTACATATTTAGGCCTCATTCGCACGAGAGCGAAAAAAGCGTTTCAAATAGAACAAATGCCTTTCCAAGTATCTGTTCACACGACAACGCTTTTTTATCGCGCACTTTGTATTTTCAGCGCAACGCCGGGTTTTAACGGACGCTTTTTTAACGCTCGTGCGAATTAGCACTTAAAGCACCTCTTTTTAAATTAGTATAGATATAATATATCATATTATTATTTTCAGAATGTAAAATAATCAATCTAGAAAACAAAGAAGTTTTATACATAGATGGGTATACTTTCAACTTTTATGGCTTCAAGAAACGTCTTGGGAGAGCCTGGAAATGTTCGCAGTATTCAAGAGGTTGCAAGACAATGGCACATACTGATGAACACAACCAACTGACGAGATTCAAAGGAAACCACAACCACAACCCGCCAAGTTTGATCCGAACGTCAAGTGGCTCGTATTTTTAGGCTTCATCAATTACACTAACATTCTAAAATCCATATCCATACTTAATATTATAAATGTGAAAGTGTGTCTGTCTGTCTGTCTCGCTACGCTCGTGATTCTATTGTAGAATCCTTCGCCCGCTCGGGGTTCAAACTAGGCACTCGCAAAATGAATTTTGCTATCTTGTTGAACAAATAACTATTAATTCATAATTCATGGCATTTGAGTAAATGAGTTTGATTTGATATCTATCTATAATTTAATGACTAAGACGGAATACAAAAATGCGTGAGAGTAGAAGAAACAGCGCTCTACGAATGTGTGTCATAGTTTTGACTTTGCTCTCCCTGAACCCCAACCTTTAAGTTCCTTAAAATATATTTCGGAGAGTGTGCACAGGAACTTTTCGATCTTGTCCCCCCTTCACCATTTTACCACCGAACCGCAAGATGTCGGGCGAGTTTCCATCCTTATGTCGTCCACATTCCATCTACACGCACGAAACGTTTTGCGTCTTCATTCCTCATACGCATGGCTAAGGTTTGGAATACTCTCCCGCGATCTGTGTTTCCTACCAATTTCAATCCGGGTATCTTTAAAACAAGAGTGAATAGGCACCTTCTAGGTAAACGCGTCCCATCTTAGACCACATCATCACTTTCCATCAGGTGTGATTGTGGTCAAGCGCTTGCCTATAGTGAATAAAAAAATAAAAAAATAACTTTTCATAATATTTCTTTCAGAATGCAAAGTCATCGTACTCGGAAACAAAACAGTTTTGTACATAGACGGATTTACATTTAATCTGCATCGTCGGAGAGATTCTGAAAGTGTCTGGTATTGTTCTATGTACCATAATACTTGTAGGACTTGGGCTCATACTAATGTGAAGGATGAACTTATGGATTTAAGAGGAGAGCATAATCATGAACCGCCGCGCCTGTACCAAACTTCAAGTGGTGCATATGTAAGGATATAACCAGTGACACTTATAAACGGTTACAGGAGCGGACTGAAATCCGAAAGGTCGCGGCGGTTCAAACCCCACCCGTTGCACTATTGTCGTATCACTCCTAGCACAAGCTTAACGCTTAGTTGGAGGGGAAAGGGGAATGTTAGTCATGATTAAAAATGGTTAATATTCTTTAAAAAAAATATACTTTTATACTTACCGTAGACATTACGTTCATATCATATGGTGTGTAATTCATTGTAATTCATAATACATGGAATTTGAATAAATGAGTTTGATTTAATATATTTAATTCGTACACGGTGATGAGTAAGACGGAAGATAAAAACGCATAAGAGTAGAGGAAACAGCGCTCTACGAATGTGTGTCCTAGTTTTGAGGCTTCACTTCAGATATAGTCGGTTTTTCCTTAACAGGGCTCTCTCCGTCACTCGTTTCATACAATCGTAGTTCCAATTTCATTTGAATATTAAGCAACCAAAGTCCATGAAATTTTGCAGACATATTCTAGAAACTAATATCTGTGTCTGTGGTGTTTTAGATTTTTCTAAAAATATGTAGTTTTAAAATTACAGAGGCTCAAAGATTTGTATGAAATTTTTTAAGACCGCGTGACTTTGAAACCGAATACTTTAACAGAAATCTAGAAAACCACAGACATAGATATTAGTTTCTAGAATATGTCTGCAAAATTTCATGGACTTCGGTTGCTTAATATTCAAATGAAATTGGAACTACGATTGTATTGTAAAGTATTTGATAAATATGAAAAAAGTTTATATAATTAAATGTAGAGTTATGCTATGATGTGACGTAAGTATAATATCGTAGCTTCAAAATGAAAGGGCACAAGTAAGAAATTGAGTTTTTTTCTGTATTCAATTCAAAATTGTAATTTTATTTTTGTCTGCTTTTTAGAACTCCTAAATTTAATACCCTTGTCTCTAATTATATTTAATTGATAAGTAAAGGATAGTATAATAAAAAATCTGGAAAATTGTATTTGGTAAGTACCTCTATTTTTATTGCCCCTCTTCTGTCCTGGGTTTTGGATTCAAGATTCAAAGAAAGAGAAGAAAAGAGAGAATAAAAGAAATCATCCCTTATTATTTCATTTCAGGATTCAAAATAATTAAACTCGGCACCAAAAAAGCTGTATTACTAGACGGGTATACATTCAGGCATCACCGCACGGCTAAGGTTGGAAGCGTCTGGCATTGCACCATGTACCACAGGGGTTGCAAGACCAAGATTCATATCAACGAGCAGTCGGAACTGGAGTCCTTTATCGGGCAGCATATACATGAACCACCTAATGTGCTGCAAGCTGCTGATGGCTCATATTTGAGGATTAACCAGTAATGTTGATGGAAGCAAGCATTATATATAGAAGTCTGGATATCCAAGGAATTACAAGCATATTTTGCTATAACTCACAGTACCCGGCAAGAAAGATTACACTTTTAACTATCATCATCATCATTGTCAACCGATAGACGTCCACTGCTGGACATGGGTCTCCACCACCTGAATCCAGTAGCTCCCAACGGTACATTTGATGTCGTCTATTACATAAAGTCGTTTTCTTAGTCGAGTTGTATGCTAAAGGATCTGGGAACCCATTGCATTATTGTCCCAAGAGAACTACCATTATAGGATTAATGGAAAGGTGTCACGACCTTCAGTAATGAGGAATACGACTATAGACTATACATCTAGTGATTCCATGGGGTCCCTGCGACTCGTTTGATATCATCTGTGCACCTATAGTGGACTAGACCTACGCTGCCCTTTCCGGTGCAAGGTTGCTATTCTTGCCCCTAAGGACCCCAATGTTTTTGAACTAAGTATGCTCTGCCCATTGCTACTTCAGCATGGTAACCTGTTGAGCTATGCCGGTCACCCTGGCATATTTTAATTATGAAAATGAAAAGCGTGAGTCGATTTTTTTATTTAGGTAATTTCTCGGTTTTGTATTATTCGTGATACCTTGTTAAATAAGTCTATTAAAATCATTGAGATGTCTTAGACAGTTTTTCCAAAAAAAAAAAACGTCAGTTTAAGGAATAAATACCTACTTATGACTACCAAAGTTTTTATGAGCTCTACCTTGTACGTGTTCTGAGTTTTGACACGCACTTGGCCAATTTTTAATTTTTTTTTGCTTTACATCATCTTTGTGTTTATTGCAGAATGCCAAATGGTAACTATAAGCAAGAAGAAGTATTTGAAAATCGGTGATTATATCTTCAACCGTCAACGCCCAAGCATCGCCGGGTGGTCGTGGTACTGCTCGAGTTACCACAACGGATGTAAGGCGACAGCGAAGACCACGGTGGATCGATTGAGCCTGCTGTTCTACTTGCCGAAACATAATCACGACCCGCCCGTTTTGTATCAGGAAGCCGATGGGACTTACCGAAAGTACTGAGATTTATATCGTGAAAGACTTGTGAAAGATGATTTTTACTGTACATACTGAAAAGAAAATTGGTTGTCTGTAAAGTCGGTTTACTGACGATAGTTGAACGTGACAACAAAGGCCGATTGTGCTTCTTTGTCGCTCGTTCCGCGCTCTCGCTTGCACTTCAAGCCTTACATGGAACGCCTCAGAGCGAGGTAACGCCGCATGAGTCATGTTTTTTCGTGCGTGCAGCCGGCTCTATCGAATTATAAGACGTTGTCACGTCAAAAAAATTAATAGAAAGAAATAGGCACAAGAGAAGATTTTTCAGTTCGACAACTACAAATGGCATCAGCCGCAAAGGTAACTTCAGCGTCTATTTCTGCAGATTTTTCGATCCGCTGTATGCGCCCGAATCTTGCTAATGACTTAATACGGTGACGGTGCATCGAATGATCAATCGATGAACAGGTGTTTACGTCGTTTATTTGACAGTAGTTTTTGTTATCTATACAACTACCTTGTATTTATTTCATTTACCGATTTGTATGGATTTACTTATATTTGTATGTATTGTGTCACTTCGATTATAAATTGTATTTTTGCAACACATTTTTATTTTTCCCTCGGAATGCGATCCAGTTTGAAAAATCGTTAATAAATTATTCGTTCTCATTTTCTGGTATGTAACTACTAACTAGGGTCCATTTTTGACTTACTCGTAAATCTCAACATCCAAATGAGAAACTGTGGTTACGATGCAAAGTTAACTGTCTTTTCATGAATAGTCGTGTTTGATGTCTCAGAATGCGGTTAGCGCATATTATTTTAATACTCATAAGGAATATGGAGCATGCACTTATTACAACCGATAAGATGTATCTAAAGTATCATTTACGCCAGAGCACCATAGTGCGACATTGTAGCAAACAACGGGCTGCACGGTACAATATTTAGAATCGCCAGTAGACTTCTATGACGTAAGAGTGCTATTGTACCGTGTTCTATGACGTTGTCGTGGCATATACGTACCGTAATATTCCCTCTACATAGAATATGTCGCTTAAGTCACAAAATCCTATGTTTCTATATTTTGTAGCATGCAACATTGTCGCATGTTGTTGCTTTGGCGTAAAGCATCCTTATACAACACAAGGAGTACCCCAAAATCACGATTCTCGGTCTTTTCAGGGACTGGTCAGTCCGCCCACATTTTCAAAAGAGGTTTGAAGAAAAGGAAGTGTCCGGTTTGCTATCAAAAGTTAAGAGAGTCCTGCGGGAGTCGAGAAGCGAATAGGCGCTGCAATAAAATCTGGACAGAGTGCACAGGCTGTGCTAAACCCATGTGTATGACTTGCTTTACCGACACACATTTATGTGAGCTAATGTCAAAATATAATACATATTTAAACAAATCTTAGTACACATTGGTTTAAGAGAAGTTTCCCTAGCCCGTTTAACATTCAAACAATTCCAAACAACAAATAATTTTGTACTCAATTGAATTTTAACTAATCAAACTCAATGAAATCTAGACACTTTTTGGAAGCAAAGATGTATCTGAGGTTTGCTATATTTCTAAGTTACACGGACTTCTAAAAAAAACGTGAACCTTTGAGTCCGTGTAGCTTTAAAACTACGCATTTTTACCAAAATCTGGAAAACTATAGAAAGAGATATTTGTTTCGGAAAAGTGTCTATAAAATTTCTTTGAATTTGATTTCTTAACATTGAAATGAGAACCAAACTAAGTTTGCTTGGAGCGCGCTACGAATAAACTCCTCTTAACGTACCTACTCGGCTTACGTGTACAAGGCCTCATGACGTATTTATTATACACTAGCTGGCTTGCCGACTTTTGCGGGTTTTCATACAAACATTCAAGTAGAGCGGTTCACCAACAAATTCCTGAAAGTTCCTTTGGTAGGTACTGCAAATGTTCATGGGCGGCGGTAATCACTTAACATCAGGTGACCCGCCTGCTCGTTTGCCCGCTATTTTTTAACCCCCGACCCGAAAAGAGGGGTGTTATAAGTTTGACGTGTGTATCTGTGTATCTGTGTATCTGTCTGTGGCATCGTAGCGCCTAAACGAATGAACCGATTTTAATTTACTTTTTTTTGTTTGAAAGGTGGCTTGATCGAGAGTGTTCTTAGCTATAATCCAAAAAATTGGTTCAGCCGTTTAAAAGTTATCAGCTATTTTCTAGTTTTCTTGTAGAAAAGAAGGTTAGATAACCCTTAGGTTCATAATATTCAAGTGTCAATTGACAAATGTCAATTGACACTTGAATATTCGAGATGGACGTTGTCTAGATATACATAATTATTTATTTGAAAATGATTTGTCGGGGGTGTTGAAAATTTTTAATTTACACTTGTATTTAAAAAAAGATCATGTAGAAACTCCGAAAAAAGGTTAACCCATGTCCAACAAAATGCGTTGGATTATTGGAACGCATGAGGCTTATATGTACGGGAGCTTTTAAAAATCATTTCTACACAATTTTTATAGAACTTTTTTTAATTTTTATCAACTATTTTTTAATTGTTTAATTTTAATTGGGTATTTTTACTCTTTTTATTTAGTGATAAGTTTAAAAAAAAGGAAATCATGTTTAGTTACTCATACTCTATAACACAATTTTTATATACTTTTTTAATTTTCATTAATCGTTTTTAATTTTTTAATTTTAATTGAGTATTTTTAACTTTTTTACCAATAAGTTTTTTTTGAATAAGGAAATCATTTTTGGTTCCTTACGGTTCATAATTTTAGTCCATTTGTGATACAGTTCTTAAGTGATCAATTTTTGTCCTCCGAAGACAATAGTTCATTTTTTGCGCAGGCCCTTTTTGAAATACTCGCCACGGCTTCGATCGAATGGAATTTTGAAAATGGGTGAGGGGGTGGTAATTCGAAAAATCTTGTTACACGTATTTCTTCATTTTTAATCGAAAGTTCAAATGCCAATTCTCTTGGATACCTATACTAAATGTGACGGACTTCGTATAAACTTTTATTCATTTCCAAAAAAACCTTCCATAGTGTTTCTATAAAAGAAACCTACTGTCAAATTTCAAATGT
The DNA here is from genome assembly GCF_905333055.1 of Maniola jurtina. Lineage (NCBI taxonomy): Eukaryota > Metazoa > Arthropoda > Insecta > Lepidoptera > Nymphalidae > Maniola > Maniola jurtina. The sequence goes on from NC_060038.1 coordinate 12,288,370, forward strand.
TGATAGATCAGTCAGTAAGTCATTAAGAGGGCCCTCTCCGTCACTCGTTTCATACAATCGTAGTTCCAATTTCATTTGAATATTAAGCTACCAAAGTCCATACATAGATATTAGTTTCTAGAATATGTCTGCAAAATTTCATGGGCTTTGGTTGCTTAATATTCAAATGAAATTGGAACTACGATTGTATGAAATGAGTGACGGAGAGAGCCCTCTTAAGGACAAATCTTCTTTCTTATGCAGAGAAGAAGATGCTTGATTATCAGGAATCATTAAAAGACAGTCTTTAATCATACAACATTTATTAATTTCAAAAAATGTTAATATTATAAAAAGGAATTTTTTTGATGTTTGTTACTTCTTCACGCCTCAATAACTGAACCGATTTGGCCGTTTCAATGCAGACAGCTTATACTCTGGATTAACTTCAGGCTACTTTTTATCCTGGAAAATTAAAGGAAGAAAATCATGAATTAAGGTTTTTGTTAAGTAATCAAATTTAAAAAAAAAAAAAAAACATAAACCCTTGCGGACGAAGCCGTGGGCGTCATATATTATACATATAATTAATCTTAGTTACAATTCCTAGGTATTAATGATTTATATTGATTTTTTTATCATGACTAATGTATTAATGCCACCAATTTACTTGTATATTCATGAAATAGGATTTAAGCTACAACACAATGTCAAATATCACAAATAATTTGTACTAAAATAATATGTTTTATTGTAAATCCTGATCGGTCCTTATTAGACACCAAAGAGGCATAGATATATAATAATATTATGTATATAGTACGCTAGATATGGTGTGCCATAAAAATGACAGCACTTTTTTGTACCGATTCAAAGTGCCCAACTAAGCGTACCAGAAGTTAAAATTGTTAAAATCGTATTGAGCTTACCCAGGTATCAGCGCCGAAATCCCGATAATCAAGTTACTTCAAAAACACGTCGTCAATTGCAGATCCAGTGTACTATGTAAATAGTGGTATATATCAGTGCATATAGGAATTTTAAATAGGTTGTTGTAATTTGCCCGTACTGGGATTTAAGAACCCTGATCTCAGAACATTCTAGTTTTGTTTAGGTCAAACTAGTATGTCCTAAAATTGGATTTGACTGGTGATAAATACATTATAATAATAAGAGCGGTGCAAGTGCAAGAGTTTTCGGACCTCTAACTTTTCGGAGTTGTGTCCGTTTTAAGCAATTATTACATATCACTTGCTTTATCGGTGAAGGGAAACATCGTGAGGAAACCTGCATACCGGAGAGATCTCCATAATCTTCTCAAAGGTGAGTGAAATCTGCCAATCCGCCCTTGGCGTGCATGGTGGACTATGGTCAAAGCCTTCTCATTCTGACAGGAGACCTGTTCTTAGTAGTGAGCCGTCGATGGGTTAGTTATGTAATGTAATATATTTTGTAACGTTACATTCGTTACAGGTAAAATGATAGAAATGTTGCCTGGCGGGAGAATGTTGCTTTTCAACAATTTCACATACAACCGTTGTGTTGTGTCAAAGAATCGTAACCTGCGGTGGTACTGCTCAAGGTACCACAGAGGATGCAAGGTTATCATCATCACAACACGTGCTCATAAAGTGGTTGAATTAATCGCGAACCATAACCACCCTCCGCCTAACCTTTTTTTGACTACTAGCGGGAAATATGTTATGTTCAAAATATAGAATTAAATCATTAAGGAAACTTCAAATTTGCATTATTTACTAGAATTTGCTTGGTTTTTAGGCAAACCCTACCCGTAGTACTATTATTGTACTCTTAGTTTAACAGGGCTCTCTCCGTCACTTACTCCATACAATCGTAGTTCCAATTTCATTTGAATATTAACACGTTAAACGCCATGGGGGTCACCGGTGACCTCACCCTTCCTCTATCATAGCGCCATGGGGGTCACCGGTGACCTCAACGTATAGTCATATTCAAACTACTTTTTCTCGCCGCCGGCCATACTGACTGTTACTTTATTCGTACTCCGTGACCGGCACGGCGCTGTAGAACTATACTGCGCAGTGGGACAAACATACCTTGTAAGGAATTGAAAAAATGAAAGATAGCGAAAAAAGTAACCAAAATAAAAATTCAGGATATATAATTCAAATTAGTCTTTATTATTTAAACGAAAATTAGCAGTCTTTATTTTTTAATGAAATACAAACATAAAAATCAGTTTTCAGAAAAATAAAATAAAGTGTAGCGGGTGGCCGGCGGGGTGGCCGGCGCGGCGCCGGGTACCGGAAAATATATTTTCTGTATTTGTGCGCCATGGGGTGCACCGGTGACCTCAGCTATGTATTTGACTGTAACTATGTAACCCATGTACAGAATTGAATAAAACTTATTTTCTATACGTATCGTAACATAATAAACAAATTACGACCAAAAGTATTTTTACGATTTTTATTTTTTTCCATCGGCGTTTAACGTGTTAAGCAACCAAAGTCCATGAAATTTTGCAGACATATTCTAGAAACTAATATCTGTGCCTGTGGTGTTTTAGATTTTTCTAAAAACATGTAGTTTTAAAATTACAGGGGCTCAAAGATTTGTATGTGAGTTTTTAAGACTGCGTAACTTTGAAACCAAATTTTTTTCGTATAAAATGTACTATATGTCACCCGGACCTTTACGAGGAATCAATTGACACATCATCCATCAAAAACGGCCCGGTAGTTTAAGAGCTACGGTGGAACCCTCAGAATCTGGATACAAACATACATACATACATGAGACTGCTAAAATCAACACTCTTGCTTTTGGCTTTGCCGCAGTCAAATAATAAAAAATATATTATAATCAGACAGATTATATTATAATAAATAAAATATAATCTGTCGATTTTTAGCCAGATAAAGTACATAGTTGTAGTTTTGTATACAATTAAGTTAATAACTATATCGATATCAATAACGTTAAATTTCGCAACGTTATATTCGTTAAAGGTGAAACTATAGAAATGGCACCAGGTGGAACAATGTTGCGCCTAAACAAGTTCACATACAACAGGCGTAGAAATGTGTGGAAGAATACTCAGCTGCGATGGTACTGCTCGAGATATCACAAAGGATGCAAGGCTTCTATCATCACGACCAGTGATTATCGGGCAGTCGCATTTACAGGAGACCATGATCACCCTCCACCCAAACTTTTCTTGACATCTAGTGGGAAATATGTCAATTTATGAACATAATTCTAGATATTTTTAGCGATTTTAATGTTTGATACAGATAGCATAAAACTGTTCCTTTACATAAAAATTATCTCTTATCAAAGGCGTAGTTTTTTTTTCGAGTTGGGTTACCAACATCAAAACACAAAGTTTTGCTGAGCTAGAATTTGATTTGGTCCCCATGGTATTTTTAATGACTTGAATCCATAGGGACGAAGTTGCGGGCATCAGCTAGAGTTACAATAAATGTATGGACACCCTTACGCAATTTCTTGCACGATGGTACGGAACCCTTTCGCGTGTGAGTCCGACTCGCGCTTGACGGTTTTTTATTAGGACATCAACTTGGCATTTCCATTACAGTTCTGACTGGTGAGTTGCTGGGCAAGATGAGAGGCGGTACGGTCCTCAAGATCGGTCTCTACACGTACAACCGTCAAATGACGTCTCGGAACAGGAACTGGCGCTGGTACTGCACCAAGTACCATCGAGGGTGTAAGGCATCGGTCATCACTGACAGGAACTTGGTGGTGGTGGAGATGATCGGAACGCACGAGCACCAACCGCCCAATATGTACCAGACTGCGAGCGGGATGTATATTAATCTTCGATAATTTCCTGTATGGCCAAGGTTTATTGTAAAGGCGGAAACAAACTATGTTACACGTCCGTAAGCCTGATATGTATCTGAATAATACATAGTACACAAGATTGTAGTTTTCATTGACTTGAATGTAGATAAGTAGACAGAGTTTCATAGTAGAATCAAGAGTAGGTACTGGTTAACCGGTAATAAATTCGTTATTTTAGAAACTGTCTCACTGAATATCAACTTACAGTTCAAACTGCTGGCTGTAAAAACTTGAGATTTTGGTGAGGTTGGTTCTCGCTATAGACTAAAGCTCCAGCTACAAGCACAGGCAAGACTGAGAACTGCGCAGTCCAATCTTTAGCAGCTTTTAGAACTGCGCGGGATACCGTCTTGCAGTCCACACGCCCGCAAACTTACCTGTGCAGGTGAGCTCTCAGGTAAGGCGAAGTTTGGAGCCGAAGCTTTAGAACGATTAACAGAAATTTCCCGAGTGATGTAGGAGCGAGTCTACTAGTAAATGATGAGAAATTCAATGTTAGGAACTCTTTAAATCAGCCACAATTCAGTGTCATCTATTTCTCCAAACTGATTTTTTTTCTCCTGCTGCAAACCTTTACTTTGAGTCTAGTGTATAGGGTAAGTTTTATTCAACTTACTTCAAAAAGGAGCAATGTTCTCAATTAACATATTTTTATTTTCTTGTATTATATTGAGATTGATCACTCCATAATTCTTTTCTTTTTTACATGATAAAACTAACATGTCGATGACGCGGCCTTGAAGTTTCTACCCATCCCAAAATCGGAAACGCGCATGAAAAAGTTTTCTTTTCAAAAAGATTTCGTAATAGAACAACTTAATATTTCTTTTGCACTACCCTTTTTTTATCGTGAGGAAAATCCGTCATGGATACCACCGGCCATGGGAGAGCACAGTGGTTATGTCAGACTCCTACCGACTAAAAACCTCACGAAGTTCCATCTCACGCTGACGACGGAGCACAAGAGACCGTCAACGCCTCGTTACTCCGCTAGTTAAAATCTTTCTTTCAGTATTAATCAGAGCTTCCCCCTTTTCTTCCAGATGCAATATTTCAAACATCACGCAGAGGACAACCAGTCATACAACTCCAAGGACACCGGTTCATTAAAGACTACGAAAATATGAATTCCAAAAAGATAAGATGGCGTTGCGTCAAAAGAACTTACGGCTGTCGTGCTTCTATTACCACATATGAAAATCTTATAATAAAACATTTGGCGTGCCATAACCATGCGTGATGTCTTCGCTGACCTGGGTGACCTGTTTGAATTTTGGCTGCTCAGTTTTGGCACGTTTGCTCAGCTGGCTAGAGTGATCGGTACGTACCTGCGGGAAAGAAACTCAGGAAAAAGAAGAGTAGAGAGTCGCAGAACCGACGTTGATGGAGCAGACGTGTTTCGGAGTGGAGACCACGTTCTGTCAACCGCAGTTGGACGATCTCCAACCCGATCGAACAGTGGATCGATGACTAGATGGTAGCGAGAACCGGGTGGATGAGGAAGGCGGAGGACCATGTCTGGTGGTGTGCTCTTAAAAAGGCTTATGTTCAGCCGTGGATGATGATGCATTGAATTAGATTATTGGATCTATAGGACTATTCTACCTACCTAAGAATGAGAAGGGAAACTACTTAAATATTTTATGTTCCGTTTTAACTTAGCTTATCATGACCAGCCAGTTAGAAGGAAGGGCGATGATGGTCGCATATCTATTGTGATATCATATCAGATTTCTGTAATTTTGTTATTAATTACCATAAAATATTAAATATTTTTTATAAATCAACACAAACATTTTAATTTCTTCTATTTTTATTACTGGAACTTGCATCTCAGAAAAAAGAGTGGTCTTTTTTCTTCCGACCGATCGACCGGTTGCATTCTCAATTTTTTCTTTCAGAGTTTACGTTTGCCACATCCAATCGAGGTCAACCGATAATTTATTTCGCCGACAATAGGTACATCAAGCATTGTGAGACGAAATTGGGCCAGATACGATGGCGGTGTTCACAGAGGAGAAAGGGCTGCCGCGCTTTCATAACCACGTTCGAAAACCAAATAGTAAAATATATGACGTCCCATAACCACGCAGCAACGCAAACCTACGGCGTACCAAGCTTTGAGAATCGCGACCTTGCCTCGCACCGAGGAACGCAGCGTTGACTGCCTCGCGAATCCCTCGAAAGAGTCGCAGGAATTTAAATGGCGCATGACCGTGGCGCGTGTTTTCTACATCGATGTATATGGATGGGCCCTTCGAAGATAAAAAACGCGCTCAAAAAGTCAATAGAATTTGCAAAAGTCTCTTGACTTTGTCAATGACGATGACATAAGATTCAAGCGTATTTTTGCGGACGGAATTGTATGGGAAAGGCTAATCCATATACATCGATGGTTTTCTACAAGAGTCCTATATCCAGTCGTGGGCGTCTATCGGTTGACATCGATGGTGTGGACTGGAACAAAGCCGCGTCGTTTTTGATAACAAATTAAAGCCAGTTTTATTTTCGCTCTACTGTTTATTTACTAACTAAAATTGCGATAGTAAATTGCATTATTCTCATGCGATTGAAATTTAAATTATGAAAACAAATCAGAGTAGATATTCCTCCGACATCAATGGAGGAGGCTATAAAGCGCGCCACTTTAAGTCGCTATTTAAAGCAGAGTTAAACAAGTGCAAATTAAAAATTTATAACACCCCCGACAAGTCAAGGTTACAGTAACTAGAAAAGAGCTGATAACTTTCAAACGGCTGAACCGATTTTCTTGGATTATAGCTAAGAACACTCTCGATCAAGCTACCTTTCAAACAAGAAAAACTAAATTAAAATCCGTTCATTAGTTTAGGAGCTACGATGCCACAGACAGATACACAGATACACACGTCAAACTTATAACACCCCTCTTTTTGGGTCGGGGGTTAAAAAGGACGCTGCGCTTCGGTTCCACTTCACTCTGCAGGTTTACGTTACATCTTAGAGTAGATAATTTTGTTAGATGATGATGATACCATAACATAAGATAAGGCAAGAAAATTAAAAAAATTAAATGATTTTTGTCATTGTTTTTACACCCAGACTGTATAGATTCTAAGTCCACATCACGCTTCTCACGCTTTTCTAAGGTTGACAGGGAGATAATTTCAAATTTCAAATTATTTATTAACCGGACAACAAAAATCCATATAGTGTTAGTAACAAAAAACTTAAAAACTATGTTAGTACTTAAACACTAAGTAGTTAGTAACAATACAAACTTAAAAACTATGTAAGTACTTAAATACTAAGTAGTTAGTAACAACAAAAACTTAAAAACTATGTTAGTACTTAAAGATAAGGAAGGATAAGGTTCAGGAGTCGTAACTTCGCCTTTTGTATGACTTAATAGTCTATATTGTAAGGAAAAGCTGACTGATTGACTGATTTATCAAGGCACAGCTCGAACTACTGGATGGGTCAGGCATATTGATAGCTATTATGACGTAAGCATAGTAGGATGTTTAATTTAAACCCAAGGGGCTCAAATAGGGGTTTGAAATTTGTGTAGCCCACAGTCCACACACACAGTGGTATTTTTGGACGTTTTCATAATAGCATACTACTAAAACTAAATCACACACCTATAACTTGGTGTGATTACAATCAACCGCAAACCTATAAAGTTAAAAAAAAATATTTATAATATATTCCTATTTTATTCTTTCAGAGTTCACGTTCGCAACTTCAAGTAGAGGACAGCCGAGTATAAGTATCGGTGAAAACTGCTTCCTCAAACATGTCGAGAGGAAATCCATCCGGATAGTATGGAGGTGCACGAGAAAGGAATCGGGTTGCCCAGCTTTTGTTGCGACATTAGAAGAGACTGTAGCAACGCACAACAGACGGAAAACCAGCCCAGAGAGAAGAACAGAGACAATAGTGAATAGTTTTTTGCGCCATAAACATAAATGACGCAGATGACGTTTTTGCGCGAACCACCGTACGCCACGATTCGCGGTCACAGTACCCGACTACAACCATTACGAGACGTTTGTACCTGTGTTTCCCCACAACCTCAGCGTTTGTGCACTTATTCGTATCCGATTCGTATTCGTTTTCGTAAAAATACGATTCAAACAAAATGTACGTACGTTTGTGCACTAAATTCCGTCAAAAACGTCAGATGTACTGTTTTTCAGTTGTATTGTCTTGTGTTTCGCTCTACAGCAAATATATAATTAGTTTTTCTTCATTAAAAGCAGAACTTTTATTTTAATATGCCAACGTCTTATCCACTAGACTCCAGTGGTTAAGTCTAATGACGATCGGGACTAGCTGCGTCCTTCAATCGCGTCGATAATTTGTTTCCGCCTTTAAAATTTTGTGTGTATGGTGTGTATCGGTAGACGTTGTTCCAGATTTCATCTTTTCCACGTCAATCCGAGGCCAGCCGATCATAATTTACAACGGGCAAAGGTTTGTTAAAGACGTGAATAGAAATGGGAAGACAAGATGGCGGTGCGCCAAGAGGACCCATGGCTGCCGAGCTGCTGTCACCATGGTAGAAAATGTTGTGATCAAACATAATTCATACCATAATCATACTCCTTGTATGAATGAAAGATATTTCTCTTGAAAAGGACAACTATTGTTTTTTATTTAACTTGTTTTTGTTTTTGTATAATTATAACAATTATGACAAAAGGAGTGATAGGCTAGAGGTTAAGACGTCGGTCTGTTATTCGGGAGGTCTAGGGTTCGAGCAGGCACTTCCAAATTTTCGGAGTTTAAATATCACTTGGGTACCACCACCATTGGGTGAAGGTAAATATCTTGACGAAAACGGCGTGCTAGACAGTTCTCCATAATGATTTCAAAAGTGTTTATAATGTCCATAATGTCCATAATGGTTTCAGAAGTGTGTGAAGTCTGCCAATCTGCACTTAGCCAGCGTGGTGGAGACTAGGGCTAAACCATTTTCATTCTGAGAGGAGATCCGTACTCAGTAGTGAGCCGGTGATAGGTTTTGATGATGACGTTATCGCAACTTCGTCCAAAAATCGGTTTTTCAAAAATCCAGTAGGAATTCCTCAACATTCTCTCTTAATGTAGACCGTCTACACCAAGAGAGAACTAGATTTAAATCTGTATTATATAAAAGGAAAAACTGACTGACTGACTGATCTCTCAACGCACAGCTCAAACTACTGGACTAATCGGGCTGTTGGCATGCAGATAGCTATTATAACGTAGACATCCGTTCACAAAGGATTTATTAAAATTCAATCTCTAAAGAGGTAAAACAGGGGGTTGAAATTTAGTCCACGCGGACGAAGTCACGGGCATAAGTTAGTATTATAATAAAACACAATTTAAAAAAATGCATACATGTCCGTATAGACTTTAAAGCCATCCTACCGATGTGCCCCAAACTGATTTCATTAGAAAGGCAATAATGCGAAGATGTTTTTTAGTTTTTTTAAATGTTTTTTTGGCATAGTAGCACACGCCGGGTATCTGCTAGTATACTATACCGACAGGTCCAGCAGTGGGAGGGGAACATGCTGCATGTTGTACCATACACTGTATGCACCACCTGTTTTTCTTCACTTGTTAGAGTGTCAATATTCTTCCAGATGTCAGGTTTTCCACATCAACCCGAGGCCAGCCGATTATAATTTTCAATGGGCATAGGTATGTCAAAGACGTGGAGAGAAATGGGAAGACAAGATGGCGGTGCGCAAAGAGGGGGAAAGGTTGCCGAGCAGCTATCACCACCATAGAAAATGTTGTCGCTAGACTTTATTCGTACCATAATCATACTTCTTGTATTTACGAGTTTCAAGATTATCATTGAAGATAAGAACTATTGTTTTTTTTTATTTCTCTCTCATCGTAGCGTTCCGTCGTATTTTAGGGCTGATTTTTCAATCGTCAAATAACTTTTATCTGAGGAATAAATATGAGATTTTAACGTTTTTTATTCCTTACATAAATTCCCTCTGGTGTGGTCTGGCGGGAGGCTACGGCCGTGGCTAGTTACCACCCTACCGGTAAAGACGTGCCGCCAAGCGATTTAGCGTTCCGTACGATGCTGTGTAGAAACCAAAGAGGGGGTTGGTTTAATACAAACTGCCATGCCCCTTCCTGGTTGGCCAGCGGCGTACTGAATATGGCTAAACCATTTTCATTCTGAGAGGAGACCCGTACTCAGTGGTGGACCGATGATGATGATGATGATGATGCATTAAAATGTATGAATCGGAAAATACTACATACTATGTATTTGTTAACCCCCGACCCAAAAAGAGGGGTGTTATAAGTTTGACGTGTGTATCTGTGTATCTGTCTGCGGCATCGTAGCTCCTAAACTAATAAACCGATTTTAACTTAGTTTTTTTGTTTGAAAGGTTGCTTGATCTAGAGTATTCTTAGCTATAATCCAAGAAAATCGGTTCAGCCGTTTGAAAGTTATCAGCTCTTTTTTAGTTCCTGTAACCTTCACTTGTCGGGGGTGTTATAAATTTTTAATTTACACTTGTTTTGATTTCAAGCAAATGCAAAGATTTGTAAAGTTCCTCCCAAGATGTTATAAGTACATGCAGCTGCCACAAAACCCTGACCCTTTTACCTGACCCTCGTGTATACGGGGTATCCCCTAACAATTGGGGATATTATTATTATACCCCATCTTGTGATACCCTTACCCTAAATACCCCAAAGCAGGTAGAGTCAGTTGACTCGGGATACCATACATTACTACCCGTATAAGTAAATGTATAGTTTTTGTATTTTTTACCAACTTGGCTAAAGTGACGTTTTGTAAATTTAACTTAGCTTATACCTACTGTAGTGCAGTATGACAGTAAACCTACGAAACCTTGAGAATTACAAGGGTAGTTACAAATTAATTTAAGTTACCAAAGTTAAAAAATAGTGTTACAAAAGAAAAGTTTAAAAAAGTAAAGCTAAAAAAGTTCAGTTGCAAAGTGTAAATAAAAAGTTCTGTCACAATATTTAATCTAAAAAGTTCATTTACAAACTGGAGTTCAAATTTAAGTTACAAAGTGGAGTTAAAAAAGTTCCGTTACAAAAGTGTATCTTAAAAGTTCACTTACAAAGTAGAGTTAAAAAGTTCAGTTAGGTATAAAGTGGGGGTTAAAATATGTTCACATACAAAATGTGAAATTGGAGTTAAAAAGTTCAGTTATAAAGTGCACTTAAAAAAAACCAGTCACAAAAGTGACGCTTAAAAGTCAAGTACCTGAATTGAAGTTTAAAAATATAGTTTCACAATGAAAAGTTGACTTACAAAGATAAAGTTACAAAAGTGAAGTTGCCAAGTGTGTGCAAAGTTTTCACCGACTTCGCCCAACGATAAAAAGGCATGTGGCGGGTTGCAGCTCCAGGTAAGTATTTAGAATAGTTTGGTTTCCTCTAAAAAATTGGGGTCATTTTAAGAATGCGATAACATTGACATGACGTTACCTTTCGCCATGTTGGATTTTGTATGACGTCATAGCGAATTCAATATGGTGATTGGTGGCTGTTTATGTTTTAATATTTTCAGGTTATTTGAATTATAAAATAGGTATTTGAGCTTTCTTTGTATTTAACATAAAAAAATCTATGTTTATTTGGATTTAGTGTCTTTTCAAACATATATTAGTAGGTATGACTATCCTTTCAAGATTAAAAAGAGGTGGGTAAGCTGTTTTAATTATTTCCATTGAACTAATTATATTATATCTATATTTTTATTTTGGTTTTTTTATTTAAGAATTAACTAGTGTAATGCATAACTTAAAATATGTGGTAACCTGAGTCCTGATGCGTCATATTATGCGTCGCCGGAATATAAATACGATATTATTAAGAGGGCTCTCTCCGTCACTCGTCTCATACAATCGTAGTTCCAATTTCATTTGAATATTAAGCAACCAAAGTCCATGAAGTTTTGCAGACATACTCTAGAAATTAATATCTATGTCTGCGGTTTTCAAGATTTCTGTTAAAATATTCGGTTTCAAAGTTACGCGGTCTTAAAAATTTTCATACAAATCTTTGAACCCCTGTAATTTTAAAACTACATATTTTTAGAAAAATCTAAAACACCACAGACACAGATATTAGTTTCTAGAATATGTCTGCAAAATTTCATGGACTTTGGTTGCTTAATATTCAAATGAAATTGGAACTACGATTGTATGAAACGAGTGACGGAGAGAGCCCTGTTAAATGTGAACCCAAGCTAGTTAGGGGTTCCTTTGTGTATGAATTCAACGCATATTCTGCGCAACGTTATTTGTTACACACACATTGCGTCATAACGCTGCATTTAGGGTGACGCAGTCTTTAAGGGCCTTTTCAATGAGCAAGTGGAATGGAATTATGTGCGACCAATCATACTACTAAGAAATTACGTGATAAAATTATAATCGTGCTGTCAAACAATAAATTTATTCGTCTATTGAACACCGCTCCGCTTCAGTGGAAACACACCCTTATGCTTCATTCTATTTTTGTGACCTATGTTTACAATAAAGGTTATGTTTTTATTTTATTATTTTTGGTAGTTTTACCCTGCCAATAAACACCCAACTTATATTTCGACTTTTTTGATCTCTCTCTAAAACAATCTAATGATCCTTTCGGCATAATAGGGTAAAATGATATAACAGCATATAACAGGTCTGATGTAGAGTGTCAAGTAGCTTGAAGGAGACTGGTCGGTAAAAATGTGCTAGTTTTCTGAGTACTGTTCTAAAATAGAAGGCTATATTTGTTAGTAAATTACACTAGTACTTGTTTACTTTGACAGTTGACACCGAGCAAATATGGCGAGAACTTTATCAGAGCTATTGCGTTTCTATGGTACTTACCTTTGTTTTTTCCGTAGAATTCATTGGTTTTTTTCTGTTACAGAGGCGGTATATACAAAGTCGGGAAAAGGCAATTTGTTACTCATTATTGGGGGTCATAGATACATAAAGGATTATGATAATAAAGCGAGCAAGAAAGCCAGATGGCGATGTACCAAAAAGTATTTGAGATGTAAAGCTGCAGTAAACACCGTGGATGGTGTGGTTGTTAAATATGTTAAAGAACATAATCATGATAAACTTTATGACGTTTTCGTATAGTGATTTTACAGTCAGTGCCTAAATAAAAAATTAAATCAAAATTTAATTAAAATAAAAAATTAAAACAATATAATAAATTAAAATTAAAAATTAAAACAATTTAAAACTACTTCGCGTGGAATTAGATAATCGTGGAAGACTCTAATGCTAATTACCATCTTAGACCTTACCCCAAATTATTTTATAATCGTATCCATAATCGAAACCGATGAAAAATATTTTTATTAAGGTCCAATATGGAATATTTTACAATTTTTAGAACCTTATAATTTGGAAAACTATACTTAGAATAACTTTCTTTGAGTATATGCACTTTGAGTCCATCCGTCATGAAAATATAGAAATAAAACTGTTGAATTGGATTCTGTGATAGAAAAAATATCTGAAAACTACTCCAAGTATCTAATTATATGTATTGTAGTTTTTATTAGACATAATAATTAATTTTTGTACTTTTTTATAAGTGATAATTACAATTTCCAAACACTTCATGATTTTTTTGTGTATTGACATCGTTTATTTTTATAGCGATTTAACTACTCAATTAAATTTTTGCTTGTAACTTGCTTTATTGCCATCTCTTTTTTGGTACAGTAAAGTTAATAAAATAATTTATCACCCACACATTTTTGTTTAAAATCATTTTCGTTATAGCCCCTTAATAGCCCCCGACAGGCAAACTAGAAACCGTAATAAGCTCGCAACTCCTACGCTCCGCCTCAGAAAAGTGGGAAAGTCATTTGTAGGAATGAGTGTAATATTCTATAATAAAATTCCACAGTCAATATTAGACTTGCCTTTACAAAAGTTTAAAAAATCCATTAAAAGTATGCTACTGCAGCAATGCACGGGGCAGCAATTGCTTGTATAGTATGGAATATTATTGTAAATTGAACAATTGAAAAGAGCAACCGCTGAGTTTCTTGCTGGTTCTTCTCGGTAGGAAACGCATTCCGAACCAGTGGTAAATTATTTGACGATTCAAAAGCACTTGTAAAAGTTTATTTGAATAAAAACATATTCTAATCTATTCTATTCTAATAAACCCATATCCAGATCCGAAATCTCATATCCCACAAGTAACAAGCCTAATATTTTTGCAGCATTTTTCGTAACAACGTCCCGGGGTCGTCCCGCCCTGTGTTTCCAGAACAACAAGTACTTTCTTGCCTCTGTAGTCAACAATAGACATAGATGGCGCTGCTCACACCGAACGAGAGGTTGTCGATCAACTATTACTACTATTGATGGAATGTTAATTAAATACAATGATAATCATAATCACGTATTAAGCCTCATGTAACTGCAATCACTTATAAAGCGTGATAAAACTAAAGCCCACGAAGCAATCACTTATAAGCCTGATGAAACTAAGGCTTAGGCAGCAATCACTTATAAAGTCCAATAAAACTATGACTGAAGCAGCAATCACTTAACAGCCTGATAAAACTAAGGCTAAAGCAGCAATCACTTATAAAGTCCAATAAAACTAAGACTGAGGCAGCAATCACTTATAAAGTCCAATAAAACTAAGACTGGAGCAGCAATCACTTATAAAGCCTGATATATCTGAAGCTGAAGCAGCAACCACCTATAAAGCCCGATAAAACTAAGGCTTAAGCAGCAATCACTTATAAAGCCTAATAAAACTGAGACTGAAGCAGCACTGGCAAGGCGGTGACTTGGACGCGATACGGCAGACAAAACAAACTCCTATAAATCAATGCCTGAACCGATTTGGGTGTATGGGGTGTCATTAGAATCATCACACCATCCCGAGTGACATTGGCTATAAAGTTTTTTAATATGGCGGCTGTATGGCGCTATTTAAAAATGTGAAAAAGTCTTTTTAGTTCTTTTTTAGCTGGGCAGTCGTGTTGTTTAATTTTTTTAATAAATACTCAAGAACCTAATTTGAATAACTAGGAACTTCTGATATGTTACTTGTTTCCTTGACTTATAACAATGAAATTGTTTATCTTGCGAATATGAATATCAACATAAAAAAGAAATACAAAATTATAGTTTACGTATGGTTGTTGTTATTTTTTTTGTCGATAAACATATGGTCTAGTCTCACCCCGTTTCGGGATTTCACTTTATCGAGGGACACACTGTATAGGTATGCAATATTGTTTTCAGTAAGGTATTGGTATAAATTATTGATACCTGAAACTTCAAGAGACCACGAGCAGAGTCACAAGTTAACCAAATTGGTAAAAACTAAAGAGCGCATAATAAAAGGAGGAATAGAAAGAAAAGTGCAGGCAACTCTAAGGAAAGATTGCAGACATTGTTACCGTAACAAAAAGCGAGTGCAAACCACAATGGAGTGCAAGGGTTGTCCTGATAGTCCGCCCATGTGCTTACATTGCTTTTTTATTTTACACACTTGTACTGATAAGAGCTGATATTCACTGAGGAAAAAAGGAAAAAAAGAAATGAAGAGGTTCAAACAGATTTTACATTTGTTTTAATGTTTCCTAGCATACAAGACTGAATTTATGTCAATGGCAAGTAAAGTTATTTTATTACAATTTAGCACGTTCTAAAAATAATTTTACTTAAAGTTTTAGTTTACAAATTGCAGAGCAAAAGTAGTGGTACGTTCAAAATTATGGCCGAATTTTTTGTACCATTAGTTTACCATGGGCTTTTGATCAATACTCTAACGTAGAGACATACTCGTACTACTCATGTGGTAGAGATGCCGTCTTTTGCCACAGGCTTATCTACTACAGGTATTTGAAATGAAAAGCTGCCAGCACAAGCTGCAT
This sequence comes from Maniola jurtina, assembly GCF_905333055.1. Lineage (NCBI taxonomy): Eukaryota > Metazoa > Arthropoda > Insecta > Lepidoptera > Nymphalidae > Maniola > Maniola jurtina. The sequence goes on from NC_060038.1 coordinate 12,304,103, forward strand.
TCTGAGATGGCTTTGCAACGATCCATTTCAAGTTCTAATATTATTGTTTTGATGCAGATAGGCTTGCGCTTTTCGAGAGTTATACCTAAAGTATTGATGAAGTTTTCACAATTTGTTTACCATTTTATATATTTTTATAATATGTATAATATAACAAGTTTGTTCTAGTGAGATTTCTGCTGAGCAAATCGGGAAAACCTACGGCTTTGTACCTTGGATATACAATATACATACTACCATCAAGCCAGGGGAAATAGTGAGAGCCACCTCCCTGAAGCATACTCATGATCCGCCACTGATACAGATACGTGATGGTGTTGTTTTCAGGGCTAAGAAGTAAATCCAGCTACCTCAATTACATATTGCAAATAAGAAAAGTGAAATAACATATTGTGAATAAATATTGTTGTGAATAAACTTAAAAGCATTATTTTTGTGTTGTACCACTCGAGTATTTGGATTAAAGTTGATCATAATACGATTTTTTTAAAGAATATTAGCCATGCTAATCATGACTAATACTCCCCTTTCCCCTCGAATTAAGCGTAAAGCTTGTGCCAGGAGTGGGTACGACAATAGTGCAACGGGTGGGGTTTGAACCGCTGACTTAACCGTTAAGCTATCGAGGCTCTCGCTTCTATGACTATATCGATTATATGGCTTATTGTTCTTCGATCCAAGCAAACCCCTTCTCACCTGCAAACTTCAGCTGTCAGCTTTCGATGAAGGTCACGTTTGTCGAAAGTTCATTGGAAATCGTATAGTAGGTGCTTTACAGTACAGTCAGGTTAATCGTCATTGGACGGCTGTAAAGGGGATGTAGCTGTACTGATCTTTCCTACCGCCACATAGATCTCCAAGTTGTCAATCAACAATTTCAATACAAGCATTTGTTGCAGTTGAATACGTCTACAATAGAGATGGGAAGCAGCTCGCCCTAATCGATGGTTACACTTTCTACGCCTGCAATAGACAACGAGCCCAGTTAGAGGCAAGCATGTGGAGATGCACCAAGGGCTACCCTTGCAAAGCCAGGTTCAAAGCTCTTAACACCGGCGAAATTATAAGAGTGACTACTTTGCACCATTCTCATGAGCCTCCTGATATAGGAGTTCGTAATGGGATCGTGTTCAGGAAAAGGTTACCTGCCGAATTCAGTCAGTTAATGGGCCAACTATAAATACATCTAAACACTACAAAGGTAGAACTATTAATAACTAGGTTTCGCCCGTGACTTTTTGCAATAAAGATAGGAAGCCAGTCATCTTGATTGACGGTTACACAATCTACGCCTGCAATAAACTGAGAGCCTAGTTAGACGCAAGCATGTGGAGATGCATCAAGGCAGACCCTCGCAAAGCCAGGAAAAGGCTACCTGCCGAATACAGTCAGTTAATGGACCAACTATAAATAAATCTAAACACTGCAAATGTTTGAATTATTTGTCCGCATGGATTTTTGCCCGCAAATTTGTCCGCATGGATTTTTTTCTTCCTGTGAGCTTATCCCACGCTACGCGGGGTCGGCACAACATGTTTTCTCCAACACTTACAATAAAAAACGCTTTCATATATTAATGTTAGTATGCAATAATATTATTAGAAAAATTAAGACTACCGTCCATAATGCTGAAATGATGCAGTTTATGAGATCTCTGAAAAAATCATCAAATAACCATTGCATACATCAACTTACTAATACTTGTACGTACAGTATCTGTCGAATAAATAATTGTTGTTTTATATATTATTTCTTTTTTATTTCTCGTAATGTTTTGGATCAACTTATAATTGTTAAAAATGAGTGAAGTGAAATGTGTGTCCGATACATTGAATTATTACGTAATGGGCATATAATGTAATGTATACATTATACAGGTAACAGGATTTAAAAAATGTAGAAAGACTTTTAACATATTTCGACTGTTTTAAATAACTAAATGATACCCGCGAGTCGACTTCGTTCGCGTGGATTTAGGTTTTAAAAATTCAGTTTTAAAATCACTCTTTGATTTTTTTGGGATAAAAATAGCCCACGTTTGTCTTCGAGAAAGCTCACTAAACTGTCCGAGTACATAGTTTCATCAAAATCGGTCATGCGGATGAGCCCTGACAGACAGACACACTTGCGCATTTATGATATTGTATGATACCTTTGATTGGAGAAACAACTAAATCAGCGTTTCATTACAGTTATCTACCTCCACAATCAGCTTGGAAAAAAGACCGCTCTCTGGCATGGATACAGCTTTTACTACGATGGTCGAAGGAAAAAGACTGATGTATGGCAGTGTACCAACACCGGACGATGTAGAGCCAGATTCGTCACGACCAAAGCTGGGGAGATGCTGCGGTGGAACACTGAACATACCCATCTACCACCAACTTACTATATCCGAGATGGGATATATAGAAAAATATTACATTCATATCAGCCCAGGGCGCGTTTGGAACCCTCGTAGCTTTAGTTCTAAGTTAACGTAATAAATTATCTGAACGCTGTCCAACTGAGATTCAGTGGCTGACCTTTTTCTCAAAATTGCACGTACCTACCTGGATTGTGGGTCCCAACTCTCAATGATATCTAAGGTATGCATACTTGTCCACAATTTTGAGTGCTCAGCTCTCAACCATTACTGGGTGGGGCGGGACATGAGCATTAGACATGATTTTCGTCTAACGCTCAAGCTACTCGCTCCGTCTTGCCTGCGCAGTTAAAACTGCTGAGCCAAGACCGAAAACTGCGCAGTCCAATCTTTAGCAGCTTTCGGAACTGCGCGGGATACCGCCTTGCCATCCAAACGCACGTACTTAACTGCGCAAACTGACTTATGCAGCTAAGCTCTCAGGCAAGGCGTGTCGCTAGAGCTTTGCACAGACTCATGTTTAGGCCCATTGTGCTAAGATCATTGAGTGTTGCATTAAAACCTTGATGATGAATTAATTATCACCATCATCATCAACCGATAGACGGCCACTGCTGGACATAAGCTGTACATGGACTTCCACACGCCACGATTTGGCGCCGCCTGATTCCAGCAATTATTTTCGTAATTTTTTTCTACTTCTCGCCGCCCCGCGTGGTCACTTACAGCGGAAAGGTCGTGGGTTGGTTTTTGCTTGAATGTAAGTAATCAAAGCAACCTTTCTAAACTTCATGTAGCTAATGGAGAAATGTTTAACGTAGTATTTTCTTTTCAGTTGCTTTCGTCTCCAACAGTAACGGCAAGAGGTTGGCTGTCTATTGCGGACATACCTTCTATTGTGGTCGCCAGTGTAACAAAACGACCATCTGGCGTTGTACCCGTTGGGGCACGTGTAAAGCCAGATTCATTATGACCAACGATGACGGGTTTGTGGTCACAGCGTATTTGGAACACAAGCATGGTCCGCCTAGCTTTATAGTACATAATGGCGTTTTACATAAAATTTAAGAGGATTTTCATCTTAGTGCGCTCCAAGCGAACGTAATTTGACTCTCATTTGTATCATTATCATGATCAACCTATCTTTGCTGGGTCTCCTCTCAGAAAAGGAAAGCCATAGTTTGATATGTTGCCCAGTATGGATTGGCATATACTTCAAACACTTTCGAAAACATAATGGAAAACATGTTTCCTCACATATTTTCCTTCACTGTTAAAACAAGTCATATTTTCCAACTTCCCGAATAGGAGGGTAATGTCATAACCAGTAGGCTACCACCGCTCATTCGAATATTCATCGTTTGAATATTTCAATGAGTTTTTCTTAGATATGATCTACAAACTAATTCTATCTGTGGTTTGCCAGATTTATTTTTAGTTTCAAAGCTACACAGGCTCAAAGATTTACATACAAATCTTTAAACTCGTGTAACTTTTTAAATCAGATAATTTTGCGGAAATTTGCCAACAGAAATGTACCTACAAAATGGGTTTTAAAAATACTAATCCCTTTGTAAAAGCTGCGGTTTTGAACCGTAGTTCCTTTTCTAACATACAACGAACAATTTTATTTTATGGTAAGCATGTAATTAAATTTAGTAGAATTTGAAATGAAAACACATATACTATCTATTTATTTATTTTGTAAATGCACAGTGTAAAATTCAACTGTAAGAAATAAAGTATGATTTTTTGTAAAGATAGTTTTTGTCTATCATTATTTTCATCATTTCAGTCCATCTCTGGCCCACGGCTCTCTTTTCTGAAAAAAAAGGCTTAGTTTCTGTCTATAATTCTATGCAAAGTTTTTCTATAAAGCTTAGGTTACACCTGCGCATCATGGATGCGGGATGCGGGAGCGTCCACGACGCTAAACTATAAGTACGCACGTGCACAGTGCACGCCAACGCACCTGTTGTAGTCGCGTCTACTACCCGACTACATGCGACTGTTGTAGTCGGGTAAGTGTGCATGGCGCCCATTAAATGTCTTGGAAGATGATCACCGCGTGGCTGACGTTCCCGCTTCGTAGTCGCTTTGATGGCGCAGGTTTGGACGATGCTTAATCGTTATTAAGTTGCAGTTCAAGCTCATGTATTCCAGAAAATAAAAATGACGTTTTTTGGCTCCTTCTCTTGCAGACAAGGTTATAAACTTTCTTTTTGCAAATCTAACGTTTGAGGAAGTTTAATTTATATGATAGAGCTTCTAAGGAAGAATGTATGGTTTCAAACAAAAAGAGGTATTATACTACTTTTCTTTTCAAGTTAGTATATTATCTTTCTGATTTGATTATAAACCTGGCAGATACTCGTACAATTTTAAATTTCTTTCTTATTTTTCATGACAAATCGTTTAATTTTACCACCGAGGTGCTCACGTACGTTGTATAATTTTTCTTTCCCTTACAAATTTCTATTAAGGTTTTTCTTTCTCTAGAGATAGGAAAACCTAAAAAGAGGTTGTTGTTTAACTCAATGTTTGCATTTCAGTCGCATTTGTTCGAAATAGAACTGGGAAGGAGTTGGCTATACTCTTTGGATACACTTTCTACTGCGGCGCTCGGTGCACGAAAACGGCCATCTGGCGTTGTACTCGTTGGGGCACATGTAAAGCCAGATTCATTATGGGCATTGAGGGGAGTCTAGTCGCCGCGCATTTAGTACATGAGCATGCACCGCCTGTGTTTGTTATTCGTGATGGTATTTATTACAAGATTTAGAATTATTTAGAAATAAACAAATAAAAACAAAAGAAGAATGCTGCAGGTTTTGTGAAACCTGAGCGCTAGCTTTCTCCGATCTGGCGTTGTACCCGTTAGGGCACATGTAAAGCCAGATTCCATGGGGGCACGACTTACAGTAGTTAATAAAGGCTAGCTTTCAGTTTTATTGTAATATTTTCAATTAAAATAAAGTTTTTGAATTTTATGTTTTACTAGGGGATGCCCGCGGCTTCGCCCGCGTGGATTTCGGTTTTTTAAATCTCGTAGGAACTCTTTGTTTTTCCGGGATAAAAAGTAGCCTATGTCCGTCCTCGGGATATAAGCTAATCCTGTAACAAATTTCATTAGAATCGGTTAAACTGTTGGGCCGTGAAAAGGTAGCAGACAGACAGACAGGCAGACAGACAGATAGACAGACAGACAGACACACTTTCGCATTTATAATATTAGTATGGATGGAAGTATGGATGATGGTAGTCAATTTCTACGATGCTGTACAAATGGCTAAAAATTAGCACCCGATGGAAGAATATTCATCATGTTCAACCCATCTCTAAAGAGTGAAGGGTTTAGGCCATAGTCTGCCACGCTAGTCTAGTGCTGATTAGTAGACTTTAAAAAATATCCAGTCGCTCGCTGCGCCAAACGTCGAAATCGATTTTTTTTAAATAAAAAAAAACCGACTGACTAAACCACTATTTTTTACCATTATTTTATACTTTTTAGTGGTTTTGGTAGTCGGTTTTTTAATAATTGTCTCGAAAAAATCGGTGAACCTACAAAAAAAAACTCCTTTGGAAGTCTCCTTGAGAGAAGACTCCTTGAGTCCACCTTTGGTTGGTAAAGTGACCTATAGATAACTACACTTTCGCATTTATAATAATAGTGTGGTGTGCTATATAACGCCATAGGTATGTAGACTTAGCACATAGACCTATAAGTAGTTACTCGCACGCAATGTAGGCAAAGATGTTATCTATACAATATGTAAGTTAAAAAAGAGTTGCAATATTAAATTATGGACACAGAAATGGTTTTTTCTAATACTCAATTTTGGATTTAATATTCTATTCAGCACATTCGTTGTGTTTAATTTCTTCGTTCGTTTCGTTCATTAGCCTAAATAGTTGTTCCCACTAATGTAGAGTCAGCTAGAGATAGCGTTTTTGACGTTTCGTTGTCAGATATCAAAGTAAAGCCTGCGAGAGGGCATACAATATTATTTTATACTAGCTGATGCCCGTGAATCCGTTTGCGTGGATATAGGTTTTTAAAAATCCCCTAAGAACTCTTTAATTTACCGGGATAAAAAGTAGCCTATGTGTTAATCCAGGGTATAATCTGTTTCCATTCTCAGCCAAATCCGTCTGCTAGTTTTTGCAGGAAAGAGTGACAAACACACAGCCATATACACAAACTTTCGCCTTTATAATATTAGTGTGATGTAACTGACAGATGTCAAAAACGCAATCTCTCGTTGGCTCTATTATAGATTTCGACATGGGGTTATTTAAGCGGGAATCGACGAATTCTTGAAAAGTCGTCAACGCAATGGCGTTTCTTGTGGTACATCTGAACGGGTGATCGGCTGACAGTACGGAATATAAAATATTGTGCATATTATTACATCTAACAGTGTGAACAGTGACATTTAAAAGTAGGGTAAGCGATATTTATATAATATTTTATATTCCGTAGTTTGAAATAAGGTTTGTATTGGAATAAATTGGTAATTACCATAATGTGTCATTCTAACACGTCGAGTATTTACGAATTTGTGGCTCGCCCCTCGTTGGGATCATGTTATAGTGGGCACTGACATGCAAAATCTCAAATTCCTAGACCCAGTGTCATGTCAGTTAGTCAGTTTATCCTTGCTTTTATTTAATGCGATCTTGATGTATCCTACTATTTATTATTCAGGAGCAGAACTTAAGGCGATAGATGCTAGATGGATGCATAAAATGACACGCATTCCCAATAAAGCTAATGGGTTTATTTGCCAAAAACGTTGCACAAGCTGCTACAAAAAGCTGAGGGAAGCAGGCTCTACAGCTGACGAAGCAAGAACAAGGGCATCAAAAGTCATCACTGAATGCCTTTCGTGCGAAAAAGCATTCTGTCTAAGTTGTTTCAATGAAGCCCATGAGAGCTTTAATTTGCAATAGCATTTTGCGTGGATTCAGATTTTTTAAAGGCCGAATTGGGGTTTCTCAAAATTTCCTTTTAGTGCAGTATCTCTTTACAAAAAGTTTGTCCAGCTGTTTAGACTTTACGTTGATATGTTAGTCAATTGGTTTCTCCCCATACCCATACGATTATGAAATTGTGACTAGCTAAATAAAATTATTCTTGACGTGGCTATAAATGTAAAAATACAATATTAAATTATGGGCAGTAAAACAGCTTTTTCTTTTTTTATTAAAACTCCTGTTTTTGGGGGTTGAGTATTATTAAAACACTAGCTTACTTGACCCAGCTTCGCTCAAGTGGTAGGTATTGCTCAAAATCTTATTTTAGTGGACTCACTATTATGGCATAAACCTACATGAGAAATCTTAAATTTCTAGAACCAGCGATTTGACCCGAACGTTGATTAATTATCAATTAATTAATCAGTTTATTTCTACGAGTATCATTGCGATCTTAATATAGAATGACTTACTATTTATTATTTAGGAGCAGAAATTAAGGTACTAGATGCTACATGGGTGCACGAAATGACAAGAATTCCTAATAAAGCTAATGGGAAGCTTTGCCAAAAGCGATGCACAAGTTGCTACAAAAAGCTGAGAGAAGCAGGCTCTACAGCTGACGAAGCAAGACTAAGGGCTACAAGGGTTATCACTGAATGCTTGCCGTGCAAAAAAGCGTTTTGTACAATATGTTTTGATGAAGCTCATTAAAAATTTTATTTCTCTCATCGTGCACTCAACTTTTATGATGCTGTAAAAATGGGTAAAAACAGGACATCAATCACCACAAAATTTTCACTCGCCAGACAGGTGATCATGATCCTCAGTTACGAGGAACCGAATGGAGAGAGAGATAGAGAGAGAGAGAGAATTTTTATTTATACACTCGCCTGAATATTAAATAAATACCCGACGTGTTATTCGCTCGAAATAGTTTCGTAAATACCAGATGTATCGTTCCAACTTCTAACACGTCCGGTATTAAAGTATATGCGGCCCGCCCCGGCTTCGTTAAGGTGGAAATCGGGGATTTTTGTTCTAGAAAATCTTCAAAATCTCAGGTTTTGAAATCCATCGGTTTAAGCTGGACTTGATAATATATCAGTCAGATTTTTTACATGTTTATTTATTGTTAGTAAAAAATACAAAATAAATTATCTAAATGAAATATTTGACTTGTATTTTACCCATTTTTCTGTTCATAGGTCTGCAAAAATCTTAGTTCTAGTTAGCACGTCCAATCCAGGAAATGTCATTAAGGTAACTTTGCCTAATGTTTTTTGCACCCACGACTTGGGCGCAGCAATTTTTAATATTATTAATTTTTTGACCCTACCCTGGCCATGTTCTGAATAATGCCTAAGGTGCAATGCACACCGACAGAGCCAAGGCGCGGTGTTTTTCTTGATAACAACTCAAAATAAGCTTTATCTAAATTGACTTAACGGAGGCGGCGCGCGTTCTTGGTTTTTTTTTTCAGTACTAAAGTAACTACTGTATTCAGGTTAGTAAAAAGGTTCGACCCCGCTCAATTTTGTCAGATTGCACTGGTCTTTTGATATGACAAAAAGTTTGAAAGCAAAAATTCCCTAGAGTTTTTTCTAAGGTTGAAATCTATAGTGAGCACTTTCACTTTCCTTAGACTTAAGTTTCAGTTAAAGCGAGACAAAATGCCAACAGTGTAATGTGCCTTAGTGTGAGATCTAAAAAGGCGATTTTTACAGTGATCTGGGCCAAAAACGATAAAGGAAAAGACATGCTGATCATCGACGGTTACACCTTTTCCTTGATGAGGAAACACGTCTACACCGACCACTACTGGTGCAGTGTAGGGCGGAAGTGTAAATCTAGAGTGATCCTCGCTAGGAAAATCAATACAATCACCAAAGCCCACCTAGAGCATTGTCATCCACGGAAGAAGTTTATGGTCAGAGAAGGTCACTATTATAAACTTTAAAGACTACTAAAGAACAATAATATTTTTATTTTTGTTATTTTATATAATACTGGAGGATACCCGCGACTTTGTCCGCGTGGATTTTGGTTTTTAATGATCCCATGGGAACTATTTGATTTTCCGGGATAAAAAGTTACCTGTTTTGATTACAGGGACGCAAGCTACTTCGGTACCAAATATCATACAAATCGGTTAAGTGGATGGGTATCTAGGGATCCCACGGGAACTCTATTATTTTATGTAGCCTATGTCCGTCCCCGGGACATAAGCTAACCCTGCACCAAATTTCGTTAGAATCGGTTACAGTGTTGGGCCGTGAAAAGGTAGCAGACAGACAGACAGACACACTTTCGCATTTATAATATTAGTATGGATGTAGATGCACTGTTTCGTTGTCAGGTCGTGACACCAGGGCTCTGCCTGAAAATCAGCGCTGCGGTAGTCAAATACCGCAGCATCTGGCTGAGGCAGAGGTGGGCAGAGCCCTTTTAGCTCACAGACACAATATTGGTCTTAGTATTTTCTAGTTTTAAGTTTAGTTAATACCAATTTGTATGAATTTATTTTTATTTTTATTCTTTTTTTTTGTGATTTTGTTGAGCTGAATGAACTTTTATTTATTTTATTTTTATTTATTTATTATAAACGTCATCATCGTCATCACCTCCAGACTTCTACTGCTGGACATAAGCTATGAAGCGCCACATCTTGTGGAACATTTATATCGCTGGTATTCCCCCTTCCAAGCGAGTAAATCTTTAGTTTAATGATATAATTTATTATAATAATATTTATTTTAATTATAATTTAATTTATTTATTATAATATAATAATAAATTAATAAAATAAAATTTTTAGTTTCCCGTATTCATCGATGCCACATGCCAAATTAGTATGTTCGGCCTGTCTCTCGGTTCTATTTTAGTCTAACTTCCATAGCCATACCAAAACTACTCTGCCGTCCTAACAAAGAGTGCAATAAGTCGAGTTTTTGGGCAAATTGACTTAAGACCATATCCGTAATCAGGAAAATGAGCTCTATTTCGCCTTAGACGTCTTTTTTGTATCTTCAGTAGTTTCGGTTCTGTTGGTTTATCAAAACTGCAATATGTAATATTACGATTTGTAAGTAGCTAATCATAACCGCGAATATCTCGAAAGTAGTCGAAACCTAGTTATTGCTCTCTTCATTAGGGTAATCAGGAAAATGAGCTCTATATTTTCGCCTTAGACGTCTTTTTTGTATCTTCAGTAGTTTCGGTTCTGTTGGTTATCAAAACTGCAATATGTAATATTACGATTTGTAAGTAGCTAATCATAACCGCGAATATCTCGAAAGTAGTCGAAACCTAGTTATTGCTCTCTTCGTTAGGACGGCAGTACTGCATAGCAGGTGTTAGTGTTGCGTTGCACCTTGTAACTTGCTTGATGTCAGCGACATGTATTGTGCCTACTGCTTGATGTATAGGTTCTATTTCACAATGACCGTTCAGCATTAGTTGTAGTAGTTAGTGTACCGTTAAGCGTTAACGCATTTGTGTGCGTAACGTTAACTGCGTCGCGGTTGAAACACACTATAACAATGTCTACGTTAGTACTCACACAAACATAGCCAAACGGTTTTCGTGAAATAAAACATCTGTACCAATTTTACTAACCAGGTTTGAACGAGAAACAGTTAAAAAACAACAAAACAATCTGGTTTATAACTGTTTGAACGTGGTGGTGGTGCGTGTGGCTTGCTTGGTGGCTGACTTTTCCTGCATGTTTATCAGTGGGAGGGCGGGCGGTGCATGTCGCATGCTGCATGTTGCATCCTTGGACGAATAAATACTCGTTGCATCATACAGATTTCTTTGGTTTGGCGGATTATAGCAAATTAAGCTTTTGGTTCCTTGTATGTTTTAAACTGTTTTTATAAAAACATGTTATAAACAAATACTTTTATAGTTCCTTATGTTAGGTACAAATCATATACATATTCAATGTGGAGTACGTCTAAGTCTTTATAGTTAATTATAATTATTATTTATAATTTTTCAGTTCTCTACCTTTATAATTCTTCTGGCAAGCGGACAGCTCTGTTGAACGGATACAGTTTCTATTGCGATGGACGCTGGAAGAACGATGTCTGGCAATGTACCAATAATGGGACAACAAATTGTCGTGCCAGATTTGTTGCCACCAAGGATGGAGAGCTCATCCGTTGGAATGCTATACATACTCATTTACCTCCTAACTATGTGATACGGGATGGAGTGTATATTAAAATTTAAAATATAAACCGAAATATCCATACTAATATTATAAATGTGAAAGTCTGTCTGTCTAATCCTACTGTTGCACGGCCCATCATTTTTAACCGATAGCCTAGCTATCGGTTAAAATCGATATTCGATAAAATCGGTATAATCGATAAAATCGGATTGGTGTACCAATTTTTTTCTATTGTGATGGACGCCAGAAGAACGATGTCTGGCAATGTACAATAATGGGTATGTGTAATAATGGGACAGAAAATTGTCGAGCCTGATTTGTTGCCTCAAAGGATGGAGATCTCATCTGTTGGAATGTTGTACATACGCATTTGTCTGTCTGTTACTGTTTTCACCACCTATCTATTTAACCAATAACTAGCTTTAATAGCTAGCATCTCAAGATGGACGTTGGCTATTTTTATCACCGAAAAACAAAGAGTTGCCAAGATTAAAAAAAACCTAATCCATGTGGAAGAAGTTGGGGGCATCAATCTAGCAAAATATTAAACTAAAGTGGGCTCTACACTCGCGGCGCGAATGACCGCGAAAGCCCGCGACAACTGCAAATCACGAGTGTAAATGTTGTTCACGCCTTCGCGTTCGCTTCGCGCCTTTCCCAGATCAGTGTCGGTTTTTGTTCGCGACAAAGGGTTTGCAGCGCGCGAACGTGAACGCATCGTCAACATCACGAACAAGACTGTGAAGATTTGCGAGTGTGGAGGGACACAGTTCACGCGTGGATCGCGGCATACACTCACGGGGTGAACTAACGGTGCGACTTCACGTGCGAGTGTAGAGCCGGCTTAACTATTCCACGAGTGACGAAAAGTGTGTCAGTATAATATAGAGCAATAATAATTAGCTTTACTTTTCACAAATTGGGCAATCGAATTTCTAACTATACCATTTATTTTCAAATAAATGATAATGGTTTAAATTCGTGAACTATTTTATTTAATACAAGACCAAGTAACTAAAGATATCAATGGACCAGTCGCTTAGCGGGCGATGGAGAGAGCTATGCTTGGAATTCCTCTCTTGATCAAATCAGAAATGAGGAGAGCCACAAAAGAGCCAGAGTGGTACTGGACGGGCCACATAATTCGAAAAGTCGATGGACGTTGGGGTCCCAAGATGCTAGAGTGGTGACCTCGCACCATAAAGCACGGCATTGGAAGACCTTCTACTAGGTGGACAGACATTAAACGAATCGTAGAGAGCTTTCGGATTCAGACGACGCAAGACCGTAGAGTTTAAGCTTGTTTTATATGTACAGTTATTCTATTTCTATTGATTATCTAGTAATTTCTATAAATATTAAATTTCTAGTGGTGGGGTCTTCAAAGTTACTAATATCATTTGTTTTCTTTCAGTTATATATCTCTATAATACTTCTGGGAAACGAACAGCTGTGTTTAACGGCTACAGCTTCTACTGTGACGGACGGTGGAAGAATGACTCGTGGCTGTGTACCAATAAGAACAGTTACACGAAATGTAAAGCCCACTTTGTTGCCACGAAAAGTGGGGAGGTCATCCGGTATAACGCCAACCATACACACTCACCTCCAAGCTATATCATCAAAGATGGAGTGTATATGAGAATAGCCAATAATTACAAAGATATAATGAACTAATACCGTGCCTATGCTGTGCGGAACGGCAGGCACAAATCTGAAATCTGGCTAACCATTAGTTTCTAAAACACATCAAGTATGATTGATAAATATTCAAATCAGAACCAAACTACGTTTGTATGGAGCGTGTGACGGGGAGTCCTCTGTTAAACATGAAACTGCTAACGTTAAGGCGTGCGTACGCGTTTACAATCATCAATACAGACTGTATACTATAACTTCATACTCTATGTCCCTTGCCGTCATGTTGGTACCATTGCATTATTCGTTTTATTCTTTAGAACTTAAAGACTCATCATAAATTGCACACATTGTTTTTCATTTGTTAAATAAAAATTACCTAAGAAAGTATGGAAAGTGTCTAATTTTTTTGTTCAGCGAATCAATAAAAACAAATTAAGTTAAACCTATCGCTATCGTAAAGACAAAATTTTGTTTTCCACCAATTTTACACAAGTATTTTTTTACAGTAAAATATGTGACGTCGCGTCGTGGAAAACAACTTTTGAGCATAGATGGGTTCACGTTTTGTGTTCATAGTGTGGTGAGCCACAAAACCAGATGGGTTTGCTCAACACATAACCACAAGCAATGTCGTGCTGTAGTACAGACTCATGAGGGATACATATTGAAGATTAATAATAACCACAACCATACGCCTCGAGGGAGTTAAACTTCTTTTGTTGAGTTATCTCAAGTTGAAGATTGTAAAGACGAACTTGATACTTATTATTATATTGTATAATCAACATATTGTTATGTCTATCCTAAACTCATTGGCGTCAATTATGATGTTTTTCTCTAAACTAAGTTTAGAGTATGCGTATCATTGCTAAAAAAGGGCGGAAAATAAATGGTTTATGCAGTGAACTGCAGTGGTACCAACATGACGGCAAGGGACAAGTTATAGTGAATGGTCTATTAGATCGTCACTTCTACGAACGCTTCGTAAAAAAGTACAGTCTCAAAAGCATTTAAGTACTTAGAATAATAAATGAATTTGTATTTGTATAATTTTGTTTTATTAATTATAAAATTATTTTCATTTATATTTAGTTTTTTCACTCATCTCAAGAGTATCCTACGAGTTTTGTTTTACAAGACAAGAGCCTCAATAGCTCAACGGTTGAGGAGCGGACTGAATTCCGAAATGTCGGCGGTTCAAACTCCACCCGTTGCACTATTGTCGTACTTACTCCTAACGCAGCTTTGCGCTTAGTTGGAGGGGAAAGGGGAATATTAGTCATGATTAGCATGGCTAATAATTTAAAAAAAAAAGCCTTGGTAGCGGACTGGAATCTGAAAGATCGTAGGTCCAAACTCCTCTTGTTGCATTATTATCGTGTATGCCTAGTGCCTAATAACTAGTAAAATGTATGCAAAGTTCTGTATTTTTCAGTTCTATATCTATACAATTCTTCTGGCAAAAGGACAGCTCTGTTGAACGGCTATAGTTTCTATTGCGATGGACGCTGGAAGAACGACGTCTGGCAATGCACTAGATATGGCACAGCGAAATGTAGGGCACGATTTCTTGCTGCAAAAACCGGAGAGCTGATCCGTTGGAGTTTGGCTCATACTCATCCTCCTCCGAAGTATTTGATCCGTGATGGCGTGTTTATTAAAATATAAAAATAAATATGTACCTATACCTACCTCGCTCAGAAAATATACTGGTGAATGTAATTTTTCAAAGTGCTTATGCTTGTAGTTTGTAATTAATGCCTTTCTTATTATACCCTACTTAGTACTTACTTATGATTAGATAATTTTCGAAACTCTGCGATGGCTGCGCTGGTATTGTATGGTAGCTAAAAGAGAATGTTAGTCAATAGTGGGAACGCACTTAAAGTCCTGTTTATCTTTCAGTGAAATATCTTTATAATCCCTCTGGCAAACGGATAGCTCTGATAAATGACTACAGTTTCTCCTGCGATGGACGTTGGAAGAATGACGTCTGGCAATGCACTAAATATGCGACAGCGAAATGTAGGGCACGATTTCTTGCTACAAAAACTGGGGAGCTGATCCGTTGGAGTTTGGCTCATACTCATCCTCCTCCGAAGTATTTGATCCGTGATGGCGTGTTTATTAAAATATAAAAATAAATATGTACCTATACCTACCTCGCTCAGAAAATATACTGGTGAATGTAATTTTTCAAAGTGCTTATGCTTGTAGTTTGTAATTAATGCCTATCTTATTATACCCTACTTAGTACTTACTTATGATTAGATAATTTTCGAAACTCTGCGATGGCTGCGCTGGTATTGTATGGTAGCTAAAAGAGAATGTTAGTCAATAGTGGGAACGCACTTAAAGTCCTGTTTATCTTTCAGTGAAATATCTTTATAATCCCTCTGGCAAACGGATAGCTCTGATAAATGACTACAGTTTCTCCTGCGATGGACGTTGGAAGAATGACGTCTGGCAATGCACTAAATATGCGACAGCGAAATGTAGGGCACGATTTCTTGCTACAAAAACTGGGGAGCTGATCCGTTGGAGTTTGGCTCATACTCATCCTCCTCCGAAGTATTTGATCCGTGATGGCGTGTTTATTAAAATATAAAAATAAATATGTACCTATACCTACCTCGCTCAGAAAATATACTGGTGAATGTAATTTTTCAAAGTGCTTATGCTTGTAGTTTGTAATTAATGCCTATCTTATTATACCCTACTTAGTACTTACTTATGATTAGATAATTTTCGAAACTCTGCGATGGCTGCGCTGGTATTGTATGGTAGCTAAAAGAGAATGTTAGTCAATAGTGGGAACGCACTTAAAGTCCTGTTTATCTTTCAGTGAAATATCTTTATAATCCCTCTGGCAAACGGATAGCTCTGATAAATGACTACAGTTTCTCCTGCGATGGACGTTGGAAGAATGACGTCTGGCAATGCACTAAATATGCGACAGCGAAATGTAGGGCACGATTTCTTGCTACAAAAACTGGGGAGCTGATCCGTTGGAGTTTGGCTCATACTCATCCTCCTCCGAAGTATTTGATCCGTGATGGCGTGTTTATTAAAATATAAAAATAAATATGTACCTATACCTACCTCGCTCAGAAAATATACTGGTGAATGTAATTTTTCAAAGTGCTTATGCTTGTAGTTTGTAATTAATGCCTTTCTTATTATACCCTACTTAGTACTTACTTATGATTAGATAATTTTCGAAACTCTGCGATGGCTGCGCTGGTATTGTATGGTAGCTAAAAGAGAATGTTAGTCAATAGTGGGAACGCACTTAAAGTCCTGTTTATCTTTCAGTGAAATATCTTTATAATCCCTCTGGCAAACGGATAGCTCTGATAAATGACTACAGTTTCTCCTGCGATGGACGTTGGAAGAATGACGTCTGGCAATGCACTAAATATGCGACAGCGAAATGTAGGGCACGATTTCTTGCTACAAAAACTGGGGAGCTGATCCGTTGGAGTTTGGCTCATACTCATCCTCCTCCGAAGTATTTGATCCGTGATGGCGTGTTTATTAAAATATAAAAATAAATATGTACCTATACCTACCTCGCTCAGAAAATATACTGGTGAATGTAATTTTTCAAAGTGCTTATGCTTGTAGTTTGTAATTAATGCCTTTCTTATTATACCCTACTTAGTACTTACTTATGATTAGATAATTTTCGAAACTCTGCGATGGCTGCGCTGGTATTGTATGGTAGCTAAAAGAGAATGTTAGTCAATAGTGGGAACGCACTTAAAGTCCTGTTTATCTTTCAGTGAAATATCTTTATAATCCCTCTGGCAAACGGATAGCTCTGATAAATGACTACAGTTTCTCCTGCGATGGACGTTGGAAGAATGACGTCTGGCAATGCACTAAATATGCGACAGCGAAATGTAGGGCACGATTTCTTGCTACAAAAACTGGGGAGCTGATCCGTTGGAGTTTGGCTCATACTCATCCTCCTCCGAAGTATTTGATCCGTGATGGCGTGTTTATTAAAATATAAAAATAAATATGTACCTATACCTACCTCGCTCAGAAAATATACTGGTGAATGTAATTTTTCAAAGTGCTTATGCTTGTAGTTTGTAATTAATGCCTTTCTTATTATACCCTACTTAGTACTTACTTATGATTAGATAATTTTCGAAACTCTGCGATGGCTGCGCTGGTATTGTATGGTAGCTAAAAGAGAATGTTAGTCAATAGTGGGAACGCACTTAAAGTCCTGTTTATCTTTCAGTGAAATATCTTTATAATCCCTCTGGCAAACGGATAGCTCTGATAAATGACTACAGTTTCTCCTGCGATGGACGTTGGAAGAATGACGTCTGGCAATGCACTAAATATGCGACAGCGAAATGTAGGGCACGATTTCTTGCTACAAAAACTGGGGAGCTGATCCGTTGGAGTTTGGCTCATACTCATCCTCCTCCGAAGTATTTGATCCGTGATGGCGTGTTTATTAAAATATAAAAATAAATATGTACCTATACCTACCTCGCTCAGAAAATATACTGGTGAATGTAATTTTTCAAAGTGCTTATGCTTGTAGTTTGTAATTAATGCCTATCTTATTATACCCTACTTAGTACTTACTTATGATTAGATAATTTTCGAAACTCTGCGATGGCTGCGCTGGTATTGTATGGTAGCTAAAAGAGAATGTTAGTCAATAGTGGGAACGCACTTAAAGTCCTGTTTATCTTTCAGTGAAATATCTTTATAATCCCTCTGGCAAACGGATAGCTCTGATAAATGACTACAGTTTCTCCTGCGATGGACGTTGGAAGAATGACGTCTGGCAATGCACTAAATATGCGACAGCGAAATGTAGGGCACGATTTCTTGCTACAAAAACTGGGGAGCTGATCCGTTGGAGTTTGGCTCATACTCATCCTCCTCCGAAGTATTTGATCCGTGATGGCGTGTTTATTAAAATATAAAAATAAATATGTACCTATACCTACCTCGCTCAGAAAATATACTGGTGAATGTAATTTTTCAAAGTGCTTATGCTTGTAGTTTGTAATTAATGCCTATCTTATTATACCCTACTTAGTACTTACTTATGATTAGATAATTTTCGAAACTCTGCGATGGCTGCGCTGGTATTGTATGGTAGCTAAAAGAGAATGTTAGTCAATAGTGGGAACGCACTTAAAGTCCTGTTTATCTTTCAGTGAAATATCTTTATAATCCCTCTGGCAAACGGATAGCTCTGATAAATGACTACAGTTTCTCCTGCGATGGACGTTGGAAGAATGACGTCTGGCAATGCACTAAATATGCGGCAGCGAAATGTAGGGCACGATTTCTTGCTACAAAAACTGGGGAGCTGATCCGTTGGAATTTGGCTCATACTCACCCTCCTCCGAAGTATTTGATTCGTGATGGCGTGTTTTTTAAAATATAAAAGTAAATATGTACGTATACCTCTCTCAGAAAATATACTGGTTCATGTATTTTTCAAAGTGCTCATGCTTGTAAACATGTAATGAATAAATTTGGCATTTTGTGTATGGACAAAATATCACAAATCAGAAAGTTGATATTCGGCCCTCACCTGCCTATAAGTTAGTTACTTATGTCTTAAAATTTTGCGAAGTCATGCTCGTTTATGTTTAAAAAAATTAGGTATATAATAAGTATATATACTAGGTAAGCCCTTATTTTCAGGTGAAATTATTCAATACGTGCACACTCCCGCTGGAAAGCGATGTGCCATAATGGACGGATACAGCTATTACCACGACAGACAAAAGAAAACAACGGATGAGTGGAAGTGTACTAAAGAGGGGACCTGTAGGGCGAGCTTTGTCACTAAAAATACTGAGATACGTCGAACAAACCCCGTCCATACGCATGCACCACCTTTTTTCCTTATCCGAGATGGAATTTACTTCGAAATATAATGCCTTAAACAATAATCCATACTTAATATTATAAATGCGAAAGTGTGTCTGTCTGTCTGTCTGTCTGCTACGCTTTCACGGCTCAACCGCTGAACCGACTTTAATGAAATTTTGTACAGACTTAGGATACATTCCGGGAAAGGACATAGGCTACTTTTTATCCCGGAAAAACAAACAGTTCCCGCGGGATGCCTAAATACTCATACGCTTGATCGTTTTGTATGAAATTTGGTACCGAGGTAGCTTGCGTCCCTGTAATCGACATAGGCAACTAATTATCCCGGAAAATCAAACAGTTCCCACGGGATCTTTAAAAACCTAAATCCACGCGGACGAAGTCGCGGGCATCCTCTAGTATTATATAATCTGTATAGTGTAAAACAACGTCGCTTCCAGCCGTCTCTTCTATGGCATAAATTCTCTCTTGGTCTCGTGTCTTTTGAGTGTTATAGTTTTTTCAATATATTCGGTAGATTAACATTATTAAATGTAATTTTGAAATAAAGTTGTAATAGAAAAGGTATTTTGAGTTTACTAACAACCTCAACAATAACGCCCAACGTGGCGCGCACTATATCGTATGACAGCTTAACGGTTGGTCGGAGTATGGCCAACTAGGGCCAAGTCGCATACAAAGGCCCATGAATAAGGTCTCTGAACGGATTTAAAACTAGTCAGACGTACCTACATTTATAATGAATATCATTCACGATTAATCATTATATATTTTCAAATAAATCCTTTTTGTTATAGTGACCATGCTTTGTAGCGGTGCCGGGAAGGAAGTAGCCATCTTGGATCAGCACATTTACTATATCGAACAGCGAAGTCAAACGATGATTTTGTGGCGTTGTAGAAGTAAAGGCTGTGTGGCGCGATTCGTGACTTCTAAGGTCACGAATAAGCTAATTATTCGTGCTCGAGCCACCCATGATCACGTCCCGCTTAAAATGGATATCATGGGGTGGAGGGTCAAGCCACGTGTGCCAGAAGAACCACCGCCGAACCTGAAACGGAAAAATGAGAAAACGGCTTTAGTGGAAGCTAAAAATAACGTTTCATAGCAGTTAAAAAGCGATATACAACAAGACGACCTGCAAATTTTACATGAGCAGTAATTGGTGCATTGGACGATGTAGAAGTAAAGCCTATATGGCGCGATTCGTGTCTTCTGAAATCATTAAGAAGGTCTTTAATTAATTACTAGCTGACGCCCGCGACTTCGTCCGCGTGGATTTAGGTTTTTCGAAATCCCGTGGGAACTCTTTGATTTTCCGGGATAAAAAGTAGCCTATGTGCTAATCCAGGATATTATCTATCTCCATTCCGAATTTCAGCCAAATCCGTCCAGTGGTTTTTGCGTGAAGGAGTAACAAACACACACACACACACACACACACACACACACACACACACATACAAACTTTCGGCTTTATAATATTAGTGTGATTTATCTGTGGTCAAGCCACCCATGATCATGCCCCGCTTGAAGAGGATATCACGGGATGGAGTCTCAAGCCACGTGATCCTGAAGAGCCATCGCGATCCTGACACAGCAAAATATGAAAACGACTTAAGTGTAAGCTAAAAATAATGCTTCTTACTCGACATACTACATGAACCGCAGGAAGTACAAAAGCAGCAAGAGACGTAAGGGACTCTATAGAGGTCTCCCGATAAGATAATTAATCAATCTTTTCACATAAAAAGTGTTGATAAACAGTAGCGCTGATTATGTTGCCTTTCTCTAAACTAAATTCGCATAGAGTATCTGCATCCTCTTCCTTTTAATATTGCTAGAAAAGGACGGAACATGAATTTTACATTTAAAAACTCTAAATTTTAGTGCACGCTACTTTAAAAAATATATGTTCTCGACTGGCAGCTAAAGCATCGAGATTTGACAGCTCTAAATTAAATTTAACACTGTCAATCTGCGTCTGTTCTTTTCATATTAAATTAGTAAGAAGAGGATGCGAATACTCTAAAATTTTGTTGCCAAAAGAATCGGAACCACTGTCGAATTTCAGTGTTGATTTTGTAAATATTTTATAGAGAAGTATACTTAATTTTTTTCAATTAAAATTGATTTTTTCTAGTATTTTTTAAACTATGCTATATTCATTTTCCTGTGATTGCTTGAAGGTAACAATTTGCATGTTTTTATGGATGACTGATTTTGATACTGTTTTTCACATCGTTTGGGTATTTGAGATATTTTCTTCGGAGCAGTTTCGTAGATGTTGTCATATAGTTAAGTTTTTGGTATAGTTCACCAATTTGGTATAATTTATATTCATCACTCAAGACTCGTTTTTTTTAAAGAATATTAGCCATGCTAATCGTGACTAATACTCCCCTTTCCCCTCCAATTAAGCGTAAAACTTGTGCCAGGAGTGGATACGACAATAGTGCAACGGGTGGGGTTTGAACCGCCGACCTTTCGGAATTCAGTCCGCTCCTCAACCGTTGAGCTATTGAGGTTAATTGCCAGGAAAAGCGTAATTTTTCTTGAACTTTTTTTTAATTTTGAACTAATCACCTGTTATCTATCTATTTCAGTGACAGTAGTTTCCAATGCCGCGGGAAAACAAATAGCAATCTGGAATGGATACACATACTACTGTGCCATGTTGAGTTGTTCGACTATCGCGTGGCGGTGTTCTAGAGGAAGAAATTGTAAGGCCCGATTCGTTACGACCAAAGATATGAGGTCTGTAATAAGCTGTCAAACTGACCATACGCATAGCCCGCCCAATTTCTTTATCGAGAAAGGCGTGTTATATAGAAGGAAGAAAGGACTCGAATAACTTAAAAATGTTACGTTTAAGAGGGGTCTCTCCGTCACTCGCTTCATACAAACGTAGTTCCAATTTCATTTGAATATTAAGCAACCACAGTCCATGAAATTTTGCAGACATATTCTAGAAACTAATATCTATGTCTGTGGTTTTCCAGATTTCTGTTAAAATATTCGGTTTCATAGTTACGCGGTCTTAAAAATTTACATACAAATCTTTGAGCCCCTGTGATTTTAAAACTACATATTTTTAGAAAAATCTAAAACACCACAGACATATTAGTTTCTAGAATATGTCTGTAAAATTTCATGGACTTTGGTTGCTAAATATTCAAATGAAATTGGAACTACGATTGTATGAAGTGAGTGACAGAGAGAGCCCTGTTAATAGCCCACTGTAGGATCACAATAGCTCTGGTTGGCTGCCACTATGGCTAATTTGGTTGTACATAATCTCTAACGCTGGCCTTACATGATCAAGCCTATCATCAAGTTTGCATTGAACTTAAAGCAGCGTCCAGTCAACTGATAGCCATACACTGTCAAGTTTACTGGACGTCGCTTCATATCCGCTGCAAACTTGACCGGTAAACTGTATGGTAACTGAGTAAACTTTTTGTAGACTGTTTCGCGTTTGTGTATTTTGGTTGTTTTTGTAGCGACACAGCCGCAAAAACAAAAGGTGTACTAGTACAGTTCTTGCAATTCACGAAGGCGATTGGCTTATGCTTGTGTTGAAGTCGTATCGGTGTTCGTAAGGTACACTAAATGTGTGCGTTTGCGAGCGCTTGCTCGCGACTGATTGGTCCAACATGCACGCACACTTACGCAACGCCCATGTATACGACGTAACCACTAGTAAAGTTTACTTGGATGACTTCGTCTGTGTTGGTGTTAGCTGGCGGAAGTGCTCTGCCGTTTTGGAGCGTTTTTTTTTTGTTAAAACTGACTGGAAAGCGCTCTGCCGTGCGTATGTCGGCGAGCGCCGGCACAGACGGGGTCCATACTTGTATAGTTTAACTAACTTGTTACAAATAACTACAAACTTGACATTGGCTAATCTTAGTAAAACCAGACGAGAGAGAAAAAAAAAAGTTTACTTGCCTTCGTGAATTGCAAGATCAATACCTATTTTGAATAAATGATTTTGACTTTGACTTTGAAAAGGTCGCGATACAGTATTGATGCATCGCTGGCCCGTGTATCTCCGCTAACGATTCTGTATCGCGATTCAGAATCGCGTTCAAGTTACGCGCGGTTGTATCGCTACAAATAGTTGCCGTGAGCAGTATCCTTTAGCTAAACTAAAATTATAGGTCTTCAAATGTAATACTTACTCTCTTTTTCATAATGTTCCTTGCAGAAAAGGATAGCACTTTTAGACTGACGTAAATTTAAGAGGGCTCTCTTCGTCACTCGTTTCATACAATCGTAGTTCTAATTTCATTTGAATATTAAGCAACCAAAGTCCATGAAATTTTGCAGACATATTCTAGAAACTAATATCTATGTTTGTGGTTTTCCAGATTTCTGTTAAAATATTCGGTTTCAAAGTTACGCGGTCTTAAAAAAATTCATACAAATCTTTGAGCCCCTGTAATTTTAAAACTACATATTTTTAGAAAAATCTAAAACACCACAGACACAGATATTAGTTTCTAGATTATGTCTGCAAATCATGGACTTTGGTTGCTTAATATTCAAATGAAATTGGAACTACGATTGTATGAAACGAGTGACGGAGAGAGCCCTGTTAATTACATTACCAATTCAGCTTATAGAAACATACTGCGATTGTATGAATGAATGAATGATTTATTCAATAAAATGTAAGTACAATATGTTGAAATAATGTCTGATGATGTATCAATGTAAAAAACACACAAGAGGGGCTTTTTATTGAAACCAAAGCCTCACCCTCTCATTTGTCATCGTTGAGGGTCACGATCTCTTCGATGAAATAAAACGAAATAGTACTACCTCTCTACATTTGTAAGCTATTTAATTAATATTATTGTAAGCTCTTTTTAGAATGGGAAATTAAACATACATTACGATCAACATGTTTTACTTTAATTTAACCACTGAACAATTCACTTTGCATATAGTTTTTTTTTTTTTTTTTTTTTATGCCTGACAATAAAAACTATTATTATTATTATAGTGACAAATCATATTAAGCATGTTTTTCATACTATGTAGCACCTGCTGCCTTCGTTCAACTAGCTCTTTTTATTCATTTCATTACAGATTCTGTAACTTTGTAATAAAAAAAAAGAGTACACTGTTAAAAATCTAAGGGCCATCGCCTACGACGACTTTTTGCAGTGATACGGTAGTAATACAGCCGCAAAAAGATACAGTAGGGATGCGACACTAGCCCATGTATCTTCTCCCTCTTTCTTCATTCTTTAACGCTTCTGTCGCGATTCAGAATCGCGTTCAAGATTCGTGCGGCTGTATCGCTTCAAAAAGTCGTCTTGGATGTTACCCTTAAGTTAGATATTTCTTCTGCTTGGTTTTAAATTGATAGTGAGTGCGTTCATCTTTTAAAGATACAAATAAAGAGAAGTCCCAAATTTATGTATGACATTACATTTTTAACCCCCAACCCAAATAAGAGGGGTGTTATAAGTTTGACATGTGTATATCTGTGTATCTGTCTGAGGCATCGTAGCTCCTAAATGAATGGACCGATTTTAATTTAGTTTTTTTTTTGTTTGAAAGGTGGCTTGATTGAGAGTGTTCTTAGCTATAATCGAAGCAAATCGGTTAAGTGGTTTGAAAGTTATCGGCTCTTTTCTAGTTTTCTTATAGAGGTTTTTGTGTCGGGGGTTTTTTAAATTTTAAGTATCAGTTCTTCGTAATTGAAACACATGCTTCAAGTATTACAATGTAGTACTCACATGTTTAATTTTTCAGTGAAATTGGTTACGAACAAAGCAGGGAAAAGGATTGCAATCCTAAATGGTTACACATACTACTGCAGCAAAGTATGTTTCAACACCCTAGCCTGGAGGTGTACGAAGGGCAAAATATGCAAGGCTAGATTCGTCTCGTCTTCTACTATGACCGTTCTGAAGTCAAACTTTTGTCACGACCATCATCCGCCGGCGTTTTATATAGAAAAGGGATACTATCACAAGTTGTAAAATATAGTTGTTTGTGTCACAAGGCGCCAAAGTGATATTTTGTTTCTCGAGGGTGTTAATTAAAAATTCAGAGCGGAGCGAGGAATCCGGTCTTTGACAACTAGTCAAATGAGAATTTTTATATCAAACGTCAAAACACGCGCTTAGTTTGCGAGCTTCTATGGAGCTTCTATGAAATACTGTCATGTGATGTCACAATTATTTGACGTGTTTTTTAGTTTAATCGATAATTTAAAATGATTATTACACTTAAAACTAACAAAGGACGCGGGTTTTACGTATTTTGGAAAACCCTCTATTTAATATTATTATTATGGTCTTAGTAGAATAATTACCCGCTATTTTAGTAAATTCCATTCGTACTTACTGATCTAATAAAAATCTTTCAAAAAGTACCTATATGTTTTTATTGACTGAACTGAATAGAAATAACATACACATTTCCGGTTTTTTTAACTTTATTGCTCATACCAATCTTCAATATATAAACCTCTTTATAATAATATTATAAAGAGGTTTCTAAGTTTGTTTGTAGGAAGTAATCTCTGGAACTACAGAACCGATTTTGAAAATTCTTTCACCAGCAGTACATTATTCCTGAGTGACAAAGGCTATATTTTCAAAAAAATTAGAGATCCCTACGAAAATTGTAATAAGGTACCCTAACGACGCCAGGGTAGGTCGCTAGTAAGTTATAAAAAAGAATCTTATTTATCAGTCAACATTAAGAATCTGGAACCTTATCAATCTATCTTACTCGCACTCTTGGGCTTTTGGAACGCTATAGTGATGTACGTACTCGTATATTATAGTAGCAAGGGGATATCGATGAATTCAACCATGTGATTTTTAACTACAGGAAGAAGAGTTCTACCTTTTTTTAACCCCCGACCCAAAAAGAGGGGTGTTATAAGTTTGACGTGTGTATCTGTGTGTCTGTGTATCTGTATATCTGTGTATCTGTCTGTGGCATCGTAGCGTCTAAACAAATGAACCGATTTTAATTTAGTTTTTTTTTTGTTTGAAAGGTGGCTTGATCGAGGGTGTTCTTAGCTATAATCCAACAAAATCGGTTCAGCCGTTTGAAAGTTATCAGCTCTTTTCTAGTTACTGTAACCTTCACTTGTCGGGGGTGTTATAAATTTTTAATTTACACTTGTTATTGCGAGATAAGCTTATGTAATTATGAGGTTGGAACGCGCTTGCCTTGAAGATGCCTATTCACTCTTGCTTTGAAGGTATTTAGATACATGGAAACATGGAAGCTGGGAGGAGAATTCCACACTAAGCGATTCGTATGTAAAACGCTGAGTAAAAACGTTTCGTGTGAGTATATTGAATTTTGACCACATAAGGATACCAATATTACCAACCTATACTTACACTGACCCATAAACCATTTAACTGAATTTATTCTAGTGACACATTAATTAAGCATGAAAAATCATTAGCTGTGAAATTTCACCTGTGAAATCATTGACAAGATATTCAATGTTATCATTTCAGTTGTATGGGTGAAGAACAAATCGGGAAAACAGCTGGGTATAATCAACGACTTTACGTTCTACAATGAAAAGCAGAGTTATTCCACTACTGCTTGGCGGTGTACCCGAGGAGCTACGTGCAAAGCGCGTTTCGTTACTGATAGAGACATGAGAGTGATAAGAACCCATCTGGTGCATGACCATATAGCACCCCAGTATGTTATACACGGTGGGGTGTATCTAAAGATATAGGCATCGCTCCCTTCTGCATCGAATTCCTCTTTTTTTTAGGGTCGTACAGAACGCTAGCGAATACGAAGACAGGTGATAGTACTGCTGATTTCTGATAAGATGCCTAAAAAATACGTGGATTCTTTTTATAAAAAATTCTGTATTTTTAAAGGTCAGCAATTTTTACGTAAATAGGTCATTCGGAGTCAATGCCGCGTCGCAGGCGGGGCAATGACCCGAGTTTTGCACGCTATACGTTGCGGGTTTGCAAATTTCTTAAACACTAAATCTACAAGATAAGGCAAATGGTTAGTGGCATTGGATTGTGTTTATGTACTATGATAATAACCCAAAGTTTTTGCTAGTGTTCTGGTTACACCTTGTATTAATCATATAATAGTAGGATGCATTTTTAAGATAATGCGTGGGAAGGAGGGGAAGGGGGGCTGTAAAAATAAATCTAGATATATCATGGTATCATACGGTGGGGTGACATATATATTATATACATCTCTCTCTCTCTCTCTCTCTCTGCCTCGTATTCCTCATTTCTGTCGTGATCCCTCTTATATTCTTCACTCTTATACAATGGTAGGGTATTTTCGAAATAACGTGGTGGGTAAAAATAACCTTAGATGGGTATGTGAGACCTTAATATTAAATGAATTGAAAGAAATGGATTTATTTATTTTATACACGACAGCTTGTGCAACTTATGTTGTTTTAAGAAAAATGTGTGCGAGAGGGCACACAATATTATTTTGTATGTAACTGACAGTTGTCAAAAATGCATACTTAAGACGGCCGCACAATAGGTTGAAGATTGGTATGTAAATATGTAATCCTGGTTGACAGTTCGATTGCTTCGCAACAAATCCGGAAGACTAATCGCCTTGATCGACGGCTTTTCATTTTACCTGGCCAATGAATCCAGCAACACCATGACGTGGCGATGTACGCGTGGACCGATCTGCAAGGCCCGGTTCACTTGCACCCTGGAACTAGAAATGGTTCGACAGAATCTAGTACATGAACACAAGGCGTCGAGTTACGTTGTTCACGACGGGGTTTATATCAAAATTTAGAGTCAATGGAAGTCTTTGCTTAGAATAGGTTTTTCTAACTTACATAGACATTATTGTGACGTTAAAAATGTATTTTTCTTTATCCCATATTATCACACTAATATTATAAAAGCGAAAGTTTGTATGTGTGTGTGTGTATGTGTGTGTGTGTGTATGTTTGTTACTCCTTCACGCAAAAACTACTGAACGGATTTTGCTGAAATTTGGAATGGAGATAGATTATATCCTGGATTAACACATAGGCTAATAGGATAAATCCCGGAAAATCAATGAGTTTCCACGTGATTAAAAAAAATATATGTCCACGGGAACGAAGTCGCGGCCATTAGCTAGTACTACTATAGTTGCACAACAAATCTGGAAGATGATTGATGACTCCTTCTGCCTAGCCATCGAAACTAGCCACACTATGACGTGGTGGTATACCCGCGGACTTAATCGCAAGGCCCAGTTCACTTGCACTCCGGAACTAGAAATTAATGCTTCTTAATTAATTATTAATCTAGTAGGTAAATGAACACAAAGTGTCGAATAAAGTTGTTCACGGTGGTGCTTATATTAAAAATTGGAGTCAATACAAGTTTTTTTTTTTCAAACTATACCATCATACACTTTTTGATTGCTATTTTCTTATGTTATAACGTGGAAAAATTATATGATGCCAGACTGTGTCATGAAGTTTATGTCATGAAATTCAGAACTTTGGTTTTTCATTTGGGATTATTTCTGTTTCATAGTGCAAATGTTTCGCAACAAATCTGGAAAAGACATCGCCGTAATCAACGACTATTCTTTTTACCTGGACGTCCAAAGGAGTGACGCTTTGACCTGGCGTTGTACCCGCGGAAAAACCTGCAAAGCTCGATTCACTTGCACTGCGGAACTACAAATAGTACGACGGAACTTGGTACATGCACACCCGCCGTCAAATTACGTCGTCCTCGACGGGATTTATATTAAAGTTTAGGTTATATTTTTATACTATAAATGTTGTCGATAGCCACCTTGATTTTGTAAAAAATTGTACTTTTCTTATTTTTTGACAATTGACAACGCGCGTCGCTGAATAACTAATCGACTGATTACGGATCTTAAGTTACGGATAGATTATACTTTATTAATTTCGGCCATTAGGCCTGCCAATTTATTTTAATTAAGAGATTATGTACAGTAAATATAAAAAATAAATAAAATAAAAAAATGAATGCTGTATTATTACGCAGGAAAAAAAAATTTGGTGGATTTTTCATGTGATTGCATTGCCATTACCTACAGGTGAAACTACTTCCTCCTACCATGCCACCTGGGGTTGAATGGGGTTTCACAAATGTGTTTTTCCCATAAACTTTTGACCGATTCGTTTAAAAATATAATAGGTATTTATTTTATCTGGAAAACTTTATTGCACGCACAAACACATACCTAATATACAGAAAACATTAGAAGAAACTATACTAGATAGTGCAAAGGCGACCTTATTGCTATAGCAATCTGGTATTATTAGGTAGGTGTCATTTTATTTATCAATTTTTTTTATACTATCCACTTTTGATGCACGCTCTCACTTTGCTCAGACTTAAGTTTCAGTTAAAACGAGACGGTTTTATGTCGACAGTATAGCGCTGTCTCGTTTTAACAGTGTCTTAAGTCTAAGCAAATTCACATTGCACTCTATAGATCTCAACCTTAGTGTTAATAAGAACCTCCTCATTTTTTGATGTCGGTTGTTTCCACGCTAAGAGGAGCGTCCAATCATGATTTGTCGAGATTGATATAGGTATGAATGTTTTCTTCACAGTGACGCTGGAATTCGTAAAAAGAGACAACGGTAAAGAAATCGTGATTGTCGATGGATTCACCTTCAACAAATATGCTGTCAGCAAAGACAAGCTGGTGACATGGCGGTGTACAACTGGGACTTATTGTAATGCTCGGTTCAAATTATCGAGACGCGGTGGAATGATCAGTTCTAAGAATTTATTCCATAACCATGAGAGGCCCCGTTTCAAAGTGCGAAATGGGATTTTGTACAAATTATATGGGGCGTCATAACTCATAACTCCTCGTACCAAATAGGTACTAGGCAGAAAAAAGTAGAGTAATCGTAGAATTTTTTGTTAGGTACTGTCTTAACGATTAAACTATCGTGAGTGATAATTAACAAATACTTAGATAATATTTCTATTCGTAAGCTGTGATAGCCTAGTGGTTAGGTCGTCCGCCTCCTAATCGGAGGTCGGGGGTTCGACCTCTACCTTTTCGGAGTTATGTACGTTTTAAATAATTAAACATTACTTGCTTTCACGGTGAAGGAAAACATCGTAACGATATTGCATGCCTAAGAGCTCCCCGTAATGTTCTCAAAGGTGTGTGAAGTCTGCCAATCCATACTTTACCATCGTTAGACTATGGCCAAAACCCTACTCACTCTGAGAGGAGACCCGTGCTCTGTAGTGAGCCAGCTTCAATGAGTTGGTCATGATGACTATGCTCAATACATTTGAATAATTTATAACCGTATTGAAATTATAAGTACCTATAGGGTGTTACGGCCAACTCACTTATAATGGAAATCACTCACGATAGTTTAAACGTCTTGAAATTATTGATTGTTTCATGTGATTTACAATAATTCAATGGGTTCATGAAGCCAGAATTTAGTTTCTATGAGGTTAACAATTTAATTATGATTTTATTTGATTACGTATAGCTATACATATTTAATATTAATTAAAAGTGATGGTAAAAAGTTTTGTGTCTAACTTATTTGCCTTTTCTTTTCTAGTAAATTTAATGAAACACATATTTACTAAGGTAAATAACACTTATAAGACTGTTTACATAAGTAAATTTGTCGTAAGTTAATCACGTAAGGAACTAACGTGAGTAAAACTTACAGGTGTATAACTCGGTCGCGCTGTTTGCACCTCGCTGGAATGCGGCGCCTCTCCCACTTCCCCGCTCATCTCCCCGCGGTCGTCTTGTCGCGGCAGTACGGTTCGCAAACCGTACCTAAACGTCAGTGTGACGTAATTGAGGCGAGGTGCAAACTTAGCTTGGTCGAGTAGTAATTGCGGTCTGAGTAAACATAGTCATATGGCGTATTAAACATTCCCTACTAGGTATATTAATTTTTATAATATAATAGTATATTTAAGGGGTCCAACCCTAGCTTAGCTTCTCCTTTCAGCAAAGGTTGCCTGGTAGAGATTGCTCCAAGCAATAAGGCCGCCTTTGCACACAATTGTTTTTCTGTTTTCTTCTTTGTGTGTTGTGTTCCTTTATATGTGTTTTTGTGTGCAATAAAGTGTTCCATCTATCTATCTATCTATATTTTTTATAATATAAGGTATATTTTTTATATTATAAGGTATATTTTTTATAATATGAGGTATATTTTTATAATATAGTTTTCTTTGCAGTGACGCTGGAATACGCACACAGACAAAACGGCAAAGAGCTTGTGGTTGTTAACGGATTTACCTTCTATAAGTCTTCGGTCAACGAGGACAGGGTCACGTGGCGGTGTACATCGGCTGGATATTGTAAAGCTCGGTTCACATTGGCGGGATTCAATGGATTGGTCAATCCAAATCTAAACCACAACCATGACAGGCCACATTTCGAGATACGTAATGGGATTTTGGTCAAAATAAGTGGGGCGAGATGGGCCGCGAACCAATTGCTAAAAAAAGAGTTACAATAACCCCAGAATATCCATAATATATTATTATAAATGCGAAAGTGTGTCTGTCTGTCTTACTTACCTA
This sequence comes from Maniola jurtina, assembly GCF_905333055.1. Lineage (NCBI taxonomy): Eukaryota > Metazoa > Arthropoda > Insecta > Lepidoptera > Nymphalidae > Maniola > Maniola jurtina. The sequence goes on from NC_060038.1 coordinate 12,335,712, forward strand.
CTCTTAATTCTATATGTTATATTTTTAAAGGTTAGGTTAAATTGTTGGGTTATGTCAGTTAAGATTTAGGTTAGGGTTAGTTCAACTGTCTACGATGATTGCTCCGGTCATGCATGTAATTATGATAAAACATATAATTTTTTTTAAAGTGTAAACACCTAAAAAATTCGATTACTAAATTAATTACGAAAATTACATGTACCTATCACTTGTCTACTTGAGCAATTGACTTCCAATGCTGATTGTCTCTCAACAACAACTGAAGAAACATCTCAGAAACATTTTGTCCGAAAATGATACGAGTAGAAGAGCTTTCAGATGCGTCACTCATTCGCTGGAATCATTTTTAACCCCCGACCCAAAAAGAGGGGTGTTATAAGTTTGACGTGGGTGTCTGGGTATCTGTGTATCTGTCTGTGGCATCGTAGCTCCTAAACTAATGAACCGATTTTAATTTAGTTTTTTTTTGTTTGAAAGGTGGCTTGATCGAGAGTGTTCTTAGTTTTAATCCACGAAAATCGATTCAGCCGTTTGAAAGTTATCAGCTCTTTTCTAGTTACTGTAACCTTTATTTGTCGGGGGTGTTATAAATTTTTAAATTACACTTGTAATATTAAGAAGTTCTTTAATTTTTAATGCTTATGCATATTATTAAGTTGCTTTACGGATTTGAATAAAGGAGACCAACCAACTATGCGAATAACAAACTATTAAAAATTGTGTACATAATGATGAAACTAATAGTTATCCAAAGGGGTATTGCAATTATAAAATTGGCTAATCGGTCAGGTTTTAGATATGATTAAGTTTACTTTATAATTCAATTATATACGTGTATAGATGCTTAAATGTAGTTATAAAAGAATTAAAAAGAAATGGAAACAATATTTACTTGGATTTATTTACCCAATCTACATACATTAAATTTTCTTACTACTCTCTTACATTAATCTACTTACATTAACTTTTCTAAGAAATTAATTGCTACAAGCAGTTGCATCCTCGTCGTTGAAAAAGTCAGTACTTTTTTTACTGGCCCGTTGTTCACAGTTTTTAACCCCCGACCCAAAAAGGGGGTGTTATAAGTTCGACGTGTGTATCTGTGTATCTGTCTGTGGTATCGTAGCTCCTAAACTAATGAAACGATTTTAATTAGTTTTTTTTTTGTTTGAAAGGTGGCTTGATCGAGAGTGTTCTTGGCTATAGTCCAAGAAAATCGGTTCAGCCGTTTGAAAGTTATCAGCTCTTTTCTAGTTTCTGTAACTTTCACTTGTCGGGGATGTTACAATGTTTTTCGTTTGTGTGTTAATAAAGGCCAATATTTAATATCTCTTTTTCTCTTACAGTAATTTTCACAAGAAACAGCGTCGGGAAAGAGATAGCGATTATAAGAGGCTACAGCTTCTGTAGGGACATGAGGTCCAAGCAGATCATCTGGCGTTGCACCAGGGGTCGCCACTGTAAGAGCCGCTTCAAAGTGACCACGGATGGCTCTATATGGCAGTTCCTGTCCACACATGACCACGAACCGCCGAATTATATTATACGTGATGGTGTATATTATGTACGTAGGATATTTACTAAGTAGGTGGTGTCAAACTTCGAGTCGAGCTTAGGATGTATTTATAGTCATGGTATCATCTTTATCAAGCGTTAACATTGTTTTTAGGGTTCCGTACATCAAAAGGAAAAACGGAACCCTTATAGGATCGCTTTGTTGTCTGTCTGTCTGTCTGTCAAGAAACCTATAGGGTACTTCCCGTTGACCTTGAATCATGAAAGGCAGGTAGGTAGGTCTTATAGCACAAGTACAGCAATAAATCTGAAAATCCCGAATTTGTGGTTACATCATTTTAAAAAAAATTAAAAAATTAAAAATGATAAATTAAATTTTTAATTTTCAAAGTAAGATAACTATACCGAGTGGTGTATGTATCATTTATGAAAGGGCTTTCTTTACCTGTACATTCTAAAACGGATTTTTATTTATTTTTTGTTTAAGCGGCAATAGAAATACACATTCTGGGAAAATTGAAACTCTCTACCTGTGACGGTTAGCGAGATAGGTAAGCCTGTTGACAGACAGACGGACGGATGGACAGCGAATGATTTTATTAATAGGCTCCCGTTGGCACCGTTCGGATACGGAACCCTAAATATTTCTAGTTAGTTTAACTATTCATTTTATTCTACCTGAAAAGATTACATAGACCTCTAATTATAATTAGAGTGGATTATTTCATACTAGAGAATGCCCGCGGCTTCACCCGCGTGGATTTCGGTTTTTTTTGAATCCCGTAGGAACTCTTTGATTTTCCGGGCTAAAAAGTAGCCTATGTCCTTCCCCGGGATGTATCCCAAGTCAGTAGCTTTCATTAAAATCGGTACAGTGGTTGGGCGGTGAAAACATAGCAGACAGACAGACAGGCAGACGCACTTTCGCATTTATAATATTAGTATGGATTTTTCGCGTTCGATTTAGTAACATCAACGTAACTTACAATAGGTAGGTATTATTAAAGAATATTTAATAACAATATAAAAAATTTTCAAAAGAAAAATAAAACCGACTTCAAAAACCAAAAACACTAAAAAGTAGAAAATAATTTTTGTTTAGCTACACATGTAATGTACCTAGGTATGAAGTCGAGCGAGCATATTAAAACAAAATTAGAAATCCAAGAGTGAAGCTCGCCCGACTTCATACCTAGGTACATTACATGTGTAGCTAAACAAAAATTATTTTCTACTTTTTAGTGTTTTTGGTTTTTGAAGTCGGTTTTATTTTTCTTTTGAAAATTTTTTATTTCACAATTTTTAGTGGCCCCACTGTACTATAATATGCTATGCCCAGTTAAAACCCTACTGTTTACTAAGCTATTACAGTGATCGCGAGCAATTTGCTCTTATCCATTGAGGAGTTCTGTTCTCCATCTCCGAAGATATTCATCAGATCTTCACCAAATTTATATGGGACCACCTGCACAGTATACCCTTTCAAACAAAAAAAAAAATTTTCCAAATCGGTCCAGGGGTCTTTGAGTAATCGGGGAACATACATAAAAAATATAAAAAAAAATAAAAAAAAAAAAAAAAAAAAAAAAAGATCCCGACGAATTCAGAACCTCCTCCTTTTTTGGAAGTCGGTTAAAAATAAAATGTGCTAGACATACCTAGCTCATTTTTCATCTTATTCAGATATCATTTTTGTCATTAATTTCCTATTAATTTCTTTACTTTACTTTTTAACTTTATATTTATTTTATTTCATACAATTACTAGTTCTAGATTACAATATGTAATTAATTAATCAAATGTAATGTTTTATTACATTTAATATTTTGTAAACTATCAATTTATTTTGTTCTAGATAATAATTAAGAAATCTAGCATTAAATATGTCAAATATAAATTAATAAAAATATGTTAATAAAATATGTGCGTCAAACATGGCTTATTATTAATAACAATAACTTTTCCTATTTTAATGAGATCCTCTCCTCAAAGGCATTGGGTCGCTGTAGAGATTTTTTATGAATCATTCGCACTAAGTATAGTACAAATACAAAAAAAGTTTATTGGTTTATTGGTTTGTTGGTTGATTAGTTTGTTGGTTTGTCTGTCTGCTAGCTTTTATTTAGCTGCTAAATGATTAAATTTGGTACAGAGATACCTTACATCCCGGGGAAGGACATACGCTACTTTTTATTCCAGAAAATCAAAGAGTTCCCACGGGATTTTTAAAAAACCTAAATCCACGCGGACGAAGTCGCGGGCATCTCGTATTTGATAATAAACTTACATAAAAATACATACTAGATTTAAGATTAATAAATAATAATTGTTGTTAAACTTTAATAACAATAGGTACAATAGTATATAAGTCTATTTTCCTTCACCAGTGGTTTTCGCTAAGAACAGCCAAGGAAACCCGATTGCAATTTTGAGAGGCTACAGCTTCTATAGAGATAAGAGGACCCTAAAAAGCGATCAGCAGATTTGGCGTTGCACTAAAGGAAAGCACTGTAAAGGCCGTTTCACATTCAACTCGGAGAATCAAATCACTAATTTTATCTCTGTCCATGATCATTTGCCGCCGAATTATTTTATTAGCAATGGCTATTACTTTAGAATTTTAAGAAGCTCTAATTTCTCGTTTACTAATAAGCGGTCTTAAATTCTAACTCACGTTTAAATCGGTTTAAACTTGACTGAATTCCGAACCCGTTCGAGGTCCTTGATCCATTTTCCAGATATTTTTTGACTTCCAAAAACTGTGTTTTTTTAAATGTATTCGTACAATATATAGTAAAATGCAATACAAGTTTAATATATAGATTACACATTTTTTTAAAAACAATATTAGCAAAGTTTTTCATGCTGACTAATAATATTTATAAATGGGAAAGTAGGTGTGTTTGTATGTTTTGTTGTTTAACGCATTGACGGAGAATTTCAGCGGAAAAATTTATCATGGGGAAGTTCTCAAGGGATTTATTAAAAACCTAATTGCACGTGGATAAGGTCTTAGGCAACATCTAATGAAATAATGCATTGAATCGTGATAACAGACTGCTTTTAATCAAATGATTTTAGTAAAAGCACTCATGTCTATATTATTTCTACAACTTAAAAACTTATTACTTTAAGTTGTTGAAATAATATATTAAATTGTTTACATATTATATGACCGTAGAACTAGAAAAGTAATGACTTGATATCGTTAATTAGCAATATAAAAATTTGTTAAACTTATTTGTTACTACAGTACCTACCTAATAAAAACAATTTTTAAATATAATGATAATATTATATGTAAGTTCAGAATTTTACTTAAACTTATTCCGATTCATTATCTATAGAGTAATCAACTTATCAATTGCCTTATAACCGCTTAGTTTTTGATTTTAATGTTATTTTACAGGTAAAAAGAAGCGTAAAAAAACTAGGGAAGAAAGGCTTGCCCAGGCGAGACTACACAAACGAGACTTATACAAACAATTAAAAAATGACCCTCAGAAGTATGCAATTCAAAAAGAAAAGGAAAGGCTCAGATATTTAAAACGAAAAGAACAAAAAAAAATTAAGACCGTGAGTGATATGACGCCATGGGAGAAGAGGCGTCAAAGGAAAAAATGGAGAGAAAATAACAAGCGATACAGGGAAAGAAAAGAAAAAAGAACAAAAAATACACCAGTTGTACAACTCACATCTTCAGAAAGTGATTGATAACAATTTATAAGAGAAAACTATTTTCAAATACAAGCTCGAAATAAGTACGGTAAATCTTAAAATATGATTTTACCATAAAATCTAGTATAAAAAGTCTAAATGGTTAAATTATAATAGTTTCAGTGTCCAACAAACAACAAGCAGCAATAACAGTCAAGCAAGCAAAGCTAAGCAAAGTGTAATCAGAGGGGTCTCTCGTCACTCGCTTCATACAAACGTAGTTCCAATTTCATTTGAATATTAAGCAACCAAAGTCCATGAAATTTTGCAGACATATACTAGAAACTAATATCTATGTCTGTGGTTTTCCAGATTTCTGTTAAAATATTCGGTTTCAAAGTTACGCGATCTTAAAAATTTCCATACAAATCTTTGAGCCCCTGTAATTCTAAAACTACATATTTTTAGAAAAATCTAAAACACCACATACACAGATATTAGTTTCTAGAATATGTCTGCAAAATTTCATGGACTTTGGTTGCTTAAAATTCAAATGAAATTTGAACTACGATTGTATGAAGCGAGAGACGGAGAGAGCCCTGTTAAAAATCAATCGTACTGGGACTATTGTGAGACCAATAATAAAAATAATACATAACTAGCTATAATCGACCAAGATAATGCGGTCGGTCGAGATAAAATAATCAAAACAAGATAACTTTCGAAATAATTATTACGTCACATTGAAAATGGTGAAACCAGCAGGAATCGAACCTGTATCCCTCTGGCTACCGCAACCTTACAGTGCCTTTAGTCTTAGAATCACCTTTAAGTGTAGGTAAAACACTTCAGTAAAATTATAATAAATAACTTTGTTTTTGATCATTCTTCTTTTTTGTTTATGGTAAGACGGTTTTTACTAGCATGAATACAGAACCTTTCTCTATGCGTGTTCTTACTTCTAACATGCACTTAACTTGTTTTTAACCCCCGGCCCAAAAAGAGGGGTGTTATAAGTTTGACGTGTGTATCTGTGTATCTGTCTGTGGCATCGTAGCTCCTAAACTAATGAACCGATTTTAATTTAGTTTTTTTTTGTTTGAAAGGTGGCTTGATCGAGAGTGTTCTTAGCTATAATCCATGAAAATCGGTTCAGCCGTTTGAAAGTTATCAGCTCTTTTCTAGTTACTGTAACCTTCACTTGTCGGGAGTGTTATAAATTTTTATAAATGTTATTGATTGACACAAAAAAAAAACGGTTAAGTGCACGTCGGACTCCCACACAAAGGGTTCCGTGACATCGTACAAGAAATAATATTTTTAATTTTACTTTTTCACGGCAGCCATTTTGTAGTTTTTAGTATTTGTTGTTATAGCGGCAATAGACACATTCTGTGAACACATCTCTACTTATTACGGATCACAAGATACAGACCGCTGTCGGACAGACGGACGGACGGATGGACAACAGAGGCTTAGTAATAGAGTCCCGTTGATACTCTTGGGTATGGAACCCCAAAAAATCCTAAAAAAAAAAACAATTTTTTTTTTCGCACCGAGAAATATCCATAGTAATCTATTTCTTTCTTTGTTTACTTTACAGCTGTCCAATTCGTTAGAAAAGTTGGTGGAAGGGAAATAGCGATTTTGGAAAACTACGCATATTTTCGTGACCTCAAAAGCCTGAACAACTCTATCTGGCGGTGTGTTCGGGCAGGAAGATGTAAAGCGCGGTTCAAACTTACCGCAGAGGGCCTTACCAGAATGATATTTGAACATAATCACGAACGACCAAAGTATATTATCAACAATGGCATTTATTTTACTGTAGGTAGAACGTAAATGCCCGACTATAGGGGTACAAAGTTTGGGGATTGCAAGGCTCGGTTCACCGCCTATAATGATACTAAGATGATATTTAGAGCGGATCTAGAATATAACCACTTACCTTCGCGGTGTATAATGTTCATAGCAATGTTCTTGAAAATTTAAATGAACTTACTTTTACATACCTAGAAGAGATAATAAATAATTAATAAATGATGGCAGTAGGATTTATTTTTACTATAAGTTTTGGAAGTGATCGATTCTTCACCGGTGTTAGGAAATTGCAAAGTAGTGTTTTTGCTAAAGTGAAGTGTATACTAGATTTGTTAAGTGAAATTAGCTAATCATGAGGTATTCGGCTTCTTCCAGGATTTCATGATAACTCTAGGAAATTCTCGAAATTCTCATAATCCTTGATTTCCTCTCTTTCTTGCGACTTGTACAAATTCTAATTAGGCTATAAAGGCTTTATAATGAGTAATGATAAACATTTTCAGTGCAATGGGTGCTGAAAAAAACAGGCAAACAACTGGCGATCATCGACGGCTTTACCTATTACTGCAGTGTTAAGAGTAAAACCACAGGTGCCTGGCGGTGTACAAAGGGTGGGGATTGCAAGGCTCGGTTCACCGCATATAATGATACTAAGATGATATTTAGAGCGGATCTAGAACATAACCACTTACCTCCGCGGTGTATAATACGCGACGGCATGTTTTTGAAAATTTAAATGAACTTACTTTTACATAGGTAGAAAAGATAATAAATACAATGGTAATATTGATTAACGTCGGGATTATAATGAGTAATGACAAATTTTTTCAGTGCAATGGGTGCAAAAAAAAACAGGCAAGCAACTGGCGATCATTGACGGCTTTACCTACTATTGCAGTATTAAGAGTAAAACCACAGATGCCTGGCGGTGTACAAAGGGTGGGGATTGCAAAGCTCGGTTCATCGCATATAATGATACTAAGATGATATTTAGAGCGGAACTAGAGCACAATCACCAACCGCCGCGGTTTATTATACGTGACGGTGTGTTCTTGAAAATTTAAGTGAATTAACTCTTACATGTCTAGAAGAAATAGATAGATAATAAATAAAGGGTAGTATTTAAACGAGTGAAAATTAATTCAAATTTAATTTTCATGAGAAGCTCCACAGTTGGACATACTTATATCTCTCGTAGAAATTTCCACACGGCACTGTCTTGCGTTGTCTGAATCCCACAGCTCCCTGCAAATGAAATGATGTTACTTTTAGACGCTATATTATTTACACTTAGTTCTTGATTTAAAGAAAAATAACTTAGGTACATCTTTATACTTTTGACTACATGCATTTATGTTATAATCAGCATGTTGATTATATTATTATTATACTGTTTTGTGTGTAATAAAGAGTGTTTAAATCTTCTTTTTCGACTTTTGTTGTCCTACCTAGGTATAATCTGTCTTCGTAGGCAGATTTCGTTGTCCACTTTGATGAGTAATTATTGAGCATATGATTTCTTAAGTCTATTGGTTTCGAAGTCAAGCCGGCGGGCGCTCCTTAGCACTTGCACCGGTCCAACTATATACCAACTAAGTATATTTTTTCTTAAAACAACATAAGTTGCACAAGCTGTCGTGTATAAAATAAATAAATCCATTTCTTTCAATTCATTTAATATTAAGGTCTCACATACCCATCTAAGGTTATTTTTACCCACCACGTTATTTCGAAAATACCCTGCCATTGTATAAGAGTGAGGAATATAAGAGGGATCACGACAGAAATGAGGAATACGAGGCAGAGAGAGAGAGAGATGTATATAATATATATGTCACCCCACCGTATGATACCATGATATATCTAGATTTATTTTTACTGCCCCCTCTTTTCCCCCCTTTATCTTAAAACTGCATTCTACTATTATATGATTAATACAAGGTGTAACCAGAACACTAGCAAAAAACTTTGGGTTATTATCATAGTACATACCCGTGTGGAGTTGGCTGCTCTCCCATCGGGCGCGTCCCCGATTGGCGGATAGGGGATCTCCCTCACCAGACTTGTCTGGCGGGTACTGGGGAAATAAAATACTCAGCGCGGACCAAAAGCAAGCACAACAAATCCAGGCAGCGTCTGTACTCGGAGCGAGCGGCTGTCTGGTCAGCGTCTGTCCCACATTGGGCGGCTGTTTTTCCGGAAGATGTTAGTAGGAGAGAGAAGGAAGGGAGATAATTGAACATGCAAGCACAACAAAAAAATATACTACCCCAGGCGGGTTCCGGCGCTGATACTAGTGCCGGGGAATCCCGCCCCCTGACGGTCTCGGCCGACAGGGGCTGCCCCTCGTATTCTGGGGAGGGCAACGTTTTGCTTAAGTGGGATAAACCATTTGCAAGGTCTGGCCTGCTACAACGCACGCCACCTAAAACAACAACGACACAGGCACGGACATGGACTGATACAGAACAAACGGAAACGGAGGACGGAATGTCTACAGGAGATGAAGGGGCACAATGCAGGCGACCACCCTATGTAAGCCCCCTGACATTTTTCTCACCCATGGCAAGCACGCCAAAGAATAGAGATGGGAAAAGAAAAAAGTCACCAAAGGCTAATAAGGAGACAGAAAGTCTAGAGGAGAAGGAAGACCGACTTTTGGGTGAACTACTCGGTAACATAGTAGCTGTAAACTCACTTGTGGATAGACAAGGGCCATACAAGAATACAGCCAATGAGATAAAGATGAAACTGCGAGAATTGCAAAAGCTGTGTGGACGGGTCATGGATATCAGAAGAATGAGAGTAGAAGAAAAAGGCGAAGAGACGGAGAACACCCCAAAAAGGGCAAAGAGACTTGCAGTTGTGGTAGAAGATAAAGGTACAAATACATCAACCGGAGGCGAGATGGATGGATTAGAATGGGATGATGATTTGGGTACGGAAACTGATTGGAAGGAAGTACAATCGAAAGGGAAACGACGACGCCAAAAAGAGAGAAAGAGGAACAAAGGAATAGGAAGATACCCTGTGGAGACCAATCGGGTGCAGGACAAGGAAAAAGAGAAGAAGATCGAGAAAGATGTACCGACAAAGACAGGAAGGAATCGGGAAGAGGAAAAGACCCCAAATCAGACAGCTAAGAAGAAAGGAAAAAATAAGCTGGGGAAAAAGCCAACTGGTAGAAAACAATTCGCAAAGCCCGAAGCACTGCTAGTTGAGGTAAAAGATCGTGACTATGCCAGCGTACTTAAAGAGGTAAAGTCGGGACTAGCAAGTGAAGAAGTAGTATTCTCAAAAGTAAGAAAGACCAGAAAGGGCGATATACTCCTTGAGCTAGAGAAAGGCCAAGACGGAAGCGCCTTGCAAATCAAAGAGAAAGTAGAGGAACTGTGCCCAAATTTAACGCTTAGAGCGTTAAAGGAGTCTGCCGACGTTATAATTAGGGGACTGGATGTCACAGTGGAAAAAGAAGAAGTGGAAGAGTCACTAAAACAAAAGGTGAAGGAGTTCCACATTAAGAGTTTCTGGGAGAACCGATACGGTAGTAAGACAGCCCTAGTTGAGCTCCCGAAGGAGGAAGCTCAAAAACTTGCAGAACAGAAAAAGATAAAGATAGGATGGATGAGGGTCCCAATCAGGCTCTCAGTAGAAAGGAAAAGATGCTACAGGTGTCTTGAATACGGGCATATTTCAATGGGGTGCCCAGGCCAGGACCGAAGCAGAAAGTGTTACAACTGTGGCAACGAGGGACATAAGGCCATAGACTGTGAGAGGGAAACAGCATGCGCTATCTGTCTGGATAAAGGCCAGAGTAACACAAGACATCGAATGGGCTCTAAAAGTTGCCCGTCTTGGAAAGTAAAGGTGCCTGGCGGAAAGATCAAAGAGCCAAAAAACGGGGTCTAGGAGCAGGAAATGGTGCAATAGGCTCGCAGATAAAGGTCCTGCAAATAAACCTGGACAGAACGCGAGCTGCCCATGACCTGCTCGAAGTGACGGCAAAAGAATATAACATAGACGTAGCTATAGTGGCGGAGCCAAATAGAAAAATAGCGCAAGCCCGAGAGTGGGTAACTGACCGGAGAGGTGATGCAACTATAGTGGTGTACAATAAACAGACCCAAATAAAGGAAGTGGCTCGGGGAGATGGTTTCATTGCAGTAAAACTCTCAGGGCTCACTTTATATAGTTGCTACTTCTCACCAAATTCAAGCTTGGAGGAATTTGAGCATGATTTAAATGAGCTTTTTGAAAGTATTGTGTCACAACGTGGTGATATTCTAGTAGCCGGAGATTTTAACGCGGCGTCAAGAGCCTGGTCAAGCAAGGCTGAAAATGCTAGAGGACGCCATATTATGGAAATGCTTGCTAGCGTAGATATGGTAACGGTAAACGTGGGGGTTGCCCCGACATTTCAACGAGGTGCAAAGAATTCCACGCCAGACATAACATTTGCTAGTTCAGGTCTGGCGCAGAGAATAACCGAATGGCAGGTCCTAGACGAGGATAGCCTTAGTGGTCATCGATACATAAAATTCCACATAGCCCGGGATGAATGGAAACCGCCAAAGCAGCAGCGGGTAGGATGGAGACTGGATAAGTTAGACCAGAAAATACTGGAGACCGTCTTGAAGGAAAAGGAGATCAGCACACCTGAGGAGCTAGTGATGGCAACCACGAAAGCTTGTGATAGAGCAATGCCAAAAAAGGGGCTACCTAGGAAAACACCTGTTTACTGGTGGAATGCAGCGATAAAGCAAAAGAGAGATCAATGCACAAGACGCCGCAGAATATACACCTGTGAAAGACGGAAAAAGGGTAAGGAAGATTCAAAGGAGGATGAGACTAACGCAGAAAGTATTCAACAAATGAAAGAAGAGTATAAGACAGCGAAAATAGCTCTCCAACTTGCCATTACCAAGTCAAAGGCTGAGAAGTGGAAAGTGCTCTGCGACGAGGTAGACCAGGATACCTGGGGACTAGGGTACAGAATCGTCACGAAAAAACTGCGACAAACCCCACCTCACTTGGACATGGACCTCATTAAATCTGTGGTCAGAGTCTTATTCCCATCTCACGCAAACTTCGGCCGGATTATGGCAGATGCCTCCGAAATGGCGGAATTAACAGAAGAAGAGATAAGAAAGGCAGCAGAAGGGCTTAAGCCAAAAAAGGCCCCAGGACCTGATCTTTTGTGTCCAGAGATCGTTAAATTAGCTGTGCAGATGATACCCGAGAAAATCAAAAGGGTGATGCAAATGTCCTTTGCCTCAGGAACATTTCCGGCAGCCTGGAAGATAGCGAGTCTGGTCTTACTTAGGAAGGCCAAAAAACCAGCAGATGACCCAACAGGATACAGACCAGTCTGCCTGCTCGCCTGTTATGGCAAACTGATGGAAAGACTGCTTCTCAACAGGATTGAAAAACTACTGCCAGACCACGGCGGCCTCTCCGACCATCAATATGGCTTTAGACAGGGTCGGTCCACGCTCATGGCTGTAAGGAGAGTAACGGAAACCGCCATGAAGGCAAGGCAAGGCACAAAGAATACCAGAAAGCTATGTGCGCTGATCTGCCTTGACGTGAGAAACGCTTTCAATTCAGCTTCGTGGAGGGAGATCCTTTTAGAGATACGGATGAGAGGTTTCCCAGGCTACATTCAAAACCTGCTTAGTAGCTACCTGGAGAACCGATACATTGAAGTGAAGGATAGTAAGGGTTTGGAGGAGAGGATCCAAGTTAGTAGCGGAGTCCCACAAGGATCCATACTTGGCCCAACACTGTGGAACATTCTATATGATGGCGTTTTCCAAATAACGCAGGAAGAAGGCACAGAACTGGTGGGGTTCGCGGATGATTTGGCTCTGTTAGTCGTGGCCAAAACTGAAGCTACCCTCATGACACGGGCAAACACAGCACTTGACCGAATAAACACCTGGATGAAAGGAAGGCAGCTCTCCCTAGCGCCGGAAAAAACTGAAGCGATAGTGTTTAGTGGAAGGCGAAGGCTAAATCCCATTAATTTTTTGATCCAAGGTGCTAGAGTGACACCAAAAGAGCACATTAAATATTTGGGAATATGGCTGGATAAGAGTCTTAACTACAAAAAACATATAGAAGAGGTAGCTAATAAAGCCCAGAAGCTGACAGAGGCACTATATAGACTTATGCCTACAAAAGGAGGGCCAAGAGCGAGCAAGAGGAGGGTGTTGGCATCTGTGGCCCACTCCATAATTCTTTACGGGGCACCAATATTCAGGGAAGCTATGAAGGTGGAACTGTACAAGAAGAAATTGGAAGGAGTCCAAAGAAGACTGGCTATAGGTATTTGTGGAGCATATCGAACAGTCTCCACTGAAGCCGTGCTGGTGATAGCTGGGCTTATCCCTATAGCGAAACTGGTAAGCGAACGCGCTAAGCTGTTCGATAGCAAGGAGCAAACACTTATAGAAGTGCGAGAGGACACCTTGAAGGAGTGGGCAAACGAATGGTCGGGAGCAGGAAAAGGGAGCTGGACCAGAGAACTCATCACCGACTTGGAAAAATGGCACACTAGGAAGCATGGAGAAGTAGACCGCTGGCTGACACAAGCGCTCAGCGGTCACGGGGTGTTTAACACCTACCTCTTCGCAATTGGGAAAGCACCGAGCGAAGGCTGCTACTTTTGCGGAGAGGAAGACACCCCGAGACACGCAATATTCGAATGCCCAGGTAGTGCCGACCTAAGGGCAAAAGCGCTTCGAGCGACCGACGCGGAGGACTTGAATGCCGGAAATCTTATGGCGCGCATGCTGTCGAGCGAAGACGCCTGGCTTAGATATAGCCAAATGCTGAGGGCTACCATGATGCGAAGGGAGGAGAAAGAAAAAGAAGAAAAGAAGAAGATAGAGATTTGGGAGGTCAGCATGATGTAATGCCACGCAGTTCCGTGCTCACCTTGGCAGACATGGGGAGGTTATTTTAGTCCGTGCAAGTCGGACACACCCTGCCAGCAGGCAGATGTCCGTAGGGATTTTTTTCCTCCCCCGAAGAAAAAAAAAAAAAAAAAAAAAATCTTTATACTTTTGACTACATGCATTTATGTTATAATCAGCATGTTGATTATATTATTATTATACTGTTTTGTGTGTAATAAAGAGTGTTTAAATCTTCTTTTTCGACTTTTGTTGTCCTACCTAGGTATAATCTGTCTTCGTAGGCAGATTTCGTTGTCCACTTTGATGAGTAATTATTGAGCATATGATTTCTTAAGTCTATTGGTTTCGAAGTCAAGCCGGCGGGCGCTCCTTAGCACTTGCACCGGTCCAACTATATACCAACTAAGTATCTATATTATAAAACTTTTTCATCACAAACATGAAGATATTTTTGTATGTCAGGGAATGCAAAAAGTCTTTTATCTTCTCCTATATCACACCCAATACAATTTTGCTAATAATATTTGTTCTAAAGTTAGGATCGCATCTTTCTCCTTGCCTATCCTGTCGTCTGTTTTGACATCTGTTAATGCCGTAATAGGTATAACGAAGTCCATTTATAACTGACTGTTCATGTATGTATATTTTTCTGATTTCTAGACTAGCGCTTGGCTGCAATCAGACCTGCTGGTATGATACGACCTAAGAGCGCGCTTGCGTAGAAGATGCCTATTCACTTTTGACTTGAAAGTACCTATTATAAGTGTTCATACAGACGAGCGCCTTGATTCGTCTTTGTTGACTGCTGCCGTGTCGCATGGTCGCACGTCAACAGCAGCTCTCGATGAAATGCCGTTCGTCCGTTAGCACACTTACGCAAACTTTTTTCAGTGCAATGGGTGGTTAAAGAATCGGGCAAGCAATTGGCAGTCATCGACGGCTTTACCTACTATTGTAGGGTGAAGAGTAAAACTACTGACGCCTGGCAGTGTACAAAGGGTGGGGATTGCAAGGCTCGGTTCACCGCATATAATGATACTAAGATGATATTTAGAGCGGACCTAAATCATAACCATCCACCGCCCCGGTTTATAATACACAATGGAGTGTATTTGAAAATTTGAATACACTGAATACTAAATATTAATTTTTTAATAAACTTCTAGAAGAATTTGTTACGTGCTTTATCGATTTAGATACTTCTAAATCTATACATATAATAAAATTGTAGAAAAGTGGTGTCTGTACAATGGAAATATATAAAAAAAAGTAGCAGGGGTTGTTATTATATCGATGCCGAACCCGAAATTGTAATTAATTTTTTTTTGTCTGTTTGTCTGTGTGTTTGTGCACTCTAATATCAGAAACGGCTTATTCGATTTAGATACGGTTTTCACTAATATATTGTAGTAAGCTTCACTTAACATTTAGTGTTTATTTCATGTCAATCGGTTCATAAATAAAAAAGTTATGTCAATTTAAAGAATCACGGCGAACATTTTTAACGTACAGAGAACGTACTACACGCCTCGCGCCTGAGCGTCGTCCGTGGCTATACATATAAAGCGCGCTGAGAGCTATTCCACGCGAACGAAGTCGCGGGCACAGCTAGTTTTTTAATAAACTTCTAGAAGAATTTGTTACGTACTTTATCGATTTAGTTACTTCTAAATACGTACATGTATACACATAACGCATAACTCAGTAGGTTCCTGCGGTAGTGGAGACGAGTGGGACGGGTGTGATGACGTAACGCGAGAGCTCAGTGATTCGTCAACTTCTGACAACTGTCTCCCTCCCGCACCGCTCCACTACCGCAGGAGCCTACTCAGTTATGCGCTATACCTACCTAATTTTAAATTTTGACTTAGTTATCTTCTTATTACAACATACAAATAGATATCAATTATTTTGTCAATTTCAATGATTTGGGCATAATATTGTAAATTGAGTACTTGAAAAGAGCAACCGCCGAGTTTCTTGCTGGTTCTTCTCGGTAGGAACGGCATTCCGAAGCAGTGATAGATTATTTTGACGATTTAAAAGCACTTGTAAAAGTTTAATTGAATAAATTTAATTAATTGAATTTTTAATTGAAAAATAATTGAATAAAAATATTTTGAATTTGAATTTTAGGATTATTTCGTGGTTTCATGACATCTAGGTAACATGGTCTTGATGGTACGTACCACGATTAATACGATGATTTTGAATTATCGATATTACAACAGGACCCAATGTCCATCGCTATTTTTAACCCCCGACCCAAAAAAGAGGGGTGTTATATGTTTGACGTGTGTATCTGTGTATCTATCTGTCTGTGGCATCGTAGCTCCTAAACTAATGAACCGGTTTTAATTTAGTTTTTTGTTTGAAAGGTGGCTTGATCGAGAGTGTTCTTAGCTATAATCCAAGAAAATCGGTTCAGCCCTTTGAAAGTTATCAGCTCTTTTCTAGTTATTACTGTAACCTTCACTTGTCGGGGATGTTATAATTTTTTAATTTACACTTGTAATCATTATTTTTCTCTCATTTATTTAGTATCTCGTTATTACCCTATTTTTAAAAAATGTTTTCAAAAAAAATAACAGAAATAACAAAAAAAAAATAACGTAATAATTTGCATAAATTATTCATCGCATAAATCATTTATTACTATGCGAATCATTTGTAAACAGTCTTGTTAACTTGAGTGTTAACTTTGAATTTAAAAAATATATCACAAAATATGTCGTCGATGACATTGAAGTTTCTAGTTTCAGTGCAGTGGGTAAAAAAACAAAATGGCCTCGAAATAGCGATCGTTAACGGTTATACGTACTACTGTAACCAAGTATGTATGAAGACGGGAACTTGGCGATGTACCCATGGCAGAGCATGCAGATCGAAATTCACGATCAGCAAAGATACGAAAGTGGTCCTGCGGTCAAACCTGACTCATAACCATGAACCACCAAGGTTCTTAATACGTAACGGATTTTTCATGAAAATTTAACGCTTTGTACATTTTATAAGTTGGAATTCTGTCTGTAATAAATATTTTGTACATAAAACTAAATTAAGACGATAATGTTTATTTACAAGAGTATTGGTCTTAATTTAATCTATTACGCCGAATACTTATTTTATTATTTGACCTTTTTACTTCCAGTGCTGTGGGTGAAGAACCAAAATGGCACGGAGTTAGCAGTCGTCAACGGTTACACATACTATTGTAATTCTGTATGCCGGAGCTCTGGTACTTGGCGATGTACTCATGGCAGAGCATGTAAATCGAAGTTCACGATCAGCAACGATACGAATGTGGTCCTGCGGTCAAACCTGACTCATATCCATGAACCACCGAAGTTCTTGATACGTAACGGATTTTTAGTGAGAATTTAAGGTCTTATTAAGTTAGAACTGTGTGTGTAATGATTTCTTGTTAATAAAATGAAACTTTGAGATTATAAAACTAAAATTTTTATTTACGAGAGTATTAGTCTCAAATCAATCTATAACATGGGATACAATTTTTATTCGTTACCTCTATACTTTCAGTTCAGTGGGTGAGAAAGCAAAATGGCGCCAAGTTAGCAGTTGTCAATGGCTACACATACTATAGTGATTCAGTATGTCGGAGCACTGGAACTTGGCGATGTACCCATGGAAGACCTTGCAAGTCGAGGTTCACGGTCATCAACGATACGAAAGTTATTTTGCGCTCAGATCTGACTCATGTCCATGAGCCACCGAAGTTCGTGATACGGAACGGATTATTAGTGAGAATTTGAGGTGTTATTTAGTTATTTTATAAAATTGCGTAGTGTTTAAATTTTTAATTTCGTAATGTAATGAACGGCAACTATTTTAATATTATATGATTCCCTTACAATTTGCACACCAGGGCCTAGTAGAATATGTCAGGTGGCTCAATTAATATAAGACCTACTTGTACCCACATTCCAGTGAATAAACTATTATTTATTTAGAGCTGATTCTGTAACGAATATTTTTCTCTATATAAAACTAAACGAAAATTTGAGATTATAAAACTAAAATGTTTATTTATGAGAGTTTTGGTCTTAATTTAATAATATGTTACACAAAATACAGTTTTTATTCTTTGACCTCTTTACTTTTAGTGCAGTGGGTGAAAAAGCAAAATGGTCTCGAAATAGCGATCGTCAACGGTTACACATACTACTGTACCCAAATAAGTCAGAAGACGGGAACTTGGCGATGTTCCCATGGCAGAGCATGCAAGTCGAGGTTCACGGTCAACAAAGATACGAAAGTGGTCCTTCGGTCAAACCTGACTCATATCCACAAACCACCAAAGTTCTTGATACGAAAAGGATTGTTTATGAAAATTTAACGCCTTTTACGTTTTGTTAAGTTAGAACTCTGTCTGTAATAAATACTTTTTAAATAAAACTAAATTTCGAAATTAAGACTAAAATGTTTATTTGCGAGAGTGTGCTGTTACACAAGACACAACTTTTATTCTTTGACTTCTATACTTGCAGTGCAGTAAATAAAAAGCAACATAGTTACTAATCTATGTAGTCAATATTCTCTCCATAAAACTTAATATTGAGATTAAATATAAAATATTTATTCACAAGAATACCTATTGGTCTTAATTTTTACAAAATAC
The DNA here is from genome assembly GCF_905333055.1 of Maniola jurtina. Taxonomy (NCBI): domain Eukaryota; kingdom Metazoa; phylum Arthropoda; class Insecta; order Lepidoptera; family Nymphalidae; genus Maniola; species Maniola jurtina. The sequence continues at coordinate 12,354,264 of NC_060038.1, forward strand.
AATTTTTATTCTACTTTCAGTGCAATGGGTGAGGAAGCCAAATGGCGCTGAAATAGCGGTCGTCAACGGTTACACATACTATCGTGATATATTATGTCGGAAGACGGGAACTTGGCGATGTTCCTATGGAAGAGCATGCAAGGCAAAGTTCACGATCAGCAACGATACGAAAGTGGTCCTGCGGTCAAACCTGACTCATATCCATAAACCGCCGAGGTTCTTGATACGGGATGGATTTTTACTGAGAATTTGAAGTCTTATTAATTTAGAACTGTGTTTGTAACGAATAATATTCTCTAAATAAAACGAAATTTTCAAATTATAAAACTAAAATGTTGATTTACTTGATTTAATCTGTTACACAAAATATGATTTTTATGCTTTGGCTTCTACGCTTTCAGTACAGTGGGTAAAGAAGGAGAATGGCGCTGAAATAGCGGTCGTCAACGGTTACACATACTACTGTTACCAAGTATCTCGGAAAACAGGTACTTGGCGATGTTCCTATGGAAGAGCATGCAGGTCGAAGTTCACTATCTGCAACGATACAAAAGTGGTCCTGCGGGCAAACCTGACTCATATCCATGAACCACCAAGGTTCTTGATACGTAACGGGTATTTAGTGAGAATTTGAGGTTTTATTAAGTAAGAACTGTGTTTGTAATGAATATTCTGTAAATAAAACGAAATTTTGAGATTATAAAACTAAAATGTTTATTTACGAGAGTGTTGATCTTAATTGAGTCTTTCACACATATAGATCACACTTATAGACACTTATGTCGGATATACTATTTTTATTATTTAATCTCTATACCTATTTCCAGTGCAATGGGCGAGGAAGCATAATGGCACCGAAATAGCAGTCGTTAATGGCTACACATACTATCGCCATAAGACACATCGGCATACTGTGTCCTGGCGGTGTACCTATGGAGGAGCATGTAAGTCGAAGTTGACCATCAGCAACCAAACAAAATATATCCTGCGGTCAGATCTGACTCATTTCCATCTGCCACCAAAGTTCGTGATACAAGATGGCTTGTTTTTCAAAATCTGAATTTTGTCGTCGAAATAATTACAAAGTTTGAACTATATCTTGTTATTAAAATTCTCTGAATAAATTACTACCCATCGCTGTACCCATGGAAGACCATTCAAGTCGAGGTTCACGATCTACAACGATACGAAAGTTATTTTGCGCTCAGACCTGACTCTCGTCAATGAGCCACCGAGGTTCTTCATGCGGAACGAATTGTTAGTCATAATTTGAGGTGTTATTAAATTAGAACTATGTCTGTAACGAATATTCTGTAAATAAAACGAAAATTTTAAGATTATAGAACTTAAATATTTATTTACGAGAACATTGATCTTAATATAATCTATTACACACAAAATTTTATTTATATACCTTTATACCTTCATTGCAGTAGGTGAAGGCATATTGGAGTGGAGTTAGTATTCGTCAACAGCTACACATACTATCGTGGGAAATATAATTTTTATTTTTTGATCTTTATATCTACTTTCAGTGCAATGGGCGAGGAAGCATAATGGCACCGAGATAGCAGTCGTTAATGGCTACACATACTATCGCAATAAGACACATCGGAACACTGTATCCTGGCGGTGTACCTATGGAGGAGCGTGTAAGTCGAAGTTGACCATCAGCAACGAAACTAAGGATATCCTCCGGGCAGATCTGACTCATTTCCATCTGCCACCAAAGTTCGTGATACAAGACGGCTTATTTTTCAAAATTTGAATGTCATCCATACACTTAATACAAAATTTGAGCTATATCTTGTAATTAAAATTCTCTAAAGAAATGAAAACAACAAAACAAGTAGCACAACGAGCAACAAAGCAGACGATACTGAGTATATTACTCATTAATCATGTACAAAAATATCACAACATGCAAGAGAACAGGACTCGTCCAATTCGAAACAGAGATAGGCTTGGCACGCCTGTAGGACCACAAATAACTGATGGACCCGTCCGTTGCTGAAATAGAGACCAAGTACGCGGGAAGAGAAATGTGGTAAGGCAACCATCGCTGATCCGACGACTTTGTTAAGATGGTGGGCTAGGCTTGAGTGCGACTGGTACAACACCATAAGAAGTGGCCTGCATATGAGGAGGCTTATGTCCAACACTAAATGATTTAGGGCTGGCAAAGAAGAAGGAAAAAAAGAAGATAAATAAGTTTTGAAACCATCATCATCATCATGATCAACCCATCAGAATCAGAGTAAGAAGAGTTTGGTCAAAGTCTACCACGGTGGCCAAATGCGAATTGGCCGACTTTACACACCTCTGAAAATACTATGGAGAATTCTGAAGCATGCAGGTTTCCTTACGATATTTTCGTTCACGTGGTATATAGGTAATTGCTTAAAACGTACCTTACTCTGAAAAGCTAGATTTGCGTGTCCAAAATCAAACTCTGGACTCAAGCTGTCACCGCTTTTCATCTGTAAATAAATATAAACAAATGATTATTTATTTGCAAGAACGTTAGTACAAGAAATATGGAAGTATACAATATAGTCAGCTATAACATTTGACTGAATTGATAGTGTACAAATATTTTAAGAGAGAGATCACAAATTACTTATAATAAAATTTAAATTTAATGTAGTTTTGTAATGTAATAATAAAATGTTTTCTTGCGAGAGTATTGGTGTAATAAAATCACAAAACCCGAAATATTTATGGTCTTTCTACAAACACTAAAACAAATGGTGTACGTGTTTGTGTTTAACCCTCCATCTATGACACATGATTTAACCCTTAGATTAAGGAACTATAGCCAGTTTAACCTGACTGGTTTTCCTTTACCATGTCAAAATGTCAATGTCGCCATCAATTAGACTACTTAAATTTTTTTGTGGTAAGGTTTTCATTCTTGTTTGTTATTTCAGTGCAGTGGGCGAGGAAGCCAAATGGCGTCGGTATAGCCGTCATCAATAACTACACATACAATCGTGGTGTCGTACGTCAGCAAACTGAAACTTGGAGATGCACTCGTAGAGGTTGCAAGTCAATGTTTAAAATCAGCAAGGATAAGAAGGTTTTCGTGTGGGTAAAACCGACTCATGACCATAAGCCGCAAAAGTTTGTGATACGGCGCGGCTTGTTGTATAGATTTCGATAACATGAAATGAAAATATTCTCGAAATAAAACTGAATTTTGGAACAAAAGCTAAAATGACTATTTGTAAGAGTACTCAGTTTATAAGAAATATAATTTTAATTTTTTGATCTTTATATTTTTAGTGCAGTGAGTAAGAAAGCAAAATGGCAGTGATTTGGTTCTCGTCAACGGCTATACATACTATCATAATGCTGTATGGTCTATTAAATTAATGCTCTAAACAAAAATTTGATTTTCATTATTTGACCTTTATACTTTCAACCAAAATAGCAGTGATTTGGCTGTTGTCAACGGCTACACATATTATCGTAATACAATACATCAACAGTATCCATGAACCACCAAAGTTCTTGATACGAAATATGTAATGCCCTATGACGGAGAGAGCCCTGTTAAACAACAGGGCTCTCTCCGTCACTTACTCCATACAATCGTAGTTCCAATTTCATTTGAATATTAAACCACCAAAGTCACTGAAATTTTGCAGATATATTCTAGAAACTAATCTGTGCCTTTGATTTTTTAGAAAACGAAAATTCAAATGAAATTGGAACTACGTTTGTATGGAGCGAGTGACGAAGAGACCCCTCTTAAAATGAAAATATTCAATAAAAAAACTTAATTTTAAAAAAATAATTTAAAAATTTATTAGCAAGAATATTGTCTATTAAATTAACTCATTATAAGACATGTAATTTTCATTTCTGCTTGATCTTTATACTTGATCTTTATACTTTCAGTGCAGTGGCTAAGGAAGCAAAATGGCAGCGATTTGGCTGTCGTCAACGGCTACACATATTACCGTTATAGAGTTAATCAGCGTACTGAAACATGGAGATGCACCCACGGAGGAGGGTGCAAGTCGAGGTTCACTATTAACACCGATACAGAGGATGTCCTACGGTCAGAGCTGACTCATATCCATGAACCACCTAGGTTCGTGATACAGAACGGAGTGTTATTGAGACTTTGATTTTTTTTAACGCGTTTATCTAGTTTTGATATTGCTAACGGTCAAGCTAAGTTTGCACCTCGCGTTGATTACGTCACACTGATGTTTAGGTATGGTATGTGAACCGTACTGACGCGACAAGACGACCGCGGGGAGATGAGCGGGGAAGTGGGAGTGACGCTGCATTCCAGCGAGGTGCAAACTTAGCGAGACTGAGTTATAACAGAAGACAAACACATACAACTATAGTCTATAGAATCACCCTAATACAGGGTGTAACCAGAACACTAGCAAAAACGAAGACGGGTGATAGTACTGATAAGATACCATTAAAAAACTACGTTTTTTTTAAAATCCTGTATTTTTAAGAGGTCAAAACATATTGCAATTGAAACATCTGACTGGCGCTAGAAGTTAATGAACGTTCCGTAAATAGGTCACTCGAAGTCAATACCGCGTCGTAGGTGGAGCATTGGCCCAATTTTGCACGCTATACAATGCGGGTTTAAAAAATACTAAATCACTAAAACTATAAGATAAAGCAAATGGTTATTGGCATTGGATTCTGTTCAGGTAATATAATGAAAACGCTAAGTTTTTGACATTGTTCTGGTTACACCTTGTAAATGTGGAATAAAATGTAAAATAATTTTTAAACATGGTAAAAATATAATAGCAAGTAAGCCCTTCAATTATCCTACTTCTGATACTCTGCATTCGTCTCATTCTCTCGAAATTTAGTTTTCTGAAGAATTAACTTCCACTGCGTGTGAACAGCACGTAAGTAAGTTTTTTTTAATGTAGGTCTGTTTGTCTAACTGGTAATTCACCGACATAGTTTTCGGGGACTGTACCTACCTGTAGCTCAACATAGTCCTTTTATTAAGTTACTAGATGATGCCCGCGACTTCGTCCGCATAGATTTAGATTTTTAATTCCAGTGGGAACTCTTTAATTTCCCGGGATAAAAATTTACTTATCTCCATTTCTGGGACGCAGTTACCTATGTGCCAAATTTCATATAAGTCGGTTCAATAGTTAAACAGATGGGCCTTTAAGATGCCCGTGAGAACTCTTTGATTTTCCCAGATAAAAAGAAGCCTATGCCCGTTCCCGGGATGTGAGCTAACTCTGTATCCAAATTGGTTAAACTGTTAAGCCGTGAAAAGCTAGCAGACAGAAACACTTTCGCATTTATAATATTAGAGGAATGGATAACTCTGTCTTAGAATGACGAATTTTTTGTTTAAATCTTTGAAAATCTAATAGACGCAAGTGTCATCTTTGCACTTTACAATCACTATATTATAATAACTATACTAATTAATATATTAATAAAGTATTAAATAAATAACATATTCCTAATATTTGATTTCGTCGTAAATTAATAGATGTCCTTTGTTGACAGATATAAGCTTTATGTCGCTTTAAAGTTTAAATCGATCAGGACGTTTGTATCCACTATCTATTGGATAGTCCTTCCCCAGAACGATCCCTCGCCTTCCTCATCCATCCAATTCCCACCACCTTCTAAGCCCTTACCTTTACCGTATTCAGGTTATCACTCCAGAGGGCTGGAGATCGTCCCACACCGCGCTTGACGGTATGCAGTATCTACTCCAGAAAACGTCTGCCCCAGGAGCCATCGATTTTACTATAGACTTTAACACACGCTTTAAATATTTCAGTGCAATTTGTGAGAAAGCAATCTTCGGGCACTCAACTTGCGATCATCAATGGTTTCACGTACTACTGTGCTATTAAGAACAAGAAATCCAATGCTTGGAGATGCACAAAAGGGGGGAATTGTAAAGCTAGATTTACACTCCTAAGTTCGAACGAGATATTACGTTCGGAATTGGTACATGATCACCCTCCACCCAAGTTTATTATACGGGACGGGGTTTTCTTAAAAATATGAGTGTGGCAGTCTCCAAATGCTGAACCTAGAGGATGGTATTCGCACTCGTGCGAAGGAATTATAAGCTGTCGCGCGCTGTGAACCTGCGACGAAGTAACTCACAGCGAACAAACTAGGTGTCGCCACAAGTATCTTCGATACAGCCCCGTACGGCCTGAATCGCGCTAACGAAGTTCAAACTACGGATTATTATGCGATACAAACTTCAAGATATATCGGTTGGACTAGCTAAGATCCACAGTCTATGCTACAGAAGGAGGATTTTGTAAAGATTAGAATCAATACAAAGTGTAACGGCAGCATTGCCAAAGCTTGAGAGTAATTTAAAATCACTGATCTCTTTTAATACACGCTGGACCTGCGATTGCCGACCTGTTTTGAAAACATTTTGATTTCGTTGTCTTGGCACTGATAGCAGTACAGTGAGCGTACTCGAAACTAAATATTACTACTACTACTAAAAATAACTGTCATTTTATGTGGTATAAATTTTCCACCGAACTTATATATTATGTCAATTTCAGCGTTGAAAATGCAGACACAACAATTGAATGTCGTTAATTTTTCGTTTTGTGTATTCCATCAAAAGGTTTATCCATGAATTATCTGTTTTTGGTATAATAATCTGTATGTTGATATGTTATGTTGTTAGTTTTAAATTGAGATTTCCTTAATACTTTTTGTTTATATGATGCACTGGGTTATGGAATAAACCGAATAACTTAAAAGCGCTTATGTTAATTTATTTGTTGTATAACTTAGTAGTGGCTAACAGTGGTTAGTGATTTACATTGCAATGTATCTACTTGTACGTAATCAGTCAACTTGTATTCCAGGAACGGACATGGGCTACGTTTGTAGATACGTAGCTGCTACGAAGATTATTTATCGTACTCGTACAAAAGAGTTCAACGAGCGTGCGGGTGTTTTCTAAACTATCCCGGGAGCCGGGGATCGTTCTCCTGACCTTCCATTCATAGATCGTGATGCGCGTTACCACTGTGCTAAAGACGTCATCAAAAAATTTTTAAAAGAAAAATAAAACAGACTTCAAAAACCACAAACACTAAAAAGTAAAAAATAAGTTTTGTTTAGCTACACGTTTCATAATGTACCTAGGTATGAAGTTGAGCGAGCATATTAAAACAAAATTAGAAATCCAAGAGTGAAGCACCAAGCGCGTACACAGGACACGCGCGTAGTGACGTGCGTCAATCCCTAGACATAACTGCACGCATGTCACGTGGTATGCCATGACTCATAATAATATAGTTCCATACGAGTACATTACAACGTAATGATACGCGTTACGTCTACGCTTACGCCACGCTTACGCAGCCTGTGTGAACGAGCTGTTAAGTGATAACTGTCTTCTAAACAAATTATTTTTTCAGTACTAACCGTGGTCCAGTCGAGATTCTCCGGCCGGCAACTCGTAATCCTCGGAGATTACACTTACTATTGCAAGAAGCTGTACAAAACCAAGATCCGCTCCCGCTGGTATTGCTCCACTCACAACTGGAAGGGCTGCAACGCGAACATAACCCTGGACAACAATTTTGGCATTCTGGAAATTTCTAATCAACACAACCATCCCCCGGCGAAGTACCGTATTCTAAACGGCCTTTATTACAAGTACTAGTCCTAATAAGGGAGATTATGCACTGCATCTGATCCGAATCCATGAAAATACGTTCCGAAGAGAACGTTCATAGAATTTGTATGGTAGCTTACACACTGGCTCTGACTTCCGTCATCCGAGATCTCACCATCATCCGTGAGACTATCTCGGATGTGCTTCGAATTCAAATCGGACATAATATGACGTAGATATGTCAAAGATGTCCACTTAATAGCTTGGATTTCCGAGTTTTTTATATCCATCTTTACACGGACTTGGATTGCATGAGTGTGGAGCCGCCCTTAGTCTGAATTGGTGCTGTGCTATAGGTATAAATAGTTATTTAATCTTTGGCCTCCTATTTAGGAGGTCTGGGGTTAAAGTCTAAAAAGGGGCCTAAAGTCTAAACTTTTCTTTGACACCCGTACTCAGTAGTGGGCCGGTAATGGTTTGAAATGATGAACCTTTCTCAGGTTTTGGGACTAATGTCAAGTCATAATGGTAACACAAGATACTCTTCAATATTGGTTTATTTTATAGTTCATGTGAAACATATTTGATATTTTTTTGTTGTGAAATGTAGTGTTTTTAGGGAAAAATAAAGTGTTATATTTGATTATCTATTTCTTACCCTACTAATGTTATTTAAATGTGTAAGATTATTTGTTTGTTCAACAAACGCTGACGCTGGAGAAACGTTAGTGAATCTGTAGACGCACGCATTACGTCGACGTGAACGTTCACGCCACGCAAGCGGTATGCCATGTCTCATACAATTCTATACATTACAACGCAATGGTACGCGCTACGTGTAGACGTAGCGCGTACCATTGCGTTGCGTAAGCGTAGGCTTACGCAACGCTTACGCAGCATGTGAGAAGGAGCTGTTAATCTTTACTTTACATGAAGCTGGGTAATTTCTTTTTCATTTTACAGGAATATTCATAAGTAAAACAGTGCTGAGGTACGATGACTACATGTTTTACTGCCGACGCAACGACCGCAAGAGGTCCCGGTGGTACTGCAAAAGCAGGTACAAGAGTAACTGTGAAGCGTTTATAATTACCGTTGATAATGAAGTTGTTGCTGAATCTCTTTACCACAGTCATTTGCCACCCAAATGACGAGCGAAGCGGCGAGTGGAGTGGCGAGCGATGCGGACAGGTTTGTGGGAGTATGGATCCGTCTACAAACTAGTTACTGGAAGACCATGATTGGTGACAGTGTGTACTACTAATAAACATATAATGAGTATATCTATCTATAAGAAAATTATATATCTATAAGAAAATTATGTGTATGTTATGTTGATTAAAATTTAATTTTTCTATTATATTTTATGTTTTCAATATCCTATTATTATTTCGTTATTTGTTTTTTTAAAGTACCTTAAATGTACGTTAAAGTAAAATGGCCCTTAACTGCCTTGTTTTAATGCTCAAATTTGTACATACTATATTTACAGCTAGCGCTCCAAGCGGAGACGTTGCGAAATTATAATCAATGGTACTGGATTTTTTACTTTAAATCAAATCATTTTAGGTCCATTTCACTTTGACGTTATTTTGTTTCGACTCTCGAATATTACCAAAATTGGTGAGAAGTTAAATCTTATACTGAGGGTACTGGTTTAAGCAGTGATAGCTTAGTGGCTAAGACATTGCCCTCATTAGGAAGGTCGCGGGTTCTAACTTTTCAGAGTTATTTGCGTTTTGAGAAATTAAATATCACTTGCTCTGACACTGAAGGAATACGTGATTAGAGCATACCTGAGAGTTCTTCTTAAATCTTAATGTTCTCAAAAGTCGTATGAATTTGGCGATCTGCACTTGGCCAGCGTGGTGGGTTATGGTAATCTTGAGAGGAGATCCGTGTACAGTAGTAGGCCAGCGACGAGATGGTGGATGGATGCCTACAGTTAAAAGGTATTTACTTACAAATTCTACTTCTTGCAGGTTTCCACTTAATACCGCTACCTAGTGGACGATATCTTCTTCAAAATGGACCTCATACATATTCCACGAATAGCAGGGTGCTATCCGGTCACACGACCTGGTACTGTTCTAAAAGGATCAGCAAAAAGTGCCCAGCGAGGGTCAGAATGTTTGACCAGAAGAAGATAACCATAATTGGAGACCACTCACATCCATACGTGGGATCTGAGAACTCTCTTTCTTATTATTAAAACTGACTGACTTATTTTTAAGAAATAAAATCAATATATTGAAAACAAAAATTTGTATCTTTTCATCTATAGACTCTGACTAAGAGTGGTCTCTCCGTCACTCGCTCCATACAAACGTAGTTCCAATTTCATTTGAATATTAAGCAACCAAAGTCCATGAAATTTTGCAGACATATTCTAGAAACTAATATCCATGCCTGTGGTTTTCCAGATTTTAAAAATTTATAACACCCCCGACAAGTGAAGGTTACAGTAAGTAGAAAAGAGCTGATAACTTTCAAACGGCTGAACCGATTTTCTTATATTATAGCTAAGTACACTCTCGATCAAGCCACCTGTCAAACAAAAAAAAACTAAATTAAAATTGGTTCATTAGTATAGGAGCTACGATGCCACAGACAGATACACAGATACACACGTCAAACTTATAACACCCCTCATTATGGGTCGGGGGTTAAAACATACTTGTTTGTTACCATTTGTTTTAATTTTTAAGGATACGAGTTACTGCCGCTGAGTGAAAATAGATTTTTATTGCGAAATGGAAGCTATACCTTTTCTAGTTACTGTCAAAGCACTACGGGGATGAGTCTCTGGTACTGTTCCAGAAGAAGAAGAGGACACTGCAAAGCCGCCGTGAAGATGTTCGACGGAACCATTATTAATGAATCTGGAACCCATAATCATTAATTTATTTGATTCTTGTATTGATCTCTATTTAAATATTAACTAATCAAACTCAAATTTTGTAGACACGTTTTATAAATTTATGTTTGTGTGTGGACACATTCTGTAAATTAATATTGTCTTGGTAGTTTATCAGATTTCCACTGATATTCATTTGTAGAACGTGTCTAAATTGATTTAGTTTTTAGTCAAAATATAGGGATTCAACTCAATTTGTATAGAGAACGCTCTAAATGCACTGTCTAACAATCAAATCCCCTCAACTATTAAAAATCCTAAGGTTGCCCGATAGATATCTATAGATTAAGCGATATTATCCTCTTTTTTCATTTCCTTGTTCTTGTTTTTTTTATCTGTCTATAATTCTTGACTTTGTATTGTGATGAACAAATAAACTGTTGATCATTAATATTATTATCTAAATACTAAATAATAATAATTATTATTTATAAATAACCCTATACTTTGTAAATTAGCCATAAATTACCACGTTATTGATAAAAAATACATAAATCTTTGATTTAAAATCCCTTTTTGTTATATTTTTTGCTCAAAAATTTCTTTGTATACCTGCAACCTGCAATCTATATTAGATTGTCATGGAATATTTAAAAATTATATAAATACTGTCCTATTTAATTGGCATAAAGATTGCTTTGTGCCAAGAGTGAAAAATTATTCCTTATCGGTAATGATTTCTCTACCGAGTCATAATTGAATAAATTAGGAATGTATATATATTATATTATATTTAGGAATGTATTTTCAGATACTCTGGATAAAGATTGTGATGAAGCAAATACATGGGACAGTGACACTTCATCTCATGAAAAAAATATTGAAAGTAGAAATATTGTAAAAATTGCTAAAAAAACACGAAAACTTAAAAATATTGCAAAAACGAATAAAAAGGTTAGTAAAAGAGACATGAGAGTGATTTTAAGAAATAAAGGGAAAGCGTATATCGGTGCATATGGTGTGTTAAGAGAAGCTAGGCGTTTACGAGAAAACCCATGCAAAGAGGGAAAGTGTCAAAAGAGATGTTTTGAAATTTCAGAAGATAGAAGAAAGTCTATTTTTCAATATTTCTGGAATTTGGATAGACACGGGAAAAAAGATTGGATTAATAACCATTGTAAATCAGTTCCAATAAAACGAAGAAGGAAAAAAGGAAATAGCATAAGAGGCTGCAATTATGAATATTTCATAGATGACAATGAAGGAAGTGTACAAGTATGTCTACAATTTTTTTTGAACACCTTAGATATTTCAGTGACGCATTTAAGATACGTTCAAAAAAGGCAGAAAAAATAAATTATGAAGATAATAACGTAAAAAATATGACTGAAGTCATGATCAGTATTCATAATTAATTAAGGTTCAAAAATGTGTAAATAAATTATTGTTAACAGGTTTTCTTTATTTTTTTCTTTACACACTAATCACAATTCCTTACGGTATTGATCATATGTAATATATATTTTTTTCAAAATGTTTTTTTTATAAATGACGGATGTATTTTACATACCAAACATATTTTTATCAATAAATTTGATTACAAAGAAACATTGGAAAGTGAATTTAATGAAAACAATAATGAAAAAATAAATAAATAAAAATATTCTTAAAATATCACAAAAAATGCTACACAAATTAATAAAACACGTATGAGAAAGACTTTAAGAAATAAAGGAGAAGCTTATGAAACTTAAACTGGTGTGTTAAAAGAATCTAGACGTTTTAGAGATAACCCTTGCAAAGAGGGAAAGTCAAAGGGGATTTATTTCCATTTTTATTGATAATTTTGTGATGATATCATAACCTAATTTTTTCATGATACGCTAAACATATTTATAGATTAATTAATAGATAGATTTGTAGATTTGATAATAGATTTGTTCATAATTGGTTTCGCCAATATCCTATGATGGTCAATTTGATCTGGCCTGTGCATGATTGGTTGTTCATGACTGGCATCGTCAATATTCAGTTTAGTTTATGTATAGTTTCTAATCATCAAAATTATTTCTTATCGCAGAAATAGCACCAAGAAGAAACTATACGAAAGAACAGATGGCCAAAGCTATTGAAGAAGTAAACCGAGGAGAAAAAGTCGCAGTTGCTGCCTTAAAACATGGTGTTCCTAGGATAACTCTTTTCAATAAAATTACCGGAAAAACTCCCATAGAGTGTAATTTTGGCCCTGCCACAATTTTGTCACAAGAAGAAGAAAAATTGTTGGTACAGTGGGTGCTACATATGGCAGATAGGCATTTTCCAGTGACTAAAGATCACTTATTAGATAGTGTTCAAAAAATTATTATTGAAAAAAACTTGGATACTTGTCCATTTACTAATAATAGACCTGGGAAAAAATGGTACGCTTCATTTTTGAAACGCCATCCCGAAATTAAGGAACGTATAGCACAAAATTTAAGCAGGGCCCGGGAAAATGTAACGGAAGAAGAGCTCAGAAATTGGTTTGATATCAACCGAAAATATCTTGAAAGTCGAGGTCTAGTTGAAGCGTTAACTGACCCTAATCGGGTTTTCAACACAGACGAAAGTGCTTTCTTCTTACAGCCAAAAGCTGGTCGAGTTCTTGTCCGTAAAGGTTACAAGAATGTAAATAATGTGGGTGGAGGTAAAAAAGCAAACTTAACAGTTTTGATCACAGCCAACGCAGCAGGAATTTTGGCACCACCTATGGTCATTTATCCTTATGAAAGAATACCAACACGTATTGCTAATAGTGTGAACAAAGACTGGGGTATTGGAAAATCCGATTCGGGCTGGATGTGTAATAAAACATTTTGCGAGTATGTCGCGAATATCTTTAACCCCTGGCTTCAGAAAATGAATATTCCAAAACCAATCATCTTTTTCCTAGATGGTCGCCGATCACATTTGACTCTTCATTTAGCAGAACTTTGCAAAAGCATTGGTATTGAAATCATTGCATTTCATCCAAACTCCACCCACTTACTACAACCTATGGACGTTGCGATATTCAGACCCCTAAAAGTGTTTTGGAAAGAAGAGGTTAGCAAGTGGAAAACAGAAAATCCTGGTAGTAAATTTAAGGAAGAGTATTTCGCCCCGGTCCTAGAAGCTGCATTAGAAAACATCAATAAAGAAATGATAAAGAACGGGTTTCGTGAAAGCGGGATTCATCCATTTAGTATAGAATATGTCGATCTGGCAAAAATCTGCTCGTCTCACCGTACTTTCGTTAATTGCGATTCGGAGAGTGATAATTAAAAATTCTTTACTGGTTATTTAAAGTGGTCCCTTTATTTAAATAAATAATTTAGTATTTCCTTATTCCAGTGACTATATCATGCAGGTTGATTAACAATAGTATATTTGACAATATTAAACATACTTATGTTCAAATTAAAGTTTATTAAAGTAACTACAAAATAAAATTGAATTATTCGTTCGTATGGACAGTAGTCCATGACTGGTGATTTTACTGTAATGTTTTTAAAATTTAATTATTTAAAAGTTGTATATCTTTACTCTTTGTACACTAATCACAAGTTCCCACAGTATTGATTTAAAAAATGTATTAATTTGTTCATTCAAAATATCTTTTTAATAGATGACGGATATATTTTACATGACAAATATATTTCTCTCGATCAATTAGATGATGAAGAAGCATTGGCAAGTGAATCTTCATTTCATAATACCAATGATGAAATACAAAATTAGAGATAATATTTTTGAAAAATCACAAAAAATAAAAAATACTCTACGAATGAATAAAAGACGTATGAGAACGGCTTTAAGAAATAAAGGGGAAGCGTATGAAACTTCGGCCGGTGTGATAAGAGAAGCTAGACGTTTAGGAAATAACCCTTGCGAAGAGGGAAAGTGTCAAAGGGGATGTTGCCTTTCAGAAGATAAAAGGGAGTCTATTTTTCAATGCTTCTGGAATTTAGACAGACGAGGGAAACAAGATTGGATTTTGAACAGTTGTAAATCGGTTCCAATAAAACAAAGTATGACACGTGGATGTAGCAAAAGAAACCGCTCTTACGAGTATTTCATAACTGATAATGAAGGAAAGGTACAAGTGTGTCAACAATTTGAAAAAGACTAGATATATCGTAAAAGTATTTGAGTAACTCTATAAATAAAAATTATACGGCATATTAACTAAAATCCTAAGCAAAGACATCTAGAATACAGAATTAGCGTAATTAAAATTAAGTACTTTCTTAATAATTGTTAATAACAAGATTTGCAAACGAGGGTAAATATTTAGTTTAATATAATCTTACGAAATCCTACTGATTTGAATTTTATTTAGACTTCCTTTAAATTTAATCTATCAAATCAGTTCAAATTGACAGCGCACGCACAACGCTGGTTATGGATTTGATTTTTTTTTAACGTAAATAGCCATTTCAACGAGCTTCAATTTGAAAGTATCCTATGTAGAAAAAGGTTTTTTTATTCTCTTTTCTTTAATATTACCTACTAATTCGGCTATGAGTGATATTTAATCAGTAATTAAGTTCGACCTAGTTATGCTAATTAATCTGGAATCTATACTTGTACTAAGTATTATACTTAAATTGCAACTTTAGGAATATTAGTTAAATGTAATAGGTATGTCTGTTCTGAAATTTATAATACTTTTTGTTTCAGAGGGCGAATACATATTACCGATCGAAGTTATTTGTTCATGCCAATCAGAGTGTAAAGATTCTAATGCATCAGAAAGCGGAACCTCATCTGAACATATGAGTTCAAGAAAAATTATACTAAAAAAATCACAAGCGTTAAAAAACACGAGGCCAAAATCAACAAGAACAGTTTTAAGAGACAAGGGAGAAGCTTACGTCAATACATCTGGTATATTGAGAGAAGCTAGGCGTATGCGAGTTAATCCTTGCAAAGAGGGAAAGTGTCAAAGGGGATGTTACAAGATTTCAGAAGAGAGGAGAAAATCTTTTTTTCAATATTTCTGGAATTTGGACAGACAAGGCAAAAAAGAGTGGATTATTAACAATTGTAAATCTGTACCAATTAAACGAAGAAGGGCAAAAGGAAACAGCAAAAGAGATTGCAACTATGAATATTTCATCACTGATAATGAAGGAACTGTGCAAGTGTGCCTTCAGTTTTTACAAAACACATTAGATGTATCACCGAAGTATTTGTGTGAGAACATTAAAAAGGCAGAAGGAAAGACGACGACGGTTACCAAGCATGAGCAATCAATCAGGGTAGCAGCATTCGGGTGCATGTAGTCAGTCGTTAGCTTGTTTATATTATGTTTATATTTTTACTAATAACTAGCTGATGCTCGCGACTTCGTCCGCGTGGATTTACGTTTTTCAAAATCCCGCGAGAACTCTTTGATTTTCCGGGATAAAAGTAGTCTATGTGTATGTATGTGTGTACGTGTGTCCAGGGTATAATCTATCTCCACAGCGAATTCCGTTCAGCCGTTTTTGCGTGATTGAGTAACAAACATCCAGACTTTCACATTTATAATATTAATAGGATTATTTTGTTTAACCATTTATTTAAGCCTAATAATTGCATTATTGTAACGGTGATTATTATTCTAATAAATCTTGTGAAATCCCATTAAAATTTGACTTTTACAAATCCCTTACATTAAAGGTTATGAACAAATATTTCGAAAAAGATTACTTTGAGCCAAGAGCGATCTCCAAATACAGTACTCTTCGATGGGGGTTATACTAAGTAAATTTGTGATTCATGCTGAAGTTTAGTAATTAATATTTATCTCGCTCGTCTATTATTTACAATGGGGTTTTTAATAATATAATATAATATTTATATAATATATTATGATATATAATAATATTTAAGTTAAATATGCTCATGATGTAACAAATGAATCGGAAAGTGAAGTATCTCATGAAAACAATGTTGAAAGAAAAATACAAAAATGTACCATTAAAAATTCACAAAACGTAAAAATGACTGCCCAGACTCTAAAACCCCCTTATCATAAACACATTAGAATGATTTCGAAAAATAAGGAGGGAGCGTATAAAAATACAGCTGGTTTATTAAACGAAGCTAAGCGTTTACGAGACAACCCTTGCAAGGAGGGAAAGTGTCAACGTAGATGTTTCTTAATTTCTGAAGATACACGAGAGGCAATCTTTCACTACTTTTGGAGTTTGAATACACAAGGAAAAAGGGATTTCATCATGAATAGTTGTAAACTTGTCCCAGTAAAACGCAGTAGGACAAAAGGGGATAGTAGAAGACATCGTACCTACGAATATTTTATTACTGATAATGGAAGGAGTGTACAAGTTTGTCTCAAATTTTTAGTGAACACGTTAGATGTATCTGCAAAATATTTGAGTTACAACATAAAAAAAGGAAGAAATTTTTAGATCTTTTAAGACTAAGCGAAGACTGAATCCAGAATCTAGACGTACGTGGGCGTTGACTAGAGGTTAAATAGGGATTTACTCAAGCGCCGTAATGAGCAATGGGATTGAGAAGATCAGATACTAAAAATAAAAAGGTTATAATAAATATTGTATTGTACGCCCTTTCACAGGTAGGTAGAGCGTGAGTATGATTGTCATAAAGCGTAAGCCTGTCTCACAATAAAAAAACAAAGATATTAAATTCGAGAATAAAATTAATTTTGAATTTTCCCTATTTTAATGTTGTCTTTTTTGTACCCTTACACGAGCAAGTAACCTTTTTTTATCTTGGTCTGTAACTGGTCACTATGGATTTAATTGGAAAAATAATTTTTCCTTCAAGGTTACGAGCTGATCCCTTTGGGCCTAAAGCGAAATTTACTCCGAATCGGCAGTAAAACCTTCTCAAGCAATTACATGAGTACAACGGGAAGGAGTGTGTGGTATTGTTCTAGAAGAAGAAGGAAAAACTGCAGAGTTTCGGTGAAAATGATCGACGGAGTCATAGTAAATATATCTGGAACTCATACTCATGAATAAATTAATACTCAATGTTAGTAAAATTGAGGAGCTGGTGAATAAAACTGTGTATAATGCGTACATGTTAACATCTTACTCGCCATTTTAGCTCTATGTCTCAAACGTCATGTCAAAAGTACGATTTTGGCCTCTTATTTAAAGGTAAACTACTTTTGATATGACAGTTGACACAGACCTAAAATGGCGAGTTAGCTCTCAAAATGTACTGTACACACTATAGTTACACTTCTGATCAAACAATTTTTTTTTTCTTTAATCCGGATGTTTTAAGCCTACTGAATACAAATCTGAACTCATTTCCTGACAAAACTGTCTAAAACTGTGCTGAAATTGTGTCAGTTGATCATTTCCAACTTTGACTACAAACTTGAACTCATTTTCAAGCAAAACATTCCAAAACTGTGCTAAAACTGAGTTCAAATTTCGTGATTTTCGACAGAAACTTACAGTAGATTCCTCCGCTTTTGCTCCTCCTGTAAAATTGTATTTCGTGCAATTTTTTTTTACTTTAACATTTTGCTAGCCAGCTCCTCAAATATAAGTATTAGTAGTTATTGAAATAGTATTGATATCCATAAAAATAAATGTTTAAACTTTTTTAAGGCGAGACACACATCTGCAGAGATGAGTACAGCCTAAATGGGGCATCTTTTTTGACAGCAAGACAAACTAAGTGTTTTATTTACATTTACATTCCTCGGTGTGTTTTCATTACAACAATTTCAACCGTAAGCCAAATTGAATAAAGTAAATTTGAAAGAAGATTTTGCAGACATACTTTAAAACTTAATATTTGCGTCTGTTCTGTAAATCTTAAAATATATACCTTAAGTGTCTAGAGCGTGACTACAAAATTTCATTGAGTTCGATTGATTAATGGTTAAATGAGAACCAAATTACGTTTGTATAGAGCGCTTGGAGTTCGTTTCTTAAATTATTATCAAAAAATATGCTGCACCTCGGCTGCTCTTCACTCCGTAGGTTGGCGTTGGTCCGTAGGTTGGTGTTATGGATAAAACAAACTCTAACCTAGTCCTACCTAACTTATCACTGGGATACGGGTAATTGAGGTTTTCTTATAAATAAAGAGTTTCATTCTACCTAATAATCGAGTGTTTTATTTCATACAGCTAAACGATCTCTAAGTAGCTACAACGCTCTACACGTGTCGATCGATACAAACAAGAGCTTTTTGATGCGAGCTTTTTCTTATAACTTCGTGATCAGTGTCACATTAAGTTTTACCTCATCATCATGATCCACTGATAGACACCCACTGCTGAACGCAGGTCTCTTATCGAGACCTCCACACGCCACGATCTTACGCCTCGTGTATCCATGATTATCGTCCGTCCACCTAGTGGGGCGGATGTCCAACGCTGCTCAGCTCCAACACAATCATGGGACTCAACATCTAATCGGTTTTTCGAACTATGTGCCCTGCCCATAATGCCATTTCAGCTTTGCAACCCGTTTAGCTATGTTGGTTACTCTGGTTCTCTTACGGATCTCCTCACTTCTGATTTTATGACATAGAGAAACTTCAAGAAAGAACGCTGAGTGACTCTAAGCTCTTACGCGGCCCATAGCTAGTTAGCGACCATGTCTCGGATCCTTATGTCATCAGTTTCACTAGCAACATGCACTGTTCGAACACTTTGGTCTTCAAACATAGGAATTTACTACAATACGTATGTATGTATGCACCACAAAACACAAATGGCAGGTTACAAAATAGGAAATTTAAAATGTAGGTAAGTACAAGGTGTATATAATAAACCTAAATACTAATAGCTAAATAAACTAAACCATACAATACTATATTAACATATTAATACGCTAATATATACAAAATAAGTATAATAGACAATAGACATACGTAAGACTGCACAGTACGCGTTGTTGTAAAATATACTTGAAGTTAAAGTACGCTCCATAGATCAATCTGCCTTAAACGTTTATAATTTTTTTAGGTGCGATTTTCGAGCAGACAAGAAGCGGTAATGTAATACTTCGCTACGAAAATTTTACTTACTCGAGCAACTGGAATAAGTATGACCCGAGTTCGAGAGACAAACCATCGCGCCGCTGGTACTGTTCCAAGCGCACCAAGCGGGGATGCAAAGCTTGTGTGCAGACCATAGAAGGGGTTGTTGTTGATGTTATTGGGACGCATAACCATAATTGAACTGCAAGAAAATGGAAGTGCTATGTGACGACGACGTTCCGAATTCCGCTTCTATACTCTATTCGCGGAGAGAAGTTATTATAGGGCTCTCTCTATTACGCAGTTCCATACAAATGACAAAGATAAAAAGTCAGTGGGTGTTAACCATTTTGAGTTTTACCTACCTTGCGTTTACCTATTTGATAAATATTTTAAAGTTTTGCCAAAAATAAACCAAAAGAAATTCAAAATTACTTTCAGTTTTAAATATTCATCGCTTTATTTTATAGCACCCCCATAAAATGATACAGTTGTGCATTTTAAACTATTTTGTTTATTTCTAGTCCAATTCCTACCAACCGCGCATGGGAACTACGAGTTATTGTACAAAGGATTTACATATTGGTGTGATAAGTACAACTTGATGAAAGGAAAGCTCTGTCGGTGGTACTTTTCGAAAAACACAGAGAAATTTTCGACGATACGTACTGAAAAATATGCTTGAAGTTAAATTACGCTCCATGGATCAATCTGCCTTAAACGTTTATAATTTTTTCAGGTGCGATTTTCGAGCAGACAAGAAGCGGTAATGTAATACTTCGCTACGAAAATTTTACTTACTGGAGCAACTGGAATAAGAATGACCCGAGTTCGAGGGACAAACCGTCGCGCCGCTGGTACTGTTCCAAGCGGACCAAACTGGGGTGCAAAGCTTGCGTGCATACCATACAGGGGGAAGTTGTTGATGTTAACAGGACGCATAACCATTAAGTATTGAACTGAAAGCATATTTGGCTCTTTGTAGAAGTTATACAATGTATAATTATACGAGTAATATATAATTATACAAGAAATGCATAATTATACAAGAAATGTGTAGTTATACAATGTGGGCGTGGCATCCGTGCTCATTAATTTCAAAAAAATTACAGATGCCATTTTGAGGCTATTTACGAAAATGACAATTTTATTTTCAAATGCAGTGTCATTTTTGTGATTTCTCGCGGATTTTTTTTTCAAAATGCTCCCTGTGGAAAAAGATATCACTAGATGTAGACTTGTCGATTTGTTGAACCGGGGAAAAGTAGATGGTAAAGTTTTTACTTATTTCATCCCACACCAAAGTCTACCTAATTTAGGCAGCTCCGCTCAATGTTGAAAATATAGAGTCATTAATTTAGCATCTTTTAGTAATGTAAAACGTTTATATCGCTGTTTATTGTATATTATAAACGTTATACCTATTTGCTAAATATTTTAAAATTGGGCCAAAAATAAACGAGAAAAAATTAGAAATTATTTTCAGTTTTAAGTAGGTGTTCATCGTTTTATTTTATACTACCCTCATAAAATGATAGTTGTGATTATTATAACAGGTAAAAACTTATTTGATCAGTTGGTAAAAATATTTAATCTGTAATTAAATTGTTTTTTTTTTTTTCAATTATTTTGTTTGTTTCTAGTCCAATTCCTACCAACCGCGCGTGGGAACTACAAGTTATTGTACAAAGGATTTACATATTGGTGTGATAAGTACAACTTGATGAAAGGAAAGCTCTGTCGGTGGTACTGTTCGAAAAAAAAGAGCAGAAAATGTCCTGCTACGGTACAGACTTTGGATTCGGAATTACTGTTTTGCCATGCGGAACATAATCATTAGGGAAATAAAGAAGGCTATACATTGGAATAGAAACCTAAGACCGGCGGTCAAATAGCCGCCCGTGTGTGTCTAGCCTTACCCAACGCTCCCACGTCTTGAGTATTTAAAGTTATATGCTCAAATAATAAAATTATTAAAAAAAGGGCTTCATTTTCCACCTTTTTTTAGCAATATTCACAAGAAAAAGATACAGATATTCTAAATTTAGTCTAGACTCTAGAGAAAGACATCAAAATCTACGCCAATCACAGAGAGTTAGCCAATAAGCTGGTTAATAACGGTAAGATATATAGATTATATTGGAAAAGTTTTTTGATGAATAGATCTTTTAAAGTATTTAATAATAGGTAATTATTGAGAAACTTGCCAGTTTTAACCAATTCATTGTACTTAAGATAATACCTAGCGCGCTCCCTTGCGCTTTGAATACAAACGTATCAAAACATAATCATATTTTGTGGCTTTATGTTAAACGTAGATTAATATTGTAAAAATAATTTTATACGCTTATATTATATAAAAATATTTTACGAAAAAATAAATAAAATAATCGTAGTTCGGTTCTCATTTGAATTAATGACTTTATTGTATTCTTGCATTAACTATGGTACCGATTCCGCACACAACCCTTAGCCCTAATTCACACGAGCGTTATAAAAACGTTGCGTTAAAACCCGGCGTCGGCGGGTATTAACGTTGTACGCGTTAAAAAGCGTTGCCGTGTGAACAGATACTTGGAAATGCATTTGTTCTATTTGAACGCTTTTTTAACGGACGTTAAAAAAGCTCTCGTATGAATGGGGCCTTATGCGTATTCTGACACGTGCTTAACATGTTTTTAACGTGTTTTGTTTTTTTAGTTGAATTTATACCGACCGCGCATGGAAACTACAAGTTATTGTACAAAGGATTTACATATTGGTGTATTAAGCAAAATTTGGTGAAAGGTAAACTCTGTCGGTGGTACTGTTCGAGAAAGAAAAGAGGAAATTGTCGCGCCACGGTACAAACTTTGGATTCGGAAGTACTGATTTGTAATGGCGAACATAATCACTAGCCAAATAAAGCAAAATGTTTATTGTTTATTTAGAGAAGGCTATAAGTTGGAATATACGTAAGGCGGCGCACAGGTGGTCAAATGACCGGTGGTCAAACAACCACCTCGATATGTCATACGGCAATGTATGTGAGTGCTCAGTTGCACACGAAAGCGGCAATTTTCAGACAGTTAATTATTCGCCCGTGCGCGCCTAGCCTTACCCGGCGCGTCCACTTCTTGAGCATTTATACCTACTTTTAATATGCTTAAATAGTAAAATTATTATCTTAAAAGGGCTACAAGAAAAGTGAAGAATATGAGAAGTACAGTTTAATCACTGGTGTGTGCCAAAAATGTGTTGTAAATAATATATTATTTAGTCAGCACATAATATAATCGAATTTAGATATATTGTTTAAAAGATGGTTATGGCAATGAACATAATATGACATAGTATATCATGTATTAGTATAGTAAATAGCTATAGGTAGATACAATAATAGTATTAAAATTGTTAGGTTAGACTTAGTGTTCTTAGGTAGTTATTAGTTAGAATCAATTTTAGTGCAATGTAGTGTACGTACCTACCTATTTATATAACGAGCCATAAAGAATGCTGGTACACGAATACCCGATCAGGTTTTTGATATACCGGAATGGTCTTTGTGTAATTGTAATTTTTAAAATGTATGTTTGTTTTAAAATAATAAATTATAATAGAAAACTTTTTGCGCGTTTTGTCAACATATAAAAAAACGGTAAAATAAATTACCGATCCTGATTTAAGTTTAAAATGTTATTAGAGGTTTTTTGTTTTATTTTATTGATTTTTTTAAATAAATAGATCTTTTAAGATATTTAACAAATTGAGTTTTTTTTTTAGAAACTGACCGGTGTTACCCTTATAGTTTTGTCCATCTGTCAATCTGTCTGTATGGCACAGCTATTTTGAAACAAACTATGAGCTGTAAGGCTAAAATTTAGGGCAGTCATAGAAACCTATTACCACTGTACAGAAATAAATTTAAATTTTAAACCTTTATGCGTATTGATTAATTTTAACGTTTTTTTTTGTCATTTCTAGTCGAGTTTATACCGACCGCGCGTGGAAATTACAAGTTATTGCACAAGGGATTTACGTATTGGTGTATTAAGAAATGCTTGAAAAAAGGAAAACTCTGTCGGTGGTACTGTTCAAAAAAGACAAGAAGGAAGTGTCCCGCTACGGTACATACTTTGGATTCGGAATTGATGTTTTGTTCTGAGGAACATAATCATTATTGAAATTTAAAAAAAAATGTTTTTTTTTTTTTGACAAAGCTATGCATTAAAATATAATGAATAAAAATAAAATAAAATAAATAAAAATAAAGTAAAATAAATAAAAATAATTTTTTATTCAATGAAACTTTTACTAGTAGGTACATACTTTTGAATCGTCAAATGAATCTACCCCTGGTTCGGAATGCCTTTCCTACCGAGAAGAACCAGCTGGAAACTTGGCGGTTGCATTTTTCAAAGATTTGATTTACAATGATATGCCATAAAATTGAAGTCAAGCGAAAGCTTATTTTAGTTATAAAAAAAACTTACCTTGCCTTTAAATTTAAGATTTTGTTTATTTCTAGCTAAATTTATACCGACGGCCCGTGGAAACTATAGATTGTTGTACAAAGGATTTACATTCTGGTGTGATAAGTACTATTTTGAAAATAAGAAACCGTGCCGCTGGTATTGCTCCAAGAAAAAGAGCAGAAAATGCCCCGCTACCGTACAGACTTTGAATTCGCAAGTTTTGTTTAATCATTATGAACATAATCATAATTAATAAATATACCCTATTATATTATGGTTAAGTAGTTTAAAGTTTCTGTAATATACAGGGTGTGATTAGAACGCTAGCAAATACTTAAGAGGGCTCTCTCCGTCACTCGTTTCTTACAATCGTAGTTCCAATTTCATTTGAATATTAAGCAACCAAAGTCCATAAAATTTTGCACACATATTTTAGAAACTAATATCTATGTCTGTGGTTTTCCAGATTTCTGTTAATATATTCGGTTTCAAAGTTACGCAGTCTTAAAAATTCACGTACAAATCTTTAAGCCCCTGTAATTTTAAAACTACATATTTTTAGAAAAATCTAAAACACCACAGGCACAGATTTCTAGAATATGTCTAGAAAAGAAGAAGAAGAGAAGAATAAGAAGAAGAAGAGAATGAAGAGGTTTCTAGAATATGTCTGCAAAATTTCATGGACTTTGGTTGCTTAATATTCAAATGAAATTGGAACTACGATTGTATGGAGTAAGTGACGGAGAGAGCCCTGTTAAACACAATTCAATACCAAATAATTTTTTAAATAGACATCAGATATTCCGAAACCGGCACGAATCGAACCTGCGTCTTCTGGGTGCGCGTCCGACTTTAGAACCAGTTTTGATAGCTGCAAAGTGTCGCTACTAGATGGTATTATTGAGTTTTTGTCAACTCTTTCAGTAGAATCTGCATTCCGAACCGATCAGATTCACAGCCACTAGTTGTCCTACATGTTTTTGTATGGAGTACGAACCACAAAAATGTGATTTTATATTTCAGGAGCATTTTATATTACCGGGAGCAAGGGAAAGGAGCAGTTATTATTCCGGGGCAATAAGTTCTACAGTAGGGGAGTTAAAGGTGGTAAAATCCGATGGTGCTGCACTAAGCGATGGTGTAAAGCCATATGCTACACACTTGGTAACGAGATCATCAAATTCAAAGACACACACACGCACTATGGTAAACACACTAGCGCGACTTTCGACATCACAATGTGATATTAGTGGACTAAATAAAAGAAATATACCATTTGTTAGATGATGTTCGAGGTTTCGTCCACGTGGATTTAGGTACCTATTTAAAAATCCCGTGGGAACTCTTTGATTTCACTCCCTAACGGAGCAACGGGATTTTTTTTCATGGCCTAACATGGATAAGACCTGTAGAGCGACAGAAATTAAAAAAAAGACAGGGATCCCAGAAAACAAAGACTTGCCAAATGATTTTTAAAAATTTAGCCCCACAAGGCATCATTTAGTTTATAATATTGGGGTAAATTTTTCGATCGTCATATAAAATTGATTCAAAGATGAATATGAAGTTTCAATGTCCAATCGGTAAAGGAGTGGACTGAAAGAGCCTCAATAGCTCAACCGGTAACGGAGTGGACTGAAAACCGAAAGGTCGACGGTTCAAACCCCGCCCGTTGCACTATTGTCGTACCTACTCCTAGCACAAGCCTGACGCTTAGTTAGAGAGGAAAGGGGAGTATTAGTCATTTAACATGGCTAATATTCTTTTCTTTTTTTTTAAAATTATGTGTCTGTTAAAGTTTATTTGGCGATTTAAAAATTAGCTCTTAAATTACTAACAAAATATAAGAGAAGTATAAAAAAGTTGTGGAATAACTTAGTGTCTTAATTATTATAAATTGTAAAATGTTTAAAAAGTCTATATAAATAAATGAAATGTCTGTGATTTCGATTTAACTGTCTTTTATTAAGCTTATACGACTTGTACTTATGATAAGTTGCATGGTATTGAACTCCAATTTTAAAATGGTTGCCTGTCTGTCTAAGCTATGTGATAAATATTGATAGTTAGATAGATAGATAGAACTAAAAACTAAAAATAATTGTATGCAAAGGCGACCTTATCGCTCAGAGCAGTCTCGACTAGGCAACCTTTGGTGAAAGGAGAAACTAGGTGCGTTGGTTGAGTGTTGATGATGTTGGAAGAATCATCAAGATGTCATATCAAACAACTTTGGGATTCTTAATTAATATGGCCAGGATATTTAATAGGTATATTACACAAGTTATACCGTTGGCTTCCATTTCAGCATGCTTCTTCAAAGCGTCCAATGGCCGAATCCAGATGCTGTACAAGAACATGAAGTTCTATCAACAGCCAGAAGGGAGGGATAGGATCCGGTGGAGATGTACCAAGAGAGGATGTAGAGCCTTCTACTATACCATAGACGGGGCGATAGTCAGGTCACAGGAACTCCACAACCATAATAACGCCACTAAGCTCGTATTTGATTATAATTCTCGAAGTTTCGTTAAGAGTGATTGATTGAGCACTTTAAATACTTAAGTGTCACTCATCATCACATCACATCATCATCTTCAACCGATGGAGTCCACGGTTGGACATAGTTCTGTTGTAGTGGCTTCCACATGCCAGTCTTGCGCTGTCTGAATCCATCCAATCCAAACTCCTGTGAAATGAGAAGGTCGTTCGTAGATTCGTCTGATGCCATCTGTCCACTAGTGGGAGGTTTTCCAACGCTGCGCTTTGCTATACTATCACCCAGCCACGGAAATATTATATAGCGGTTAAGCGAGCGGATCGGTGCGTTGGGCGGCGCGGCGTGCTGTAAACAGCAATATGAGTATAATATTTATTATTCTTTAAGCGCGTTCAAACAAGTAGCTTCAGCCATCAGAAGCGCAGAAAAGCTCTTGGAACGTTGGTTAGAATGTTTTTATCGCGTACACAAGTAAATATTATATTATAAGTAAAACCAATCCAACCAAACCATCAGGTAAGGAAAAACATATTATACAATTCATATAAAAAGAACCGCGAACTTGAACTTGCGCAGTGGGCGACTATTTGGTGGCACTATCGTACCTACTAAAGAATCGTACCTACTAAAGTATCGTATATCCATACGCATCTTTGTCACTGGTAAAGGCCTTTTTACGCCAACTGTACCTGAACTCAAAACGCCCAAAAATCACAGCCACTCTCTCAGTTTTTGCTGCTCGTTGCGCTTCACTAGATTTTCGTTCACAGCGTAAAAGTTGTGGGTGGGTCCCACTCTAGACTCAGGGCAATGTGCACTCATGAAGCTAGTCTGGATTTCGTATTTTCACAAATACAATATTATGTATATTGAAATTAAGAGCTTTATTACCTGAATTGTAAATACTAATTTCATAGGTACCTAAGTAGTGTTATCGTCTGTAAAGTATTTATTGCCAGTTTTGTCTCGTATAATAAAAAAATGATGTAAATTAAATTGTGTAGTTATTAGAATTAATTATTTATTTTGCTGATAAATGTAAATAAATTGCGTTATGTCTTTACTTTTATTTACGACTTGGTCCAATAATAGCTAATTTTAAATGTGAATTTTCACTGCAGAAATATGCTAAGTTTATTTTTTAGGTAGGTACTTTAAAAATAATTGATTTCTTAAATTTCACTTAAGTTAAAACTGTACATTTACTCCCTTTTGTACATACAATTATTTTAATAAATAATATATCATAGAAAATTTGGAAGTAGATGAACCATGTTATATAGATTAACAATTTTTCTAGGTATAAATTATTGATTTTGTTTTTCGATTTTACAGTGAAATTGATCCAAACAAGTCGGGGTTACAAGTTGCTGTTGGTAAACAATTATTCCTTTACAAGAAATTGTGTCACTAAAAGGAAGATACGATGGCGTTGCACAGTCCGGTCTTGTTCCGCGAGGATCCATACCATAGATGGGAACGTGGTTATGGCTCTGGAGAACCATAACCATCCGCCAAGGGACATTGATAAGTTATATCAAGCGGAAGTTTTGTAGTAGAGGTCCAAAATTGGTAATTTTTGCTGGAAGGGGGAAAAACGGAGATTGATTTATTCATTTTAAAGTCATTGCCATTGGTACTAAGCCTGATCTCAAAGTTGTATCAGATAGTCGACCCAAGGAAATTGAGAAAATAGAAAGTGCATATGCGTGTGCGTAGTTTGGTTCTGTTCTGCGAGGATCCACACCATTGATGGCAACGTTGTTCTGGCTTTGGAGAATCATAATAACCAACCGCGGACATTGATTAGTTATATATTAAGCCGAAGTTTTGGACCAAAATTGGTCATTTTTTGTTAGATAGAGAAAATATAATGTTTCATAGAGCTACAACCCGGTATGTATTGCAATGCCTATGCCAATAAATAATGGATCGCGCGCCACCTTTTGCCTACGTATTTCAAAGTCGTTGATCCTACGCATGATCTCACTCCGGTCGTGTCAGATTGCCCTCCCTTTGGACAATGAGAGTGAGGGAATAAAGAGTACAGTTTTTTGAGCATACACGTGTGCAATATTATTATAATATCAGCTGCGTGGTTGGTTAGACTCCGTCAAAATAGGCCGCCGAGGCCATTTGTTCAGAAGGATAAAATTTATAAGTTATACCAGCTGAACTTTTTGACTAATTAATGATAATTAATGGTTCTTTTAGTTTATATTATCTTCATTAAAAGCAAATAATATATATTTATGTCAGTTATGTATCTTCAACATAAAATGTGAAATAAAATAAAGATTTGTTTAGAAAATGTTCTTTTGTTTTATTATTTACTGAACGGCTAAATACATAATACAGATAATTTTGCTGTGCACAACCTACAATTTTTTTTAATTTGATAAGTCTAAACTTAGGTATCCTGTTCCACTGGGAGAGTTATGAAAGGGATAGCATTTAACCTGTCATTTCAATTAGTTAGTGCATAATGTGCGACAGGTTGACATGGCAACCCGCTGCAGGTGACGTGCGGGTATGCGGGGCGTCTCCCCGCCTCATACCCCGATTGCCATGTCAAACGCGTACTATAGGTACAACAGAATAAGCCACAATGTGTAATCCTACGCAACCGATCTACGCATCCTATATCATATAAGTGGAATACAGGCCTTAACGCTTTTAGTACACCGATGCATTTGCATGCGGCAGCAAAACGATCGATACTTTAACGCCTTTAGCTAAACTATTGACACTTTTATGTCTTTGACGTAAAAATGCCGTTCTATATATCTAAAAATCTGTTAACTAGCAAAAATAATTTAAGGTTTCCAAAAATATGAGAATATTAAAAAAAACTGTCACTTCTAAAAAAGTTTCCTACGTTGGACCATATGTTTATGAAAATTCTCAGGTTTTTTGGCGATAACTCAAAAAATATTTTTGCATTTAACAGCATTTTAGGGTTCCATACCTCAAAAGGAAAAATAGAACCCTTACAGGATCACTTTAGTGTCTGTCTGTCTTTCTGTCTGTCTGTCTGTCCGTCCGTCCGACCGTCGTGTCTGTCAAGAAACCTATAGGGTACTTCCCGTTGACCTAGAATCATCAAATTTGGCAGATAGGTAGGTCTTATAGCACAAGTAAAGGAATGAATCTGAAAACTGTGAATATTTGTTGACATAATTAAAAAAAAATTAAAATGTGTTTCAATTTTCAAAGTTAGATAACTATACCAAGTGGGGTATCATATTATGAGAGGGATTTACCTGTACATTCTAAAACAGAATTTTATTTATTTTTATACATAATAGTTTTTGATTTATCATTCAAAATGTCGAAAAAATACCCGAGTGCGGAACCCTCGGTGCGCGAGTCCGACTCGCACTTGGCCGGTTTTTTAGTTATCGGACGGTAGAACGACGTATACCGCGTACCGCAATACATGTAAATAGTTTCGTTTCCGCGTGTAATTGCGTAAGTGTGATAAAAGCGGTATTGTTATAGCGTCAAAATGCATCTGGGTTCTAAAGGTGTAATGTACAACAGTATGCGTATGCATTTGGTAACTGTTCAAATCATAATTATATGCTATACATTTTCACAGGTTTAGGCGAAGTTTTCTTCACTACAATACGAGGAAAGCAAGTACTATTCATAAATGGATGCAAGTTTCGTGTGAACGGAGCCCAAGGAGGCAAAGTCAGGTGGCGATGCGCTTCTCATGAAAGGTTCCGATGCAGGGCTTTGGTGCATACGATAGAAAATGAAATAGTTCATATAAGGGATGAACATACTTATCATTATGATAGTAACTCTGCAATGTTTGGTAATGATTTGGTTACATAAAAAACGTTGATTACACTATTTTAGTAAGGCCCAGTGTAGACGGTGTACTTGTGTGCGACTAAAAGACGTATAAAAATTAGCCGTTGCGAAAATAATGCCACAAACGAATGCAAGCACTGTCATCGAGAAGGCAAACCCCACCTTCAGCTAATTGAATCCAAAGAGCAGCTTTTTTTCGAAGACAAGTCAATTTCAGCTTTATTTATTTTGGCATTTGGGCAGCGACCACACACGTTAAACGAAAAGAAGCGGGAAGGCCTAAATGCGGGCCTAAAATAAAAAGAGAAAGGAAAAAGGCAGCTCTCCTTGCAACCTTTGTGTTATGCTGTGTTTTCCTTATTTCAACTTTAATCGTATGTTAAAGTAAAAATCCACTACGTAATTATGTGTCGGGTCTCAGGCGCAGTAAATACTGACGAAGGCATAACATTTCTGTCAGTATGGAACGCTAGAATATAATACCATAATTTTAATTTGTATACCTTAGTCCTCCCCACCTTTTATCAACTGCGCCTACACGTCAGCATCTATTTTTGACGTGACAACGTCTTATAATTCGATAGAGCCGGCTGCACGCACGAAAAAACATGACTCATGCGGCGTTACCTCGCTCTGAGGCGTTTCATGTAAGGCTTGAAGTGCAAGCGAGAGCGCGGAACGAGCGACAAAGAAGCACAATCGGCCTTTGTTGTCACGTTCAACTATCGTCAGTAAACCGATTTTACAGACAACCAATTTTTTCGAGGAATATTAATATAGACCTATGTTACTCTGAATACAGATTATCCGTTGTCTGCGCACGGCTTGATATAAAAAGTCATTTAATTCCCAATGTATTTTTGTACTTTTCTCTAAGAAATGACTAGCGTGTAGATAAAAATATATTATACGTCTTGTTACTTATTCTTAATTAAAGTTGAAAATATTTTTTATCATTGTTTTATTTGTCTACTATACTAACTGACTAACTACTATACTAACGGACTGCGCAAATTCGATCACATTTCCGACTACCGTCGTCAGCTTAAATGGCTCCCTATTCGCTTTCGTCACAATTTGCATATTTTGACTGTTCTATACAATGTTCTCAATACCTCTTCCCCTGGTTATCTGCGAGAGCGATTTCAATTCTCGCTCCCTCCTACTAGGCCTATGCGGTCTTGTGTCTCAAAAAATCCTCTCGTCACTCCCCATTGTAACACAGTCTTCTACAGCAAATCTTTCACCGTACTAGCCACCCATCTTTGGAACTCACTTCCTGAGAATATTAGAGAGAATTGCCGCTCAGTACATTCATTCAAATACAGAGTGAAGCAGTATTACCTATCATTACAATAGAGTATTTATATATTAAATATATATTATATTTATTCGTATTTTATTATATTATGCATAACTATTTATTATTATATTATTATTGTATGTATTTTATTTTGGTATTTATTGGAAGATATTTGTGTAAATATTATTGTGTAGCACTTGTATTAACCATTTTATAAATCTAGTACCATGGGACCTATTCCACGTATTTATGCACCTTACTCACAACCTGCACGGGGAAGCTGGAAGAAATCTCTGTTTAGAGATAAGCATTTCCTTTGTACATAGCTTAATTTATCTTAACTTTGTAACTACAATTTTGGTACATGAAAATAAATATAATATATATAACTAGAAAAAGCTGATGCCCGCAAGTTTATTTACGTAGGGGTTTTAATATCCCGTGGGAACTTTTTGATTTTCCGGGATAAAATTAGCTTATGACTCTCCAGGTTTTTATCCATCTTAATTACGAGTATATCCATTCGTTGCTCCATTAAGGACAAACAAACAAAAACACTTTCATATTAATAATATGGATACCTAATGATTATAGTAAATGGGTAATGATGACCACGCATGACATGACATGTGACATTATAGATGTACCTAATCATCATCATCATGATCAACCCATTACCGCCCCACTACTGAGTACGGGTCTCCTCTCAGAATGAGAAGGGTTTAGGCCATAGTCTGCCATGCTTGCCCAATGCGGATTGGCAGACTTCACACACCTTTGTGAACTCTTGGGCATGCAGGTTTCCTCACGATAATTTCCTTCACCGTTAAAGCAAGTGATATTTAATTGCTTAAAATGCACATAACTGAAAAGTTAGTGGTGCGTGCCCGGGATCGAACCCCCGACCTCCGATTAGGCAGCGGACGTTCTAACCAGTAGGCTATTACAGCTTCATGCACAGCTAGGTGTACCTACTGGTGGCCATTAATTACGCATACTTAAAAAAAAGCTACGAGGATTCCCAACCGGACTTAATTCAACGGACGGACTTAATCGAATTTATGTGCCACTGTATAGGTGCATGTTCCTGTTTTGCCTAAGAACTAGGCTATAGCTTATATCATACTAAAATTATTAATATGTACGTGATAAAAGTGGGATATTTTACTGACAAAAACATAAAAATACTTTATTAATTCAAAGCCCAAATACATACAATTTCAAATACATATCCATAGTCGAAATTGGTAAATTGAAGGCAGTGGCTTGGCAGTGGCTAATGAAATTAAATCCGTGATCCAGGAACCGAATGTTTCGTATTGCTTATTTGGCGCTCACGGCATTCCGAGAATTGCCTGGGCGTTTTAGATTTGCACTATAGCATATATAGATATTGGATCTTCCTTTCAGTAAAATATGTGACATCGCGTCGTGGGAAACAGCTTTTGAGCATAGACGGTTTCACGTTTTGTGCTCAAATCGTGTCAGGAGGCAAAACTAGATGGATCTGTTCGACACACAAAGCCAAGAGGTGCCACGCGCATGCGTATACCATTGACGACGAGGTTGTTAAACTTAGGAATGACCACAATCACTGGGCCCGATCATCATCATCATCGTCATCAACCAATAGACGTCCATTCCTAGAAATAGGTATCTTGTAGGGGCTTCCACACGCCACGATCTTGCCCTGCGACTCGTTTGATTTCGCCTGTCCTCCTAGGTTGAAATCTATAGAGCGCACTTTGATTTTGCTTAGACTTAAGAGGGCTCTATCCGTCACTCGTTTCATACAATCGTACTTCCAATTCATTTGAATATTAAGCAACCAAAGTCCATGAAATTTTGCAGACATATTCTAGAAACTAATATCTATGTTTGTGGTTTTCCAGATTTCTGTTAAAATATTCGGTTTAAGTTACGCGGTCTTAAAAATTTTCATACAAATCTTTGAGCCCCTGTAATTTTACAGATATTAGTTTGTAGAATATGTCTGCAAAATTTCATGGACTTTGGTTGCTTAATATTCAAATGAAATTGGAACTACGATTGTATGAAACGAGTGACGGAGAGAGCCCTGTTAAGTTTCAACTGAAACACGGGAAAACTGAACACTGAAACGGGACAGACAGTCTTGCCCGTCTTGCAGCATGGGATTTGCCTTAAGATTTTATAAGCAATAGGAACTTTAAATAAAAAACTGTTTTAATGTATAATGTATTTTTATTCATAACGAAATAATAATTTATGCACAATGCTTTACAATTTCTAAGTAAGTATCATTTTTCTGTGAATTTTAAAACGTTAAGTAAATAATAAATATCCAATTTTAAGATGTAGGAGTATGTTTACAATAACGATTTTATAATTTACAAAAAAAATAAGTAAAAATATAATGTCCTCATTATACAATACATAATGTGTAAATAGTAATTCTTTGTTGCAGTAAAATATGTGACGTCACGCCGCGGAAAACGCCTTTTGAGTATTGACGGATTTACGTTTTGTGCTCAGACCGTATCGGGGTTAAAAACTAGATGGCTTTGTTCAACACACAACAACAGAGGATGTCTCGCACTTGTACATACCATAGACAACGAAATTGTGAAACTTAGAAACCACCACAATCACTGACAGAAACAGAAGGTTAAACTTCGTATCAATAATTTCAAAATAATCAATTTATCATTAGTTTTTTTCCAACTGGACTTTTTAAAAATGATTATTTATAATAAAAAAATCGTTGCTGCAGCAAAAGTTATTATTAGTTATTCACCTTTTTTTAATAAAATGTAAGAAGTGTAAATTAAAAATTTATAACACCCCCGACAAGTGAAGGTTACAGTAACTAGAAAAGAGCTGATAACTTTCAAACGGTTGAACCAATTTTCTTGGATTATAGCTAAGAACACTCTCGATCAAGCCACCTTTCAAACAAAAAAAAACTAAATTAAAATCGATTCTTTAGTTTAGGAGCTACGATGCTATATTCAGATACACAGCTACACACGTCAAACTTATAACACCCCTCTTTTTGGGGTTAATAAACTAAATGTAAAAATCATTATCTTTCTTCCAGTAAAATATGTGACATCGCAGCGTGGCAAAAAACTTTTAAGCGTAGATGGGTTCACGTTTTACTGTCGGGCTGTGACGGGAAATAAAACTAGATGGCTTTGTTCAACACACAACAACAAAGGGTGCCTCGCAGTCGTGCATACCGTAGACGATAAAATTGTGAAACTTAGAAATGACCACTGCCACTGACAGAAAAAGAAAATAAAATTCATAATATCATCATTCACATTGTATCAGTACTTTTATTTTCCATAATTATCATCGTTCATATTATATCAGTAGTTTTGTTTCTAATAACAATTTTATTTCTACTTCATACAATAATCATCATAGACTTTTTTTAAATAAATTTTTACAAGTACTTTATAATCGTCAAATGCACTGGTTCTGGATATACCGAGAAGAACCAGCAAGAAACTGGGATATAAGTATATATAGTATTGATTTCCATGTGTTTTTGTCAATAAATAAAATTTAAAAAAATAATATGAAAAATATTTCTTCCAGTAAAATATGTGAGATCGCAACGCGGCAAGAAACTTTTAAGCGTAGATGGTTTTACGTTTTATGCTCAAACCGTAACGGGGCTTAAAACTAGATGGCTTTGTTCAACACACAGTACCAGAGGATGTCTCGCACTTGTTCATACCATAGACAACGAAATTGTGAAAGTTAGGAATAACCACAATCACTGACGGAAAATAAAACGATATGTTAACCACTTATCAGTTGTTTTTTTTCTACCTGGTTTTCAACAAAACATTTTTAATCATCAGAAAGTACAGCAAAATAAATCAGTAATTTACCGTTAAAGCAAGTGAAATTTAATTGCTTAAAACGCACACAACTGAAAAGTTAGTGGTGCGTGCCCGGGATCGAACCTCCGACCTCCGATTAGGAGGCGGACGTTCTAACCACTAGGCTATCACAGCTTTTTTTTAAAATAATTACTTTTCTGTAAATTAATAAAACAAGAAATAAAAAAATATTTTCCTTCTTCCAGTAAAATATGTGAGGTCGCAGCGCGGTAAGAAACTTTTAAGCGTAGATGGTTTTACGTTTTATGCCCAAACCGTGTCGGGGTGCAAAACTAGATGGCTTTGTTCAACACACAACAACAGAGGATGTCTCGCACTAGTGCATACTATAGACGATGAAATTGTGACACTTAGAAATTACCACAATCACTGACAGAAACGAGTCGTTATTAAACAAATAAATAAAAAAACATGACTGCCCTGCCAAAAATGAATTTGAAAATGGCGCCATACGCCTTATATTATAGCCGCCATATTATTACTTTTTTGGAAAATTTGAATTTTTACCCAAAAGCCATGTCACTCAAGATGGTGTAAGGATTCTAACGATACACTATACATCTAAATTTGTTCAGACATTTAGAAGTTAAGGTGGACTATAGAAACAAACATATACGAACCCTGAAAAGATTAAACTCCTTTCTTTGGGCGGTTGTGTAGAAAAAAGTTTATACGTTAACGACAACTGCTAAGCAACTCGTAGATGAGACTAAGATACTGCTCGGATACGACTACTTATCTCATCCAAACCAAGCTTTGGCTCTCCAGCAGTAGCCCTTAAAGTCCTTGCTGACCTGGACAGCCACCTGGGATTCTGGACTGAACTCGGCTGGCTGGAGTGGTCCGGCGGGCAGCAGATGTGGAGCGGTCAACGTCTAAGTGCGGATTATGAAGAAAAAAGAAGAGATCTGCTATGAGACGAGCTAAGCCACGGTAAATGGAAACCTTTTTGTAAAGTTTAACAATAACCATAGCAAGACGTATTCTACAGATTTCATGGTAATAAATTAATACTTCAAATTTGAAATATGGAAAGTAAATTAAAGCATTGTAATTTTCATGGGAATTCTTATCAGTAAAAATTACCTACTAATCTTCATTTCAACTACTTGTAGTTTTGTTAAAAATACGAGAACATTGTATAAAAAAATGAAATTATTATTAGGTATAGTAAAAGATTACTAATTTTGATTGTCAATTGATTTTGGTATGACATACGCATATTTAAAACATTCTTATTACTTATGAATTATTGATGTCGTTTCATTACTTTACAGGTTTTGTAAACTAAAGTAAGTAAATGAGTATTTACTCAACATTAAAGTAAATTTTCCTTTTTACAGTAAAATATGTGAGATCAATTCGCGGCAATACACTTTTGAGCATCGATGGTTTTACGTTTTATTCTAAAGTTGTAGTGGGATCCAAAACCAGATGGGGTTGTTCAACCCATCATACCAAGGGGTGCAGGGCGCTTGCTCACACTATCAACGGCGAGATTGTTAAACTTAGAAATGATCATAACCATATGCCTGAATAATAAAAAAATATTTTCTGCCAAGGTTATTTGTGAGATTCTTATTGTAATTTATGGTTGAATAAAATAGAAAATGTTGTTTGTGTTTAATAAGATTTTTGAGTATTGTAGGTGAACTGAGGTGCTTTTAACTAAATGTTGAAAATCAATTGTAGGTAAATTAAAATTGTTGATTTTGTAACTTGCTTTTCGTTTTAAATACTCAACATTTTTAATTTTACAATAATTATTTGAAATTTTACAAAAAATTAAGTGCTATATTTACGAAGACCCAATAAAAAATTTTGATTATTTTGTCAACATTACAATAAATTCCCTTCTTTCAGTAAAATATGTGAGATCAGTTCGCGGCAACAT
Organism: Maniola jurtina; assembly: GCF_905333055.1. Classification (NCBI taxonomy): domain Eukaryota; kingdom Metazoa; phylum Arthropoda; class Insecta; order Lepidoptera; family Nymphalidae; genus Maniola; species Maniola jurtina. Next base: position 12,391,623 of record NC_060038.1, read on the forward strand.
GCTTTTGAGCGTAAATGGTTTTACGTTTTATGCTAAAGTTGTATTGGGATCCAAAATTAGATGGAGTTGCTCAACCCATTCTAACAAGGGGTGTAATGCGATTGCACATACCATCGACGGAGTGATTGTTAAACTTAAAAATTATCATAACCATATACCTGAAACATAAAAAATAATTTCTTTAAGAGCCAAGGCTCTTTTATCCTGAGATCTTACTATAATTTATGGTGGAATGAAATGGAAAATGTCGTCAATTAATGTCACTACGTACCTATAGTAAGAGTTTCGAGTATTGTATTGAAACTAAGGTGCTCTTAAAAAATGTTGTCCAAGTAAGTACTAAAAACAAATAAATGTAAATTAAAATTGTTAATTTTGTAATGTTGCTTTTTTGTAAATGTTCTTGTTCATTCTTAATTTTACAATAATTATTATTATTTAATATTTTAAAGTGAATAGAAAGTGTTATATATACAATCAATTAAAAAATGAGAGATTGCTTTTTATGCTCCGTTTGTTACGGTATTACCGATACCGTTTCACTATTTTACAAGTTTTGTAAAATAAAGTTAGTTGAGTATTGTCTCCACATTACAATCAATTTTACTTCTTTCAGTAAAATATGTGAGATCAATTCGCGGCAACATACTTTTGAGCATAGATGGTTTTACGTTTTACTCTAAAGTTGTAGTGGGAGCCAAACTAGATAGAGTTCTTCAACCCACCATTACAGGGGTGCAAGGCGCTTGTTCATACCGTCGACGGAGAGATTGTTAAACTTAGAAATTATCATAACCATATGCCTGAACCATAAATAAAATATTTATTTCCGCCTAGATTGATTTATCCTGAGATGTAATATTGTTTCTTATTTTAATTTACGGTCGAATAAAATGGAAAATATTGTCATTTAATATTACTAGGTACCTTTAATAAGATATTTGAGTATTGTATTTAAGCTAAGGTCTTTTTAATAAGATTTTGCTCATTTAAATACTAAAAGCAAATATAAATTAAAACTTTTTTAATTTCATATATTTTTCCGGTAAATATTAAACGTTCTTATTTTACAATTTTATAAATATTGGAATTTACAATATTTACAATATTTTACAATATTTATTTTACAAATATTGGAAGTGTTAAATATTGATATTATATGGCACAAACGCGTAGCGACAAAGACTACATAAATACTAGCGCGGAGTTTACGCACCTGTTGATATCTTCGAATATGCTTCATATGCGGCTCTTTACCAGGGTTGCATAAAGCGTTACACTTTAAATTATTAACTTAACAATTTTTTACAGTGAAATATGTGACATCAGTTCGTGGCAAACGGCTTCTATGCATACATGGTTTTACCTTTTATGCTAAAACGACTAAGGGAGATAAAATTAGATGGATTTGTTCAACACATAATTCGAAGGGGTGCAAAGCGCTTGTACACACAGTCCTCGGTCAAATTGTTAAAATTAGAAATGAACATAACCATGGCTTCGAATTGAAACTAATCTAAATAAAATAATTGGGATTTTTATCTAGATAAAATGCATTTTTATGGTTTGTAAATATTAATATATTAGAAAATTGTTTTATGAAAATTATTATTATAAAAATGTAAAGTTAATTCCACAACACTTATGTATGAATTAAATTGTTTGTAATAGTAAGTCATTTTACTCGAATTAATTAAAGAAAATTTACCGTCACCTTCTGTATTTGTAAATAAAAGTTTTTCTTAAATTGTTTGTTAAACGACTCTTTTTTTTTCAGTAAAATATGTGACATCGCGTCGTGGAAAGCAACTTTTGAGCATTAACGGCTACACATTTTGTGCTCAGAGCGTATCCGGACTCAAGACTAGATGGATTTGTTCAACGCATAACACCAAGGGTTGTCATGCACTGGCTCATACATTCGACGATGAAATTATTAAACTTAGAAATGATCATAACCATAGACAGGACAAAATTTAAGTTATGATTTTTAAGTTCGCCAATTATAATTAAGTAGAGATAGCGCAATCTTGAAAGACCTATGCCCAGCTGTGGACGTGTACAGGCTGCTGGACTGCAACTCTTTAATGATGATGAAATTTTTTCAACCCAACCCACCATCGCCAGCTCACTAGTGAGCATCTCCTCTTAGAATTAGAAGACCTTAAGGCCATAGTCTGCCACGCTGGCCCGGTGCGGATTGGTGAGACTCTACACACCTTTAGAGCGTTATGGAAAACTCTCAGGCATGCAGGTTTCCTCACGATAACTCGTAACTCCGAAAAGTTAGAGGTGCTTGCCCGGAATCGAACTCCTAGCCTTCCCGAACAGAAAGCTGACATCTTAACCACTATGCTTTCACCGCTTTTATAAGTACATTAGGTCTGGTATATACATAATAACAAACTAAATTCGGTTTCTTATTTCATTTTATTTCTATTGTCAATTTTTTACCTTATTAAATTGATCTCTTTGAAGATTCAGATTTTTTTATATTTGGGGTTTTCAGTCGCCAAAATCTTTGCCTTCTTTTTGGAGTGGTTGGCTATCATCGCGATGATCTCAATTTTGAAAACTAGAATGCTGAATAAGTAGGATGCTTTTGTTGAACTACTTACTTGCGCAGGTTCTTAACCTAGAAAAACAGTCTTCTTCAGTACATCTGTTCTATTTGGACGCTTTTTTTTTATTGAACGTTAAAAAAATCTCTCGTGTAAATGAGGCCTTACATCCCTTTCGACCATCATTCCTTGTCAATTTGACAAAAGTATTTTTTACTACGAAATCATCTTAGTAGTACAGTTTGACAAAACAAATATGATTTGATTCGATTTGATCAAAACGGTGGTTTATTTCTCAGTTAAACATAACTATTTAATAATAAATATCTTTTATTTTACACTAATTACTTACCAAAAAAAAAGCTGTGTAATATTTCTAGGGTGTAAGTATGTACGCATGTAGCTCTGTAAGTTTTTTTATTCTACCATATCTTCTTAATGTCTGAATAGATTTGAATGTATGGCGTATGGTCAAAATGCTTACATCATTCTGACACTGGCTACAAACTTATTAAAAAAAAAAACGGCAAGGCAGTTGTGTCCTTAAATATCTTATTATTATATTAGTAATACAACTATTACTTGGTAATATTTGTTTCAGTGAAACTTAAATACCTGACTTCGCGTCGTGGCAAAAGACTTCTAAGCGTAAATGGTTATACGTTTTGTGTTCGCGCTCGCGACTCGTCAGGGTATAAAACAAGATGGCTGTGTTCAACTCATAATACCAAGGGATGTCATGCGCTCGTTCATACAATTGGTGATGAAATTGTCAAACTTAGAAATGATCATAACCACCTAATATAGAACAGACGAATGATTTTCTTTGATTTAGAAAAGTTTGATCTTTACGATCTATGGTTCTTCTTTCTAATTATTATAACAGTGTTTATAAGAATAAATATTACAGCGTAAGTTTTATGCTTGCCATTTGAATTAATTTTAATTTTAAAACGGCTCTTTATTATGATTAGTTATAATTTAGTTAATAAAATTCTCTTAACTTTAGAGCGCTCATATCATTTTTTATCAGTTGGGATTTGAACCTCGCCGAACTTTCGGCGACTTTTCGGCCACATTCTTTTTATTATGTATTCGTTGATTTCAGTATAATATGTAGATATACGGATCAGAATTTTTGATAATAATTGTACAAATTCCTCTACAGTAAAAAACGTTGTCTTTCTTATATTTTCTAAAATTCTTTTCAATTTATTTATTTCCACAAACATTTTCATTTTTTTACCCTTTAATCGTATTTCGGACCTCCCCACCAAATGCCCTTTGTATTCACATCATCTCTGAAGATCCTAACGATGGCATCTACCTATATGCTGTCTGTGAGACTGCTCATAATGGATGAAGGACGTATCTCAATAAGCTTTGCCTGGAATTTTATAATATCTTTGATTTAGTGTTATAAAAATTGGCAATTCTTGTTTCAGTAAAATATGTTACATCACAACGAGGAAAACAACTTCTGTATATAAACGGCTTTACATTTTGCGTGCGAGGCCGCAGTGTGGCCGGACTTAAAACCAGATGGATTTGTTCAACACACAACAACAGGGGTTGCCACGCACTTGTGCATACCGTTAACGACACAGTTGTCAAAATAAGAAATGAACACAACCACTGACAGAAAAAAGCCAAGCTTTGTATTGAGTTCTTGAAATTATAATCCTTATTCGTATGGGTAATCTGTGGAAATGTAATATTTTATTCATTTTGCATGCAGGGCCTCAGTGTATCTGGGCTTAAAACCAGGCGAATTTATCCAACACATAACAACAGGGGTTGCCACGCAGTAATCATTTGATTTTCCGGAACGAAAAGTAGCTTATATCCTTCCCCAGGATGCAATTTGTCTCTGCCCTTGTCGTTTAAATTAATTGGATGGGCCGTGAAAAGCTAGTAGACAGACAAAGCGATATACTTTCGCATTTATAATATTAGTATGGAAGTATGGTAATCTTTGTTCCAGTAAAATATGTTACATCACGACGAGGAAAACAACTTCTGTATATAAACGGCTTTACATTTTGCGTGCGAGGACATAGTGTGTCCGGGCTTAAAACTAGATGGATTTGTTCGACTCACAACCACAAGGGTTGCCACGCACTTGTGCACACTATTGACGATGAAGTTGTCAAAATAAGAAATGAACACAACCATTGACAGAAAAAGAAAGTTGCGCTCATTTGTTCGACTCACAGCCACAAGAGTTGCCACGCACTTGTGCATACCATTGACGATGAAGTTGTCAAAATAAGAAATGAACACAACCATTGACAGAAAAAGAAAGTTGCGCTGATTTGTTCGACTCACAGCCACAAGAATTGCCGTGTACTTGTGCCTACCGTTGATGATGAAGTTGTCAAAATAAGAAATGAACACAACCATTGACAGAAAAAGAAAGTTGCGCTGATTTGTTCGACTCACAACCACAAGAATTGCCGTGTACTTGTGCCTACCGTTGATGATGAAGTTGTCAAAATAAGAAATGAACACAACAATTGACAGAAAAAGAAAGTCAGGCTTAGTATTAAGACGAACTTATTCGTAGCGTGCTCCAAAAAATTATAGTTTGGCTCTCATTTGAATGATAACCAATCAAAATCAATGACATGCCCTATTGCCTATTGCCTAGCCTAGGGCGCTATTTACATAGCGCCCTAGGCGCTGGAATAAGTAGGTTAGGAGTTTCAAAATTACTTTACTAAAAAGAATTTACATACAAATTTTTAAAGCCGTGAAATTTCAAAACTTTCAAACATCAATTTTAGAACGTATCTACAAAATTTCATCAACTTTGCTTGATTAATATTATCAATAGAGGTAGAAATAGTTTTTACAATGATAATTGTGTAAATTATTATACATCTTTTAGTATTTTTTTAAAAAAATTGTATTTAATTTAAGGTATAAAAAATTACGTTTAATTTTACATTTTGTAAAGTTTTAAAAGCGTAAATTTCAAGTGTCATTTCACAATTTTCTGGTAAATAGACATAATGGATTTTTAAACGTGTTTCCTATTTTTTTTTTTGATGCTTTGTTATTATTTTTATTGCAATATTTGTAACATCGCGTCACGGCAATCAGCTCTTGAGCGTAGATGGGTTTACATTTAGAATTAAAAAAGTAACACCATATGGACATGCTCCATGCGCAAGAATTGCAATGCTCGTGTCCATACTCAATTGGGAAACATAATTAAGATTGCTAATAAACATAATCATCCGCTACCGGAGATACGAATATATGCATCTTTTGGTAACCCTTAAAAATTAAGTGCGAGTCGAATTCGCTCACGAAGTGTTCCGTTCACTTTTATGTAAAGCACTGCATGCTAATGACCGACTTAAAAAATAAATTTTTACACATTTTAATTTTTTTGGGATGCAACCACAAATTAACGGTTTTGGGGTTTTTTCCTTTACTTATGCTGTAAGACCTACGTACCTGCCAAATTTCATGATTCTATGTCAACGGGAAGTACCCTATAGGTTATCTTGACAGACACGACAGACGGACCGACAGACAACAAAGTGATCCTACAAGGGTCCCTTTTTTCTTTTTGAGATACGGAACCCTAATTAACGAGACAAAATACAAACGGAAACTAAAAAAATATTTTTGCAGCAACCTGTATAGGACCTACTGTGTACCTATGTATGTGTGTGTGTACTTACGGATCACTGCAACCAGTTTTGCTGACAGCGATGTCACGTAGAGCTGCAAATTTTCTTGATCTACCCTCTAACCTAAGTTTATTATGTTTAAAATTAGATATTTTCAGGGAAATCTGCCAAACCACAGATATTAGTTTTAGAACTTGCCCACAAAATTTCATCTATTTTGAATGCTTTATATTCAAATAAGAACCAATAGAGAGATTTTTGTAACATAAAATATAAATAAAATAAGATACACACGTGTATAATTTTATTTTTCACCACATCAAAATTAATAAAATTAAATAAAATTATTAAATACGTATTTATATTAACCAATACGTACTTATAACTTGATATAATTATTAAGTTGTAAGTACGTATCGCTATCGTAAAAAAACATTTTAAAATTGTTAAATGGATTTACTAAGATTTTTACAATTTATAATCGCGATTTTAATTTTACTATTGTTTGTAAAATTTTGTTTGATTATTCAAATTTACTAACAGGTTTTTTTTTTACAGTAAAGTATGTGACATCCCGTCGCGGCACAAAACTTTTGAGCATAGATGGCTTTACATTTTGTATTAAAACAGTGTCAGTCAGCAACAAAATCATATGGAAGTGCTCAACACATAACTACAAGCTATGTCGGGCTATTGTACATACTTACGAGGGCACCATACTGAAGATTAATAATAACCACAACCACCCACCTACAACCACACACATTCTACCTACTTTCATTTGAAAAGAGTGAATACTGAATAGGCGTCTACTAGGCAAGCACGCTCCAACATTACATGACATTATCATTGCTTTTTATTAACCCCCGACCCAAAAAGAGGGATGTTACAAGTTTGACGTGTGTATCTGTGTATCCATCTGTCTGTGGCATCGTGGCTCCTAAACTAATGAACCGATTTTAATTTAGTTTTTTTTTTGAAAGGTGGCTTGATCGAGAGTGCTCTTAGCTATAATCCAAAAAAAATCGGTTCAGCCGTTTAAAAGTTATCAGCTCTTTTCTAGTTACTGTAACCTTCACTTGTCGGGGCTGTTATAAATTTTAAATTTACACTTGTTAAGCATGATTTTCGTCAAGCGCAAAACTATCTTGGAATTTAAAAAATATTATCTATATATTACTGACATCTCATTACATACCTATTATTGTCGGCGGCACTTTGACCAGACTATTTAAAAATTGTACACATTGTTTTTTTTTGTTAAATAAACATTAACTAAGTTAATGATTTTATTGTTCAGCGAGTCGATGAATACATATTAAGTTAAACGTATCACTATCGTAAAAACATTTTAAATTTTACTAATACCATCAATTTGAAAAAAAATTATTGTGTAAAATTTTATTTTTTAATAAGATTATAAAGACAAAGACAATAATTAGTATAAATATTGTTATGTCTAGTCTAAACTCATTTTTTCAGTCTAGTTTTAAAGTTAAACGGGTTTAAACGTGAAACTTTGAAACTGAATATTCTAACGGAAGTCTGGAAAACGACAGACATATAAGTATTAGTTATTGAATGTATTTACAAAATTTCATTGAGTTTGATTGGCTTGTATTCAAAGGAGAGCCAATCTACGTTCTTATGGAGTACGCTACAAGAAAACTCCTTTTAACAAGCTCTTAACCTTTGTTTTATATTTTTACAGTTGTGTGCGAGTTTATCGAATCAAAACGCACCGGGCGGGTAATGATCAGAGCTGATGGGTACGTCTTCAGTCGAAGAACATGTTTGAGCAAGTTTAAAGCACGGTGGATTTGCGCCACACACGTCTTCAGGGGATGCAAGGCCTGCATATATACGATTGACAACGAAATCGTCAATATAAATAATAAGCATAATCATTAGTTTTTATTAGTGTTGAATTTTAATAAGTATAATCCGTCCAACCATCTATTTCTTTGTACTTTTGAGAGCTTGAGTTAATGATGCGTCACCGATTCGATTTCTTATAACAATCGGCTTTATTTATGATGATGTTTTAATCGATTTGACACATTGATATATTTTAAGTATCTTTTTTTTCCACTTTGTACTGTTTTTAACCCCCGACCCAAAAAGAGGGGTGTTATAAGTTTGACGTGTGTATCTGTGTATCTGTGTGTCTGTGTATCTGTGTATCTGTGTGTCTGTGTATCTGTGTATCTGTGTATCTGTCTGTGGCATCGTAGCGCCTAAACGAATGAACCGATTTTAATTTAGTTTTTTTTGTTTGAAAGGTGGCTTGATCGAAAGTGTTCTTAGCTATAATCCAAAAAAATTGGTGCAGCCGTTTAAGAGTTATCAGCTCTTTTCTAGTTTTCTTGTATAAAAGAAGGTTACATAACCGTTAGGTTCATAATATTATGTCAATTGACAAATGTCAAGCTGTCAAGATGGACGTTGCCTAAATACATAATTATTTATTTGAAAAATGATGTTTTGGAAAACTCAGATACTTTGGATCGTCGGGGGTGTTATAAATTTTTAATTTACACTTGTATAATATAAAATTCAAAAATTCAAAATTCAAAATGATTTTAATCAATTAGACTTTTACAAGTACTTTTGAATCGTCAAAAGCATCTACCTCTGGTTCGGAATGCCTTTCTCACCGAGAAGAACCAGCAAGAAACTCGGCGGTTGATCTTTTCAAAGACCAGAGACATACCAAGGCGTTTCCATTTTTTTCTATGGTTTCCTGTCAATAATTATGAAATAAGAGAGTAAAATAAATGGTTGGACGGAGAATAGTAAGATAGTTTTCTTGTATACCTGGTGAAGTACCTGAAAGAAACTGTTACTATAAATGTTATGGTAATTTTAAGGTAGTGTAATAATAAAATAATTTTCATAGCATAAGTTCTAATCACACTAATATTATAAAAGCGAACGTTTGTATGTGTGTGTGTGTGTGTGTGTGTGTGTGTGTGTGTGTATGTTTGTTACTCCTTCACGCAAAAACCTCTGGACGGATTTGGCTGAAATTCGGAATGGAGATAGATCCATTCCGAATTTCTTCGAGATATATCCTGGATTAGCACATAGGCTACTTTTTATCCCGGAAATCAAAGAGTTCCCACGGGATTTCGAAAACCCTAAATCCACGCGGACGAAGTCGTGGGCGTCAGCTAGTAAAATATAAGTCTTACAAAAACTTTGTTATTATAGTTTTAAATTGATCTCAACTACGAATAAAATTGCATGTTCTTTACAATTTTACTGTTACCATTGCCACCATAAAATCTTACAGAACCTTATTGTTAGATACAAATATTGAAAAATATATTTTTTAAAATAAAGTAATTAAAGAAAGAACAGTTAAGTATTCAGTTTCTTAATTGACATAATTTAAATGAAGTAGGGAATATAGTACTCAAATAATGTTTAACAAATAATAATGAATATTAGAAGATGTAAAACAAAAAATATATTTTCCGATAAAAATTGTATATTAAGATCAGATTTTCGAAAAATTAGTCATAAACCATACCATAATGTACACATTATAAACATAGATAATATTCATATATTACCTAAACGTGATTTGTAAACAATATGTTCTTAACAGGGCTCTCTCCGTCACTCGTTTCATACAATGGTAGTTCCAATTTCATTTGAATATTAAGCAACCAAAGTCCATGAAATTTTGCAGACAAATTCTAGAAACTAATATCTGTGTCTGTGGTGTTTTAGATTTTTCTAAAAATATGTAGTTTTAAAATTACAGGGGCTCAATGATTTGTATCAAAATTTTTAAGACCGCGTAACTTTGAAACCGAATATTTTAACAGAAATCTGGAAAACCACAGACATAGATATTAGTTTCTAGAATATGTCTGTAAAATTTCATGGACTTTGGTTGTTTAATATTCAAATAAAATTGGAACTACGATTGTATGAAACGAGTGACGGAGACAGCCCTCTTAAGTATGACATCATTGTACTAGTATAATTTTGTATGAAATGTTAATAATAATAGGTTTATCTTTTTCTTGGTTTTTCAGTCACCCTCATAAAGACGAAAAAAGGTAATACGAACATAAAAGTTGGGGAACACACTTTCTATCTAAAACCAGGATACTACAAATCGACCAAGAAAAGGTGGTGTTGTACTCAGAACAAGTATTGTAGAGCTTGCCTACACATTGTTGATAACAGAATAGTTGCTATTTTTAATGAGCATAATCATGAAAAGAAATAATTTTTAAATACCTAATTAGTATTGATTTAGTCATTAATTTATTATTTAGATTACAAAATACTACGGAAATTGTGTATTCTTATTCCTCTAACTTTAGTTTCACAACACACAGTTCAAGTACACACACAGTTAGTACAGTAGTAAAGTTTAGTTTAGTTAGTAGTTTAATTTATTTAGTAGAACTTTAGTTCTGGTAGAGATTGCTCTAAGTAATAAGGCCGCCTTTGCACACAATGGTTTTTTCTGTTTTCTTCTTTCTGTGTTGTGTTCCTTTACATGTGTTTTTGTGTGCAATAAAGACTTCTATCTATATATCTATCTATGCATGGAAGATGCATTTGACGATTCAAAAGTACTTGTAAAAGTTTATTTCTTCTGTTAACTTCTGTCAAAATGTCAACGACAAGTTTAATGTAGGTACTGATCTGCTATTAAAGCCGGATTTTTGGTTAAATTTATTCATGTTAATGTTTGAAAAAACTGTCTAAGTATGTTTCTTCTTACACAAGTCAAGTGATCCATCAGTACTTATGATTAATGGAATCGCCTGCCGAAGATCCTATCTTCTAATTAACCCTTTGTAGTTTTTTAATAATAGTTAAGGTAACAAAGGCTGAGACCTATAGGAAGCACTTCGACACTCTGGCTTAATACACTGTTAAAACGAGACAGAGAGAAAGTAAAAGTACGCTCTATAGTCTCAGTCTAAGGTTGAAATCTATAGAGCACACTTTGACTTTGCTTAGACTAAAGTTTTAGTTAAAACGAGACAGATTTATGCCACCGGTATAACGCTGTCTCGTTTTAACAGTGTCTTAAGTCTGAGCAAAGTTAAAGTACACTCTATAGATTTGAGTCTAAGAGTTATTGTGATTTCAGTGAAATTCCTCACGTCCAGACGGGGTAACACTCTTTTAAGTATAGGTGGGTACAGATTTCGGCATATCAAGGATAGAAGAAGACCTGGCGCCAAGATGAGATGGGGGTGTTGCAACCGTCAATACAAGTGTAAAGCAAGGTTACAAACTCTTAAAGATAAGATAATACTGTTTGAGAACAACCATAACCATCCTGCTGTGGAGGACGATGCGACGGACTGTGTTGATTAGGCACACTGGTTCTAAATTTGCCGCCCAAGTGATTCAGGTCGGTTTCAGACTAGCGTTTTTTATGCGCTTTTCACACTCGTTTCGTCTACTCAATCAAGCTAAGTTTGTACCTCGCGTCGATTACGTCACACTGACGTTTAGGTGCGGTATGCGAACCGTACTGACGCGACAACGCGGCCGCGGGGAGGTGAGCGGGGAAGTGGGAGAGGTGCCGCATTCCAACGAGGTGCAAACTTAGCAGTGGACTGTCAGAAGGACTGTATGGATTCCGACGAATAAACTGCTCGTATACTAACGCGTCTGCGCTCGTACGAGATATGTGTGTGACAAAATTTAACCACAAATTCACGGTTTTTGGATTTTTTTCTTTACTTGTGCTATAAGACTTACCTACCTGCCAAATTTCATGATTCTAGGTAAAGTCAACGGAAAGTACTCTATAGTTTTTCTTCACAGACACGACAGACGCACAGACAACAAAGTGATCCTATAAGGGTTCCCGTTTTTCATTTTGATGTACGGAACCCTAAAAAAGTGTTTGTGCGCGAAAAGACGCTAATCTAAAACTGTTCTTAGAGTCCCGGCACAGTGATGTTGTGTTAAAACCAATAGGTATTAATAAGCCAAGCTTACCCTATTCCCATTTTACATTTCGATGAATGTCCCACTTTGTAAATAAATACTAGGTATAAGCTTTACATTAAAATTATTTTATTTTATTTATTTATTTTATTAAAGTAGGAAAACTTAACACTGATTCCAAATTTAGAAGATAAGTACAGTAGAAAAATATAGTTTTCAGAGATATTATTATAATTCTACTAGGTATGTGCTTGACTTGAGCAATTCCTAAAATACATATAAATATCATTCATAAAAGAGTATTCAACTCATTTTCTTTACTATTCTAAAATTATTTGGTAATTTTATTAATAAGTAAATAATATTTCTATTAGTTTTAAATGTAGAACACCGGTGTATTAAAATGTAACAATTAAATATATCTAATATCAGTGCAAGTCAAATACTTTACTTTACTTCACTTTAATACCAGAAGTTTGGACTGTTAGAAATTCTTAAGCCGGCTCTACACTCGCACGTGAAGTCGCGCCGTTATTTCACGCCGTGAATGTATGCCGCGATCCACGCGTGAACTGTGTCCCTTTCACACTCGCAATTCTTCACAATATTGTTCCTGACTATGGACGAAACCCTTTGTCGCGGACCAAAACCGACACTGATTGGGGAAAGGCGCGAAGCGCGAACGCGAAGGCGTGAACAACATCTACACTCGTGATTCGCAGTTGTCGCGGGCTTTCGCGTTCGTTCGCGCCGCGAGTGTAGAGCCCACTTCACTCGTTTTTGCACTTGCAAAGTATTTGTGACGTGTAATGTGTATCATTGGTATAAATTAATCCTGTCTGCAATCTGTCGTTAAGTAACTTAGCAACGTTATTTGTATGATTCTTTTCAACAATGTTACTCTGTAACTATGTAGAAAGAGCCTCGATAGCTCAACGGCTAAAGGAGCGGACTGAAATCCGAAAGGTCGCCGGTTCAAACCCCACCTGTTGCACTATTGTCGTACCAATTCTACTAGTGCTAGACTAGTTTTACGCTTGATTGGAGGGGAAAGGGGGATATTAGTCAGCATTATAAACCTGGCTAGTATTTTTATTAAAAAAAAAACTTATCGAAACGTTATAGATTGATTAATTTTATTTTTAATTGATTTCAGTGAAATTCGTCACGTCAAGACGGGGTAACACTCTGATATGTATAGATGGGTACAAATTTCGGCATATCAAGGATAAAAGGAGACCTAGCGCCAAGCTGAGGTGGGGGTGTTGCAACCGTGTGAAATACAAGTGCAAAGCAAGGTTACAAACTCTTGAAGATCAGCTGATACTTTTAGAGAACAACCATAGCCATCCGGTTATAGATAACGATACGACGGGCAGTGTCGATTAGGCACAAATAAATAAATAAATAAATATTCGTTTATTTGGGACTAGATAGCGCCAACACAGAACGCAGGTGAATGAAATGAAATGAACAATAGGCTAAAAATGTGCCGCCAAGTGATTTAGAGTGGTTACAGACTAGCGTTTTTTATACGCCCGTTTTTTCATTACATCTTAATATCTGGTAGATACCTGGTCGTACTTTGCACTATTATAATAAGTATGTGTAGCACCGGCTTGTAGTGAATTAAGGCAGCCCATGGATTATTTATTTATTTTAAGGCGTCTTTTGACCATAAGAGCAAGAAATACGAAGATATGGGGTCGTATGACGTCACTATTCCATTTGCGATTCTTACAAAAACTTCGACCGTAAGACAGCATTTTAAGGCTATCCTTGCCAACGATCCCCCGTCGATTTCCTACGTATGATATTATTGTTCTCATCTCTATCTGCCCTGGTTCGTGCATTCTCGGTTTCTAGATCGGTACATTTGTGATAACCAAATTTCAAATTGCTGTGATTGGCTGAATTTACCATGTTTTTGCTGCGACAGTGAGTTTGAGCCACTAGCGGAACAATGTTAGCCGGTCAGAAATGATTGCAATTAGTCAACCTGTTTGACGTCCGTGTTCTGTTTTCGATTACAAAAAAGAAAAAATTGTTGTTGCAATCATCAATTTTAGCAAATAGTGAAAGAGAGTCGGCCAATCAGAGGTCACAACTACCGTCACACTTTCTGTCACACTATGGCAGTAGGCATACCGAGTAATGAAAACAATTTTTCATTCTGTCTAGGTCGAAGTAGGGTTGCCACCTGGCTCTTTTTGATTTACAGGCTACCACCATCAAAAATACGGGGTTTAGATTTGAAGAAATTTGAAATTTTGAAGTATTTGAAGAATATATATATAGGCGGTGGTTATCTCTGAAATGCATGGAAAGCCTATTTAGATATTTCAGTTTATTTGTAAGTTTTGTATTTTTTCTCTGTATGTTGCCGTGTCTTGATTGGTGAACTGTGTTTGCAATGTGGTTTTAAATAAAAGATTTATTTATTTAAATAGCTTTTAAAAACTCTTAGTTTTGTAAAGCAAAATGTTATACATTTCATGCATACAATCTTTTCATTTTAACGTAAAATTACATTTGATTTGTAATTCCACCTTCACAGTATCAATACTATGGCCGTAGCCAGGAATCGATTGCGGGAGAGGTTTTATCAGGGCCGGAACTGAATCCTGTCACGAGGAAAAAAACATTCGCTCAACTTTATGGGCTAATTACCTGGTTAGTGGAATTTCGCCTTTCAATTTGACAGTGAGATAAAATACAACAATAAAAAAGCGCGAGCGCAGTGAGCGTAAGTGTTTTTGGTTCAATACAGAAAAAATTAAAGTGAAAGGGAAACGAGTGTAGCCATAGCAAGATTTTATTTTTAAAGCTTCCTATCCATACTAATATTACGAATACGACAGTATATCTATTTGCCTATCTATTTGTTACCCTTTCACGGCCCATCTTCTTTACCAAAATTTTGGTACTTACTATTCAGAGGTAACTTGCATCCCAGACATTTTTTTAGGCGGCTTTTTAGCCCGGAAAATCCCCCACGGAATTTTTAAAAATCTAAATTCATGCAAACGAAATTGCGGGGTTTACACCAAGTAATAGAAATTCAAAGCGCGAGTGAAGTGAGCGCGAAATGTTTGATATACATATTTCCAAAAAAAAATTGGCAAGCAAATGCAAGAAATAGTGTAAGTATTATTTTAGGCTTAGGTTTTTGACGGCTTCCCAGGCGCAGTCGCCATTTCGAAATTTCTGGTCTGGTGGGAGGCTTCGGTCATGGCTAGTTATATGGTTAGTATGGCCCTAACGGCCAAGAAATTAGACTGCATCATCACTTACCACTAGAAAAGATTAAAGTCACGGGCTAACTTGTATAAAAAAAGGCTTACATCCTCAAACCAAGCCCCGCCGCCTTGGCTACGACCATGATCAATATCGAGTGGGTTTCGGCTACGCATTGCCGCAAAAGGAAAATATTCTTTCTACTGGACATAACGTCAGTGTTGGATTTCGCCAGCCAGCTCCTGCTGAATTTGTAAAAAACCGGCCAAGTGCGAGTCAGACCCACGCACCGAGGGTTCCGTATTCGGGTATTTTTTCCGACATTTTACTCGAGAAATCAAAAACTGTTATGCATTAAAAAAATATGCATAAAAATAAATAAAAATCTGTTTTAGAATGAACAGGTAAAGCCCTTTCATATGATAACCCACTTGATATATGTAGTTATCTTACTTTGAAAATTGAAAATACTAATATTTGTTCATGAACACATGACAGACGGATAGAAGGACAAATGGACAGACGGACAGACGGAAAGACTGACAGACAACGAAGTGATCCTATAAGAGTTCTTTTTTGCTTTTGAGTTACGGAACCCTAAAAATATTTAGTTTTATTTGCCCCGTATTTTATATTCATAATTACAGGTTTCTGTATCCTGAAATACGGGGTAACCAGTAAAATACGGGGCCTCTGGCAACCCTATTCGGAAAACACTGTCACATTCAAGTTAATGTCAAATATTTTGTTTTCAATTACAGAAAGCTGCATCAATCATTATTACAATATTTTCTTTGTTGTGATTGGCTGAATTTTAGAGTTTCAGCCAATAAAGAGTCTATTTGCCAACTAAACGTCATAACAATATAAATGCCAGAAAGTTTAACCAAATAAAACAAACTTAATGAGAACCTAGTGAGAATGCAAACGGCACACAATTTATAATACATATTATGTTAGTCGTATATAATAGATATTATAGTAGTCGTTCACTTTGGTAATAGTCAGATTGTCATCAGTTAAATTGATATTGGTTGATGTATCGTAAATTATTGTTTCGGTGACAAATATTTTTATTATCTATTTATCTTTGAACAGAATGGAATAGAATGAAATGGAATGGAATACAATGATAAATTTTTATTCCTGTAAACTTTTAGGTAAACTTCAAAGTGTTTTTGGATGGTCAGAAAAATTTACCACTGGTTCGGAATGCCGATCCTACGTTTTCTAGGGTTTCGTACCTCAAAATGAAAAACGGAACTCTTATAGGATCACTTTGTTGTCTATCTCTCTGTCTGTCGTGTGTGTCAAGAAAACCTCTAGGGTACTTCCCGTTGACTCAAAACCATGAAATTTGGCAGGTAACCTAACTGCGTAATTTTGGGTAGTTTTTTTAATCGATAAAGAAAGTTTGCGACATTGTTCAATAAAAAATTTGGATTCCAACTCCTCAACCCTGATGTTGCAGGGGACCTGACTACTAAAGCTAATGGGATTTAAAAAGTGTCGATTATTAATTGATATTGAAGGTATCTATACCAAGTAAACACTTTGTCGTTGACCTCAACCCTGATGCTGTAAGAAATTGCATTCCTAAATCCTGGTGATCCCTCGGGATTTGAAAAGGATCATCCGTTTAAATATTCTTACGTGATACAGAAACAAGTTGCATCCCGGGGACGGGCTATTACGGGGAGGCAACTTTTGTTCTGGGAAATGAAAGGATCGGGATTTTTAAAAACCTAAATCCACGCGAGCGAAGCTGCGGGCATTAGCTAGTTGTAAATATATTTAGAAGCTACTATAAGATAATAGATAAGGTACTTATTTCCTTATATTTTTATTGTATGGCAGCGCGCGGTTTTAAATTATAAATTGCACGTCCTGTCCTTTTCTGTAATACATTTTTTTCTCAATATCTACCGCTTTATCTCATAGCAAGAGTCCGTAAGACATAATACAGTGAAAATAAGCAAAATATACAATTTTTGCAGTTTCCACGTCAGTACCTGTCGAATTTTTCTAACAGTGTAAGCAGCAGAGCTGACTTTACCATCAAGTGTTGATATGTGGGTGTTCCATAGAAGCTTTGCATCTAACATTATACCGAGAAACACGGGGTTCTCCTTTATTTTCAACATATGATTATTTATCAATGAATTTATGTCATTTAAGGTCCTGGTATTGGGCAGTGTGAATTCAACACACTTAGATTTCTTTGCATTTGGAAGTAAATTGTTAGCAATAAATCAGAGAGTGACCTGTGATATGGCATTACATATAGTATACATTGTCAAAAATTATAATATTAAAGCTGTGCGTATTGTGTGAGGAATAGGTTGCAAGAGAGTTGCAACTTGCAGGGTTTGATGCATGCGCTATTGCCAGCAAACATGAGACATATTTTTATCTACAGGCAACGTCTGAGTAGGTAACGCATACGTCTAACGCAAGTTGAAATGTACCAGTGTATTTAGTTAGACCTATCGACAAGTTTGGAGTTGGGTGCAGTCTAAATGTGGCCCGTGTGTTTAGACTGTCAGTTTCTGTCAGTTTCACGTGTCGTCCCCCGCACTTCACCACCCCGCTTGCACAAATCGAGACAGCACGAAATTTTCAAGATTTCTGGGTGTAATTTCTGGTTTTCGTAGTTCCCACATAATTATAACAATATAAAATATATAACGATAATTTTTTTACTACATAATATTCATTAAATTTTCTAGGTCTGTGGTTTTTCCAAATTTCATTAAATTGCTTCGTTGTCTAGAAAAACGAGCACAAAGTTGGGCCTTTTTTTAAAGAAAAATACAAATCTTTGAGCCCCTGTAATTTTAAAACTACATATTTTTAGAAAAATCTAAAACACCACAGACACAGATATTAGTTTCTAGACTATGTCTGCAAAATTTCATGGACTTTGGTTGCTTAATATTCAAATGAAATGGGAACTACGATTGTATGGAGTAAGTGACGGAGAGAGCTCTGTTAATCTTCATTGTCTCAGCCATTTTAAATGATAATAAAAAGTAAAAAGTAGTTTTTTTTTTGTTTCATATTTTAGATAAAGGGTAGATACACACCAAAATTAATTAGATTTTTTTATTTGCCGATATTTCGACTCATTTGCATGAGTCGTGGTCCCACCCTTCGTCCCGTCGTTAGAAACTGAAATTTCGACAGTAGGTTTCTTTTAATTCCTATACGCCCACGGAAGGATTCTTAAAATTTTCACCCCCTAAGGGGTGTACCGCGTATGTAAAGTTATTCAAGACATTTTCAAGTTATATCTATGAAAATTGTTATTTAGGCATTCAGGTAAATAAGAAGAAGTAGGCACATGTTTCAGGATTTTTGGAAATACCACCCTCTTACCGATTTTCAAAATTAACTATCGTGCGAGCAACAACAACTTTCGAACAAGTCATTTTCAAGTTAGATCTATGAAAATAGGTATTAGATCATTCGGGTAAATATGAAGAAGTTGTTAGGTACGTGTTTCAGGATTTTTGGAAATACGGGTGGTATTTACAGATTTTCAAAAATTACTCTCGTGCGAAGCCGGGTCAGTTAGTTATTTATGAGATTTAATTTTTTACAGCTACCTTCGTCAGTTCGCAGAGAGGTAGAACAATGATCAGTTTAGGAGGCTACACGTTTTACAACAAGAAAACCAACCACGGGCTCAACATCAAGAAGCGATGGGTCTGCTCCACCCACTTCTACAGGGGTTGTCGTGCGGTCATATACACCGTAGATGATACTATAGTTAGGGTGAATAACCAGCATTTACACCAACCTACATCCAGCCAGCACAAAACGAATCAGATGTAAAGAAGAGTATCTGCATCCCTTTCTTTTTAATTTTGCTAGAAAAGGATAGAATATGAATTTTATATCAACAACTTAAAATTTTAATACTACCATACATAAAAACTTGTTTTTTGTTTTACACAAACACTTCTTTTATTTAGTACTAGCGACCCACCCCGGCTTCTTACGGGTAGTTTATTACAATTTTCGTAGGGATCTCTAATTTCTTTGGAAATCAAATATAGCCTATGCCACTCAGGAATAATGTAGCTTTCTATTAGTTAAAGAGAGTTCAAAATTGGTTCGGTAGATCCAGAGAATACCTCCTACAAACATACATACAAACTTTGCTTCTTTATAATATTAGCACCTATAGAAAACATCAAAATGTAGAAGATTAACATATTTTCTTCGTTTTTCTGAAGTAATTTTAAGCGAGTCTTTAGCATGCTTGTTTATATCAAATAGGTCTTTTTGAAAAAGCGCTATTGCATTTATATGGCAATATTTTTTTTTCGAAAATATATACCTACTGTTATTTATCTTAATTTATTATGGCATCTTATTTTATTTTCCAGCAACGTTCATAAGATCTAGAAGAGGCAGGGCCTTGATCATGTTGGGGGGCTATACATTCTACCACAAGAAGGATACCGCTGGTAAAATAAAGAAAAGATGGCTCTGTTCAACGAACTTCCGATGGGGATGCAAAGCCGTGGTGTATACAGTGGAGGATATCATTGTTTTTGTGAAAAATGAACACAATCACGAACCAAAGAGCTATCATTTTATGTAACTGAGCACTTGTTAAGTGGGCTCTACATTCGCGGCGCGAACGGCCGCGAAAGTCCGCGACAATTGCGAATCACGAGTGTACAATGACCTTCTAAACAAAGTTTTAGAAAGTCATTGCGAGTGTAGATGTTGTTCACGCCTTCGCGTTCGCGCTTCGCACCATTCCTGATCAGTGTCAACTTTTGGTCCGCGACAAAGGGATTCGTCCATAGTCACGAACAAGACTGTGAAGATTTGCTAGTGTAGAAGGACACAGTTCACGCGTGGATCGCGGCATACATTCACGGCGTGAAATAACGGCGCGACTTCACGTGCGAGTGTAGAGCCGGCTTTACACTAAAGAACGTCACATATCGACAATAAAGTTCTAACGGCGGCTAATTTTGGCGGGTTTCACATTTGCCATTTGATGAAGATAGTTCACCCGCTTTCATTCGATCAATCAGAATTAGTTTCGTCAATAACTTCATATTAAATCCTTTTTCAAAATATTTATACATCAAGGGTTGCAAACGAATATTTTATACAGTTTTATTATTCTCCTGTAAAGTAGACTTTTTTGACTTACGCACTGTTAGAACTTCGCTGACGATATACAATCCACTTTCATTTTTAACCTGCGTCTGTTGTTAATAATATAAATTTTATTGTAAATAACACTCGTCTATATTTAATTATCACCATCATTATTATCAACTTGACTACAATTTCGAGTGCAAAGCTTTCAACGATTACTGGGTGGCGTGGGACATTGAGCATTAGACATGATTTTCGTCTTGCTCACATGTTCATTTTTAGGCCCACTTGTTGAGAAACTCTGCTAAGGGCATTGAGGTCTTTCAGAGTCTCTGCAATAAAGACTAAGTCATGGGCAACCCAAAGGTGAGTGGTACACTCGCTGTTGAAGTTGATGCCAAGTCCGTTCCAATCCAGAAGCTTAAAACAGTGGTAGGTCAAGAGTTTCTAAGATATATTATCATTCGTGCATTAAATAGGTTAATGCTCACAGTATTTGAGACTGACCAGCCGATCAGGCTAACGCGTGGCGTAAATTGTACAGTGCAATATTATTTTGGAAGGCTAATGCTTATGCATTTAATAGACCTAATCCTACGATATACCTACTTGAATGTTTGGCTTTCAAATTCTTAAATTATGTCATGTAAAATTTTAGAATTATGCTTTCTATAATGCTTGTTTTATGCGCGGAAAGAGAACTTCCGTGCCAAATAGAGCCTCAATAGCTCAACGGTTGAGGAGCGGACTGAATTCCGAAAGGTCGGCGGTTCAAACCCCACCCGTTGCACTATTGTCGTTCCTACTCCTAACACAGCTTTGCGTTTAATTGGAGGGGAAAGGGGAATATTAATCATGATTAGCATGGCTAATAATCTTTAAAAAAATTAAAAAATCATACTTCTAGAGTCTAGACCCACCGGTTTAAGTTGTCAGTCAGTCATTATTAATTAGATAGGTATATTTAGCATTTCTTTCATGTTTGTTACAGCCGTGTTCGTAACATCAAACCGAGGCAACACAATGATCAGAATAGGTGGTTATACGTTTTCATACAAAAAGGACTCGAGGAGAAACGTAGAGGAAAAAAAGCGTTGGGTGTGTTCCTCCCACTTCTGCTTAGGGTGCAAAGCTGTTGTTTACACTGTGGAGGATACGATAGTCAGCATCAAAAATACACATTCTCACGAACCAAAGCGGAGGACTCGCCTTGATTACAGTTATTGAATTGTTAGATAATAATATAGAAAATATATTGCGAAACAGGTAAAAAATATTATTATATAAAGAATAAAGTATTTTTTTGGTTAAGTATGTTTTATTGCTACTGTCCCTGCACCTGATCTCTTTCTTGAATTCCGCGGATACGTACGAAGTGATTTGGCTCCTCATTTCTATTTCAAAACACTAGGATTTGGTAAACCCTTCCAGCGTCAGTTTTTCCCTCTGAATTTAATATGGATATCGCGCGCTCCATCTTAGGCTGCATCATCACTTGCCACCAAGTCTGATTGTAGTCAAGCGGTAATCTATAAATTAAAAAAAAATCCTTAGTGACAAAGTTGCGTCAAAGCAACCGGCTGAGCTTTCAGTGGCCCACTGAATGGTATACTTAGTTGTAACGTATACTTATTGTAACTTTTTATGATTTGAAAAAAGCAACTGTTGAGTTTCTTGCCGGCTCCTCTCAATAGAATCTGCATTCCAAACCGATGGTAGAGTCATAGACGTAGCATAAGATACACAAGTAATTATCCTACACTAGCCGATGCCCGCGACTTCGCCCGCGTGGATTTAGGTTTTTCGAAATCCCGTGGGAACTCTTTGGTTTTCCGGGATAAAAAGTAGCCTATGTGCTAATCCAGTATATTATCTATCTCCTTTCCAAATTTCAGCCAAATCCGTCCAGTAGTTTTTGTGTGAAGGAGTAACAAACATACACACACAAACTTTCGCCTTTATAATATTAGTGTGATGAAACAAATAAATTTAGATTTTTCCGATAGTGTCGGATTGCCATGCCATTGTACTGTGAGAATGAGGAAATTAAGAGTTTGCGCACTATATGTCCTAGCTCCTCTCAATAGAATCTGCATTACAAACCGATGGTAGAGTCATAAACGTAGCATAAGATACACAAGTAATTATCCTACATGAAACAAATAAACTTAGATTTTTCCGATAGTGTCGGATTGCCATCCCATTGTACTGTGAGATTGAGGAAATTAAGAGTTTGCGCACTATATGTAGTTGGCAAGTATGTGTTAAAATTGGCTATCTTGGCTGAAATTCGCTCGGCAGGACATTATTAAAAAATAAAATTTCAGTTACAGAAAAATACCCATATATGATCGAGACGTCAGTCAGAGGGTATCCTATAATAACACTAGGAGGGTTTCGGTATTCCAAAAGATATGTATCGAGAGACAGTTCACCACCAAAGATTCGATGGCGATGCTCTACGCATCACAGTCTGAAATGCAAAGCCTATATAATCACTGTCAATAGTATAATAATTGTACTGTATGAAGATCACAATCATAAACCGGTTGTTTAAAATTGTGATTGAATGTCCCATGTACCTACCTGTAATATTATATCATGATCTCTTTTCTAGTGTACCTAGTAATATAAATATTATCTATCTACTGAATAGTATAAGAAAATTATACGAAGTATAAACAATTTATGTTTAAAAAGTAGGTAATTAAAGATTGTGGTCTGTGTTGCGTTCTTTATTTTACAACCTCATTGTTCATAATTTAGTTATAAGTAAATATATTTTCAACCCTTTACAGCTTCTAATTCTAGTTAGAAATACAAATCGTTAACATTTCCATACATTCATACATATCGTTAACATTGGTATGTGTTTTCAGAGAAAGGTGACAATCAAGAAACTTCGGAGCCAGTTAAAGATGTTCTAATGAAAGACGTAAATCACGAAGGTAACCAGCAAAATATATCAAGTATTACAATGCATATTTACTATCCAAAGCTTTCACAAAATTCGTTGGCAGTTTTATTTATTCACAATTATATGCTGTTTCAGAGAAAGATAATAATCAAGAACCTTCGGAGCCAGTGAAAGATATGTATCAAGAAACTACAACCGAAACGAGTAAAGAACCATCCAAACCAGTTGCAGATGAACTACAAGTGCAACAAAAAGATGCTGATAAGAAAAAGAATGAAGACACGGATAAAGTACCAGTGAAAGACTACAGCCAAGAAGCTGGTAAAAAGAAAGAAGGTAAAATTAAGAAGGAAGCTAAGAAGCAAGTTAAATACATCGTTTTAGGCGAGAAAACTAGACAGCAAGTATCTTCAGGGGAAGCTGCTGGTAAACATGTTCTTTTAGAAGTCGTCGCTAACAAGAAAGTTGCTACGAAGGAAGCTGGTGTTCAAGCAGTTTTGGAGGCAACAGATGTTGGCAAAGTACTTGGGGAGAGAGCGACTTTACAAGATAAAACATTTTTCCACACCTTGCAAGTGTCTCCAAAATGGAAGAACTGCACTGTATGTTACAAGGAGCTCCGGACTTTGATGTCAGCTAAAGCCGCGGATAAGAGAGTCAAAAGGACCCCGACTGTCTGCGTTGAGTGCAACAAAGTTATGTGCTCTTATTGTTTCAACATAACGCATCCTATTGATAAGCCACCAACCTTTTAATTAAATATTATTTATTAATCTTAAGCTATTCATTGAAATGTATTAATCAATAATAATATTAGATATAATGCATACATTTTGAGAACACACTCGCCTTTGCATAATGTATCAACTATCATGTCATCATAAGTATAAATTAAAAATTTATAACACCCCCGACAAGTGAAGGTTACAGTGATAACTAGAAAAGAGCTGATAACTTTCCTTTTCATCATCAAGCCACCTTTCAAACAAAAAACTAAATTAAAATCGGTTCATTAGTTAGTAAGTTAGGAGTTACAATGCCACAGACAGATACACAGATACACACGTCAAATTTATAACACCCCTCTTTTAGGGTCGGGGGTTAAAAAGTAGATAACATAAAAGTGTAGAAAACAGTTGATACATAGAGCTAATATTGTTTACCCTACGACAAACGACACTGTTATAAAAGGCCTACTTTTCAGATGGAGCATTTTGCAAGTACCTTACCATAAAGTAGTAGTTATTATCAAAAACATTGAAATTTTGAAAAATTGATTATCACACTTCACACACAAAGTTTATGTGTGTGTGTGTGTGTGTGTGTATGTGTGTGTGTGTGTGTGCGCGCGCGTATGTTTGTTACTCCTTCACGCAAAAACCACTGGACAGATTTGGCTGAAATTCAGATTAGAGATAGATAATATTCTGGATTAGCACATAGGTTACTTTTTATCCCGGAAAATCAAAGAGTTCCCACGGGATTTTGAAAAACTTAAATCCAAGCGGGCGAAGTCGCGGGCATCGGCTAGTTGAAAATATAAAAAGTATGGTACGTTTCTCGTTTGTCCAAGGGTTTTTAGTTTTTTTGTACCTAAAGAATTTTATAATTTACTACATCCATGGTTTGTAAGTAAAAGCTAGAAAGTTTTGCTATGTAAGTTATAAAATAATTATTCTAGAACATATTCACCTGTAGGTAGATATTACGTTTTTGTTTTGTTTAAAGAGCTACCGCCGAGTTTCTTACTGGTTCTTCTCGGCTGGGAAAGCGTTCTGAACCAGTGGTAGAGCCAAGCTTTTTCCCGTTATTCTTTGTGTATCTAGATTTTGTGTTAACATAGAAATGTTTCTAAAATTAATCTATTTGTTTAAAATGGCGATTAAAGCTTACTCTGTGGTCTATATCGCCTGTTTTTTAAACCTTTGATCTTAATGAGCCCATAAAGGTAAGCACGCACTGCGAAATTTCTCGGTGCGTTTTCTGCTGAATTTTGTCGCATATGGAATTTATATGAAGCCTCACGCACTTAAATTTCATATACACAAAATTCTGCAGGAAAATCGTATAGTGAAATTTCGCAGTACGACCTTACCTTTGAGCTGTTGACGAACTCTCGCAAGAGCCACAACGAGTTTTCCAATTCTAGACACTGGATGACATCTGCACGAGTCATTTACTTTGATTATCCATACTAATATTATAAATGCGAAAGTGTGTCTGTCTGTCTGTCTATCTGTGTGCTACCTTTTCACGGCCCAACAGTTTAACCGATTCAGAGGGGAACAGAGTTAGCTTATATTCCGCGGACGGACGTCGGCTACTTTTTATCCCGGAAAATCAAACAGTTCCCACGGGATTCCTAAAGACCCATCCGATTAATCGATTTGTATGAAAGGTACCGCGGTAGCTTGCGTCCCTGTAATTGACATTGACAACTTTTTATCCCGGAAAATCAAACAGTTCCCACGGGATCTTTAAAAATCTAAATCCACGCAGACGAAGTCGCGGGCATCCTTTAGTTATGAAATACTTTAGTTTTAACCCACGGAACATCGATTTCAATTCTTTACATGATCCATGTGGTAATAAATTGCTACCCATACTATAAATGTGTAAGTAAGTGTGTTTGTTTGTTGGTTTGTCGTTAAATCATGTCGCAACGGAGCAACTGATTGACGAGATTTTTTGCATGGGTATAGTTAAAGACCTGGAGAATGATATAGGCCACTTCTATCCCATAAATCAAAGAGTTCCCACGGGATTTTTGAAGGTCTAAATCGATGCAGATGAAGTCGTGGACATGAACATATGAAACAGCAGGTTTGGTCTGGTATTTATATATTTTTTATGATTACAGATGCATTATTTTACTGTTCGAAAACAGGCAGCAAAAGAATACGGATCGGTGCCTACGATTTCAGACTACAGCCTCCAAGAAGAGAGAGCCAGATTAAGAAGCGGTGGTTGTGCGCTACACACAGCTGGGACGGATGCAAAGCGTTGATTATTACAATTGAAGATGAAATAGTGGTGATGAGAAATGAACATAACCATTAAGAGGGTGTGATGATGATGACGGAGTCCTTGTATTCCCTCGTGGAACTGCTCGTGGATGCTGCAGCACTTGTTTTCCATCTTTAGCTGCTGTCTTGACATGGTTCCACGAGAGTCCCACTCTTTTTAGGTCTGCTTCAATGGATCTCTTCCAGGCATTGGCCAGGCTGCCATTGAAATGCCACTTGAGCAGCGTTTCCTTCTTCTCTTCGCAGAATCGTTTATTTAGCTCAAAAAAAATAAAGAATAAAAATACAATTGATATTAAAGACAAAATAAACTTAAAACTAAAAAAACAAAAAAACAAACAAAAACTAGATTATAATTTACAATATTTATTTACTATAAATGATTTATGAAGTATTGTATTTACTGTTTAAATATATATATTCGTTATTTTAGATTCAGTTTTTGTTATTGAAAAAACAAATATGTATTTGTTTTTTCTGTATTTGTTGAAAGTGGTGTTCCAGATAATTTCGGAATATTTATTCTTTCACTGTATTTTATATAAGGTAATGGCACCTTCGGTAATTTAATAGTAAGTGATTATGATGTTTTATATGTGGTTTCTTTATGTTACAGGTAATAACTTGATTGCGGTACCAGTAAGTATAATATTTTGAGTTTAAGTTAAAGTAAAAGACTATAACTATATTATTTTTGCTTGAAAGGAAAAAATATTACTTGGTTTAGTTACTTTTTAATGAAAATTGTAAGCAATTAAAATAGTGTTGATCTATAATAAATATACTATAATAATATAATACAAAAAGTTCTTTGTTTAATTCAATTACCCCCATAATGCCTACAAGCTTTAATTTTTTAATAGTTATCACCTCTTAATGGTTTTCTTGGGATATTAACCTAACCCCCACCATTAAGTAATCGATGGAAAGGAGTCAAACCCTCAACAATGAAGCTTATGTCACGCACTAGGCTTAAATCTATGCAAAAATCACGTCGATTCGTTCCTTCATGGCGGTGCAATTGAAGGACAAACCAACAAACAAGCACACTTTCGCATGTATATAAATTACGCTGGCCTAGGGCGGATTGGCAGCTAAAAAGGTTAAGTCACGCTTTTTTTTCAGACAAGGATGTTAAAAAAATGTATCTACCTACTTAACAAACTTTCTTTCATCTCTAATCCTGTTGGCCGAATTAATAAAAAATGAAGGTTTTTTTTTTCGCGAATATGTGTAAAACGCGATTTTTTTTCAGGTCAACCTCAATTCATAACGTCGAATCGCGGTCACCCTTTGATCCTACTTTCCGGGTACAGATACAATGTAAAAGCCAGCCTCATGATAGGAGAGCATACCAAGAGAAGATGGCATTGCTCCACTCACAAAGACAGAGGATGCAGAGCACTCATCACCACTGTAGACGATGTTATCATAAAGATAAACCATGTGCATAACCATTTACCACCCCCTTGAAAGAGCAACCGCCGAGTTTATTGCTGATTCTTCTCGGTAGGAACGGTATTCCGAAATACTGTTTTAATATTATTAAAAAATGAAAATTCTGTATCACAAAATTAAATTATTCCTGTTTACTACACAAAGTGGAAGGAATGGGAACAAGTGTTCGACGCACTTATAGACAAATAAATAAATAAATAATAAAATAAATAAATAAATCTATTCTATTCTATTCATCTACGCCAGTCTTGGTGTTATAAGCTCCTCTTAAAATAAAATAAAAATTCATAAAGATATTATGATAGCTTATTTTTCTATAATCTGCTAAACCACATGAAACTGAATAGTGTAACGTAACGTGTGACGTGAAACGAGCTGATACCTTTTTAGGGTTCCGCCTTCGAAGGGTGCCGACGGGACCCTATTAATAGCTTTCGCTATTCGTCTGTCTGTATGTCAGCGGGCTGTATCTCGTGAACTGTAATAAGAGTTGCCTATTTATATTGCCATTATAAATAATAAAAATCGGTCAAGTGCGAGTCAAACTCGCACACGAAGGGTTCTGTACCATCGTAAAAGAAATAACATTTGTTTTATTTTCATGGCTGCCATTTTGAATTTTATTATTTGTTGTTATAGTGCCAATAGAAATACATATTTTGGAAAATTTCAACTCTCTGCCTATTACGGTTCAAGAAATACAGCCCGCTTACAGACAGACAGACAGACGGATGGACGGACATACGGACGGATGGACAGGCAGACGGACGGACGGACGGACAGTGGAGGCCTTAGGGTCCCGTTGGTACGGAACCCTAAAAATTACAAAATGGCTGCATTAAAAATTATACTGCTTTATTTTTTACAGGTGAACCTACCTTCATAACCTCACGACGCGGCAATAAGCTGATCCTACTTGACGGTTACAAATATTCTGTCAAAACCGTCACTATACTGGGTTCGACTGTCAAAAGGAGGTGGCATTGTTCCACTCACAACGGACGTGCGTGCAGAGCAATTCTCACCACACTTGATGATGAAATCATTAAACTTAGTGGCACTCATAATCATGAGGTTGTCCTAGGAAAGGGCTAAAGAAATACAGTGTGTAATCAGAACGCTATCAAAAACTTTGCGTTATTATTTTACTAACTAACTCAATCCAATGCCAATAACCATTTGCCTTATTTTGTAGTTTTAGTAATTTAGTATTTTTAAACCCGCGTTGTATAGCGTGCAAAACTTGAGTCAATGCCCTACCTACGACGCGGCATTCGACTTCGAGTGACCTATTTATGGAACGTTTGTTTTTTAAAAAAAAAAGAATTTACCTCTAGCGTCAATCAGATCTTTATCCTTCCTTACTAATATTATAAATGCGAAAGTGTCTGTCTGTCTGCTACGTTTTCACGGCCCAACCACTAAACCGATTTTGGTACAGACTTCGGGTTCATCCCGGGGACGGGCATAGGCTACTTTTTACCCCCCGGAAAATTGAAGAACTCCTACGAGATTTAAAAAACTGAAAAAGCTGCGGGCATCCTCTAGTTTGCAATATATTTTGACCTTTTGAAAAATACAGGATTTTTTTTAAATCTTAGTTTGTTATGGTATCTTATCATCATAATCATCAGTACTATCACCTGTCTTCGTTTTTGCTAGCGTTCTGGTTACATCCCGTATGTATAGAGCACGCAAAACAAGAAGTCCAGTCTGAACTTGCAACATGGTGCTTTGCGCAAAGATTACACGCCCAATTATTGTATGACATTGCGCAGTCATGTGCCTAGTGTTCGCATTATTATCAGGCGAAAGGCCCATTGATGGAGTGGAGTGGCGGTAAGGCGCGGCTACTGTTATTAATTTAAACTAAGCTTATTTACTTTGAGGTACGGTTGAAATTATTGTAATGACAAGTGTAAATTTCAAACAGCAGAACCGATTTTCTTGCATTATAGCTAAGAACACTCTCGATCAAGCCACCTTTGAAACAAAAAAAAACTAGATTAAAATCGGTTCGTTAGTTTAGGAGCTACGACGCCACAGACAGATACACACGTCAAACTTATAACAGCCCTCTTTTTGGGTCGGGGGTTAAAAATGAGAGCGCCAAGCGTGCCGTGCGAAGAGCCAGCCGAGCGACGCTCACCCATGCTTGACAGATAGACAGATAGATAGATAGGTAGATAGATAAATAAGTATATTAGATATAAATAAAGCATTGTATTATCACTGTACTTACTGTAAGTATTGCGCTGCCGATCAGCCTGAGACATCACTAGGGGTCATATGCCAGTCGACTGACTATTGCATCGGGCTAAGGCAGTGCCCCATCCAGCCAAATTAGATGCTACGCTAGATTTAAGAACTGGAACCTGGTTCTCAGGGTAACTTTGGTTAGCTTCTTGGTTCCCCGGGTACTGTGGTGTTCTGTGTATTTTTTTCTGTAGTTTTTGGATGAATAAAGGTTATTTATTTATTTATACCACCGCGCATTAGTCCTTACTCAGTGCACTGTGTCTCTACTCCCCGATGCTCGTCGCGATTTGACTGTACCTACTCGCTGCCGCGCCGCCGGCGCCGTTCGTCGCGATCGGTCTGCGCTGACCCTAAGAAAAACGGTTCTTAGAATAAAAAAAAAAAAGTAAGAGCCTATGTGATGTGGATTTTTTTGGGTAATCAGACCCTGTCCACCGAATTCAAACTTTTGGTTTGGTAACTGGATGGGTGACCGACTTGGTTCGGAGATCACATTAAATGGTTATAGTATTACTGATAGGTACTCGTATATCTCAACAACAACAATATATGATTTATGGATTTAACATTCGTTTCTGTTCACAGATTCATCTCTAAAACCAACCGAAACCCAAAAATCTAAGGAGGAACCCCAACCACGCTACGAAACTTCAAAGCGAGGTTACAAACTGATGCATCTCGGTGGTTACAAATACTGCATCAAAACCGACTCAATAGACGGTGATATTGAGACCACCTGGTGGCATTGCTTCACTCACAGCAAGGAGGCCTGCAAGGCAACAGTAGTGACACAGGACGAAAAGATCATCGCTAAGAATACAGTCCACGATCACAAAAATAGACGATCCCGAAGAGATAGGAAGTCTCGAAGAGATAGGGATAACAGAGCGGGGAAAAAACCGAACAAGAGTGCTTCTTTGAACTCGCGTGGACAGCGTTCCATACGATGAATATCCATACTTCCATACCTACGTAGTATTTATAAATGCGAATATGTGTCTGTCTGTCTGTCGGCCTGCTATCTTTTCACGGCCGAACAGCTTGACCGATTTTAATGAAAGGTACAGAATTAGCTTCCATCCTAGGCACGGGCATAGGCTACTTTTTATCCTGGAAAATCAAAGAGTTCCCACGGGATTTTTAAAAGCTCATCCTTTTAAACGATTAATATATGGCTAGCCGATGCCCGTGAAATCGCCCGCGTGGATTTAGGTTTTTGAAATCCCGTGGGAACTCTTTGATTTTCCGGGATAAAAAGTAGCCTATGTGCACACCAGGATATTACCTATCTCTATTCCAAATTTCAGCCAAATCCGTCTTGTAGTTTTTGCGTGAAGAAGTAACAAATATACACACACACATACACACAAACTTTCGCCTTTATAATATTAGTGTGATAATTGGTACAGAGATAGCTCGAGTCTCCGAGTTTGACATAGGCTACAACTTTTTATCCCGGAAAATCAAAGAGTTCCCACGGGATTTTTAGAAAATCTAAATCCACGCGGATGAAGTCGCGGGCATCATTTAGTATTATTATAAAGTATTACCTGATACCCGCCACTTCATCTGCGAGGATTTAGGATTTTAAAAATCCCGTGGGAACTCTTTAATTTTTCGGGATAAAAAGTAGCTTATATCATTTTCCAGCTCTTTAACTACAATAACCATTCAAAAATCGTGTTAATCTCTTGCTCCATTGCGACATGATTGGAAGACAAACCAATAAGCAAACAAACACACTTTCACATTTATAATATGGGTAGAAATAGTAGGATAGGATAATAATTATAGAGATACTAGCTGACGCCCGCGACTTCGTGTCCGCGTGGATTTAGGTTTTTCGAAATCCCGTGGGAACTCTTTGGTTTTCCGGGATAAAAAGTAGCCTATGTGCTAATCCAGGATATTATCTATCTCCATTCCAAATTTCATCCAAATCCGTCCTGTAGTTTTTGCGTGAAGGAGTAACAAACATACACACACACACACATACAAACTTTCGCCTTTATAATATTAGTGTGATATAGTGTGAAGCGTTTCCCTGTTCACGTTTTCTTTCTTTTTCTCTTTATTGTTACAACTTTCTGGTACTTACAAATAAAAAAAATTGTTATACTATAACTATAATTAAAAGTGTAAACAATAATACAAAAATTATTTGTATGCTTCATTAAATTGTAATGTGCTGATAAATGTATCTATTTTCATTTAACTTTCTTTTATTAACCCCCGACCCAAAAAGAGAGGTGTTATAAGTTTGACGTGTGTATCTATCTGTGGCATCGTAGTTCCTAAACTAATGAACCGATTTTAATTTAGTTTTTTTTTTGGTTTGAAAGGTGACTTCATCGAGAGTATTCTTAGCTATAATCCAAGAAAATCGGTTCAGCCGTTTGAAAGTTATCAGCTCTTTTTAGTTACCTTCACTTGTCGGGGGTGTTACAAATTTTTAATTTACACTTGTATTTAAACTAAATTATGACGCGTATGTACGTACATTTAAAAAGACCTGCTTTATTACAGATTTTTACACTAAGCCGATTTTCATGGAGTCAAGACGTGGAAATCGATTAATACTTTACCTAGGTTACCGATATCACCTGAAAGACTATAAAAAGCCAAATGATATACATGTGACAGATAATAAGAAGCTGCTTTGGAGGTGTTCAACCCACAACGGGCGTGGTTGCAGAGCCACTCTATATACCTTTAGGAATGATATAATTAGTGTCAATTTTGCACATAATCATGGACCTATAGTGACGTAATAACTAATACCTAAACACCAGAAATTAACTTGAATAAAGTTTATATTATTATTCTCGTACATTAATTTTGAAAAAACCTTTTATTGACTTGGCTCATACAGTTTTGGTACAATATACGAGCTTCAAAACTGTATAAGTACAAATTAAATCTTAGAGACTTTGATTTAAATACTTGCCGTTATTCATATTCATTTAATCATAATTATACATCATACGTCAATCACAAATCAATACATAATGATTAACTAAGAACATAGACATACCTATTTGTGTATCAGTTGAATTAAATTAGTACCCATAGAAGGGTTATTTCGAACAAAAATCCTATCCTACGAAGCCGTCAAAATTAGTATGTCACTAGACGTTAAGCAAATACATAGACTGCTAAAATCATAACCCTTCCTTTTGGCTTGCCGCAATCGGGTAAAATCAGCTGTTGCAGTTGAAAATGTTCGCAATGACTCGTCTAGTGCGTAGCACAGAGGTCATTGCTAGTGTCTCAGTATGGGGCAGTTGCTATTTATTTATTTATACCTGCATGCACATGTTTGACCTAGGTATGCACTGAAATGGACATAACACAAGTACGCTGGAAGATATTTGCCGTACCAAATTCACTTTGTGTGAAATGGTCTTCGTGTTGACAACATCGATGTATATGGATTAGCCTTTCCCGTACAATTCATCGTCATTGACAAAGTCAATAGACTTTTGCAAATTCTATTGACTTTTTGAGCGCGTTTTTTATCTTCGAAGGGCCTATCCATATACATCGATGGTTGACAATAATATGTTGACAGATGTTTCATCACTAACATTTAGTTCCAAGTACGTATCTTTCATATGTCTTAAATTCAGTCTGTCAGTCAGTCCAGCGTACATGTATTAATCGAGGTCAGTGTAGATATTATAGTAATTGTGCAATGATGACTCGAGTCAGTAAAACGATGGGTGACCTTTAAAAATTCAATTGCAGGTACTACAGCACAATTCATAACTTCAATAAGAGGGAATGTTCTACTCGTCTATGAAGGATACAAATATTCCTTGAGGACCTCGAAAATATGTAAAAACAGCCTGCAAAGGAGATGGGTGTGCGCAACTCATAGTAACAGTCGGCATCGGTGCTACGCTTCTGTAGTCACGATAGACAATACTATTGTTAGAGTAAGCAACACCCACTGCCACCCTCCTCAGTTTCATACTGGAAGTAACAACCCTGCAATATTAGAAAGACTAGGCGAAACCAAGTACTTCCAAAGTGATTTTTAGGTTTCCGTACCTCAAAACGAAAAATGGAACCCTTATAAGATCAGTTTGTTGTCTGTCTGTCTGTCCGTCTGTCCGTCTGTCCGTCTATCGTGTCTGTCAAAAAACCTATAGGGTACTTCCCGTTGACCTAGAATCATGAAATTTGGCAGGTAGGTAGGTATTTTAACACAAGTAAAGGAAAAATCCGAAAACCGTGAAATTGTGGTTACATCACAAAAAAAAAAGGTAAAATGTGTCCTTGAACTTTACCTGTACATTCTAAAACAGATTTTTATTTATTTTTATACATTTAATAGTTTTTCATTTATCGTGCAAAAATACCCGAGTATGGAACCCTTGACGCACGAGTCTGACTCGCACTTGGCCGGTTTTTCAAAGGTCTTCGACCTTTCGCAGTCGAGTTCTTTTAATCCAATGAGGTCGTTAAATTGCTATTCTAAAGTAGATAATTATGTATAGTACTTTTCTCTCATTTGGAGAAAACAATATACAAGCTTTTTTATTCTACGTCATGTCCTTTCATGCAATAAATTACAGAATCTTAATGTGTATTATGAATAGCTTTATGATTTGTAATGCCCAATTAATGTATATTTTCCGGAAATCCGATATTTAAGTTTTAAAAAAGTTTCTTCCCTGTCCTGTTCCCTTTACGTATAGTTAAATATGCAGGTAGTATTTATAATTTATTATAGCATGAATTTAAATAACTTTACTTAAGTATTATAAAGGTAAAATGCAACAATAAATGTTTATTTTCAATGATTTTCGAATTTTTGTCCCGCTTTTTTGCGTACTACACTGGTGAATTTTGGTCCGTTTATCCAAAAAAAAATTGGTTGTCTGTAAAGTCGGTTTACTAACGCTAGTTGAACGTGACAACAAAGGCCGATTGTGCTTCTTTGTCGCTCGTTCCGCGCTCTCGCTGGCACTTCAAGCCTTACATTGAACGCCTCAGAGCGAGGTAACGCCGCAAGAGTCATATTTTTTCGAGCGTGCAGCCGGCTCTATCGAATTATAAGACGTTGTCACGTCAAAAATTTAGATGCCTATATTCACTTCCAATTGGCAGCATAACTACCAGGGTAGACACTCAATTACCAGGGGAGATAACGTGGATCATAAGATGTTTGTGCAAACTAATTCAGTTATTTTCATCAATGATTTCAAAAACACTATATAAATGATTATTTATGGTTAAAGAAAAGGAGTATGGTAAAAAAAAGAAAAAGGCCTCAGTTTATCCATCAATTATGTTTTGTAAGTATATGAGTTCGCGGATAATATCTTTATTTATAACCCAAT
Source organism: Maniola jurtina (assembly GCF_905333055.1). NCBI lineage: Eukaryota > Metazoa > Arthropoda > Insecta > Lepidoptera > Nymphalidae > Maniola > Maniola jurtina. The sequence goes on from NC_060038.1 coordinate 12,427,137, forward strand.
TTTAATGGGTTTAATATTATTAAAGATCATGGTACCACACAAAAGTTAACACGTGAAAAAGAATTGGAGAAGAAACGTCAAGCAGAGAAATTACGCTATCAAAGGATTAAAAATGATTCAGAAAAGTCATTTTTAATCCTTTGATAGCGTAATTTTGCGTAAAAAGCAAAAAGAAAAGGAAAAATATTTAAAAAAGAAGGAGAAAGGAATTATAAAAACCGTTGATCAAATGACTCCCAAAGAGCAACGTTAGGCACTAAAAGTATGGAAAAAGAAAGCCTAGAGGCGTTGCTCTTTGGAAGTCATTTCATCAACGGTTTTTATGATTTCTTTCTCTTTCAAATATAGAATTAAGTAAATAAATAAAAATAAAGATACAGTCAAAGAAGGCGACCCCTTCAATACTATTGGCAGGGTACAAATACTCGATGAATCTTTGGGCCGATTCATACTCATAATTCATTCAGATTCATTCATATAAAAAATCGCATATAAAACCAGAATATAACTCATAACTAATTAATATGTATTTCTTTGCAGAATTACCAATATTCATACAGTCAAAGAAAGGAAACCCTTTGATATTTTTGTCAGGTTACAAGTACTCTATGAAAAGTGTGAAAAAAATCGGTTCCTCACTACAGAAGAGGTGGCAATGCTCAACGCACACCAACAGAGGTTGTTGCGGAACTGTGATTACTTTTGACAATGTGATCATAAGGTTAAAGAATATCCACAATCATGCACCTGTTCAAGGATTTAAATAATGATTTTGTTTTGAAAACGATCGATAATTTCTTTAATGTTTGGTTAAGTTAGGTCAAGGCCAGTAAATAAATAAATGGAGGCTCTAATGCAAAAAGTCGATTATTAAATTTTTAAGAATATTTTTGTAAAAATTAAAAAAAAATATGATTTTGATAAGTAGGTATTGTAAATAAATAAGAAAAGTAGATAGATTACTATTAATAGTAATCCATACTAATAAATTCAAAAGTGTGTCTGTCTGTCTGACTGTTACTTTTTCTCGGCTCAACCTACCCAATCTTGACGAAATTTGGCTCAAATGGAAATAGACAGGAGACGGATTTAGGATACCTTATGTCCCGGAAAATCTAGGAATTTCCGCGACGTTTTCAAAATCCTGGCTTCATCTAATTGTACAAAGAGAAGTTATTCGAGCGACCTTTCCTGCGTTTTTCATACAAAAGAAGCTTGGTCCTAATTTGAATATATAATATAATATAGTTAAACCAACCAAACTTAATATTTTGTAGACACGTTTATGATACAAGTATACTATAGCTTTCAGATTTCTGTAAAAAATGCGTAGTTTTAAAGTTACATTAGGCTCAAAGACTTACGTACAAATCTTTGAGTCGGTGATAATCTTTAAAACCATACATTTTTACGGAAATTTGACAAACACAGACACACATAAAAATTTGTTTCTAAAATGTGTCTACAAAACATTGAATTTGGTTGGTTCAAATGAAAATCAAACTACTTCTGTATGGAGAACGCGGGGGAACTCGCTACTCTCTAGAGTTACTTCTCTTAATAACTGTTATATTTTCAGGTGGTATACCAGAATTCATATACTCGCAAAGAGGACACAAGTTAATATTGCTTTCAGGGTATAAATACTATGTGAAAAAGTGCAAGTCTTTTGGAAATGTATCCAAAAAGAGGTGGGCTTGTTCTACTCATGTTGCCCGCGGATGCAAAGCCTACATACATACGATTGATGACGAAATTGTGTCACTGAATACTTTTCATAACCACGATCCAGCGTCAAAGAAAAAGATTATAAATACTAATATGAATGTTAACTATTTATAAGGTTTTTATAGTTAAATCAAAATAAAGGCTTTTGTTTATTAGTTTCCTATAATAAATTTAAATGAAATGAAATGAATATCACACTTCACACTAATATCACACTATCACACTAATATTATAAAGGCGAAAGTTTGTGTGTATGTGTGTGTGTGTGTATGTTTGTTACTCCTTCAGGCAAAAACTACTGGACGGATTTGGCTAAAATTTGGAATGATTGGAGATAGATAATATCCTGGATTAGCACATAGGCTACTTATTATCCCGGAAAATCAAAGAGTTCCCACGGGATTTCGAAAACCTAAATCCATGTGGGTGAAGTCGCGGGCATCGGCTTGTATTTTATATTAAACAAAACTCGGTTACATACATTACTTTCATGCAATCCTGGCCCCTTAACTAGGAAAGCCTGTATCACAAGGATCAGTATCCTGCACACTATAATATAGCAGGTAGTCTGCACAATGTAATATGTAGGTACAGTTAAAGGCCGTAAATGGTTTAGCACCTAAATGATCATATTCGCGTGGCACGGTTATGCACATGCGTTAAGTGTGTGTGACGTGTTAATAGAAAAAGGTCATAAGTGCGACAGGTTTTTGATGCAGTAGTTTCGCGGAATTGCTACTCGAATTCTGAGGCCGACCGTACACATACTTTTCATTTTGTTTTCTTTTTGTATCAAAGACGAATTGCATGCAGAATGGTTGTTATACGAGTCGCTCGTGTGTACACGTGTGTGTGTGTGCGTGTGTGTGTGTGTGTGTGTGTGTGTGTGTGTGTGTGTGTGTGTGTGTGTGTGTGTGCGCGTGTGTGTGTGTATACGTGTGTGTATGGATGTGTGTGCGTGTGTGTGTGTATGTGTGTGTTGCCAAACTTCTCTTTTTTTGATAAATAATGCAAAAATGGGGAATTTTCAGAATTTATAAATTGTAACCTGCAGTACATAATGTCAAATCGTGGTAACCTACTACTTATGTACGAGGGCTACACATATTCAAGAAAATACAAGAACCGTGAAGAAAGGAGGCAATTGTGGCGGTGTTCGTCCAACTCCAGTAGAGGATGCCCTGCTGTACTAGTAACGTTGGATCGTGCTGCCGTTGGTTTAAAATATAAGCACAATCATACACCCCTATACAGATAAATAATGGATATCAATATGATTGGATCATAATGAACCACCGACTTCAATGTATTAAACCATCCTAAACCATCTATGAAAAAAAAATGTTGTATAGAGCGTAAGTGCTATTTTGCAAAATCCATGAAACACAAGGAACCAAAGGACTTCGTCTGTGTCGGTGTTAGCTGGCGGGCGTGCTCTGCCTTTTTGGAGTGTTTTTTGTTAAAACTGACTGGAAAGCGCTCTAAGGGGGTGCCGTGCGTGTGTCGGCGAGCGCCGCCCGGCACAGACGGGGTCCATACTTGTATAGTTTAACTAACTTGTTACAAATAACTACAAACTTGACATTGGCTAATCTTTGTAAAGCCAGACCAGAGAGAAAAAAAAAGGAACCAAAAGTTTAATTTGCTAAAATCCGTTAAATAAGACAAATCTGTATGGTGCAACATGCAGCATGCGATAATGCACCGCCCGACCTTATTTCTTATTGGACATGGACATTGTAAGGTCTACATACCCTGAGGAGGCTCCGGTGTCGGGGCGAAAAGTGTGTCGAATGGTTTTGGGATTTGTGTGGTGCTGCGTGGTGGTGGTGCGCATTGCTTGCTTGGTGGCCGGCTTATCCTGAATGTTTAGCAGTGGGAGGGCGGGCTTTTCGCATGCTGCATGCACAGTAAAGGAATCCTCCGTGCGTCGATGATAAAATAATTAAACGACACGAGTTCCTTCGTAAAATTTAGTTTTAATTTTTTCTCACAACAACATAAAATAAACAATGATAACAAAACAGTCTTGACATATATAAATTGAGTGATGATTTTTTCTTTTTCTTTTTTTAAACATTTATTTTTAAATAAGTATGTGTGTAACCTACATCACTCCCCTCCAGAGGCCGTGTCTACGGACGATAATAATCCGGAAACCGTACTCGTCTACCGGTACGCGTGGTTCGCAATCCGGCTTGTTGATGGGGAACATCTGGAGGTTTAGGTTGGGGAGGATTAGGTGGTTTGGGTAAGGTAGTATCGTCAGATAATATGTAGGCTGGCTTTAGTCGGTCAATTGATACAGTCACGTCTCGGCCCTTAACTTTTAATCTAAAGGTTTTAGCGCCTCTCTTTAAAACTTCGTATGGCCCTGTATAAGCTGGCTGCAAGGCACCATGTAGCGTGTCTTCCCTAAGGAATACGTGGCTGCAGGTGCTCAGCTCTTTAAATACGAAGGTTTTAGGTTTAGAGTGGTGCTGAGTTGGTACTGGTTGTAGCTTCTCGGCAAAGGATCTCAAGCGAGCTGAGAAGTCGGTGATGTCGGTGGTGTAGCTTGCGATATTTTGGCCAAAAAATTCGCCAGGTAAGCGAAGTGGTTCACCGTACACCAGCTCGGCTGATGAGGCATTAAGGTCCTCTTTGATTGCGCTTCTTATGCCAAGAAGTACAAGTGGTAGAGACTCGGTCCAATTCTCGTCGGCGTGACAAGTTATAGCTGCTTTCAGCTGTCGATGAAAGCGCTCGACTAAACCGTTGCACTGTGGGTGGTAAGCGGTTGTGCTTCGGTGCTGAAATCCAATGGATTTGGCCAACTGCTGGAAAAGTGCCGATTGAAACTGCATTCCCCGATCCGTTATGACATCCACTGGACTTCCGTAACGTGACACCCAACAGGAAACAAAGGCTTTGGCAACCGTCTCGGCGGTTATTTCGGTGATTGGGACAGCTTCCGGCCATCGCGTGAAGCGATCGACGGCTGTCAAGCAATACCGAAAACCGTTTGAATATGGTAGTGGGCCGACCAGGTCTATGTGGACATGTTTGAATCGCGCTGAAGGTAAAGGAAGCGTACCCAAAGGTGACGACACGTGTCGGTTTACCTTAGTGCGCTGACAGTCCAAACATGCCTTAGCCCATTCACGGCAGTTTTTGCGCATGAGAGGCCAAACAAAACGTTGTGCAACGAGCTTAGCTGTAGCGTTAGGACCAGGATGGCTAAGGGAGTGGAGGCAGTTGAAGATTTGCCTACGACAGCTCTCGGGGACGAAAGGTCTGGGAGTCGGGGTACTGACGTCGCAGTACAATTCGGTACGACTGCCAGGGATTGTCATTTTGGTGAGGCGAAGAGATGTTTCACCTTTAAGGTAGTTTGCAAGCTCGGAGTCTGTGGTCTGAGATTTGGCAAGGACTTCTAGATCGACTGGCATTTGTAGTTCGTATATGCGGGAAAGAGTGTCGGCCACGACATTGTCTTTGCCCGCGATATGTTGGATGTCCGTCGTGAACTGTGAGATGAAGTCCAAGTGTCTATACTGCCGTGGCGAACAGTTACTTTTCCGCTCATGGAAAGCGTAACATAGCGGTTTGTGATCAGTATAGACAGTGAAGTGGTTGGCCTCTAGCATGTGGCGAAAGTATTTAATTCCTTCGTATATTGCAAGGAGCTCACGATCGTATGGCGAGTATTTAACCTGCGATGGGCTCAACTTACGCGAGAAGAATGCTAGGGGCTGCCAAGCTCCGTCCACATATTGTTGTAGAGCTGCTGCGATGGCTTTGTCTGAAGCGTCCGTGACGAGACCTAGTTTACCATCGGGATGAGGATGCGCCAGTAGGGCTGCATTGCACAAACTTTTCTTGCAGTCCTCGAAAGCTTGCAGTGATCTTCCTTCTATAACGACCGGATGGGAAGCTTTTACAGATCCGGTTAGCAGAGCGTTCAGAGGGGCCTGGATTTGGGCAGCGTTGGGCAAAAATCGTCTGTAAAAATTTATCATGCCCAAGAATCGCCTCAGCTCTCTGACGGTTTTGGGAGCAGGGATATCCGCGATAGCCTTGACTTTGCTATCTAAGGGTTTCGTACCTTGTTCAGAAATTTGGTAACCCAGGAATGTTACTTCAGGTGCACCAAAGACGCATTTGGCCGTGTTCACGAGTACGCCGTATTCTTGCATACGTGTGAAGAGTTGGCGCAAATGTTCTTCGTGTTGTTCCTGAGTCCTGGAAAATACCAAAAAGTCATCGAGGTATGTGTAGCAAAAGTCAAATCCACGTGTCAGCTCATCCACGAATCTCTGAAAAGTCTGCCCTGCGTTCCGCAATCCGAACGTCATAAAAGGAAATTCGTATAATCCGAAGGGAGTTGTAATGGCAGTCTTCGGAATGTCTTCCTCAGCAACAGGGATTTGGTTGTAAGCCTTGACCAAATCTATAACTGAAAAGTACTTACAACCGGTTAAGCTGTGGGAAAAGTCATGTATGTGACGTATTGGGTATTTGTCTGGTATCGTCCTTGCGTTGAGTAACCTGTAATCACCACAAGGACGCCAGCCATTATCTTTTTTGGTCGCAAGGTGGAGAGGTGATGACCACGGACTGTCAGAAGGACGAGCGGTGCCATTAGCCAGCATCGCGTCAAACTCCTGTCTGGCGATTTTCAGTTTATCTGGAGCCAGCCTTCGGGGTGAACACGACACTGGGGGTCCTGGTGTAGTGCGAATATGGTGTTGTGTGGTGTGTTTCACTATACCTGGTGTACCGGCGGGGCGAGTGATATCCGGGAATTCAGATAAAATGTTGTGATATCTGCTGTTGCCGCTGGTTGGAACCTTCACACTTGTTACAAGCATATCAGAAGTAAATATATTGTTACAGTTAGCCAATGTAGCCGTAGTTGCTATAGAAGTGAGATTATCTAATAAACGCTTGTTGCGACAATCTACGACAAGGTTGTAATAATTTAGAAAATCTACGCCTATTATTGGTTTTGTAACATCTGCTACAACGAAACGCCACACAAAAGTCCTACGAAGTCCGAAATCTAAAGCTAAATTCACAAAACCGTAAGTAGCTATCACAGAACCGTTAGCTGCACTCAAAGTATATTCAGTCCGAGTACGACGGTCACGTAGCGAAGATCGGGGGAAAACACACAGATCGCTACCAGTGTCGATCAGGAATTGCGTCTTCGACGATCGATCAGTGACGAACAGGCAACCAGTAGTTGTTGAAGGACGATCGTTTGTCGCCGTTACCGACCGTCCATCGAGTTTTCCGACTTGAAGTCACAGGGGCGAATGCATGTGCGGGCTTTATCTCCATACTTGCTATGATACCAACACAGCGGAAACTTCCTGTAGCTGGATTGTGTTCGTTGCCTTGAGGAATTACGCGTGCCTTGGGATGTGCGAGAACGTGATCTGCTGTTCCTCTGTGTCGCCATTTGTTGAACCTGCTTCCGTAGCTCAGCTATTCCCTCAGTGAGGTCGCTGATGAGTGAGCTAGGGACTCGTACTCCAACTTTAAAAACATCGTTGTGATTTGTCGACTCGTTCCCTTTGTTATCGCCGGGCGGCGATGATGCCGACGTGCCTCGTACGTCTTTACTCATGTTCGTATATAGAGGTCACCAGTAAAGGAATCCTCCGTGCGTCGATGATAAAATAATTAAACGACACGAGTTCCTTCGTAAAATTTAGTTTTAATTTTTTCTCACAACAACATAAAATAAACAATGATAACAAAACAGTCTTGACATATATAAATTGAGTGATGATTTTTTCTTTTTCTTTTTTTAAACATTTATTTTTAAATAAGTATGTGTGTAACCTACACACAGATTTGTCTGGTTTAGCGATTTAGCAAATTAAGAGGGGTCTCTCCGTCACTCGTATCATACAATCGTAGTTCCAATTTCATTTGAATACTAAGCAACCAAAGTCCATGAAATTTTGAAGACATATTCTAGAAACTAATATCTATGTCTGTGGTTTTCCAGATTTCTGTTAAAATATTCGGTTTCAAAGTTACGCGGTATTAAACATTCACATACAAACCTTTGAGCCCCTGTAATTTTAAAACTACATATTTTTAGAAAATCTAAAACACCACAGACACAGATATTAGTTTCTAGAATATGTCTGCAAAATTTCATGGACTTTGGTTGCTTAATATTCAAATGAAATTGGAACTACCATTGTATCATAGTACAAACAGTTGTATGGAGTAAGTGACGGAGAGAGCCCTGTTAAGCTTTTGTTTCCTTGTATATGAAAAAAGAGTCATCAAAAATGAGTAGCAGCGTTTATTACTCTTTAAATTGTTAATCCGCCATGGTTCACTCTTGACCAAAGACAGTTTTCTTGTACCTTTTATTTAGCTAAAGAAATATTCTTAGTAAGTATGAGATTGATGGCTTTGTTCTTGTTTAATAAAAAGTTTCGTACATTATTATTTATGTTTATTATAATTTTTTTTTGAAGCTAGCTCCAGCGCAGCATTTTCCATGTACCTACTGACAATTGAACGGTGTTTATTTTTGTGAATATAAACATTTTTCTATTTGGTTATTTTTGTAAATACTTTATATTTATTAGTTACCTTAAATGAATTTTTAAATATACTTTTTGTAAAACGTTTTTAATTTTTTTTCAGCTGTTTTCATTCACGGGAGGAAAGGAAAGAAATTAATAAGCCTTGGAGGTTACAAATACACTTTGCATATAGAAAAACAGATTGGGGGAACGACTAAATCAAGATGGCGATGTTTGACACACTGTACTAAAGGATGTCGAGCCATAATTTATACCATAGATGACACTCTCGCTTCGGTGAGGCAATGCCACAACCATTGATAACGGACTATGGTACACAATTTGTGAACCGGTAGATCTAGTATCAATTTTGTAAATTTTAATACTTGGAATATCCAAGTATTAAAATTTACAAAATTTCTCGGTCTCAATTTTGTAAATTTTAATACTTGGAATATCGACTGTGAACTGGCAACCATACTATCTCAATTTCAGCTAAATAGTGATTGTATACGCCTGCCAGTGTAAAGAAAGAGAAGCTCCACTAGTGTACATGCTGCTCACATTTCTGTTCCAATGCAAATAACTGTCTTGAACTATGACAGTGCGACTGCGAAGTACGAAAGCATAAAGTGAAATCAATAATTTGTGATCGGACATGTTGCTAATTGACAGTCGATATCTATTCGTGTATTATTGTATAAATTGTATTAGTTAACTCAGATTAAATATTTTAAGTGTTTTCCATACATATACTTTGTAAAGTTAAGGTAAAGGTTTCGAATTTCAAATAAACATAGTATTTGCTAAAATTATTATCTCTCATTTATAATCTCACTATTAAAAAAATTAAAAAAATGTTTACAAAAATAACAACAATAAATGAAAAATATGATTATTTTAAAATTTATGAAAAACTCGCTCAGGACGCCCGCACCGCTCACTAGTTGGCGGTGTAAGCACTTGTATGAAAATTACTGTTGCGACTCGAACGGAGTCCGTACTTTCGTAGCTCTTTTAACTCTTTCACTCTGCTTCAGTCACTCTTTTGTGGTGAAAGCACTTCTATGATTTTACAAAAACGATCTCAACGAAGTCCGTACGAAGCCCGTTTACACTGGAAGGCGGGCATGCACCGGAACCAATCTATATACTAATCTATATATACCGATAAATAAAATTGAAGTGTCTGTCTCTTTGAACGGGCTAATCTTCGGAATGGCTAAACCTATTTTGACGGGACTTTCACAGACAAGTAGAGGGATAACCAAGGAGTAACATAGGCTACTTTTTAACCAACTTTGAAAAATGGATAAGTTGTGTTTTTCTACCTATGTACACTGATATCTCCGAGATTTCTGAACCAATTTGCGTAATTTTTTTTAATCGATGAACAAACCTTGCGAGATTGTTCCATAAAAAATTTGGATTCAATCCTGATGCTGCAGGGGATCTGACCAATCCACGCGGGCGAAGCTGCGGGCATCACCTAGTATATTAATATAGCAGTGCCATTTTTTTAGGTGAGACTGCAGAATACATAATGGGAAGACGCGGCACCCGCTTACTAAAATTAGGAGGGTTCTTCTACTCGATGCATCGCGCTCAAAACATCGGGTCAAGTTTGAAAACTAGATGGCGCTGTAGTCTTCACAGCTACAAAGGTTGTAAAGCTTATGCGTACACGATTGATGACGTCACCATTTCAGCTTGCTCAGAACACAATCATGAGTGTCCAAATCGCTTGTAACCATTCCATATTTGAATACAGTATTAAGTATATAAGCTACTCATACTTTTTTTATCTAGTAGTTTTTATTTAAGATATAATCTATAGAGAGTATTGGTCTGTAATAACAAAATGTGTGGTTTTTTATATAGCGGTAGTAAACAGTATTAAAGACAAAAGCTAAATAAAAATCGTGATTTTGTTAGCATAATTAATTATTATTAACGTCAAGTTGTACGCAAGGCGATCAATGACGTCACAAGGCGATAACGACAGACATTATTCAATTTTTTAACATCAAAATAGTGTTATTTAACACAAATAGAAGTTGTTTGCCAAAAGCGAGCGTAGTTCTGCCTGTCGCATGGGTACACAAGACGTTTCTGAATAATGCTGTAGACTATGCGTGTAATATGACTATGTTCTACGTCGGATTATGTAATATATCTACAATTTTGTACAAACAAAAAAAACAGTGTTTTACTATAATTTTTGGTAATCTAGGTTTTTATTTTGATAATTATGAAGCATCACCGCAAATAAAGAGACTGATTTTAACTGATTAATTATTATTTATTTTACAGTAATTGTGGAGCAACGATCCACTATTACCACTCAATCTCCATTATTACAAAAAGCTGAAAACATTCACATCGAAATGGTGGAAGCATGGAAATTGGTTTTAGGAAATGATGAGGTTAAAAAAATTGCCTATGAGAACCAGCATACTACATGCCACCAAGCGGCCTTGCCCCCTATTACTCTACACAAAACCTCGTCACAAGAGCTTATTCAGTTAAATAGTGAGGTACCTCATAGATTCAAAAACTCTCCGGCTATACATGATGATGCATTCTGTTCCGATCATAGCTCACGGGTTGATTCAGTGCAATCTCTAGAATCTAGTGATGCACGTAGTCCCAGCTCTGAGGTGTGCTCGAAAAAAAAAATCAAAAAAACGTTTACAACACAAAAATGAATGGTCAGACGCTAAACGGAAACACCTTACTAATCTTGGAAAAAGCTACGTATCAAAACGAGGAAAACTTGTAGACAGCAAGGTAATGGGTGAACCTTGTAACTGTAAGAACAAATGTGGGTCTAAAATGACAGAAGATCAAAGACTAGAATGTTTTGTTAGATTTTGGAAACTTGGAAGCAAAGAAAAACAGTGGCAATTTGTTTTAAAATTTGTTAGAAAGACCGTGAAGAAACGATGCTTAAACCGCAATCCTCCGAATAAAAGACAATATACGTTCAAATATTTTTTGCCTCTTATATCGTCAAATGTTGAAGCTGCCACTGTTAACATTTGTAGAACGATGTTCTTAAACACGCTTGCTGTAAGCGAGCGAATAATTAAGACAGCCTTTCAAAAATATAATGGCAGTACAAATATCGAGCAAGATAATCGAGGCAAACATTCCAATCATAGATATGTGATAAATGATGAAATGATAAAAAGTGTATGCGATCATGTTAAGGCATTTGCCCCTGTAGAAATCAGAAAAGATACCACTAAGTTATACCTAGACGGCAGTCTTAATATTAGCCGAATGTACAAACTGTATAATGAATGGTTTAATGCAACTGATCAGGTGTATTCATCAAAAGTACAAACTGAGCGACAGTATCGGGATATTGTTAATAAGAATTTTAATATTGGTTTTCACATAACGAAAAAAAGATTAATATTTATCATACCTATATACCGAAATAATACGGAACCTACCGAAGAAGAGGAAGAATAAAAGTTACGAAGTAAACATACACGCAAAGGCAAACAGGATGCGATAGGGTCTAATGGCTCTATAGTTTTTCTCTATAAAAGGAAAAGTTTTTGGTTATGCTCAAAATTCCAACTAAGTGCGATATTATTTTAAGCTTTATTTTATTGACTGTTTATTGTCAAAGATGTTATAATTTGTTATAATTCAATAGTTATTTTGTGATAATAATATAAACATATCACTTAATCTTTCAAATGCTCCCTGATGAAAAGTGTTTTACGTGCACATACTTCCCTAACTTTTAAGTAAAACTCCCTAGAACTAAGTCGTAGGCGTACCCCGCGACATCTAATCACAAATATCTACCCATGTCACATAACCACGCAATGTTTGTAGACCTGTAGCTTCAATTTTGTTTGCAATACTTTGCGAACTTTTAAAAAATAAAGGATTATTTGATTTTTTTCGTATTTTTTTGTAATATCTTAACAGTAAATTAGTATAAGTACTAACTATCCCCTGTTTTCGTTTTTGCTAGCTTTACACCCTGTATAAGTCCAAACAGGACTACCCTAGTTGTGTTTGGACTTCACTAGTGGATCTACGTCCCACGCGCCATCTCAGAAAGCGGTACACCTTTTTTCCGCTGGTAAAAATGCAATTACGCATCCCGCACAAAAGTGCGTATGTGGGACTCACTGGCAATGCTACAGCATACCCACTAAAAACCCAGCAGAACCGTCCGCGTCAAGTATGAGCCTCAGGATCAAAGCAGTTATACCCATAGTTACTTATTTACAAACTTTTGTTCCCAGATCCAATATTCATTAAGGGCAAAAAAGGCAGGAAGCTACTTACAGTCCACGGTTACAAATACACGTTGCACATCCAGAAAAAGATAGGTGGATTGGTGAAGCTCAGATGGCGGTGTTTGACTCACTACATGAAAGGATGTAAAGCTGTCATACACACTGTCAACGATCGTATAGCGTGCGCCAATCAGTTACATAATCACTAGTGACTTCGCTGTTTTTAACCCCCGACCGAGAAATAGAGGTGTTTGAAAGTTATCAGCTCTTTTCTAGTTTTATTATAGAGGTTTTTGTGTCGGGGGTTTTTAAATTTTAAGTTATTACTCATTAGTAACGACTTTACGATTTTCAAAACTACTAATTGCTGACATCCATAACTAAACGAGTAAAATATGGAGTTAAAACGAGACGAGATTTATGTATCCTAATTTATAAATCGGTCTCACTTTTAACTCTGTCTTTAAGTCTGATAAAAGTCAATGTCAGTTCTATAAATTTCAGCCTAAATGTGTGAAAAAAATTGATCCTTACATAAAAATATGTGTTTTACTTTTTAACTCCAAAAAAATCCTTTTCTAGTCATGACTTTTTCTGCTATTTCATAGTTAATAAATAATAATATGTACTTAATTATATCTTTTAGTATTTCTTCGCTAACTTAAAAGATAAGCAAATCACAGGAACCTCAGAAAAACTCGTAAGCGACGTGATTTACCCGACGCTTTATGTCTTCTAGAATCAGCTCCCCAATTGTGTAAGGAAAAAGTATTCTTATCGTTATCGTTAAGAAGTTCTGCCCTTTGATTGGCTATGAAAAAAGGTTAACAGCGAATGAACCAATCAAAGGGCCGGATTTCTTGACGATAACAATAACCATGAATGCGTTTTTCTTACACAATCGGGGGCAGGTTTTATTCACTCGTATGATATCAAAGTTTTAGCGATAAACTACTTGTTTTTATCTTTTAAGTCAGTTAAGGTAAAATAGATTTAAGATAGAATTCGTTTATATTATCAATAGTAATATTTAAAATAGCTATACATACCTTATTATAAATTAATTCTATTACCTTTCTCAGGACGAAAGGATGCCAAGAAGAAAAGTCGGGCAAAACCCAAAAAAATGACAAGGGAAGAGGTTCTGCTAAAACAACGAACCGCAATGAGAAATCTAAGAGAAAAAATAAGAAACGACCCGGTTTTGGCCCAACAAGCAAAAGACAAAGTAAGAGAAAGATATCTTAGGGATAAATTGGAGATGAAAATAATTCCTATCCCTGAATTGCCTGCGAGGAAGCGGAAACAAGTGCGAGAAAAAAATAGAATAAAAGCAAGAGCATATTATCAGAGAAAGAAAAAACTTAGAGAATTGAGTACGATTAATAATTCTGACGGAGTTATTGACATTATATAGTATTATTCATTATGATATCTTACTAGCTATTCTTTTTTGATTAATTCTTTTGATTATTTTTATTAACAAGTAGGTGGTACATAATGAATAATAATTATGAAGAGATTTGAATATTTTTTTTTTGTAATTTCTTTCACTACTTTTATATTACTAACTTATACTTACACTTATATAAGTAACTTATACTTATATAACTTACTTACTTTACTTATTTATTTACTTACTTATATAAGTAATTACTTATACGCTTAGGTGTACTCCCCCGGCGTAGTGATGATATTGTGGTCTTATAGATAAAAGGTCCTGGGTTTAATTCCCAGCAGGCGGACTCGGGGTACTTATAATTCTTTAATGATGTCTAGTCTGATTTGTTGCGAGGCTTCGGCCGTGGCTAGTTACCACCTAGGCAAAGATGTGGCGCCAAACGGTTTATCATTCTCGTTATATGCCGCGTAGAAACTGATCAGGGATATGGGTTTCATTAAAACTGCCATAGGTACTTACCCCATCGAAGTTAGGCCCCTACCGTCTTAGACTACATCTTCACATACCAACCGCAGTCAAGGACTAACTAGTCATTGTCAAAAAAATAACAAGAAAAAAAAAGAAAAAAAAATACTTAAAAATGTACCTAGTATATTCACGTTTAGTAGCTTTTGCTACAGTTATAGATGTTTAGATTTTTTATATTAGTTAAATATTTGTTAGATAAAAATATGTAAAGGCCCCAGTACACATTCTCTCAAAGCCAGCAAGTGTCGGCCAGTGTGTAACTGTAAAGGAAGCGCAGCAATTTCCTGGTTTGTATGACAACTCTGGCCACACACAACGCCAATCATTCGCACTGTAACGAACGCCAAGGGCAATCATCGAGTGCATTGGGTTAATGTGTACAAGGCTTTTTATAGAATACTATGTTATGTTGTCAACGTCTTTGTCCGCTTGGATTTAGATTTTTTTAATCCCATGGGAACTCCAATTGTCTGCGATAAAAAATACTTTACGTCCGAATCAAATTTCGTCAAAATAGGTTAAAGGGATGGGTGTTGAAAAATAAAAATACAGACAGAAAGACACATTAATTTAACTTTATGAATGCGAAAGTATGTGTCTATCTGTCTGTTATCTTTTCATGACACATCCGTCTAACCGATTTGGACGAAACTTGGTAAAGAGTGAGAAGGCTAGGCTACTTTTAATTTTGGCTAATCAAAGATTTCACATGGAATTCTTAAAGGCCATCCGTTAAACCAAAGATGGAATTTAGTTCAGAAATAGCTTCCAATGGAAATTGAAACTTTCCAATACATTCGTTGTAGGACCACGAGGAACTGGATTTCCTCGTCGTCCTACTAATAGGACAAATTAATAGGACCACAAGGAAACAGGCCATCTTAGAGATGGACTAGTCTACTTTTAAAAATATACCTAAATCCATGCGGATGAAGTTATGGGCATCATATAGTACCTATTTTAGTAAATTATATTCTTATTTAGATAAATTATTCTTTAGCTGGTTATGGGTTTTTTGTGGAAATTATATTTTTATTTAGATTAATTTTACTATAATAATTATTACTGTTGTTTAGAATAGTGAGGCACTAACATTTTTTTCTGTTTTTTTGTGGAAATAACATTTTTATTTAGATCAATTATAACATTGTTTAAAATAGTAAGTAACATTTTTTCCTAGGTTTTTGTGGAAATCGTTTCTATTTAAATAAATCACTTTCTACTCAAATAAATCAACTTAAATAATGCTGTGTTTAGCATAATAGTTTAGTTACTAACATTTTTTCTGTTTTTTTTTTTTGTGGAGATTGTATTTTTATTTAGATCAATCATTATTATTGTTTTAAAATGTTATAACATTTTTTTTTGGGTTTTTTGTGGAACTTGTTTTTTTAATATATTTCAATAAATAAAATGAAATCAATTGTTCTTTTAACCAGTCTGCTTTAATCTTCTATTTCACGAAGACCGTTTTGCTATTTTTGTGTGTAGTAAGTACATCTATAGGTATTTGGATAAAATAAACCGGCCAAGTGCGAGTCAGACTTGCACGTTGACCTAGAATTTAGGAAGGTTAAAAAAGAACTATGTTAGGAGTTTCCCTGAGGGATAAGATCGGAAATGAGGAGATCCGCAGGAGAACTAAGGTCACTGACATAGCCCAAGCTATTAGAAAGCTGAAGTGGCAACGGTCAGGCCATACCTGTCGTAGAGGCGATGGCCGTCGGAGCCGGAAAGTCAGCGTGGAGACAGCGTTTAAGCAAGCGTAGTGTGGGACGCCCTCCAACACGGTGTACCGACAATATAAAGCGGCTGGCGGGAAGTGACTGGATGAGGAAGGCTGAGGACCGGGTGTCGTGGCGCTCTTTAGGGGAGGCCTATGTCCAACAGTGGACGTCCACCGGCTGATGATGATGATGAAAGAAATAGTAATAATATATTTAGGTACTCGTTATTGAATATGTTTCTCACATTTCAGGGATAATGTTCACAACCAATAGAAATGGCAGCACTGTGATCATGTGCGACGGTTGGATGTTCAGAATGAATAGGAGAAAGAAAGCAAGCGCCTCCGGCAAGCAAAGATGGCGGTGCTCGAAATTCAGCTCCTGTAAAGCCGCTATACACACTATTGGCGATATCGTTCTAAAAACTAATATGAATCATAACCATTGATTTCGTCTTAAAAAACTAGTCAGGTGCGAGTTGAACTCGCGCACGAAGGGTTCCGTACCATCGTACGAGATATTCCTTAACTCTTTTAGGTAGAACATTAGATTTAGTAAATTAATTTTCTCGTGAGCACATTTCAATTATTATCTCTGATTTTTGTGTATTTTATTAACTGTATTATGGTCTATGGATGTATGGCATTAAATTTAAAGTACAAAAAATGAAAAGAAATTATACAATATAGGAAAAATAAATATAGAAAATAATAAAATCCACTAAAATAGTAGTAGTGTCTTCAAAATGAGTTTTACTTTGAAATCCCTTTTTTTATTATATGTGTAGGCATGCATTTGACTGCAATCACACCAAATAGTAAGTGATTCTTCATTCTTAATTTTAGTTATTTTAAAGTTTTAATGTAGGCGTTTGTAATTCTATTATCGCGAGAGGCACGAATGATATATTTAACTATTTAAACTCTAAAAAGATGATAATTAGACTTAATATTGTGATTTGTAAGTTACAAGGGTGGCATGTTCATGTGTAAACAAACATTTTAGTGAATCGAGAAAAAAGAACACCGCTTTAACAGGGCTCTCTCCGTCACTCGTTTCATACAATCGTAGTTCCAATTTCATTTGAATATTAAGGAACCAAAGTCCATGAAATTTTGCAGACATATTCTAGAAACTAATATCTGTGTCTGTGGTGTTTTAGATTTTTCTAAAAATATGTAGTTTTAAAATTACAGGGGCTCAAAGATTTGTATGAAATTTTTTAAGACCGCGTAACTTTGAAACCGAATATTTTAACAGAAATCTGGAAAACCACAGACACCGATATTAGTTTCTAGAATATGTCTGCAAAATTTCATGGACTTTGGTTGCTTAGTATTCAAATGAAATTGGAACTACGATTGTATGAAACGAGTGACGGAGAGAGCCCTCCGGTGTAAGCCCGACTAACTTTAATGTGAGTTTGCCAGTGCGACGCATTCTGAACTGCACTGAAATTATGATAATCCGTACTAATATTATAAATGCGAAAGTGTGTCTGTCTGTCTTTCTGTCTGTCTGTCTGTCTGCTACGTTTTCACGGCCCAACCACTGAACCGATTTTAATGAAAGGTACAGACTTGGGATACATTCCGGGGAAGGACATAGGCTACTTTTTTTATCCCGGAAAATTGAAAAGTTCTTACGGGATTTAAAAAACCGAAATCCACGCGGGTGGAGCCGCAAGCATCCTCTAGTGTTAAATAATTATTAAATTCTAAAATTATTTTTACTAGCGAAATAATCTTTGTCACTTATACATAGGCTGCACTAAAAGTATCGGGAATGGAATATTTCCACTGTCCCTGTCATATTAAAATCTTTTTAATTGAAAACTCCTTGGTTTTAAAAATCGAATACCATTTATTTATTTAAAAAAAGATTCTCGGTTTTTTCACAATGTCTTGTCAAACTTGTTTAGTCGTTGAGAAAATGGAATTGACTCGAGAAAATTCTAGAGCGATGATTTATTATGACTTTCGAAGTGGTTTAACACAAAAATAGTGTGTTGACCGGATGATTTCTGCATTTGGTGATGAAGCCCCATCCAAAACCACAATTTATCGCTGGTTTGCTGAATTTCAACGTGGACGTGTCAAGCTCAGTGATGATCCCCGTCAAGGTCGTCCAAAAACTGCAGTCACCCAAGAAAACGTTGATGCTGTGCGTAAGCTGATTGAGGAAGATCGACATGTGACATACCGCGAAATTCAGGCAACTTTAGACATTGGCATGAGTCAAATACAAATATTCTTGCATGAACAATTAGGTGTAAAAAAGTTGTTTTCCCGATGGATACCGCATTTGCTCTGTGAAGAGCAAAAAGCGGCTCGCGTTACTTGGTGCGTCAGAACTCTCGAAAGATTCCACGCAGGATCCTCAAATGCTGTATACAACATCGTATCAGGTGACGAATCCTGGATATACGCGTACGAACCCGAAACAAAAAACCAGTCACGAGTTTGGGTGTTCGAAAATAAGTTAAAGCCAACAAAAATTGTTCGTTCACGAAGTGTTGCAAAAAAAATGGTGGCCACGTTTGTCTCCAAAACCTGCCATGTTGCGACTATTCCTCTTGTGGGACAAAGAACGGTTAATGCAGAATGGTATGCTAGCATTTGTTTGCCACAGGTCGTTACTGAACTCCGTAAAGAGAACTGCAACCGCCGCATCATCCTCCATCACGACAATGCGAGTTCTCACACCGCGCACAGAACAAAAGAGTTTTTAGAGCAAGAAAACATAGAATTATTAGACCATCCGCCGTACAGCCCCAACCTAAGCCCTAATGATTTCTGTACTATCCCTAAAATAAAGAATACATTGCGTGGTCAGAGATTTTCATCACCTGAAGAAGCTGTGGACGCCTACAAAACGGCCATTTTGAAGACCCCAACTTCCGAATGGAATGGTTGCTTCAATATTGGTTCCATCGTATGGAAAAATGTGTCAAATTTCGCGGAGAATACTTCGAAAAGCAATAAATACATTTTTAAATAGTAATGTTGTGTCACTTCCTTGATTCCCGAAATTTTCAGTGCCGCCCTCGTACTGTAGTATTCTGACAGTAAACACTCAATAAACAACCATTTTTTATCCCATTCTTTATCCGCACAGTTGTGAAGTACATACAAGACTTCTTTTTTCAGAAATAACTTTCGAAACCAACAGAACCGGAAGAACAGTGATCGTGTGTGACGGATGGGCATTCCGGATGCATCAGAGGCGAGATATTGGTGTCGGTATCAGACAAAGATGGCGGTGTTCCAAATTCAAAAATTGTAAAGCGGCCATACAAACTATTGACGATTACATAATAAAAAAACAGTTGAAGCACAATCATTGATATTTATAATTGTAACATCCGTAGAGTTTTCTTTTGACGACGATAGTATCTACGATCTTGGCTGTGAAATCTTTATGCGGAGATGGATATTATCGTATGACCATCGATAGTAAAAAAATACAATATTTGGCGTATAAAATAACGCCGTTATTAATTTTAAAATATGACTGTATTTTAATAAAGAGTATGCTATAATTTAATTACTGTTTTCGTTACTGATATGTGGTAGAGTAAGTCAAAATGTTAGAATTGTTTATGTTAATTAAATGTTTATGAACAAGTAATGTCTTTATTAAAATCATAATGTACTAATTTATTGGCATATCAAAACTACTTGCTCGTATATTTAACTATGACATTAACGACGACACGATAACGACAACGATATCGTAACGGTATTTTTAACGTTGCAAAAAATAACCTAATATAAAGTATCTAAGTATTATTATTTATAATTTTTATGTTAATACTATTATTTTTAAATACATATTACAAATTGTGGAACCAGCAAGATTCGAACCTGCGTATCCGCTGCCGATTTTGCAAGTTTTGATATATGTATTAAAAATACCTATTAGTGGTTTGGTACGTAACACTACTTTTATTTTGTTTCAGAAGTAACGTTTTCATACAACAAAAATGGTAAACCTATTCTCGTGATTGGTGGATGGTCATTTAGAATGCAAAACCGGAAGGATGTTCATGTTCCTGGCAGACAAAGATGGCGGTGTTCTAGATACAAATATTGCAATGCGGCCATACATACTGTCGGCGATGTCATTATAAAAACTAATTTAAAGCACAACCATTAATTTGGTTAAAAAATCAATCAAATTTTTAATAAGTTTTTTTATATCCAGAAGATGTCATGTCGATTCTGATATTTTTTCTCTAAACTAATGAACTAGAAAGTATCTGCATATTTTCTTTTTAAAAAGGACGGAAAATGAATTTTAAATTAAATACTCTACTGTTACTCTACAAACTTAAAATCTATGCTCAAGCCTGCCACTTATAGTCACGAGATTTAACAGTTTTAAACTAAAACAAGTTTCAGTTACAGTAAAACCTTTTCTTATTACATTGGTAAGAAAAAGATGCGAATACTCTAAAATTTTGTTGCAATCAGAATCAGAATCAATCAAATACGAGTATGTTGTGAGCACAGCCATGAATCGTTAAAAAATTGTAGTTTAATTAGTAAATGTGCTATTTAAAGACAATTAAGTGTAAGTTTTTTTATTTCCAGAAGAAACTCGATGGTTGCTTTTTTTAGAAGTAGAAAAATAACAAATGTTAGTTAAGAAATGGAAGTAATTTTTTAAATTAATCCCCATCAAAAAAATCGAAACACCTCGCTACATAATTTATTTAGTATGGAAGTGTTTCGATTTTTTTGATGAGACATATTTTAGGTGCCTACATAAAAAATTAAGTCTTTTATTAAAATGTTTTTTTTTTCTTTTGGCGTAGTTAGAATTAAAAAAAAATATATAATTATTTTACATGTTATTAGGATTATAGTCGTTTTAATAAAAATCTTTATTGGAAATAGCTTTGTTCATCATTAATCTTATTAAAATTACTATTGGATTCTTAGTACTCATAATTTTACACCCAATACCTTTTTATTCTAGGCAAGCGTGCTCCGACCTAAACCTCTATCATCGTTTTGTTTCTTAAGCATGATTGTCGTCAAGCGCAAGCCTATCTTACAATAAAAAAAAAATGAAAAAAAAAATTGATTTTGATTTTTTGATAGTTTAAATGCTAAAAATATATTCTTATACATTTCAGAAGTAACTTATGCAACTAACAAACAAGGTAAAAAAGTGCTCATGTGTGGTGGATGGTCGTTTAGCATGCATCAAATCCGAAATTTCGGTTTTGCCGTAAAACAAAGATGGCGGTGTTCGAGATTCAAAAATTGTAAAGCTGCTATACACACAGTCGACGATGTCATCGTAAAAACTTATTTGGAGCATAATCATTGATTTTCATTTATTTTTTGTTTCAAATATAAATTTTCAGTATTTTTTTTTGTTAAAAACTAAGTAAGATATACTCAATAAACATATATTTATGGTTTTAATCGTTTTTTAGTTTATTTTATGGATCATTTAGATAATAACAAATAATGCTAGAAACTCTGTCACCAGTCACGCCATGATGGTACCGGTTATTTTGTGAAACCCCGTTTTTAACTAGGTAGGTAACGATATCTATTAAATGAATACTATATGGACGAAATTATATTGATGTTTCTTTGTTTACTAATAAAAAGTTTAAAATATACTTAAGTTAATGTTATTTTTAAAGTTAACGATATATTTTCTCATCATGAAGAACAAAATAATTCCGACGCGTGTTTATTACTACCTAAATAGCAAATACAGACTGATAGGTATGTAAATAAAAACGACATAATATTATTTCATTATAAATAGATATGCTACATTCTTAAAATTCCCACAAATAAAATTAACTGAGAAATATGAATGATTTTTTACTTTGGAACATCTCTGTAGTCTGAAAGCTATTTTTTTAAGGTTAATAATGAAGGAACCCTTAGAGCATACGATCCGAATCCGATCCGAGTCCGAAATTCTCGGATCGAATCTCGATATCGATTTTGCACTGCTACAATTATTTATTTTGTGTTTTATTTTAGATCTTCAAGTATTTACAAGCAAAAAAGGCAGCACTATGCTCACAGTCGGAGGCTTCAGTTTCTGTGTCCACACGCACAGTGACTACAATGGTGTTATCAAAAAAAGATGGCGGTGTTCCAGATTTAGGAATTGCAAGGCGACGCTGCATACTGTAAATGACATCATCACGAAAGTTTGTTTGAATCACAACCATTGACAACGAAAAGATTTCACTTGAAAAGCATAGGTCAAGCGTTTCGAAAAAAAATGGGTCCATAAAATAATGCAAAATTAATATTATCGCGAGTGTCATCATCATTATCACCGCATCCCCGGCTCACTACTGAGCATGAGTCTTCTCTCAGAATGACAAGGCCATAGTCCACTGCGCTGGCCAGGCTCGGATTGGCAGACTTCACAATCACACACCTTCGAGAACATCACAGAGAATAAGCATGTTTCCTCATGATGCATTCCACCACCGTTAAGAAAGTCATATTTTAAGGCCGATTCACACCAAGCACGTACACATGATACGTGCGTAGTGACGCGTGTGAATCCGTAGACATAGCAGTTCACGCCATGCAAGCGGTATGCTGTATGCCATGTCTCATACAGTTCCATACATTACAACGCAATGGAACGCGCTACGTCTACGCTTACGCAACGCTCACGCAGCCTGTGTGAACGAGCTGTTAATTGCCTTAAACACACGTAACCCCGAAAAAATAAAGGTGCTTGCCTATTATCAAATCCCCGACTGTCCTAATAGAAAGCCGATGTTATTACCCACTGCGTAACCAGTAAACTATATCGTGCATGTACGTTGCTTCAATAAACTTTCTTCGTACCCATAAAAATACTATAAATTCATATATAAAATATACATTAAATGATATAAATATTAAAAATACTATTAATTAAATCGGTGTTTCATTATTTTTTAAGTTAAGTCATAAAGCATGTTTAAGCTGCATAAAACCCCGCCATTATTAAAAAACCGGCCAAGTGCGAGTCAGAATCGCGCACTGAGGGTTCCGTACTCGGGTATTTTTTCCAACATTTTGCACAATAAATCAAAAACTATTTTACATAAAAGTAAATATACAAGGAATCAAAAGCTTAATTTGCTATAATCCGCAAACCAACGAAATCTGTATGGTGTAACATGCAGCATGCGATATACACCGCCCGCCCTTCCAATGAACGTTAAAAATATAAATATTTTTTTTACAATTAAATAATTTATTTATAATAAATTTATAATTTATGATTAATTTAAAAAAAATATTACGTTAAAATAATCTACTTAAATAATCCTTAACGTCTTATCAACTGTATTTTGCACACCACTATATATTAAAAAGTTGCATATTTTATTATCGTGGTCATACTGTTCGATTAATGTGCTGCAAAATCAGTACAGATTGTAATGCATAATTCTGTATTCAAAGTCAATTAAAATCAAAATTAATTTTTTTCATGTAAGAAACTACTGCCTCCTAATGCTACGCGTGTCTCTACCACTCGGTCCGGAATTACGTTTCTACTGTGAAGAACCGGCAAGAAACTCAGCAGTTGCTCTTGTCAAATCAAAAAAGTTATAATATATCACACTATAATTACACCAACTTGAAGCCAACTGAAAGCTCAGCTGGTTGCTTCCACGCAGCTTTGTCACTAAGGGATTCATCAATTGTATTCTCTTAACCCTTTTATCTAATGCTACGAGTATTTTACCTCAAAATGTCATCACAAACTTAACTATTTCAATTTTTTTACAGATTATCAATTCATTGTAAGCAGAGTAGGCACGCGTCTCATAAAAATCGGGGATTACTCATTTTCCATGCACTTTTCCCGCCAAATCGGAACCTCCGCGAAGATAAGATGGCGGTGTTCCCACCATAGCATGTACAATTGTAAAGCGGCGATATATACTTATGATAATGTCATAGTGGCTTCAAAATTAGTACACAATCATTAAAGCTACGGCCACATCAGCGCGTTATTAATGCGAGATGCGGGAGCGTCCACGACGCGAATCTAAACGTGCACTCTTACGTGACTGTTGTAATTGCGTAGGTGTGCATCCTGTTTCGTAGTTGCCTTGGTCGCGTGGATTTGAATGATGCCTAAATAACGATTTTCCATGTATATGTTGGCCCGATATATTCGGCTAACATCACACTAAAAAAAAACTATTACTCTCATTTATTTATTTTGCAGATTTTACCCTATTTTTAAAAATAGTGTAAAATAATATTAGTATAACTCCAAATAATTTCACATTTATAATATTATTATAAATGCAGTATGTGTGTATGTATGTTTGTTACTCCTTCACACAAAAACTACTAGACGTATTTGGCTGAAATTTGGCATGGAGATATCTAATATTAGCACATAGGCAACTTTTTATCCCGGAAAATCAAAGAGTTCCCACGGGATTTCAAATAACTTAAATCCACGCGGACGAAGTCGCGGGCATCATCTAGTAATAAAATAGTACTTATTTGCATTGGCAGTAAGTTCTGCGTCTTAACATTAAAAGTAATATCATCTATATAAATCAGTGAATGCGATATTTTACGTATATATTTTTGTAAAATTAGGCACACTATTGCAACTTAGCAGTAGATAAGTAAGTATTTAGTATAGTAGGTATGTATTGTGACTTAGTACATAGTTAGAAAATAAGTGAAGTAATCAAACTGTAATAATATTAATTTACTTAGAAATAAATCACAAATTTAAAATTGTTTATAGTAATTCCCAAAGGTTTTTTTCGTGGAGAAAGTATCCTAGTTAACAAACGCAAGGGACCAATATGGTACCTACTGGAGTAATTAATTAATAAACGTTTATTTTCACAGATCATGAATTTATACAGAGTAAAAAAGGAACGCGTCTTTTAAGAATCGGTGGAAAACACCTGTTTTCTGTACACTATTCGCGCCCATTTGGATCGTCTGTGAAAACCAGATGGCGCTGTTCAAAATTCCACAAAAATTCTTTATGTAGAGCTGTGTGTTACACCATAAATGACACTGTTACCTCGATGAAATTAGACCATAACCATCCATACTAAATACTAATCAGTGATCTATATCAGCGTGATACAATATTTTTGTAACTTGTTATACAATGTGGACGTACCCTTATATTACTAGCTACAAAATTAAATAATTAAACAGTTGTTGATACTCATTAATATTTTGTAATAAAAATATAATTAAAAGATTGATCTAAAATGTAGTTTTCTCTTAGTTTTGGAGTTATACTGACATTATTTTACATTACAATCTAAGTAGGTGTTCAGTTATATATATTTTTTCAGATTTCGAATTTATACGTGGCCAGAAAGGCAATGTCAAAATCAAGATGGCTGGCTATTTCTATTGTATTCACGTGTCCCGGATGACTAAGGCTGGTGAGAAAACTAGATGGCGCTGTTCGACAAGGAACTCTAAAGGCTGTAAAGCGGCATTTTATACGGTCGCTGACGTTGTAGTCTATGGTAATACCGTGCATAATCATGACCCTGAGTACGATGAGTCAACTGATCCATACTAAATATTCACAAACAAATATTAAGAGGGGTCTCTCCGTCACTCGCTCCATACAAACGTAGTTCCGATTTGATTTGAATATTAAGCAACCAAAGTCCATGAAATCATACAGACATATTCTAGAAACTACTAACTATGCCTGTGGTTTTCCTGATTATTTATACCGAACCGAATATTTATACACAATATTCGGTTTCAAAGTTAAGCGGTCTTAAAAATTCACATACAAATCTTTGAGCTCCTGTAATTTTAAAACTACATATTTTTAGAAAACCTAAAACACCACAGGCACAGATATTAGTTTCTAGAATATGTCTGCAAAATTTCATGGACTTTGGTTGCTTAATATTCAAATGAAATTGGAACTACGATTGTATGGAGTAAGTGACGGAGAGAGCCCTGTTAATGTGAGTAAACTTTACGTACGGTTGAAGTGAAACTTCTTTGACGTTGAGGCACGGTTAAATTAAAAATAAAAAAGTTATGTTATAATTCATTAGTTAATTGAAAACGGATAAGTGAAAAATAGATAAATCTATGGCCCTAACTGCCCAGTACTTTAAAATATCTCGATAAAAGACAGCATCTTTAAAAAGCTGTTTTGTTTAGTGGCCATTTTAAATACGAACGAAAGTAACGTTCGCGCTACTTCGGTAAAGAAAAATCTGACTCTCATTCAAGTACCGCTTAAAGAAGTTTCACTTAAATCACAAATACAAAAAAGTGACGAAGTTTCAGGCAATTGCTAATACCTAGTCAGTATTATTGTTTTATCCCACTTCTGATGTCGGAGATGGATCTCATGTTTATTAGGAACTAGCTGACGCCCGCGACTTCGTCCGCGTGGATTTAGGTTTTTTGAAATCCCGTGGGAACTCTTTGGTTTTCCGGGATAAAAAGTAGCCTATGTGCTAATCCAGGATATTATCTATCTCCATTCCAAATTTCAGCCAAATCCGTCTAGTAGTTTTTGCGTGAAGGAGTAACAAACATACACACACACACACACACACACACACACACATACAAACTTTCGCCTTTATAATATTAGTGTGATAAAGTGTTTTTTTTTTTTTCATTTTTAGAAGTAATTCCGAGCTAATGTCTGAGCAAAACTATTAGTTCTAGTGCCAAATTAAATACTAATTTTTTAATAATAATTTGATATATATTTTTTAATTACTTTGCTTTAATTTTTAATGGTTTTAACTCGATTTACACTTTTAATGTTAGAATTTGACTACTTATTATCGTCATATCTAGCCAGTAAAATAAATATTATGCGCTTACATTCTTTGGATAAACTTAGTAAGTACAAGTTTGATATTTAATTAAGTATGTACCTATATTGCCGAAATTAATTAATATCATTAATAAACTAATTTAAGAATTGACGTCATTTGAATGCTAACTATAATAAATAATAATACACTCATAATTATACTTATCATACTAAGCCCTAATTCGCGCGAGTTAAAACCCGGCGTTACGCTGAACATACAAAGTGCTCGTTTAACACGTTCACTGCGGATCACCCACAATCTCCAGTGTATTTTACACACTGGAGTTTGTTGTTATATCACCGACTTCGGCTACAAGGCTGTCTTATACTTTCTTGCTCAAGCTAATTGCTCATACGTGTGCTGGGCCCTGGTTTCACTTCTGTTGTTGCGGTATGTTGTGTTTATTATTTTCTGGCACCACATGATGTTTTACAAGGCCTACCTACGTGGCCTTTGACTCCCATGGTATGCCGATGGCTTCACGTTACGGTACCAAATGTTTTTTGCAAGTATCAAATATACTGAATAACAAATACTACACTATTCATCACTTCTGTTCTGTGACTTTCGTCTAAGTAATGTAAAAGTAATATGTAATTAAAAACTTTACTTTTTATTTGATTGCATAGAGATAAAATTTCTACATGTTTTTGAGAACTAACCGATTCTTGCCTAGCCTCTCTTGCTCTGAGCTACCCTGCCCTGCCCTTACCCTGCCTGCTTTTATTATGTGGAGTAGGAATACGATTATACTTTAACTTGCTAAGTCACTAACATCTTGTGCTTTAGAATGGGGTACGTAATTAAGCACAACCTTATAAAACTTTCTGTTACAGCTAACACCGGAAAAATAATAACCTCTGGACACGTTCTTGAAAGGAGTGCAAAAAGAAGAAATTGTGCACTGTGCTACAATAAGCTAAGAATGACATTGAATGCCTCAGAAGCAAAAAAGAAAGTAAAAAAAATCAAAACAACCTGTCTCAAGTGTAATCAGTCTCTCTGTGTAGCATGTTACAAATATAGGCATATATAATTTAATAATTTTTTTCACCTCACCTCAAATAGGGCGTTTGCTGCCCAAAACCAGTGAGCAAAAGTCGTTTTTGCTCACTCCAGTGAGAAAAAGTGTTTTGAAGAATTTAGAACGCTTTGGATTGGCTTTTCTTCAATTCATCGTCTCAAGAAACGTTCGGAAATGTTGTATATAATATTGCATACCCCATACATTTTATTTCGACAATTTCTTTTAACTCTCTATTTTATTATTTAAAATATTTACTTTTTGTTAAAATGTGTTTTAGACTTTATAATTCTGTAATACAACATGAAACATAAAAGAAATTCAAAATTAATTAATTAATATATTTTATTTTATGATTGACACAATTCCGAACGCAGATTAAAAAGGAATAAAACATGGCGGGAAAACAAAAGAAAAATTATCTATGACGTCTTAAATCTTAATAACTACATACCTATCTAATTTCTTTGTCGATAATTGTTACAAAAGTTTAAAAAAATAACAATTTGAGTGATTTTAGTGATAATTTAACACCATCAGTTATTAAAGGAATCAGTGTCTAACGCTGAATTAAACTTTCTTCCGGAAGAGTCGCGTGAAAAATACTTGAAAGCCTTTGAATTATTTAACGATTGAAAACTTGACAAAGATCTACTCAAAAACTGGTTCTATCATATGAACACGTAATATACATTACAAGAATGTAAAAATTTCTTAGTGTTTCAATAAATAATTATTTTTCTTACTTCTAGTATTTTTTCGCTATTGAGGTGAAAAGTTGTATGTATCACACGATAGAAAATTTTTTGTTTCTTGTGATTCTTCTCTTTGATTTCTTTGATCACTCTACAGATTTTCAAACACATCCATTCAAAAAATTACGTCGATCCTCTTGCTCCTTTAGCGTTATTGAAGAAAAAACTATTTTCGTTTTTCACTTTAATATAAACAAGTTTAGTAGGTTCTATTGAAAAAATATGATACACTTTTCACAAAGTTTAATTTTCAGAGCCCTTAAAATATGAATTCCTACGTACGAGACACGGAAATCCCAGAATCAAGTTGGGGGACTATTCCTATTGTGTCCACGTTACCCGGCCAAGTATCATCGGCGAGAAAATTAGATGGCGCTGTGTGTCCAACAACTCGAAGCGCTGTAAAGCAGTCCTTCATACGATTGCTAACATCATAGTTCGCGCTAATACGCGCCATAACCATGATCCTGTTCCTGACTGGGCTGATCAGTAAAAAAGTCGTAAGAGACACTCGACAGAGGTAAAGCTTCCAGCCAATGAGGTGTAGTTCAGAAAAGTGTACGGAAATCGCATACGTACTAAACCTTTAAAACGTAAATCCAAAATATAAAATAATAGTTTATACCACCTTTTTGGAAATCACGTCCATATTGTTATAAAATATACGTAATAAATCTTGTTATATAACAATGAAACGTGTTACATAGTTTGAGCGGACCTTAACAACCGAATGACGAACTTTTATGTGGACGTGGCTTTGCTTTGTTTCTGTCACAATTCAAAGCGTACTAGGGGCCCTAGTACGCTTTGAAATGTGTCATATATATGTCATATGTCAGCTCTAGTCTAGGGCTGACGTACTTACTCGTATAAAGCGAATTTGACTTTGCTCAGACTTAACAGGACTCTCTCCATCACTTACTCCATACAATCGTAGTTCCCATTTCATTTGAATATTAAGCAACCAAAGTCCATGAAATTTTGCAGACATAGTCTAGAAACTAATATCTGTGTCTGTGGTGTTTTAGATTTTTCTAATAATATGTAGTTTTAAAATTACAGGGGCTCAAAGATTTGTATTTTTCTTTAAAAAAAGGCCCAACTTTGTGCTCGTTTTTCTAGACAATGGAGCAATTTAATGAAATTTGGAAAAACCACAGACCTAGAAAATTTAATGAATATTATGTAGTAAAAAAATTATCGTTATATATTTTATATTGTTATAATTGTGTGGGAACTACGAAAACCAGAAATTACACCCAGAAATCTTGAAAATTTCGTGCTGTCTCGATTTGTGCAAGCGGGGTGGTGAAGTGCGGGGGACGACACGTGAAACTGACAGAAACGGACAGTCTAAACACACGGGCCACATTTAGACTGCACACAACTCCAAACTTGTCGATAGGTCTAACTAAATACACTGGTACATTTCAACTTGCGTTAGACGTATGCGTTACCTACTCAGACGTTCCCTGTAGATAAAAATATGTCTCATGTTTGCTGGCAATAGCGCATGCATCAAACCCTGCAAGTTGCAACTCTCTTGCAACTTATTCCTCACGCAATACGCACAGCTTTAATATTATAATTTTTGACAATGTATACTATATGTAATGCCATATCACAGGTCACTCTCTGATTTATTGCTAACAATTTACTTCCAAATGCAAAGAAATCTAAGTGTGTTGAATTCACACTGCCCAATACCAGGACCTTAAATGACATAAATTCATTGATAAATAATCATATGTTGAAAATAAAGGAGAACCCCGTGTTTCTCGGTATAATGTTAGATGCAAAGCTTCTATGGAACACCCACATATCAACACTTGATGGTAAACTCAGCTCTGCTGCTTACACTGTTAGAAAAATTCGACAGGTACTGACGTGGAAACTGCAAAAATTGTATATTTTGCCTATTTTCACTGTATTATGTCTTACGGACTCTTGCTATGAGATAAAGCGGTAGATATTGAAAAAAAAATGTATTACAAAAAAGGACAGGACGTGCAATTTATAATTTAAAACCGCGCGCTGCCATACAATAAAAATATAAGGAAATAAGTACCTTATCTATTATCTTATAGTAGCTTTTAAATATATTTACAACTAGCTAATGCCCACAGCTTCGCTCGCGTGGATTTAGGTTTTTAAAAATCCCGATCCTTTCATTTCCCAGAACAAAAGTTGCCTCTCCGTAATAGCCCGTCCCCGGGATGCAACTTGTTTCTGTATCACGTAAGAATATTTAAACGGATGATCCTTTTCAAATCCCGAGGGATCACCAGGATTTAGGAATGCAATTTCTTACAGCATCCTATACCTTCAATATCAATTAATAATCGACACTTTTTAAATCCCATTAGCTTTAGTAGTCAGGTCCCCTGCAACATCAGGATTGAGGAGTTGGAATCCAAATTTTTTATTGAACAATGTCGCAAACTTTCTTTATCGATTAAAAAAACTACCCAAAATTACGCAGTTAGGTTACCTGCCAAATTTCATGGTTTTGAGTCAACGGGTACCCTAGAGGTTTTCTTGACACACACGACAGACAGACAGATAGACAACAAAGTGATCCTATAAGAGTTCCGTTTTTCATTTTGAGGTACGAAACCCTAGAAAACGTAGGAACGGCATTCCGAACCAGTGGTAAATTTGTCTGACCATCCAAAAACACTTTGAAGTTTACCTAAAAGTTTACAGGAATAAAAATTTATCATTGTATTCCATTCCATTTCATTCTATTCCATTCTGTTCAAAGATAAATAGATAATAAAAATATTTGTCACCGAAACAATAATTTACGATACATCAACCAATATCAATTTTACTGATGACAATCTGACTATTACCAAAGTGAACGACTACTATAATATCTATTATATACGACTAACATAATATGTATTATAAATTGTGTGCCGTTTGCATTCTCACTAGGTTCTCATTAAGTTTGTTTTATTTGGTTAAACTTTCTGGCATTTATATTGTTATGACGTTTAATTGGCAAACAGTCTGTTTATTGGCTCAAACTCAAAAATTCAGCCAATCACAACAAAGAAAATATTGTAATAATGATTGATGCAGCTTTCTGTAATTGAAAACAAAATATTTGACATTAACTTGAATGTGACAGTGTTTTCCGAATAGGGTTGCCAGAGGCCCCGTATTTTACTGGTTACCCCGTATTTCGGGATACAGAAACCTGGCTGGCGAAATCAAACACTGACGTTATGTCCAGTAGAAAGAATATTTTCCTTTTGCGGCAATGCGTAGCCGAAACCCACTCGATATTGATCATGGTCGTAGCCAAGGCAGCGGGGCTTGGTTTGAGGATGTAAGCCTTTTTTTATACAAGTTAGCCCGTGACTTTAATCTTTTCTAGTGGTAAGTGATGATGCAGTCTAATTTCTTGGCCGTTAGGGCCATAGTAACCATATAACTAGCCATGACCGAAGCCTCCCATCAGACCAGAAATTTAGAAATGGCGACTGCGCCTGGGAATCCGTCAAAAACCTAAGCCTAAAATAATACTTACACTATTTCTTGCATTTGCTTACCAATTTTTTTTGGAAATATATCAAACATTTCGCGCTCACTTCACTCGCGCTTTGAATTTGTATTACTTGGTGTAAACTCCGCAATTTCGTTTGCATGAATTTAGATTTTAAAAAATTCCGTGGGGGATTTTCCGGGCTAAAAAGCCGCCTAAAAAAAAATGTCTGGGATGCAAGTTACCTCTGAATAGTAAGTACCAAAATTTTGGTAAAGAAGATGGGCCGTGAAAGGGTAGATAGGCAAATAGATATACTGTCGTATTCGTAATATTAGTATGGATAGGAAGCTTTAAAAATATAATCTTGCTATGGCTAAACTCGTTTCCCTTTCACTTTAATTTTTTCTGTATTGAACCAAAAACACTTACGCTCACTGCGCTCGCGCTTTTTTATTGTTGTATTTTATCTCACTGACAAATTGAAAGGTGAAATTTCACTAACCAGGTAATTAGCCCATAAAGTTGAGCGAATGTTTTTTTCCTCATGACAGGATTCAGTTCCGGCCCTGATAAAACCTCTCCCGCAATCGATTCCTGGCTACGGCCATAGTATTGATACTGTGAAGGTGGAATTACAAATTAAATGTAATTTTAAGTTAAAATGAAAAGATTGTATGCATGAAATGTATAACATTTTGCTTTACAAAACTTAAGAGTTTTTAAAAGCTATTTAAATAAATAAATCTTTTATTTTTTTAAATAAACACAGTTCACTAATCAAGACACGGCAACATACGGAGAAAAAATACAAAACTTACAAATAAACTAAAATATCTAAATAGGCTTTCCATGCATTTCAGAGAGAACCACCGCCTATTTCTTTAAATACTTCAAATTTTCAAATTTCTTCAAATCTAAACCCCGTATTTTTGATGGTGGTAGCCTGTAAATCAAAAAGAGGCAGGTGGCAACCCTACTACTTCCTAGACAGAATTTAAAAATTGTTTTCATTATTCGGTATGCCTACTGCCATAGTGTGACAGAAAGTGTGACGGTAGTTGTGACCTCTGATTGGCCGACTCTCTTTCACTATTTGCTAAAATTGATGATTGCAACAACAATTTTTTCTTTTTTGTAATCGAAAACAGAACACGGACGTCAAACAGGTTGACTAATTGCAATCATTTCTGACCGGCTAACATTGTTCCGCTAGTGGCTAAAACTCACTGTCGCAGCAAGAACATGGTAAATTCAGCCAATCACAGCAATTTCAATTGGTTATCACAAATGTACCGATCTAGGAACCGAGAATGCACGAACCAGGGCAGATAGAGATAAGAACAATAATATCATACGTAGGAAATCGACGGGGGATCGTTGACAACGATAGCCTTAAGTTTCAGTTAAAACGAGACAGATTTATGGCAATGATATAACGTTGTCTTGTTTCAACAGTGTCTTAAATCTGAATGAAGCCATTAATGCCAGGTGCCGTACCAATCCGGGTTCAGCTTATATGAAACCCCACAAAAATTGGCAAGCCGAGAATATCTTCCCCCCAAACCGGAAAAAATTAACTCAAGGAACTTTATAAGGGCGTTATCAACTCAATTAACTAAATGGCATTTCATATTACAGATGTGGAATTCTATTATGGCAACCGCGGCAATAGATACATGAAATTAAACGACCATATTTACACCGTTCAGTTTACGAAGCCCATAAGCGACACGGCTATCAAAACCCGCTGGTACTGTAGGGGGCGCACGCGGGGATGCAAGGCGGCGGCGTACACCATCAATGACGTCATCTGCTCCTATAACGACGAACACAATCATTAGTTTTTACGAAGCACAGCGCGGCATGGCTGTCAAACCCCTTTAACCAGAGACTGAGTTTTATAGAGCATACTTTGACTTTGCTCAGACTTAAGTCAAAGTTAAAACAAGACAGGCTTATGCATAGATATAAGTATACTCTATAGATATCAGCCTGTGCCTTAAAATTAAAATTAGACAGATTAGTGTAGAAACATAAATCTGTTTAACTCTGTCGTGACTCTGAGCAAAGTCAAAGTTCGCTCTATAAATCTCAAGCTAATCATCATGGTTTAGAATTTAGATGGATCAAGCACAGATTTAGTGCGTGTGGTAAGTATGAGCTTGCTTGGGCCAACACACCGCGCCCTATGGTGAACGCACACTTATCCGAGCCCTAAGGTGAACGCACACTTATCCGAGCCGAACGCGTCGAACGAGTCGAACGAAACGAATTTTAGAATTCTGTGTATGAAATGTCATGAAACCTCGCACACTTCCGATTCGCACAATTCGACGCGGGGAAGTGTGCCAGGTTTCATGAGATTTATCGGATAAGTGTGCTTTCACCTTTAGGGTGTACTTTTAGGCTGAGATCTATAGAGCGTACTTTGACTTTGCTCAGGCTTAAGTCTTAATTAAAACGGGGCAGATTTATATCAGGAAAGTTCGTTTTATAGATCTCACCATTAATTGACGTGAAGGTGAGCGAAGCGGCAACACGGCGTGTAGAATTAAACAAAAAGGCATTATTGTTATAGCGACTTTGACTTTGCTCAGACTTTAGTCTTAATTAAAACGGGGCAGATTTATATCAGCAAAGTTCGTTTTATAGATCTCAGCATTAATTGACGTGAAGGTGACAAAGCATGTAGAATTAAACAGAAAGGCATTATTATTTTAGAGAAACTTTACACTGATGACCGAAGATAGTTGTACGATTTACTTTCAGTATTTTTTTTACGTACTTATATTGATAATTGTCCTAGTAAATCATAAGTAACATTCCTTTATAATTTTCTTATTGATCATAGAACTGATTTTTCAGTAGTAGTAGTTCTATTTTTATTTGGGACGGTAAAAATTACGTATTAGGTATTAAAACCATAACTTAAATCTATCAAACAAAATTGGCAAACATATATAATCAACTACACTATCCACAGCTTAGCAATAGAACTAGGGGGAAAAAATATGAATAAATTACTTAAGTTAATTCAAAACTGAGAAAACAGATTAACAGATTTCCTATACACATTAAAGATTCAAAAGAAGTCAAAAAATCTAACGTTAAAATATTTTTGGCGATTGATAAATGAGTGCTGAGAATAATAAAATTATTAAACTAAGTATTATGTAAGTATACATTTAAGTATGATTAGACTAAGGTGATAAAAATGAATCTTATAATATAACATGACTTGTCTGCTAGGTACCTAACTTATGATTTTTTTAACGACCTTTAAGTGTTTTTTTTATACTTAATTAAACATTTTGCAAAATCGCTTACTTTTATTCCTGGCAAACTAGGTAGTAGGGGAACGAAGGTAATTTAACTTTGCTCAGATATAAGATATAGACAAAACGAGACATTTATGTCTATCTCACTTAAATCTGAGCAAAGACAAAGTATGCGCTCGTTACTCGTAGGCAAATATTATTTGGAGCATAGACTAATATAGGTTTTTAAACTTTACAGTTCCCGAATTCTTCACCGGCTTCCGTGGCAATCGCTATATGAAACTAAATGGGCACTACTTTAATGTCCATTCCGTAACAAAAATGAGTGAGAGAGCTATCAAAACCCGCTGGTATTGCAGAGGCAGAACCAAAGGATGCAGGGCAGCCGTGTATACTGTGAATGACCTTATTTATTCAATAACTAAGAAACATAATAATCATTAGAATCTATATAGATATTAGTAATTTTTAATATTAAAATTAGCGAGCAAACGAGCAGGCGGATCACCTGATGTTAAGTGATTACCGCCGCCTATGAGCATTTGCAGCTCCAGAGGTACCGCCGATGCATTGCCGACCTGTTAGGAATTTGTTGGTAACCCCATGTAGTAATCAACTGTTTAGGCATTTGTTATCATGTAATCATATTAATTTTTACCAATCAAAAGTTATGGTGGAATAAAGAAACTTACATAGATATATTATTTATTTTGAAAATATTACTCTCTTTTTTGGGTAACAAAAAGTTAACAATCTATTGTGTAAACAGTGCTTTTTTAATTTATCTTTCTTCCTCAAAATGTATATTTTTTTGCGTTATATATAATTAGTCCTAGCATTGTTAATTGTAGTTTATGTTCTTTTCGAGTACAATGTTTTATGAGATTTCAATGTTATCTCACAGATTACGAATTCTTCATCGGTGCCTGTGGCGTCAGCAAGTTGCGAGTGAAAGGATACACTTTCACTGTTCAATACGTGACAAGGGTTAGTGATCGAGTTATCAGACGGTGCTGGAGGTGCTCGCGCCGGAAAAAGGGATGCAAAGCGATCGTTTATACTGTGAATGAGGCCCTTTGTACTGAGACGAATGGACATAATCATTAAAATCTTATTGGAGTTACTTTGTGGTGCGGTCGCATAATACAGAATATTTGATAGTCAATCCAGGTACGGTAGGATGACGTTGCAGATATTTAAATAAATAGCGACTCTTGCTACAACGGAATAAAGAGCAATTCAGCTCGCACAGCGATGCGGCTTAAAATTTAATAAATGCCTTATATTACTCTTATCTCTTTCTCTCTTTTACATAAAAGTTTGAATAAATCGATGCCTACTAAAATATAGACAGAGCGGTTTAATAGTCATATTAGTAGTAGGTTTAGTTATTTTCTTTGGTATACACGGAACCACGGAACCAAAAGTGTATGATACTCTACAGAATGAATTCTTCATCGGCGGCTGTGGCGTCAGCAAGTTGCGAGTGAAAGGATACACTTTCACTGTTCAATACGCGACAAGGGTTAGTGAACGAGTTATCAGACGGTGCTGGAGGTGCTCGCGCCGGAAAAAGGGATGCAAAGCGATCGTTTATACTGTGAATGAGGCCCTTTGTACTGAGATAAATGAACATAATCATCAAAATCTCATTAGATGTTACAATGTTACAACAATTACATGTTTACTTACTTACTCAAGTCAAGTTGCTTAGTTTTATCATTTTACTCATAAAAGGTTACTCATTTCAAGTGAAATTTATACAGCCAGTTAGTACCTATCACTTAGGAGGATGTAAGCATTGTAACGATACCAGATACTTACATCCAAATCTGTTTTTTTAAATAAAAAGAGTGAGCAAACGTGCAGGGGTCACCTGATGTTAAGTGATTACCGCCGCCAATGAACATTTGCAGCACCAGAGGAACTGCCAATGCGTTGCCGGCCTTTCTGGAATTTGTTGATCCGCCCCTTAAATAATCACATGTAGGTATCTACTGTTTAGGCTTTTGTTATCATATTAATTGTTACCAATCAAAAGTTATGGTGGTTAAAGAAACTTACATAGATATATTTACCTTGAAAATATAACACTCCTCTTTTTGGGCAGTCGTGTGACAAACTAACCAACTTTTTAAACAAGTCTTACCTAAATATTTTGATAGTGCAATTTTTAGGGTTCCGTATCTCCAGAACCCTTATAGGATCACTTCGTTAACTTTTTGCCTGTCAAGATCCGTTAAGGGAATCAGAACATATAGGTAACTTCCTGTTGGCATAGAATCATGAAATTTGGCAGGTAGCAACGTATTTTAACACAAGTAAAGTGAAGAGAATGAAAAATCAAAAACGGTGAATTTGTGTACAAAAGAACAAAAAAAGTTATTTTTTTACGATTGAGTGCAAGTCCGCCTCGGATTTGACCGGTTTTTTTATTACAGATGCCATTTTCAGCGTATCTCAACGGGGTAATCGACAGATAACCCTTGATGGATTCACCTTCTCGACGAGAATAACCAGTCGAACTCGACAAGACAACATGAAACGCTGGTTCTGCTCAACGCATCACTCGAAGGGCTGCTCGGCTTCACTGACCACTGTTGACGACGTGGTTGTCTCCGCGAGAAATAAACACAATCACGCGTGGATTAAAAAGAGACGTATGTTTTAAAAAAATCAACAATGCTGTGAAACTGACTTCTACGATAAAAATAAAGTTAGTGTTGGGTTTGTAATAAATGTGGGCATTAAATAATTTATAATTCCAAAACAAACGATTTTATTTTCCCTAATGCACTATATTGGTAAAAAGATTTCCGTTGTAAGACAGCTAATGACGAAGTAAAAATTTCTAAAGGCGCGTTGGGCGATTTTGGGGAAGAAATTTCAAGGTCGCGTCACCAACATACTAATAAAAAGTGAATAGGCATCTTCTAGACAAGCGCGCTCCATCTTAGGCTGCATCATCACTTGCCAGCAGGTGTGATTGCAGCCAAGCTCTGGAATTAAAAAAATCTATGAATTAAAAAAAATTTGGTGACGTGACGCGAAGATTAATTTGCAAACTGTGAAATTTTTATTTTTGATTGTAAAACTATCAAACTATAATAGATTAATTAAAATATATAAAGTAATAGAATTGCTTATACGAGTAAAAGTTATAAAATGTTATATATTTGTCTACCTCTTTCAACAAATAAAGATATTTCGATTTAATAAACTTAATGATTTTTAGGTACTTCTTCAGGAATAGCTCAATTCACGACATCAAAGCGCGGCAACTGTCAAATAATGCTGAACGGATACACTTACTCAACACGAAAGTATATCAATGTAAACGATAGCAGTTGTGGTAAGAGGAAATGGTTTTGCTCCTCACATCACTCAAAGGGCTGCAGAGCTGCTTTGTTCACATTGAACGATGTTGTCGTTAAAGCCAACACGGCACATTTCCACGAACCAGCGAATATACCTAAATACAGTCAAACCGACCATCAGATTTAAAGCCGATTCACACCTAGCACGTA
This sequence comes from Maniola jurtina, assembly GCF_905333055.1. Taxonomy (NCBI): domain Eukaryota; kingdom Metazoa; phylum Arthropoda; class Insecta; order Lepidoptera; family Nymphalidae; genus Maniola; species Maniola jurtina. Next base: position 12,466,258 of record NC_060038.1, read on the forward strand.
CACGTGAACCCGTAGACATAACTGCACGCATTACGTCTACGCGAACGTTCACGCCACGCAAGCGGTATGCAATGTCTCATACAGTTTCATACATTACAACGCAATGGTACGTGTTACGTCTACGCTTACGCGACGCATACGCGGCCTGTGTGACCGGCGTATTAGCCAATTTAAAAATAATGTCATGAATGTTAACAATACGGTCATTTATGTTATTTGTGTCATTGTCACTTGCACCAAACTTTTATTTGCTTACTGGGTGATGCCCGTGACTTTGTCCGCGTGAATTGAGGTTTTTAAAATCCTGTGGCTTTCATTACCTTATTCAATTCAATAATCTTTGATTATCCGGGATAAAAAGTAGTCTTAATCACTTTCCAGGTGTTAAACTATACCCATGCAAAAAATTCACATCGATCCATTGCTCCGTTACGACATGATTGAAGGACAAACTAACAACTAGCAAACGCTTTCACATTTATAATATGGGTAGTGATATGAATGGTGATTTGCTTACGTCCAATTCATATCGTCAACCGCTCTGAAATCCATAGATTGACTCCTTATGTACCTACTCCGACCAACAATAACGTTTCTACGTAACTTGTCGATAGATTACAGATAGATTGATTATAGGAATAGGAGTTACAGTCAGTGAAAAGATGCATTATTACACAGAGGAAGTACTAGTGGTTAAAAGTAATTTAAACTAAATAAAAGCAAGCTTATTTTTCCTATGAATTTCATTTACCTAGTTGAAATGTTACGTTATTCTACTAATACGCAACGACCTAATGTTTGAAGGTTATGTAAGAAATATGGAGTAGTTTTACTGACTTCTAAGATGGTTAAACTATGATAATTATATATTTTATTGAAATCTTATGAAGACAGTGCAAACAAAGAAATATTTCTATTTATGTGGATGGTTGAAATTAAATTGAATAAATTGTATTGAAAAAAGAGAACTGTTACAATTTTTATGTCTCTTCTTTATACTTTTCTATATACTCTTCTAAATAAAAGTTATTTATAAATCACACTCCATTCTAACCATTTCCTCCTTTCCTCACTCTCATTATTTATAATAAAGTGAACAAGTTTGTGTATATCTTTAGACACAGACTTGTTCACTATAATATAGTCTAGACTACGCAAGACATGATATTATTAGACTAGTCCGCTGAGATTGGCTGTCCAGCCGGGTGATTCAGAACATTCGATTCGGTAAGTTATCGTTCGATAAGATGTATTTTTTTTAAATTACATCTTATCGAACGATAACTTACCGAATTGAGTGTTCTGAATCGCTCGGCAGGTCAAAACTAGATTAAAGTAGTTTTGATAACTATATCGTGTTGCAAATAGATGGTATTAACAGTCGCTTAGTACCTACTGGCTAAAAAATACGTATTTTAAATTTCGGCACTGGCAGTAAGTGACCCGTGGCCTGGTGGTTAAAGACGCTCCGGGCACCATGCCCGAGAGATGCAGGTTCGATAATTTTTGATATGTATTTAATAATTATATAGAAATTGTAGGTAAAAGGATAAAAATAATACTAGGGTTGGAGAAATATAATTACTAGTATTATTCCATTCTATAAATGTCTTTACTTTACAGAAGCAGAATTCATCACAACAGCGCGTGGGACACGTCAAGTGAAATTGGGAGGTTACCGTTTCTCTCCATGGAAGCAGTACGCAGGGAAGCCCATAGTGCGCTGGTATTGCACGTCTCACCACACCAAAGGATGTAAAGCATTAATATATACCACAGAAACCGCTATAGTACGTGTTGCTGGAACACATAACCACGAACCGTCAAAAGGAAAAAGGTGTCAACCGATATTTTTAAAGTGATAATGGGTGGACGATGTATCACACTCGTTATTGACATGTGTTCGTAATTTTACATTTTGCGAGAAATAAATACATTTTGTTTCAACTCTATTTTTAGCAAGACTTTGAGCATTACGACAATGAAAGTGTATGAATTTGTTGGTGATTCTCTCAAATTGTTAGTTTTAGATTTTTACCCGACTACGGCAAAGCCGAAAGGAAGGGTTATGATTTTAGCAGTCTATGTATGTACGTATGTATGTTTGTATCCAGATTCTGTGTGTTCCACCGTAGCACCTAAACTACTGGGCCGATTTTGATGAATGAGGTGTCAATCGATTCGTTGTAAAGGCCCGGGTGACATAGGCTATATTTTATACAAAAAAAAATTGGCCAGACGGATGTTACATCAAAAAAAGTGAGGGTCTTAAAAAAAATTTAATTGCTATTGTGTCGAGTGAGATTTCCAACGAAAGAGGGGAAAATTCTGAGTTCATAAATATAAATATAGTTATTATTAAAATAAAATATACCAAGCGACAGAAACCACTTTTTATCTAGCTTAGCTTAGCTTAATAGACTGACTGACTAATCTATTAACGCACAGCTCGAACTACTGGACTGATCTGGCTGAAATTAATCATACAGATAGCTTTTAGTACGCAGACGTCTGCTACGAAAGGATTTCTGAAAATTCAACACTCAAAGGTGAGAAATAGGTTTAAAATTTGTGTAGTCTAAATATAATTTCACTGAACTAACTTTGTTCCACAGTTAAGTTCGTGGTATCTCAAAAAGGTAACAAAATGGTTATGTTGAATGGATACACCTACTCGTCCACGCCTTCGAAGAGTGGTAAAGTAAGGTGGCGATGTTCCAGCCACTACACCTATAAATGTAATGCTGCCATTTTCACTGTCGACGGGGAACTGGTCGCGAGCAAGAACGATCATAACCACCCGTCTATGTACTACGAAAAATAAAATAAGCCTTTGTGAACGCCTACAACAAAGTTTTTGAATAATTTTAATCGTTACTAGATTTGAGAACTGAATAGAAATACATATAATGCGTAGAAAATGAGTTCTCACGCGTCATTTTTTTACTAACCTCCGACCCAAAAAGAGGGGTGTTATAAGTTTGACTGTGTATCTGGGCATCGTAGCTCCTAAACTAATGAACCGATTTTAATTCAGTTTTTTTTTATTTGAAAGGTGGCTTAATCGAGAGTGTTCTTAGCTATAATCCAAAAAAATCGGTTCAGCCATTTGAAAGTTATCAAGCTCTTTTCTAGTTACTGTAATCTTCACTTGTCGAGGGTGTTATAAATTTTTAATTTACACTTGTATTACAAAAACTTTACTATACAAATCATGCTCGCGTGGATGGTGCCAAGAATACTGGCTGCATTTCAACATGAAATTTTAATTTGTAATAAAAAACTAAAAAGAATAGTAATTTATAGTTGGTTTTTCTTCATCAAAAAGAACAGATTTTGTATTTCTAAAATAAAGTACCTATTTGTTTAACTGTTTTCATATTATGTTAGTATTTAATTTTGCTTTAATTGTAGTTAATTATGTAAGTACACTTTAGCAGGTAAGTAATGAAAATTGTAAGATGTTTTGAAAGAGCAGCCGTCGAATTTATTGCTGGTTTTCTTCGGTAGGGAGTTTATTCCGAACCAGTTGCAGTGATGAATTCACTTGACCATTAAAAAGCACTTTGCAAAAGATTATTATTTGCATAAAAATCTTTTCTTTTCTGTTTGTCAACGTAGCAAAAACGCAACTAATTATTTATTTTTATTTCAGTTCTAGGTTATCAATATTTTTTAACACTTGAAAAAGAAGGAAATCCTTCCAAAATCGATTCTGCTACTGAAACAGAAGAAGAAGACGCTGAACAAAATAATCAACGCAAAAAACGAAAGAAAACGAAAAATATACGGAAAATAATTACGTACAGACGAAATAAAGGATTGGCCTACAAAACAAAAAGTGGAAAAATAATTCAAGCAAGAACATTTACCGCTTTGACGGATTGCCGTAAAAAGTGTTCCGAAAAGATTAGTGTGGTGGAACAAAAGGCGCTCTTTGAGAATTTGTGGGCAATGGGTGATTATAAAAAACGTCGTGTGCATTTATCCTCCCTGATTGTAGATATACCGAAGAAGACTCAACGAATTCGTAATGTTTCTGGTAACCCTAAGCCAAGGCATGTGAACCATAAATACCATCTCATAACAGCTGATGGTAAGATGGTTGAAGTTTGCAAAGGTTGTTTTGTAAAAACTTTTGGAATTACGAATAAATTTGTTGATATACTCATGAAAAAAGTACTCAAATAAATCATAGTTTCTGGAGCAGCCAGACGTGATAACCATGTTTTACTTATACCACCAAATAAAATCAGAGACGAAGTAATCTATGTATACTTTATTTTTCCTTATAGCGGAGGAATTATTGGATCAAAACTTAATTTTTTTTGACTAAGCTTTGACCCTCAACACAGATGTTCCCTAAGTAACTCTAAGCATATCTAGTCCGAGAAACAAGCAGAAATATGCTTGTGGCAAGGAAGGGGTAGAACAAAGATGGCCGTCTCCTAAATCTTTTTAAAAAAATCTCTACGATTACCTTCTCCATAGTACTACAGAGTACCACCGAATTTTATTATAGTTTTGATATTGATTTCGATTTTAATTTCAGGCCCAACAGTGTTTATAAAGTCACAGAAAGGCAAGCAATTAATAAAACTGCGACAGTACACCTACTATGCCTGCCCGGGGAAAGGGCCAAAGCTTCGTTGGAGATGTTCGACGCATGCGCACCGCGGCTGTACTGCAACTCTCTTAACAATTGATGACGTCATCATCGCTGTGAAAGGACGTCATTCTCACTAGATGACACGACAATCGTCATGAAAGTTGAAATAAAATCGGTCAAGCGCGGGGATTCCGTACCATCGTACCTAAAAGATTATGTAAATTTTTTTTTAATTTACACGGCGGCGGCCATTTTTATTTTTCTTTTTTCATTTACTAGAAGATGCCCGTGACTTCCTCCGCGTAGATCCCGTAGAAACTCTTTGATTTTCCGGGATAAAACTTGCCATGTCAGTTTTCGGGATGCTACCTCTGTATCAAAATTCATATAAATCGGTTTGACGGATGGGTTTTTATTAATCGTGTGGGAAGTCTTTCCTTTTCCGGGATAAAAGTTGGCTATGTCCGTCCCCGGGATGTAAGTTAACTCTATACCAATCATCATAATAGACCAAGATAGACAATCAGACGCACTTTCGCGTTTATATATTAGTAAGTAATAGTATAGAACAAGGTACTTATAGGTAGTATGGATTAAAATCATTAGTTTTATTGTTTGTAGTTGTAACGGTCATAAAAAAGAAATACACTTTCTTTGAAAACACTTCCTATTACGGTTCATGTGACAGATAGGTGGACGGACGGACGGACGGATGGACGAACGTACGGACGGACGGACGGACGGGTAGACGGACAAACATCGGCGGATTAGTAATAGGGTCCCTTCGTGTACGGAACTCTAAAAAGATTTGCTGTCATACACAGCATTTATTTAATTAAACAATGAAGTGTTTTTGTTTTCAAAACTTTTTTAACCCCCGACCCAAAAAGAGGGGTGTTATAAGTTTGACGTGTGTATCTGTGTATCTGTCTGTGGCATTGTAGCTCCTAAACGAATAAACCGATTTTAATCTAGTTTTTTGTTTGAAAGGTGGCTTGATCGAGAGTGTTCTTAGCTATAATCGAAGAAAATCGGTTCAGCCGTTTGAAAGTTATCAGCTCTTTTCTAGTTTTTTTATAGAGGTTTTTGTGTCGGGGGTTTTTTAAATTTTAAGTTATTCATTGCATTGTTTCAAGTATGAGTATGTTTTCAGTCCATTGGAATTGGTGATAGATTGTCGGTTACTTGTATCCAATTCAGTTGTTTTACAACTACTTTTGTAACGCAAATTAGGTTCTGATTTACTTACTAGGTAGAGCTTATCTATTTTGAAATGACGCGCCCCACCACCGCAATTTACACATCACTACTACACAAAATTATGTAGTGGGGCGCGTCATTTCAAAATAGACAAGCTCTACCTACATAGGTTGTTCATCTTGAATCAACAATGGACTTCCATTAGATAAAATGATGATGATAACTATAGTACTTTATTAAATAAACAAGTGATCTGTTTATTACGTTATGGTTTATTTTATTGACTTATCCCACTTTTACGACTGCCAGGAAAAAGGAACATAATGTTTTCAGACGTTTTTCATGTGTTTGTATTTGAGTTTCTTTATTTCACCATAATTTCCAAATGCCTGAACAGATTTGGATGTAGTACGTATCGTTAGAATCCTTCATCATTTTGGCTACATATTGGCTATAATTTTTTTGAAGAAAAACCAATATGGTGGTTGTTTAGCGCCATTTTCAAGTGTGAAATTTTTTTCTTTTTAGTTAGCCTTTTGGCAGGGCAGTCGTATTTTTTATTTGAGTTGCTCCAATTAGGTGGCACAGAATTGTTTTTGATTTATTTTGTTTATTAATTTCAGCGTTAGGTCCAGCGGAGTATATAATATCACAGAGGGGCAAGCGACTTTTGAAATTAGGTGAATACACCTACTATACCAGCTGCCCGGGTAAGGGGCCTAAATTGCGTTGGAGGTGTTCGACCAATGCGTACCGTGGATGTACTGCGACTGTTAAGACGATTGAAGATGTCATCATCGCTGTGAGAGGATTTCATTGTCATCAATGATGAATTCCGACCGCGACGGCCAATTACAGTAACGACTAGTAATCCCGTCACTCGCATAATCCAACAGGACGGCGATCGGAGTCGACCGACGCGACGCCTCTACGGCGTAGAGCCTCTACGCACTATTGAAGCACGAGTGTTTAAAACACCGCCTACTTACAGTACAACCAAATTAATAATGCGCATAGAAATCTTCGTCACTGTTCGGCAACGGTCGTATGATACACATGATATTGACTCCTATTTGTTTATAGCAAGGTGCAAAATGCAAGTGCATTGTTTAGGGCTCTTACGATTCAATGATTCGGGTGTTTCTGGGAATACGACGAATTTTGCACCTTGTTATAAACAAATAGGAGTCAATATCATGTGTATCATACGACCGTTGCCGAACAGTGACGAAGATTTCTATGCGCATTATTAATTTGGCTGTACTGTACCTACTCCGGGCTTGCTATCTGTCGGTCGACATGGCAATCGGGGTGGGAACGCCCCGCACACCCGCACAACCCCCGTGCTAACCCGGTGCGGGATAGCGCGGGTGACGTTCGGGTGTGCGGGGCGTTCCCCCGCCTCATACCCCGATTGCCATGCCGACCTGTCGCGTACTCCATTTTGGCCCGATCTCAGACTCCTTAATTAAATTGGCAAGACAATAATTTAATTATTGTCAGAATTGTGAGAAATGAATTTTTAACTTTTAACAAAAAAATAATTGTACATACCAATAATTTAACATTGACATGGATTAATACATCTGAAATCTTTCTTATTTTATTTACTTGTTTTTATTACAGCGTCGACAATATATTTATACCTAGCCCGGCATGAGTTCTAATGTGTCTTGCACGCCACCTATTGCACTTTGATGGTATTATATCAGAAGCCATCCCACAAGTCGCAACAAAAACTGCACACAGTGACCAATACGCGAATGTTTTAGAATCCATACTAATATTATAAATGCAAAAATGTCTGTCTGTCTGTCTATCTGTCTATCTGCTAGCTTTTCACGGCCCAGCAGTTTTAATGCTTTTGATAAAATTTGGTACAGAGTTAGCTTACATCCCGGGGACGGATACCACGGGGTTCTTAGAAGCTCATCCGTTTAGCTGATTTATTTGAAAATTGGTAAGGAGTTGGTTTGCGTCCCGGAAATTGACATAGGCGATTTTTATCCCAAAAAAGCAAGGAGTTCCCACGGGTTTTTAAAAACCTTAATCCACGCGAACGAAGTCACGGGCATCATCTAGTTAATTGTTAATTATTATTATTACTATGGTCGTTAATTAATAATTATTACTATACTATATTAATATCTCTCATTCTTACAGCTATATTTACAAGGTCAAACAGAGGTAAGCGACTAATAAGACTGCAAGGTTACACATATTACGTGTCGCACGAATGTAATGGCAAGATCCGATGGAGGTGCTCCACGCATAACAACCGCGGCTGTCGAGGCGTCGTCGTCACCGTGGACAATGAGATTGTCGCTGTCAAGTTTAATCATAATCATGACCCGCTTCTGTAAATAATAATCATAATCATAAGAAGATCCATAAGAGAACCAGAGTAACTGACATAGGTAAATGGTTGCGAAGCATTACGTGTTTCTTGTATGTGATGGCAAGATCCAATGGAGGTGCTCCACACATAACGATTGCGGCTGTCGAAGTGTCGTTGTTGCCGTGGACAATGAGATTGTCGCTGTCAAGTTTAATCATAATCATGACCCGCTTCTGTAAATAACAATCATAATCATAAGAAGATCCATAAGAGAACCAGCGTAACTGACATAGCTAAATGGTTGCGAAGCATTACGTGTTTCTTGTATGTGATGGCAAGATCCAATGGAGGTGCTCCACACATAAAAATTGCGGCTGTCGAAGTGTCATCGTCACCGTGGACAATGAGATTGTCGCTGTCAAGTTTAATCATAATCATGACCCGCTTCTGTAAATAACAATCATAATCATAAGAAGATCCATAAGAGAACCAGCGTAACTGACATAGCTAAATGGTTGCGAAGCATTACGTGTTTCTTGTATGTGATGGCAAGATCCAATGGAGGTGCTCCACACATAACGATTGCGGCTGTTGAGGCGTCGTCGTCACCGTGGACAATGAGATTGTCGCTGTCAAGTTTAATCATAATCATGACCCGCTTCTTTAAAAAAACATGCGTGCAGTTCACACGCGGTAGAAGTGAAACCTTCAGGAAACTCCCTTCAGCGGTGTTCCCCTTAGCATGCAGCATGGTGTTATTCAAGGGGCGGACCATCAAATTCCTGAAAGGCCGCCAACGCATTGGTGGTTCCTCTGGAGCTGCAAATGTTCATGGGCGGCGGTAATCACTTAACATCAGGTGACCCGCCTGCTTATTTGCTCGCTATTTTTATTAAAAAAAACTAAACTTTGAGATAATGTGATGAATTCAGAGTATTAGGAGTACAATCAAATTACGTGCGCGTGAGTGAATTGCAAGAATGGTTGTGAATAAAATGAAATAGAAAATAATAATATAAATGAAATTTGGTCTTTTAATTCCAGCTAGGCAACGCGAATACACCAAAAGAATATTCCATTAGAGTAGCCATAGATAGAACCATGAAAAAAAACTTTGGCTCTTCCTTTTCATTTGTATTTACTTATATCAATCTTTTAAGAGGGCTCTCTCCGTCACTCGTTTCATACAATCGTAGTTCCAATTTCATTTGAATACTAAGCAACCAAAGTCCATGACATTTTGCAGACATATTCTAGAAACTAATATCTATGTCTGTGGTTTTCCAGATTTCTGTTAAAATATTCGGTTTCAAAGTTACGCGGTCTTAAAAATTTTCATACAAATCTTTGAGCCCCTGTAATTTTAAAACTACATATTTTTAGAAAAATCTAAAACACCACAGACACAGATATTAGTTTCTAGAATATGTCTGCAAAATTTCATGGACTTTGGTTGCTTAATATTCAAATGAAATTGGAACTACGATTCTATGAAACGAGTGACGGAGAGAGCCCTGTTAACTAACAATTTTTGACGACGTCGCGGGAATCATCTACTATAAAATAAATTAAAAAAAGGCTGTATGTTTAACTAACCTTTTCTGACTAACTCACTAATTTCTCTTTCTCTTCAGCTAATTTCTTAAAAGCAGAAGTTACATCAGACAACGACCCAGATATTGAAAATGGCGGAATTACTCTGACTGATGTCAAAACAACTACAGAAATATCAGAGGATAAAAATACCACGGACTGGAGTTTAATAAAGACATTCAACAAAATAAGCGAGGCAAAACTTGGTTTGGCGATGATGAAAATGTGGTCCCCTCATTACATTTCGAATTCGGACGATGGGGTCAGGATGTACTTTAGATGTAATAAAGTCAAAATAAATGCCCCCTCCCAATGCCCTGTTAGATTGTATTTGTCGTGTAACTCTTCAACAGACAAAGTTTTTATGTTTCGGACAAAAGCAAAACATATGCATAGAAACTGAAGGTAGAGAAAAATAAAAAGGTGTGTAATGAGGAATATGAATACTAAGTATCACACTAATATTATAAAGGAGAAAGTTTGTATGTGTGTGTGTGTGTGTATGTTTGTTACTCCTTCACGCAAAAACTACTGGACGCATTGGGCTGAAATTTAGAATGGAGATATATTATACCCTGGATTAGAACATAGGCTACTTTTTATCCCGGAAAATCAAAGGGTTCCCACGGGAATTTTAAAAAACCTACATCCACGCGAACGAAGTCGCGGGTATCAGCTAGTCTACTTATAATTAACTGTACGATATCTAACTGTACTTGCATGATATCTGTATATTAAAAAGTAGATTGCTGTGATGTGATTGTATTTTTTAACTTATATATAATAATGAAAATCAATTTTAGTATGAAATCATTAAAACCAATAATGAAGTATGATTCATTTTATTTCTAACCAGCTATTGTTCATGATGCATTGCACATGCCACTTATTTGTTGATACATAGTACTATGTCACAAAAATTCACGCAAGTACCAACAACAACTGCACATACCGTTATTCCTACTCGGTCTCTACATGGCATGAGGTATCGCACAGGAATATAAATAGCTTGGTAACAAACACAGCTTTGAACTTTTATGGAGAGTTATTTGCTCATATATACTAATATAATAATAATTAATTAATTAAAAAGAGTAAAGTTTGTTTGTAATCGATAAACTCTGGAATCACCGAACCTTGGTAATTTTTTCAAAATTTGTAACCCACTTTATTCAGAAGTAACACAGGCTATATAATTATACTTATTATTGTATAGATAGGTATATCAAATTTTACCCAAGTGAAGTCGGGTGGATCAGCTATAGGTACTTTAGTTTTCTTTAGTTGGCTTAAAAGATAAATAAGTAGGTAAGTAGTCCCGTTAAAATACGTAAGAGGCGCACAATACGCGGTCCATACGACCTTGTTACAACGAACTGACAATGAAATCGTGATCAAGTGAAAAATCTAATTCCAGAAGGTCTAAAGTGCCGAGCAAATCGTGTCGCTTACGCGTGTCTCCGAGAAGATATCTGCGATTTGATTATCTTTTAAGCAAACTAAAGAAGATCGGACTATACTATTAAGTATTTTTTTATTATTATCTTTATCCCGTTACAGCCAAATTCGTGACATCTTTGGGATGTCCGCTGAGCCGATGTCGCTGTCCGATGAGCAAACCGCTCCTCAAAGTGCTAGGCTACAACTACTTTGCCGCCAGTGGCAACAGCTTGAGAATGAGATGGAGGTACTGCCATCAACCACGGTACAATTGTCGAGCTATTATAGTTACTATAGAAAATAAGATCGTAAGTGTCAAAGGGGACCATAATCACTAATTATCCACCACCGTTCTGTTGGGAAAGTTGAGAAAACAATTCCCCTAGAGCCGTCTGCTCTCGGGTGCACCCATCAAATCATCTATCACAGTCCTGTTGGGAAAATTGAGAAAACAATTTCCCTAAAGCTGGGTGGGTGTTTACGGATGCACCCATCAACCGCGTTAAAAGTAAGATTGCGAGTGTTTAAGAGGACTATAAAATTATCCGTCACCGTCCTGTTGGGAAAATTGAGAAAACAATTTCCCTAAAGCTGGGTGGGTGTTTACGGATGCACCCATCAACCGCGGTGAAAATGAGATTGCGAGTGTTTAAGGGTACCATAATCATTCGCCGCCATCCTGCTGTGAAAAGATTGAGGAAATAATTTCCTAAAAGCCGCGTGTTCATGTTTATCCAGTTTTACTCAGCATACATTGCACCTATGACTCGCATACCACCTGTTTTTTGTTTAATAGTACTATTCAAGAAAATACCAACAACAACTGTACTTGCCCATAATCGCTACTCGCTATTTTTCCTGCATCTTATTCTTTTTATTATTACTAAATGGACGGACGGCAAATGAATACAAAAATCGGTGATGCTACTCTACAAAAAACACAATTCTCAAGACTGGCACCTAAAATCACGAGGTTTGGCGGTTTTGAATCACAATAACTTTGTCTGTCCTTTTCTTATTAGTTATCACTTATTATATTGATAAGAAATACTCTAAAATTTAGTTGCTTTCAGATGTACCAATGTTCGTTTTAATTCTTAACAGTATATTAAAAAGGAATTCTTTCATTGCAGCTGAATTCATAATATCGCGAAGAGGCAAGCGCCTGATTAAGATGGGAGGCTATACCTACTTCGCGGGAACTACCAATGGTCCTAGAACAAGGTGGAGATGCTCAAAACAAAAGCGGAAATGTAATGCTTCGGTCATCACTATCGAGAACAGCATCATATCTATTAAAGGCGAACATAATCATCTACCACTGTCTACTTTTCTCTAGTATAAAAACGCTTTTCAATAAATCCTATTAAATGAAATGAAATGAAATGATTTGAAATCAAATGAAATGATTTATTTGTTTTTAAAATTGGTCTTTTACAAATTGTGCGTGTTAAGTTTGCAAAACCTGTATCTCAGGATTCTCAGTTTCCCCGCTCTTCCTCTTCCGTCATTCATAAATAAGTAATTCAAGCCTCAGTAGCTCAACGGTTATAGGAGCGGACTGAAAACCGAAAGGTCAGAGGTTCAAGCCCCACCCGTTGCACTATTGTCGTATCGTACCCACTGCTAGCACAAGCTTAACGCTTAGTTGGAGGGGAATGTTAGTCATGATTTCAAAAAAAATACTAATATTCTTTAAAAAAAATTACAAAAAAAAATTGAATTATTTTAAACAAAACGAAATTTAAAATACAAAAATTAAAAATACGCGCGTGTGTGTGTCTTTGTATGAGCATGTCTGTATAGACAATAATTACCAATTTTACCTACTATCTATTATATAAACTTTTAAATCAAATCAATTTACTTATGTTTTCTAAAAGTAATTCTGTTTCGTCGTACGTTTTTTTCTTGTAACCAATTATAGACAATGTTGTTTTTTACTAGGGTAGATGTTTAGAATTTTGTTGATTTTATTGTAGAGATGTGCAGATTTGTTGGTGTACTGATTGCGAGAAAAAGACGTTTTTGCTGCAGATATGTTAATGACATTAAGTTTCCTTCTCCTTCGTAAAATGTTAGGTGCAAATTTTATGGATTTATGTGCTTTCAGAATTGTTTGCAAAATATATATGTACTATAACTGTCTGACTGGTTAAGTAAAGCTTGCGTGTAGGTATATTTAGGTAATTTAGTAAACGTATGTTCATTATCTTTTCTATTATTTTGGAGATCGAAGATAAAACGAAAATTGGCCAAAAATTACTTACATCCTATACCTATGTAGTTTATAATTATTTTCTTTTATCATAACTTTGTAACTTAAGATTATAATAGAATTATATCATTTTAAAATTATCTTTGTCTTTTAATTTCTTTAGTTCTTTGAAAACATTGCTTTATTTTATTAATCATCAGATTTATTGTTACTTAATTGATAAGTGATATTTATGAATCGTCATCACCAACATAGCTTTGCATTTTATATAGTTACCTCTGTCTCACTCTGTCATATGCTTTTAAGTACCTTTTGTTTTACAAATATAAAAATTGTAATATGCAACATTTTCTTACAGCTGAATTCATAATCTCTAATAGGGGAAAGCGTCTGATAAAACTTCGAGGATACACATACTACGCCAGTAAAGGGAACTATTCAAAGATGCGTTGGAGATGCTCTATACAGAAACGGTATCACTGCAAAGCCGCACTTTTCACGGTTGATAACGTCATTGTGTCAATAGTAGCCAATCATAACCACCCGCCTAGAAAATATAGACTTGAAAGCTTGGATGAATAATAAAGTATTCAGAAAAATGCAATTGACGGTGAAAAACTGTGAAGGAAACATCGTGAGAAAACCTGCATGCCTGAGAGTTCTCCATAATGTTCTCAAAGGTGTGTGAAGTCTGCCAATCCGCACCTGCAAGCATGGTGGGCTATGGCCTAAACCCTTCTCATTCTAAGAGAAGACCAGTGTTCAGTAGTGGGACGGCAATGGATTGATTATGATGAAAATGATGATGTAAATAGAAAATGTTGTAAGTGGAGTACCATTTACAACCTTTATTTAAAACAATATAAAAGACTTGGTAATAATAAATGCCTGCAATAAAATCGTTTTAGTCCGTGTAAGCCACTAAAGCCCGCCGCAATTTTGATTGGCTGGTTACAACTCTTTATGATCCGAGTATTAAACAGGTGTTGATTGAATTTAACGGTACATCTTTGCCGATTTTTAGCTACAAAACTCATTTTTAGCCTAAATTCAAACTAAAGAGATTATTATAAAAAAAATTGAAAATCGATGGGATTAAAATATAGAAAGCTATAACTTCAGCAAATAAAGAAATTGGCACCAAAACAATGCCAAAACAGTGTATATAAAAATTAAAACTACCTACTAGTAGTGGGCTGGCGATGGTTTGAGCTGATGTTGACTAGTCCTTTTAGTAATTATTACATTAAATAACTTGACCGTAACTGGAAGCTTTATATTGAGAGTAGCATTTCCGTTTCCGTCGATTTCATGCCAGTTTTCGTACTTTTATTGATGTCATATCCGGTTTTGTGGCGCCACCTGGCGGGGTCGCGCTCAAAGTTTTCGTAAATTGCTCAGCGCGGCCATGGCTTCATTGGCGTTTTGTTTGCCGTCGAAGCAACTTGCAATCAGTCAACACGAAACGTTGCAAGATATTTTATTTTATTGTGTGGTACTTTATAAAGTGAATTTGGTGAATAATTCGCAGTAAGTACTTATTTTTAATTTATATTACATTATGTAAAATGTAAAATATAATAATATGTACGTAATCAATATTTTTTAACGGTTTGTCCGTTCGGATCACAGTACTTTATATTTATTTGCCAGAAGGTAGTTATTAAAAACTTTTCGTACTTGAGACGATGTAACAATTAGAATCCGATTATTAGAAATGAATTTCAAATATTTGAAATTAATATTATTAGCTAAAATTTACCTTTTAAGTCTGTTACAATATGCTCATTTTATTGAGAGGGTACATGACGATAGTTATGACCCCGATTGCATTTTGAAATGAATCCTCTCGGATTTATACGAGAAATTCTTTTAAGATTATGATATGTCTTTTCTAGTTATTGTTATTGTTAATTCAAATTGTTACATCGAATAGTAATGAAATTACAGGTAACCTTTATAAAAATAAAAATATCACACCTGACGATCATCAGGATGAAATCGAATAACAAAGTTCGTGTTTAGATTTTACTTTCAACAGGCTCTAACCATTAATTAACCAGGTTCCAGGTTTTTCAGGTTTAGCTAGCGCATCTTGGTTTTTACGTGTACCTACACAGTACATTAAAAAGTCTTTGATAAAACTCAAGGTTCATAGACCTAGAAACAAACAAAGAGGTAAAAAAGTATGATACCTT
This sequence comes from Maniola jurtina, assembly GCF_905333055.1. Taxonomy (NCBI): domain Eukaryota; kingdom Metazoa; phylum Arthropoda; class Insecta; order Lepidoptera; family Nymphalidae; genus Maniola; species Maniola jurtina. Next base: position 12,481,854 of record NC_060038.1, read on the forward strand.
GCAATTTCTAGCAGATAAAGCTTATGCAGCTATCACATACTGCATAAACAAAAATAAGCCTAGGTTTTCCTAAAAATTGTGCTTTCTTGACTTTATTTTTATTCGTATATATATTAACTGAAAATCAATATTAACTTAAATAATAATATTAAATTAACTAAAATATTGACTGAAATCAATAATCAGACTCCGTCGGGTCTTTCCACAATTAGTGGGTAGCTACAGCATAGAAGGTATTGCGATGCGCTGCGAAATTATCACGAGCCAGGTGGGTCTTTTGGTTACATCCATATGGGAAAAAACGAGTGGAGTTTGTTAATATTTTTTGGGTCGAAAAGAACACATTTATTCAGTCAAAAGCTAAGCAATTATTATTAGTCCGCTGCCTCTCGCGGGGGCAAGGCATTGAAAATGTTACCGTTCCATCGCATGGAACTAATTTGCATACACTATGGTAAATTATTTTGACGATTCAAAAGCAATTGCAAAAGTGTATTTGAATAAAGATAAGAGAAATTTATTTGACCCAGCAATAAATAGAAAACACATTGAACGCGTTCGCCGCTTCACAAGCACAGAAAATTATAATTGTTGCCGTTCCATCGCGTGGAACTACTCGACATGCACATTGCTTTTCTGAAAAATGGTCACCCGCCTCTCGTAGGGGCCATGCATTTCAAATGTTACCATTTCAATACATAGAGCTGCCATGACTACCTTTGCCGTGCATTGAGCCTATTCAATGATCAATATTATCCAATCTCGTGGGTTGGATACCAGTATGATCAATATCATTCAACCTTCGCAGGGTTGATCCTAACATGAGCAATATTATAACACCCTCGCGGGGTGGATACCAGTATGCTCGATATCATCCACCCTCACGGGGTGGATGCTAGTTTGAGCAATCTCATACACCCTCACGGTGTGAATACCAGTATGATCAATATCATCCACCCTCGCGGGGTGGATGCCAACATGATCTATATCATACACCCTCGCGGGGTGGAAACGAACATACCGGTAATATCTACAAAGATCATCTAAAAAGTTCTTATCGTTCCTCAATCAGGACTGGCGGTTCAAAAAGGTAAGTAAGCCACAGCATGATTATTTGCACCCGGATTCTCCAAGACAAATCAGAGAAACTAAACCGACCTCGTTCCGAGCAGGTTATTTAGTGCACTGTCTTTCGCAATGAAAGAAAATAGAGGCACCAGAGGTTATACAAAGGTTATTTCAATGGTATCGCATACCAACATTTAAAAAGCCACCTATTGTTTTTCCCAAGGAACTGTATGCAATAGTGCGTAAAATGAATCATGAAGCTTGCACCGCACGCCAAGCTTCCTTTTCACCTTGTTTCTGGTACCGAACTCCGAAGTGTCATCCCGACCAAGATCACATCTTAGAGTACGAAACAACTATGTATGTTATGGCAGAACATTTCATTTTGATAAACATGCAAAGTCTGTTTTCATGTAGTGAAACAGTCCTGTTTCAGTGCTTCTTATTGAGGCCATACGGGAAAGTTAGATAGATTAGATGATAACCTACCTGCCGTTCGGACTAACCACGGTGTCTATGGGTGATATTAAGAGAATGGTGAAATATGAGTCCTATTTTACTTAATCGACTTGTCATAGCAAGTTAAGGCAAGTACATGCTAAATGTACAAGAGACTTAATACATGTACATTTTTTACATGCATTAAGTTAATATCTACTACAGTCGAACTTACTGTTTTTGTTTAAAATTTGAGAATTGGTTCTTTGACCACGAAAGAATGAGTCTAACTATTTAGAAATACTATGGAGACCCTAGAAAATGCCTCCAAAGAGGGCTGTTGGATGTAAGAACAGTTAGAAACGCTAGTTAACAAACCAATGACCTTTGGATAATCCAAGATCTATCCAATACTGGTAGATCACTATTATCATTCGTTAGACGTCCACAGCTGGACATAGGTCTCATAAAGAGACTACCACATGCCACGTGATTACACTGCATGAATCTAGCGGATCCCTGCGACTTGTTAAATGTCGTCTATCCATCAAGTGGCGATCTCCACGCTGCACTCCAAGCTGGCAGATGCGATAAATAAATTATAAGGGCTAAAGGAGAAATATTAGCTACCTCCACTAGTTCATGTTCTAGTAACGGATGCTTCATCTATCATGCTCTTTGACAGGAAAGGAACAAATGCTATACTCTTATCAAAATGATAGTCTAATTTACCCTTCAGAAGCTTCAAGAAGGCTCACTTCTTACGCCTTAGTTCAAGTCTCATTCAAAGTAACGACGAGACGTTACTCTCTCATTTACTAAGAAAAAGAGGAATGATGTTTATTCTTTCATTCATTCATTTGTTAATAAAGCATATTTACAAGGTTTAAGGATGTTGTTATCCTTATTGAATAAAACATTCCAGATACTGGAATTATGGCTTGACAAATACACCATAGCATACAATATTATATCCGGTATGTATAGTAATCATGTAAATAATTTGTATCTAATGTCATAGCCAACCTCCCAGAGTGGCAATACGAGCTTGTGTGGAAATAATATTTGCAAAGTGGGTAATCCTGGAGGTCGATCTATTCACCTCGGAGAAAGCATTCGAAGTACACAACTATGCACTCTTAGATTTGATGGACCATCAAGTCCTGTTTCACGATGCTGTATCTCATGAAAGTTTCCATTGGCATAGTTGGTTTACGCCATTATTTTCAATTCTTCGTCTTGACTCTTGACCCATCTCAATTGGTCAAAAGGAATATTTTTTGAATAGTTGATTTAGTTTGTATAATTTACTCCGATCGAAAGTGTTTGGCGGGCCTCGACCGTTTATATAAAACACAGCCTCATTGACTCGCAATGGGTCTGTCATTGTCTTAAGAAGTCTAGAAATAATGAGTGGTCCTATACTTTAGACACATAAAACCTAAGCAGTAAATCACTGCTTAATTTCAAGCGGAGATCTATCTTGAAACTATTGAATAAGCTTGAAAACGTTAATCTTCATGGTCTTTAAAGAAAAATATTGATACGAACCTAAAGTATCACAATTAGCACCAGTTTTGGCACATAATATAAATGACAAAATTTAGAATTTTCATTCCTCTTACACGAATCTGTAATTGGATCTGTTATTGGATGTATGAAATAAAAGTCAAGTAATGTTTGTTAATGCGCGTGTTTTATATGTGCTATATTAATGAATAAAAGCAAATTCACTCAATTATGTATTCATGTCCAAGCATGTTTTAAAATCGATTTCTTCAGAAAGATTTGAAATCCACCCGTTTGGGGTGCTAATAATAACTTATTACTTAACTAATCATTTGTAATATCTGCGTTTTTATTACTGCTTACTATTCAGATAACTTCATATTGCATCAAAATCGTACCTTAGAACGAATGATGTGTATTTAATAAAATTTGATGATTATAAAATTAAAATCTGACATTTGCCCTAAATTCGGCTCAAAATCTGAAATAGACAACCAATCAGAAATTGCTTGTAATAGGAATAGTCATAACGGGTATCTTTACCCTCTTTTTGGATTTATATGTATAATTGGTAATTAATTATTGAACGACAGAGTATGATATGCTACAAAATATAATGCTCTATATTTTATAAATGGTTAACGGATTAAACGTGCCTCTCGTACAGTAGGTATAGCAGACTGGGTAAAAACCTTTTTGAAAGAAGCAAGCATATCTGCTACTTCTAGTAGCATACACTCAACTCAGGGAAAATCATTCTTATGATGAGATGGCCCATGAAAATTAGCAATCAGCTAATACATTTCAAAATTTTTCTAAATGTAAAGTGATTGAAGGCAATGTACTTAGTCCAGGTGGTATCGCTTAACTAACTATTCTTCAGTTCTATGACTGATAGTTAAAATTCTTTTCTTTATTGATTTTGTATTCAAATAAACAAAATTTTGTTTATGAAAAAGAACATAATATCATATAAGTACTCATTATGGTACAAATGTTATCACATTGGCGTAGAATTCTAATATCTATTATGTGGCGTCACCAGGCGAAAACAAACAGGGTCTCAATATAAAGCTTCCAGTTACGGTCAAGTTATTTAATAGTAGCGTTTTACCTGAAAATAAAACGCATATTAAAATACTTACCTCACTGGAAGCTTTCAGTAATTCCTGCCTGGTGATATTGAGCCAATGAAGCCATGGCCGCGCTGAGCAATTTACGAAAACTTTGAGCGCGACCCCGCCAGGTGGCGCCACAAAACCGGATATGACATCAATAAAAGTACGAAAACTGGCATGAAATCGACGGAAACGGAAATGCTACTCTCAATATAAAGCTTCCAGTGAGGTAAGTATTTTAATATGCGTTTTATTTTCAGGTAAAACGCTACTATTAGCATATTTTAAGAAGCCTTTATATTGTTATAAGAATCTAAAATATATTTGAAAATATTAAGTAGTACCTATGTAGTCACAGATATTATTGATCGTTTTTTATGTTTAATGGTTTTTGAATTCAAAAACATTGTTTGTTATTAGTAAAAATCAGAACATAAATTAACCTTGTATTCATTTCTTCAATTTTTATTGCATTTTCACTATATTAAATTTCCTTGAATAAATCTGAATAAAATCTTTTACTGCTTCTCTTATTATTCTAGTGGTAACTACTGACCTAAAAGTATTTATTTTATATAAGTTTGAGGTGTTTTTGATTATATTATTAATGTTATAAAAACTGTAAAGTAATAGCGCGAGTGACCTCCCCTGTGGCATTCCGTGATTTTGTATTCTATTTTAATTCAAACCTTTTGCAGGGGAGTTCATTATTTCTCGACAAGGCAAACGCATGATAAAATTTCAAGGCTACACATATTATACAAGTGATACAAACAAATATAAGATGAGATGGAGGTGCTCGACCCATAACCATGGTTGTAAGGCTGCTCTTTTTACTGTGGAAGATAAAATTGTTACGATTGTTGCTAATCATAATCATCCAATTCCTGTACTATATAACTATAAAAATTTATAGTTAAATAAAATAAAATAGTATAGTTCAAGTATCACAAGCTATGATCACGGATCTATTCGTAATCGCACTAGATTGTCCGTACTTAATAAGATTTTTTAAGTATGAGTTGTAATTTGTAGCATTTGCTAATAACTTGGTGTCATTTTTAGTCCAGCTTTTATTTGGAGTACACGATTTTTGTTCGGAACAGTCTTATATTTAACTAGCTGACGCCCGCGATTTCTTCCGCGTGGATTTAGGTTTTTCGAATTTCCGCGGGAACGCTTTGGTTTTCCGAGATAAAAAGAAGCCTATGTGCTAATCCAGGATATTATCTATCTCCATTCCGAATTTCAGCCAAATCCGTCCAATAGCTTTTGCGTGAAGGAGTAACAAACATATGCACTCACACACACACACACACACACACACACACACACACACACACAAACTTTCGCCTTTATAATATTAGTGTGATTCAATGGCTATGAGTTATGTCACTTGAATTATAATTTCAAAAATTTCAAAAAATAAATCTACGCGATTGCATTTTATGCGTTTTACGAAAATATCGGGTCGATGTTAGTTTGTATTTTGATACATTAAAAACCTATTTCTTTACTTTGTTTATTTTTATTGATACCTACCGTATTATTTCTGATTTTCAAAAATTTCACTTATACATATAAATAACATACAATTCACTTTGCTGAGATTACATGTGATGATATGATGAAATTAAATTCAGTTGCATTCGATCTACACTTTGTTATATAAGACAGATAGTTTATATTAAATACAACACACACAACGTTAGGGGTATTAACCCTTAGGGGGTTGAAATTTCAAAAATCCTTTCTTAAGCCTCGATGACACGGGGCGAGTTTACAAGCTGCTAGCGAACTCGCTGCCTTGTAACTTGTAAACTCGCCACGTGTCATCGAGCTTTTTCACAATCTGCTTTTGATTATCAGATTGTAAAAACGCTGCTTGAAAAATAGAAAGCCGGGCTAATTTACTCGCCATTCGCTGGCGTGTTGGCCTGTAAGCTAGTTAACTAGCCACGTGTCATCATCACTGCTAGTAAACTAGTTGCGAGCATCTGCGTTTTGGCAGTTTTAAGCTAAAATGTCAACACGCTAGCTAGTTGGCTACTGAGCGAGTGGAATGTTTTGTGTGTCATCGACACTCGCTTACTCGCTCACTCACTAGCTTTTAAACTCGCCGACTAGCAGCTCGTAAATTAGCCCAGTGTCATCGAGCCTTTAGTGATGTCTACGTCATAATAGCTATCTGCATGCCAAACAGCCCGATCAGTCCAGTAGTTTGAGGTGTGGGTTGAAAGATCGGTCAGTAACCTTTTCCTTTTATATATTTAGATAATGACAAAATATCCTATTATAATACCTATCATATGTATATTATTATTACACAATTATTAAGTATGTATATTATTCTTGCTAGCTAGATCCAACGATTTATTGTAGAATTAATATGACTGTTGTGTGGCATACCAACCTGACTTTCGTAAGTGCTCAAGTAAGCCAGCTCAAAACGCCAAGCGGTTTTTCTCGCAGAATTCTGTGATTATGAAAATTGTAGAAATCCACACTTACTCACTTTCCATATGTCACAGAATTGCTAGCGGTGAAATTTCACAGTTTGAACTTACACTAACCTTTTACAGGAGCTGAGTTTATTAAATCTCTAAAAGGACGTCGTTTGATCAAATTGGGTGGCCACAAGTATTCAGCGAGCAAACCCATCTATGGCAAAACACGTTGGCGCTGTTCCACTCACATGAATCTGGGTTGTCGAGCTGTCATTTATACCGTGAAAGACAAAATTATCTCTGTAAAGGCGGATCATAATCATTCACCAACTCTCCCAACAATGAGCCTCAAAATTAAAACAGCTCAGCAAGACCCTATACTGTAGGGTTAGTATGAGATTTTACTACAGATTTTTAGGGTTCCGTACCTCAAAAGGAAAAACGGAACCCATATAGGATCACTTTGTTGTCTGTCTGTCTGTCTGGCTGTCTGTCTGTCTATCTGTCTGTCTGTCTGTCTGTCTGTCAAGAAACCTATAGGATACTTCCCGTTGCCCTAGGATCACGAAATTTGGCAGGTAGGTAGGTATTATAGCACATATAATCTAAAATCTGAAAATCGCGAATTTGTGGTTACATCCTTAAAAACAAAATTAAAATGTGTTTCGATTTTCAAAGTAAGATAACTACACCAAGTAGGGTATCATATGAAAGGGCTTTACCTGTACATTATAAAACAGATTTTTATTTATTTTTATGCATAATAGTTTTTGATTTATCGTGCAAAATGTTGGAAAAAATACCCGAGTACGGAACCCTCAGTGCGCGAATCTGACTCGCATTTGGCCGGTTTTTTACATGATAAAGTTGGCGCTTCGAAACACAATAACTTCAGATTAAAATGGACCTAAAGGTTAATTAAGGTCATGAGTTTATTTCGCAAATATTGTGATGTAAATATGTGAATACTCCAGAGTTTTAAGCGCCGTGCATTAATGAACTTAAGTCACATGTAGCATTATATATTCTATTATAGCACTACTTTTAAGTCACTAATAAGTAGTACACGGGCTTAGGTCACAGGAGATATAAAATAACATACGATACTCGTTACTTGATAATTGTTATGGCAAATGGTGCCGTGCAATAATGGTCTACATAAGTTTCATGTTAATATAATATATTAATACATACTACACAATATATAACATTATTATACAAATTATTGTTATTGTTAGCTAGATCCAACGTTTTGTAGCTAGGTTTTGTGTCATAAAAATCTGACTTTCGTAATAAGAGAAAGCGGGCTCAGCAAAATTTCATTATTCGATTTTTTTCGCAGAATTCTGTGACATGGAAATTGTATGAATCCAGTTGCAGTCTCGTATGTCACAGAAATCTGCGGGTATAATAGAGCGGGATACAGTGTTCTGTAAACCTACATTAGATCGAAGAAGGAAAAATGTTGAGGTGTCTCTGATCAAATGCATCTCTTACAGGAGCTGAGTTCATGAAATCTCTAAAAGGACGTCGGCTCATCAAACTGAATGGCTACAAGTATTCAGCGATCAAAAGTACCAGTATAAAAACACGTTGGCGGTGTTCTACCCACATGAATCAGGGTTGTCGCGCGGTTATTTACACCGTCAATAACGAAATTGTCTCTGTAAAGGCGGAACATAACCATTCACCAACTGTTCCAACTATGACCCACACGATTAAATACCTTAACGATGTCATACTGTAAGGTTTTACATCTCGTCAGCGTTAACGGTCTTTGGTAGGGACTTCAACAGTCCACATGCCATGGTTTTTCGCTGCCTGAATCCAGCGGCTCCTTGCTCCTAATTTCATGTCGTCTATCTACCTAGTGAGAAATTTGCCAACGCTGCGCTTTCTAGTGCGATTTAGCATTCTTGCATGACCTTGTTAGATTTCTGATTAGAGCACTAGCTATAGTATAGACGAATTTGAGCTTGATAACAAACTAACTAATAGTCGCGACTTCGTCCACGTGGATTTAGGTTTTTAAAAATCCTGTGGTAACTCTTTGCTTTTCGGTATAAAAAGTAGCCTGGAGAGTGGCATACTCTTCAAGTCTTTAGCTATAGCCCCTACAGCCATGCAAAAAAATCAGATCAATCTCTTGCTCCATTGCGACATGACAAACTAACGAGCATACACACATTCTCATTCATAATATGGGTAGTGATTAAGGTCAATTCTTCTGACGTTTAAGGGTTTCGACTTTCGAATCCCATCAACGTTTTTGAGATGTAAAATCTCATACTAACCTTACTGAACTATGCGCATGTACGGTTTGTAGTAAAAAGAATTGTAGACAGACAGACAGACAACAAATTGATCTTATAAAGGTTCCTTTTTTCCTTTTGTGGTACGGAACCCTAAGAAAAAGATAAATGCTTTGGAATAGTCAAATTATATGCAATAGAAGAAGAAAGAAAGAATCTATTAGTGGCAGATTAAAATGCTAGAATGCAGAGGTGTAATATGAATTATTAAAAAAGAAAGTAAGATGACGTTGGTCGATGGACGGCTTGAAAAGGGTTCAGTGTAAAACGTTGTATTATATAACGGAAAAAAGAATATAAGTGTCATAGTGTGATATTAAATTAATACATTGCGTTTAATCAGTATTTGGAGTTTTAATTAGGTGTCTATTATAATATTGAAACAATTCACAAACACTTTATTAACCCCCGACCCAAAAAGAAGGGTGTTATAAGTTTGACGTGTGTATCTGTGTATCTGTGTAAACTAATGAATCGATTTTAATTTAGTTTTTTTTGTTTGAAAGATGGCTTAATCGAGAATGTTCTTAGCTATAATCCAAGAAAGTCGGTTCAGCCGTTTGAAAGTTATCAGGTCTTTTCTAGTTACTGTAAACTTCACTTGTGTGTTATAATTTTTTTAATTTACACTTGTTTAATTTCAAATTTTCTTACAGCGGAATTCGTAACTTCACACAAAGGGAAACGTCTGATTAAACTCCACGGATACACCTACTACGCGTCTCAGAGCAAGAATGTTAAGATTCGGTGGCGATGCTCAACCCATATGCGACATGGATGCAAGGGTGCCCTATACACCGTGGAAGACGCAATCGTATCCATTGTTTCCAAGCATAATCATCTGCCTGGTGAAATTGCTTATAACAACTAGCTAATTAAAATCCCCTGGAAATTTTAATGTCATTATTTTTAGGCTTCCGTACCTCAAGCAAGTTCCAGAATCCCGCCGTTTCCGGATTTTTAACCCCCGACTTAAAAAGAGGGGTGTTATAAGTTTGTTGTATCTGTGTATCTGTCTGTGGCATCATAGCGCCTAAACGAATGAACCGATTTTTATTTAGTTTTTTTTTTGTTTGAAAGGTGGCTTGATCGAGAGTGTTCTTAGCTGCTATAATCCAAGAAAATCGGTTCAGCCGTTTGAATGTTATCAGCTATTTTCTAGTTACTGTAACCTTCACTTGTCGGGGGTGTTATAAATTTTTAATTTACACTTGTTTGATATTTATATATTTAAAATTTATTCAGTCCTTGAATTTTTGCAGCATGGAGAATTCTCTCACATGTGTTAGAAAGAGATGGGAAAAAAAGGAACTGTACAGGATGCTATGCAAAGCTCCGAAGGGACCCCAAGATCACGCGTATAGAAGCCAAGAATAAAGTCAAAAAGGTCAAGTCGTATTGCAACACGTGTAAACAATCACTATGCAGGGAATGCTATAATGACAGACATTGGTTTCACTTAGGCTGACATCTAATTTGACTTTGCTCAGACTTAAACTTCAGTTAAAACGAGACGGTTTTATGTCAGCAATATAGCGCTGTCTCGTTTTAACAGTGAAAGTGCGTTCTATAGATCTCAACCTTAGATTTTTTTAATCTCTTTATTTAAAAACTTAGTCACTGAGTGACTATGTCGCTTTATTAATTACAATCAAATCTTAACCTCTAATCTTAAACTTAAACTTTAGATTCCGACGCGTCTACCTTAGATTCAGACGCGTCTAAGTGAAAAAGTCATGTCTTAGATGTATACGGTAGTATGAGAAAAAATCGAATCGAATAGCCGTTGTGTGAACGTAGCCTTACACGGCATTAGTACCGCACGTTCGTTGTCATACTGAACTAATGAATACGTAGTGCCGCATAGAACCATTACAAGTTGTTTTACTGTGAAAATCACGTGCCCGCTTCAAAAGCACTTGTAAAAGTTTACTTAAATAAAAAGATATTCTATTCTATTCTAAAGCTAAGTTGTTGAAAACAAGACGTAGTCCACTCCACTCTGCCTGTGGACGTTATGCTTAAGTTTATGATTTTACAATAATAACCTATAATTTTGTTTAATGTGTAAATGATAAGTGAGGCAAGCTATATGAAATAAAATTCAAATTCATTTCTTAAAAATCTCCAGCTATCTATGGCAAAGGTCAAAGGTAAAATTTTCAAAATGTTAGTAATACACATTTTGTTTCAGAATATACTGTATACAGGGGTTACGAACATTTCCTCGAAAAAGAACCAAGAAGGAATTGCACAGGGTGCTACGGAAAGTTACGAAAGAAGTTTACATGTTACGATGCCAATAAAAGGGTTAAAAAAGTCAAAAGTTTTTGCAACGAGTGTAAGCGGACTTCATGTATTGCGTACTATAAAATAAATAAATAAATGTTTATTTGTAGTAACTAAGACTCATGTCACGGAATTTAATAAAAAGTAAAAAGTTAAAAATTATATCAATTGAAACGCGAATACATTATTGTATTTGAAAAAAACAGGTCCTGCGTTCGATTCCTAGCAGGGGTTTGGAATTTTATAATTTCTAAATCACTGGTCTAGTCTGGTGGGAGGCTTCGGCCGTGGCCAGTTACCACGCTACCTAGTTTAGCGTTGCTAGTAGCCGTGTAGAAACCATACGGGTGTTGGGCTTAGTAAAAACTACCATACCCCATCCAGGTTAGCCCGCTTCCATCTACTTACCTCTGATATCTTTAGCAATGTCCTTTGCACCCTTTTGGTTGCCTGGAAGAAATCAATAGGTAGCGATAAGGCCGCTAAATTGTACCTACCGGCCTATATTTTTTTTTGCTTTGTATGTGTTTTTTCTGTATTAATTTTGTGGTGCACACTAAAAGTATATTCATTCATTCACCTTAGATAGCATCATCACTTACCACCAGGTGATATCTGAATAAAATAAAAAAATACTATTCAGTCTTTACCGACACGGTTTTACCTACGCGCGACCGGCGTACGCGACCGACATTAGTGCAGAAGGATTTTTTTTAAACTAACCAATGTGATTTTCAGCCGAGTTCATATTATCACAAAGGGGCAGACGCCTTATCAAACTCGACGGCTATACCTACTACGTAAGCAGCATAAACGGACCCAAGGTTAGATGGAGGTGTTCGACAAATACCCATGGCAAATGCAGAGCGGTTCTCTTCACTGTATCCGACGAGATTGTCTCCATGAAGGTAGAACATAACCATCCTCCTCTGCATATGAAACAGCAGGTGAAGGAGAATGAAACTTCACGTTTTAAATATAGTGGAATAGGTTATTAGATTTTCGTCCACAGCAAATAAATTAGAAGAGTATTATAAGAGTGATATTCGTTTCTATTGTCGATCAATGGACTTGCGTTCAGTACCAACAGTACAAGATTTTACTTTTCACCAACGTTGATAGCATTTGAGAGTCGAAACATTTAGCGTTAAAGTAAAATGACCCTTAATTGCCTTGTATTAATCCTCAAGTTTGTACATATATTTAAAGCCAACGCTCCAAGCGGAAACGTTTGCTAAGCGAAATTATATCAAGTACCTACTGAATTTTTGCCTTTAAATCAAGGACTTTTAGGTCCATTTTACTTTGACGTTATTTTCTTTCGACTCTTGAGTACTATCGGGTGAGAAGTGAAATCTCATACTGAGGATACTGAAATTGTGTGTTTTCTCCCACGTATTTTGAGATTAGAAAAAAAACTTTAATCAGCTCTTTTCAATCCGGAACGGAACACCAACGAAATAAAACGCCAGCAATTTCCATGATCCATCTTTCTGCAGGCGTAACGCCTAAGTTGGTACCTGCGGTAGTGGAGTGGTAGCCGGAAGGGGTGTGAAGACGTAACGCGATCGCCAACTTCGCCAACTTCGTCAACTTTTGACAATTCCTTCCCGCACCGCTCCAATGCCGTAGAAGCCTACTTAGTTTTGCGCTATTATACTTATACGTATATATATAAGATATATCCCGCCTTGGTTTCTTGAACTGTTGATATTTTTATTTTACTTAAACTTATTAAAGTCACGGATTTCTTCACAATACGACGTATTAACTTTGACAGTCAGACCTCATGGATGATTTTACTTGAAATCATAATTGTAATCTTACTGTTTCAGTCAAATTCGTTCTGTCAAAGAAAGGGAGGCCCATGATCATGATAAATGGCTACACCTACTCCTCAACTCCTGGAGTCAGCCTGAAGAAAAGGTGGAAATGCTCAACCCATCAGAGCAGAGGTTGTCTTGCTGCATTACATACTCTTGGTGACCAAATAATACTACTGAGGGAGGTACACAAGCACCCCCCGATTGGCAGAAACCATCAAAGTTGGAAGTGAAACCTAGTCAAATACTGTAATAACTTGATTTAAAGAAGTCTTTATCATACTATAATATATTTTTAATGTAGTTGAAAAATTAATTATCGTGCAATTGTAATGAAGTATTTATTTCTGAAAAAATATCTAATTGTTGACTAGATGATGCCCGCGACTTCATCCGGGTGCATTTAGGTTTTTTAAAATGTCGTGGGAATTCTTCGTTTTCTGGGATAAAAAGTATCCTATCACTGTCCTAGTCTTTAACTTCAAATATTATGTATGCAAAAATCACGTCCTTTTCTTGCTCTGTTGTGGCGTGATTGAAGGACAAACTTTCAGACAAACACACATTTTTTTTTCAATATTTTGCATGGATATAGACTTTATAAGCTACTATTTGTCCCAGAAAATCAAAGAATTCCCACGGTATTCTAAGAACCTAAATCCACGCGAACGAAGTCGCGCCCATCAGCTAGTATTTTTATAAAAAGAGCAAAATATAAATAAATCAAAGAATATTTTTTTTGCTGTTGGTCTTAAATCGAGCTAACGTACTCAAATGTCAGACTTCAAAAATGTGTAGGTACTTAAGAGGGGTCTCTCCGTCATTTGCTTCATACAAACGTAGTTCCAATTTCATTTGAATATTAAGCAACCAAAGTCCATGAAATTTTGCACACATATTCTAGAAACTAATATCTATGTTTGTGGTTTTCCAGATTTCTGTTAAAATATTCAATTTCAAAGTTACGCGGTCTTAAAAATTTACATACAAATCTTTGAGCCCCTGTAATTTTAAAACTCCATATTTATATAGAAAAATCTAAAACACTCCAAACATTTTTTTTTGCTATTGTTTCGAGTGGGACGTCAAATGAAAGAGGAGAAAATTCTGAGCTCAAAAAATGTACAACAACATTAAAATATACCAAGCGACAGAAAAACAATTTCACTCATATATTTCAGCGTTTATTAAGACGATCGCAGTCGGGTTTTAGTTTTCAACTTTATCTTGTTTTTAATAAGTTATACTTTTTAGTAAGCTGTGATAGCCTAGTTGTTAGACCGTCCGCCTCCTAATCGGAGGTCGGGGGTTCGATCCCGGGCACGCACCACTAACTTTTCAGTTATGTGCGTTTTAAGCAATTACTTAAATATCACTTGCTTTAATGGTGAAGGAAAACATCGTGAGGAAACCTGCATGCCTGAGAGTTCTCCATGTTCTCAAAGGTGTGTGAAGTCTGCCAATCCGCATTGGGCCAGCGTGGCAGACTATGGCCTAAAACCTTCTCATTCTGAGAGGAGACCCGTACTCAGTAGTGGGACGGAAATGGGTTGATCACTTTTTAGTAACATTTGTGCTGTCGACTAAGCTGAAGCCGATGATATTGTTGAACGGCTACACATACTCTCAGGCGAAGCGTGGACAAAGAAATAAGCAACGTTGGGAATGCTCGACCCACCATGGTAAGGGATGCCCCGCTTCAGTGTATACCACTGAAAATACAATTGTGTCTTCAAAGGAAACTCACACGCATCCTCCAAAAGAACGGGTGATAAAAGTGGTGTAAACTGTTCTCACATTAATAAATATTTCGGAATGATTAAATTGTTATTAATAAACCCACCTCTAAAACTACATCTGCAGGCAAAGTTTAACACTATTATTATAATTCAGTATATATTAAAATGGGCTTAACCTGTAATAGTTTACCTCTAATTTACATATATTTTTTTACGAAAATGACACTTTTTAGTTACATTTGTGCTGTCAACTAAGCTGAACCCGATGATATTGTTGAACGGCTACACATACTTTCAAGCAAGGCGTGGACAGAAATATAAGAAACGCTGGGAATGTTCGACCCACCATAGTAAGAGGTGCCCCGCTTACCTGTATACCATTGACAATAAAATTATATGTTCAAATGAAACTCACACGCACCCTCCAAAGGAACGGGTGATAAATGTGGTGTGAACTGTTCATTAATAAATATTTTGGAATTATTGAATTTTTATGAATAAACCCACCTCTAAAAACTACATACAACTATAAATTTTATGACTTTGTTTGCGTTTCTGATACATTGTGATAGCCGCCAATTTTTACAGAACATTTACAGAGTACATTTGTACAGTACAGTTTACAGTACAAACTTTACAGTTCCGTGGTAATACTTGTGGCTGCTAGGCACAGCAGTACTTTCCTGCCTGGAATTTCTCATTATAGTAGCTTCATCACAGTTTTTTTTCTCTCTCGTCTGTCTTTTACAAAGATTAGCCAATGTCAAGTTTGTAGTTATTTGTAACAAGTTAGTTAAACTATACAAGTATGGACCCCGTCTGTGCCGGCGCTCGCCGACATACGCACGGCACCCCCTTAGAGCGCTTTCCAGTCAGTTTTAACAAAAAAAAAACACTCCAAAAAGGCAGAGCACGCCCGCCAGCTAACACCGACACAGGCGAAGTCCTCATCAGGGTTTACGATGTGTTTCTCTAGGTGGATGCCACGTTTATGCATTACAGCAGGGCAATAGCGGATTATGTGCATCGGAGTCTCAACAGACTGCTGACATAGTCTGCAGATAAACAGACTGTTACAATTGTTTTATATAAACATTATAACTTTTCAGTTAAATTCGTGTTGTCGAAGAGACTGAACCCGATGATCCTGTTAAACGGCTACACGTACTCGTTGTCGAAGCCTGGGAAGAATAATAGAAAACGATGGCGATGCTCGACCCATCATAGCAGAGGCTGTCTCGCTTCAGTGTCTACCATTGAAGAGAAAATTATATCGTTAAACGAAATCCACATACATGCAGCTCAGATCGGGTGATAACTTTAATCTCCAAACGTATTACAAATAATAATCTATTGTTTGTTGTACTAGATCTAAAACTAAGCCTGGTGCGGGTTTACCATTTCTATTTTCGATGCAAATCTTTGCAGATTCTGCAATTCTGCAAAAAATTGCAGAACTATTGGCTTGAGGGCAAACTTTACTTAATACTTAACAGTTTCAATTGTCTTTACTTTGTTACAAAATATTAATTAATTTGCAAAATATTAACGTAATAGGTACTAAACGTTGTCTGCGTTGTTGAAAATGGGATTTTCAGGCATTTTAACGGAATCTTTAAAATCATAAATCGAATCTTACGTTGCAGGATATGTTTAGGTTTTATGGTTGTATATTTATGGTTTCGATCTTTTGGGTTGGAACTTGGAAAGTTTTTTTTTACATGTATAAAATCACAGACTTTTACAAGTTTAAAAATAATAATTACACTTTGTAGTTGAATTTGTGCTGTCGAGGAAGCAAAAGCCGATGATATTGTTAAACGGATACACATACTCCTTGTCGAAGTCTTGGAGAAGTGATAAGCAACGCTGGCAATGCTCGAGCCATCATAGCAAGGGATGTAATGCAACAGTGCATACTATTGAAAACAAAATTGTATCGTTAAGAGAATACCACACGCATGCTCCAAAAAAATTGGTGAAAGCTTCGGAAAGTAATGAATAATGATTCATATATATTTTTAAATGATTAATTTTAATAAAACCACCTCTAATAACTTTCTAATATCACCACGAAGTTTAATAGTTAGTCCGTTTTTAACTTTTGAACACAGATGGGAATAGAAATAAGAAGCACGAATGTCAAATGTTGATTAATAAACATTTTGAAATGATTAAATTTTTGTTAATAAAATCCACCTCTAAAAACTACTTACACAACTACAAATTTTATCAGTTTGTTAACGTATTTTAAAGTCAACCTACTCAAAGCAATAATCTAGTGTCTGACTGCAAATTACGTATACAAATAAAATTTATTTTTAGTTAAAACTATTTAGTTTGAGCTAAATTTTACGTAGCCAAAGTCGACGATAAAAGCTTATTTTTGACTTCGTCCACGTGAGATTTGGGCCAATCCCATAGATTTATAAGTATCTTAAGTTCTTGTCTTCAATCGGAATGAAAACCAAAGCCCAGTGGTTATTTTGTAATCTATTTAGAACAAATAAGTAGACTACTGCAAATTGCTTCATAAAATTTTTCGTTTTCAGTGAAATTCATATTGTCAAAGAAGAAAAAGCCGATGATATTGCTGAATGGGTATACATACTCTTCGATGTCTGGAAACAGTAGAATGAAACGCTGGCAATGCTCCACCCACCATAACAAGGGATGTCACGCCTCGGTGCATACCATTGAAGAGAAAATCATATTGCAGAATGAATCTCACACTCATCCACCCAAAAAAACGGTGTTATCGGTGGTAAAAGAGTTGATTACTAATTAATAATTAATATAGTGTTGATTAATAACAAAAATTTTGTTAATGGACAAAAGTGTTCGTTAAAAGGACAAACGTGAATTATTTAGTAATCTTTATTGTAAGTATTACGAACTTTTCTTTGATGACTCTCGATAATGTCGGGATAGTTACTAATCTACTAGTGTTGATTAATAAAAAAGTTTTGTTTATGAATAAAAGTGTTTGTTAAAAGCACAAACGTGAATGAATTAGTACCTAATCTTTATTATAAGTATTACGAACTTTTCTTTGATGACTCTCGATAATTGTCGGGATAGCTATTAATCTACTCGTGTTGATTAATAAAAAAAGTTTTGTTTATGGATAAAAGTGTTGCTAAAAAAAGAAGTATGAATTATTAGTTTCTATTATAAGTAATACAAATTTCTTCTTTGATGACTTTCGATAATGTCGGGATAGTTACTAATCTACTAGTGTTGATTAATAAAAAAGTTTTGTTTATGAATAAAAGTGTTGGTTAAAAGCACAAATGTGAATTAATTAGTAATCTTTATTATAAGTATTACGAACTTTGATGACTCTCGATAATGTCGGGATAGTTACTAATCTACTAGTGTTGATTAATAAAAAACGTTTTGTTTATGGATATAAGTGTTGCGAAAAACAGAAATGTGAATTATTAGTTTTTATTATAAGTAATACAAACTGTCGAGATAATTACAAATTTTCTTACTGTTGATTAATAAAATAAAAGTTTTGTTTATGGACAAAAGTGTTGGTTAAAAACAGTGTGAATTATTATTAGTTTTTATTATAAGTAATAATACAAATTCCTTTTGTCATGATTCTTGTTGATTTGATAATGTTGGAATAATTATTACTAATCTACTCGTGTTGATTAATAACAAAAATGTTGCTTTTGGACAAAAGTGTTGGTTAAAAATTCAAATATGTAGTATTAGTCTTAATTATAAGAAATACAAACTTCTTCTATGAAGAATCGGGATGATTATTATTGATCTACTCGTGTTTGGTTAATAGCAGACATATTGATTGATAAAGTGTAGGGTAAAAAAGTGTTCATTAACAGTCTTTATTAGGTATTACAAACTTATTTTTTGATTCTAAATAATATCTGAATTATTGATTTACTTGAATATGTAAAACATCTACGTGATTATAAAATAAATATTGATTAATGACACTTAGTAATATTATCTCTTTTATTAACCCCCGACCCAAAAAGAGGAGTGTTATAAGCTTGCCGTGTGTATCTCTGTATCTGTGATCGTATCAGTCTGTGGCATCGTAGCTCCTAAACTAATGAACCGATTTTAATTTAGTTTATTTTGTTTGGAAGGTGGCTTGATCAAGAGTGTTTTTAGCTATAATCCAAGAAAATCGGTTCAGCCGTTTGAAAGTTATCTGCTCTTTTTTAGTCACTGTAACCTTGTCGGGTGTGTTATAAATTTTTAAGTTACACTTGCATAAACAAGATTATGCCCCGTTCCTTTGTCCACGGGGATTTAAGTTTTTTAAACATCCCTTGGCTTGATTTTTCTTGAGTCTCAACTCTACATCCGCCTTCAGGGTGCAAACTATATCTGTACCAAATAGATGATGCTACCAACTTTGACCTTTGACCTTGTTGGTTTGCGTTTTTTTAAATCACGTGGAAACTCTTTGTGTGACAAAAATTGGCCGATCCAGGAAAGCAAGCTATTTCTCTACCTCTCGTCAAAAGCGGTTGTGACAGATAGACAGACAGACAAACTTTCGCATTTATAATATTATATAGTATGGATTATGTGTTGTGTACTATGAAACCTTCTAAGATATTGGTTTATCAAAAAAAAAAATTGTGTTGTGACGTTTTTTCTAGACTAAACCGCAACACACACCAATAGAGTGAGGTGGAGCTGAGGCAGTGTCTTTTGTAATAACAACTTAAACTATAATATATTTATTTACTTTGACATAACAGCGGCCGTCCTCCCTGTTCTGTTGTCATTAAATATACCAATTCCGACCGTATCTTACATAACATAAAGCCTTATTTAATTTATTATTAAATCGACTCCTCTCCACTCCCCTCCGTGGGTAACTGTGCATCGGCCTTTAACTCTAACCTTACTATAAAAATTAATATTATGTAAACAATTTTTTTTTTCTAGTTGAACACTTGAAGTCACGAAAAGGAAGGCCTCTGATTAGGGTAGATGGTTACAACTACGCTTGTCAGGGCGTCTCAGACAGGGGTCGCAAGACTAGATGGAAATGTTCCACCCATCACAATAGAGGCTGCCTAGCTATGATACACATGATTGCCGATAAAATAGTATATGTCAGGAAACCTCATACTCATCCACCTACGTTTATCACTAAATAAACTACAGGAAAAGTTCAGACAACGTATTTGTTTGAGTAAAGTACTATTTAAAACAAAACTTGTTTCAACTTCTTTAGTCTAGTCTAGCTTATTAGTTTATTAACACCTACCTTAGATTCCATATTAGCCATACTAATATTATAAATACGAAAGTGTGTCTGTGTGCCTGTCTGCTAGCTTTTTATGACCACTCCATATAACCAAATTTGACGGGTACAGGAATATCTTGCATTTCGGGAATGAACATAGGCGAATTTCTAAATCTCTGGTCTGATCTGGTGGGTGGCTTCGGCCGTGGCTAGTTACCATCCTACCGGCAAAGCCGTGCCGCCAAGCGTTGCCGTGTTGAAACCAAAGGGGTATGAGTTAAATAAAAACTGCCAGTCCCTTTCCAGGTTAGCCCGCTTCCATTTTAGACTGCATCATCACGTATCATCACGAGATTGCAGTCAAGGGCTAACTTGTAGCTGAATAAAAAATAAATAAAAAAGGGTAGGTATGCATTAAGGTTCCAAAAGCCGGGCATGTTCCAAATTGAAAGCCGTCATTGTATGAGAGTTACTTTATTTAGGTATTGTTAGTCATAGGCGCTAACAAACATTTATTCAATTACAGATTTCCGGTACATAACTTCGCAGAAAGGCAAGCGTTTGCTCAAGAAAGATGGTTACACGTACTACGCGCGGCGGAATTGCGACGGACGCACGAAAATCATATGGAAATGTTCCACCCACAACGCCCACGGCTGCCTTGCGACAATACATACGGTCGACGACGAGATTGTCTACCTCAATGAGCTTCATTTTCATCCTCCAAGTTTAAGGCGAGGAAGAAAAGCGCAAAATATCGCTAACGCAATACTTCCATACTAATATTTTAAATGCGAAAGTATGTCTGTCTGTCTGCTACCTTTTCACGGCCAAACAGTTTAACCGATTCGGACGTTTGGTACAGGGTTAACTTATACCCCGGGGACGGGCATAGGCTATTTTTTATCCCGGAAAATCAAGGAGCTCCCACGGGATTTCCAAAAACCCATCCACTTAAGCGATTTGTATGAAATTTGGTACCGAGGTAGCTTGCGTCTCTGTAATTTACATAGGTAACTTTTTATCCCGTAAAATCAAACAGTTCCCACGGGATCTATAAAAACCTAAATCCACGCGGACGAAGTCGCGGGCATCCATCCATTTACAGGCAGGACATATTATTAAGAAGTGAGATAGACGATGTTTTAACAACGTAAATCATCGTTTGATATTATGTTATTATTTTACAAACTAATCGATATTTTTAAACAAATCTAGTAAATTAATTTGAAATTATTAATACCTAAAGTTTGCCTTAAAGCTTTGCAATTGCGTTATTATATTATTAATTATTATATTATTAAAGTAATATATTATAAGTCTATGGTTATTATATTATTATTATGTTAGAGAACCCCCACACTGATCTAGCTACGTCAAATGTCAAATCAACTACAGGAATAAGCCCAATCAACGTCGTTGTTGAATTAAAGTACAATTCCAAAAAAACCAGAATTTTAATTCGTGCCTTCATGTTCTAAGCAATTGAATTCTACCAACTATATTATATAACAAATATATGTATGACATTTATATTACATGGTGTAAAATAGAGAAGTTAAAAGTGCTACATTGATTTATTTGAAACATGTGAATACGCACGAAAATTTTATATACAAACCAACATTAATAGAAATACCAACTAATAATAAATTAATTTTAACCCATTATTCGTTCACCATAACTAAGGGGTGGACCTCTGGTGCTGCAAATGTTTATGGGCGGCGGTAATTACTGAACATTACTCGTTTGTTCGCTATTTTTTATTAAAAAAACCCAAGTTAAGAATAAAACTTTCTGTTACTTAATTTTTTTGTTGTTTCTGATCCACGCGCATCCTCTCCTACACGCTCCCTTACTAAGCGAGTGTTTTGACTTTGATAAAAAGTCGCTGATTTGACTAGTAGTCATCATCCCCATTGACGTTAAAGGTATGTGCTATATGCGTTACGGTTCCAAAAAGCCATCATTGTATGAGAGTTACATTGCTTTACATATTGTTATTAGTAGGTTAAAAGTTATCCGAGTAGGAGCTAAGAAAGGTTTATTCTTTTCCAGAGTTCCGGTATATAACTTCACAGAAAGGAAACCGTTTGCTCAAGAAAGATGGTTACACGTACTATACGCGGCGGAATTGCGACGGACGCGCGAAAGCGAAAGTCATATGGCATTGTTCCACCCACAACACCCACGGCTGTCTTGCGACAATACATACGGTCGACGAAAAAATTGTCCACCTCAATGACAAACATTCTCACCCACCAAGTTTAAGACGAGAAAGGAAACCGAAAAAAATCATAATACAAATGATTTAGAAGAGTAGATCTATATTGTAAAAAAATAAGTAGTTACGTTACATAGTGTAAGGTTATTTTTAAAAATTGATTAGAATAGTCAAAAATAATGTAAAATTTAAATTATATTTATATTATTTATTAAAAGCAAAGACTTAAAACTATGACGGCGTCACTTGGGTCACATTTTGTAGAGCCCTCTTCCACTCTCGTGCGTTTTGTATCTTCTGTCTTACTCTTCACCAACCACGTATTTTATAAATACGCAATGCCGGGACAGAACATGTCCATGGTATAACGTCACTGCGTAAAATGAAAATATTTTAGCGATTATATTTTTAGAAATAAAAATTAGGAATTATTAAGAAATTAAATGAAATTACTTAACGATTTTGTGATTTTATTATTTTCGCGGACTCCAAAAAGGTGCAAATGACATTTTTCTCGAAATATCAATTCAAAAACAGCCCAATCAAGAATATACCGCACCCGATCAATAATGAAATAAGAGCCCAAAACCGTACAGTTTTAAAGGCAGTTCGTTTTAAAAACTTTTTATTTTATTTCAGATAACTACGTGGAGCTGTCCCAGAGAGGAAAGCCAATGATATATACTTTAACGGGTACACAAATTATTCTGCTACCGGCTATTAATGAAGAATAGAAAGAGAGAAGAAAAGCCATCCAAAGCCCAAAGATCGATCAACCAAAATCGTATCGTGTGTGAATGTAGGTAGGTGTACCTACATCCACACAGACAACAAAATGGATCTGGCTATAGTTTTATTTAAGTTAGAGATATAAAAAAATTAATATGAAAAATCACAAAAAAAAATCTATATGAGTAACATAATAAGGATAAGCCCCCACTGCAAAATTTTACCGCGCGATTGTTCCCGGGGAATTCTGTGACATATGGAAATTATATGAAACCGTTTATGCGTATCTTTTTCGCGATTGTACGCGGCTTCATACTCGTACAACTTTCATAATATGTCACAGGATTCTGCGGAAAAAATTGCGTAATGCTAGCATACTTTGAAGTTCGCTGGTGCGCAGTGACTTCAAAACGAGAGCAGCGCGAGCGTCGTACTTCATGCGCCTCTTACGAAGTGAATAAATATTACGTAGTTAAATATTATAATTATAGATTTTAGACATTAATGTCTTTTCTAGCACATGTCGACATAAAAACATGGAGGTGAACAGACGCAACTAGAACGCGCTGCAAACGCGATACTGGTTCAGCCTGTGTAGCTTTACGTTTAACACTTCCCCGTTAGTTAAGTTAACCCGCTTCCATTTTAGACTGCATCATCACTTACCAGCAGGTGAGATTGCAGTCAAAAGCTAACTTGCACAGATTTAAAAAAAAAAAACGTAGGTACACTCGCAATGCTCCATTTACAGCGCTCGCGCTGTCACCGTGCGTTTAAAATGTCATCATGCACACCAACCTTAAAAAAACAAAATAAATCATTAAGTAAAACAATGGACAAATGGCAGCTATTGTCATATATTATTTTGTTATTTTGAAATAATTTTTGTAATAAATATTATGTATCGTTTTTTTTATTATTAATTTATATGCATTTTCTATTCCCTATCACAATGGTTCCAAGAAGCATGAGTTTTGTGAAATATCAATAGATGGCGCTTTCAGTTTTTACATCATAAGTTCAAGCATAAGAACCATCGCCCACGGCGACTTTGCAGCTATATAGTAGCGATGCGTTGCTGCCCCGTGTACAAAATATGCAAATGCAGCCGCGAGGTAAATGCAACAGATACGTGCGGCTGTATTGCTACAAAAACTCGCTGTGGACGATGGACTTAAAATTTTAACCCTAAGCTACTATGGATTAACGGATGATCCATTGCCGAGCTAACAGCTGATACGTCAACGAGACCGAGAGCCAAAGGCATAATGTATCGGTACAGCATCTAAAATACCGCGGTCTTCAAAACCGGGGGATTGGTTGGCTCTTTGCGCATATCAAATGATCACCAAACGTTTAACCGTATTATGTTTACACAAACTATTTTTTTTTTAAAACATCGTGAGGAAAGCTTCATGCATGAGAGGTCTTCATAATGCGCTCAAAGGTCTGTGAAGTCTGCCAATCTGTATTTGGCTAGCGTGGTGGACAGTGGCCGAAACCCCTCTCATTCGGAAAAGAGACAGAAGACACCGATAGAATAAAACACACACAGAGATCTTGAAAATCACTTCTTTATTAAAAACATGTGTTTTTGGAACTAAACTAACTTAGACCTAAATGCTTTTTTCCAGAACTGGAATTCGAATGTCTAACGTCGCAGCGAGGGAAACCTCTGATCAAATTAAATGGTTACACGTATTCCATCGCGTCCGTAGGCGGTAAAAAAACCAGATGGAAATGTTCTACGCATAATAACCGGGGCTGTCTAGCCTTCATTAACACTGTGGAAGGCAATGTGGTATATGTTAAAGAAACTCATATGCATCCTCAACCGGTTAAGCGTTAGAGTAATAAAAGTAGTAAGTACAACCTTTTTTTTAAGTTAAACGGTTTTATTGTAACTTAAAATCAAAGAACACTACTATCGATCTAAAGCATAAATCTTGCTGCTGATTTTTTATAAATTGTAAAAGTAATATTATAAGGTATCGTTTTTTATTATTCTGCGTTGTATTTTTATTAGAATAGTGGGATTAATTTTAATTAGTTTTTTTAAATAAAATTCTTACTTTATTATACTTACTTATGTGTTTTTATTTACCTAATATTTCTTTCTTTTTTTTCTTTTTTTTTTTAAAAAAAGATTATTACCCATGCCAATCATGACTAATATTCCCCTTTCCCTTCCAATTAAGCGCAAAGCTGTGTTAGGAGTAGGTACGACAATAGTGCAACGGTGGGGTTTGAACCGCCGACTCGCCGGAATTCACTCCGCTCCTCATTCGTTGAGCTATTGAGGCTCTTAATATACTTATTTATACTTTATTTAGAAAACCCTGCCTTTTTCAGCACGTGCAATCGACGAGCTCAATCATACTATATGAAGAGTAAAGTTTGTAAGTTTGTTTGTAGGGGATAATCTCCGGAACTACTGAACCGATTTTGAAAAATTCTGTCACCAATAGAAAGCTACATCATTCCTGAGTGACGTAGGGTATACTTTATTTTCAAAAATAATTAGGATTCCGCACGGAAATAGTAATAAACTACCCGTGTGAAGCCGATTTGGGTTGCTAGTGTGAAATAAATGTGGCCAAAAGTGGTTTTAACTTTGAAGTCGTCACGTAAGACATCGTATCTACTTTTTCTTTACCATTTTCAGTTACATATTACATTGTATAGTCCACATGAATGTTCTAACAGAGGTCCATTAATCGAACCGGCTGGTGCGCGTTGCGGATATGATCACACGCACCAGCGAAACGCATCCGGACCACACGATGACCTTAGGAGATAAAGATGTGAGGTGCCTGGGCTTTAAATAAATAATTAACTGTTTTGTTGCGACTTTGAGAAGTAAGGTTTTTGAAAGCATGGCGTCCCACTCTGCCATCGATCTGGGCTTTACTCTATAACACGTATTTTCAATATTTAAAAAACTTAACAAGTTATTTTCTTTGCAGTGGAATTCGTTGTCTCGCGGAAAGGAAGGCCCTTAATACAGCTTAAGGGCTACACCTACACATGCGTGTCAACACCTAGTAAGAAGATGGATACTATAAAACGCTGGAAATGCTCTACGCATTTAAAAAAAGGCTGCCGTGCGTTTTTAATGACTCAAAATGACTTTATAGTATTTGCTAGAGACCAACATACGCATTAACTCCAGGAACAAATTTAGCGGATTTATCCACAAATTCACGGTTTTCAGATTTAATCCTTTACTTTTACTATAAGACCTACATACCTACCTGCCACATTTCATGATTCTAGGTCAATGGGAAGTACCCTATAGGTTTTCTTGACAGACACGACGGATGGACGGACGGACGGACGGACGGACGGACGGACGGACAGACAGAGAGACAAATAACAAAGTGATCCTATAAGGGATCCTATAAAGTCTCGCGCGGAATTCTGCATGCGGAAGTGTGTGCGAAATTTTACTTGGATATGTCCTATGGAAATTCTTTTTTGCACGTTTTAGATTTTTGTTATTATTATATATATATATATATATATTTTCGTTTTTTTTTTATTGATTTCTTTGTACCTTTTTTTTAATTTCTTAGTTGTTAATTTGTTTTCAAAATCACTTTGGAAATCCTCGGCTTTGCCTTGGCCTTCTAGTATTACCTACTCGGCCAGTAATCGCTTTATTTCAGGCCTGGACTGTAATGTACTCCCTTTTAACACGACAAAATTTCTAATTTACAGTAGGTATTTGTTACATTTTTTGTACTAATACAAAGAAGTATGGTAATTAATTCAATAATAAAACTACTTTTTTCATGTCACCTTCGTATTTCAATTTTTGCCACTCTAAAGAGACAAACGCTATGTGGATGGTATTTATTTGTTTTATTTATTTTGTACCGAAATCATTAAAGGCACAAAAAAAACACCAGCACAAGAAAAAAACGTATGACTTTTTTTTCAGTGGAAATCGTCCTGTCACGAAACGGTCGACCCATGATAATGTTCGGTGGCTACACCTATTCCTCAGTGCCGTCTTCAGGGCTCAAGACCAGGTGGAAGTGCTCCACCCATAAGAACCGTGGGTGCCATGCACTTCTACATACTGTAGAGAACCAAATAATATTCTTTAAAGGAAACCACACGCATCCACCTACTCGAAAAGTACCTATTAGCATTATAGAGTCTTAGAATTATATTATTCTGAGGAAAACTACTATTACGGACCCTCGCTGGCTTTGCTCGAGTGGGTTAAAAATCAGTGAGAGAATGTCCAAAAATCTTGAAAGTCCAACTGTCAATTTTCATGGATATAATTTAAAAATGAGATGGAGTTTCATACAATTTTTCAGTCCCTATTTAACCTTCTTGAGGGTGGAATTTCCACATTTCTGTATTTTTAATTGAAATACCAATTTTTTATGAATGTAATTTAAAAAATGAAGATAATTATTTAAATTTTCGTCCCTTATTTGACCGCCTTAGGGATGGGATTTCCAAAAACCCTTTTCAATTAAGCCTGCATCAGAAAAATACAATCGATTGTTTCAAGTTTCTGACTCCAGCGGTTTTGACTGTGCGTTGTTAGATCAGTCAGTCAGTTTTTCAGGACAAGTCTTTTTTTTAATTTATAGACTGTTAGAATTATATTAAGTATATTCAAAGGTATGTACTGAAATATTTCGCCGATCGCACAATATTTCTTAGGTGCCTAAATATATTTTTGTAATCTTATATACCAACTGATTTTGAATGGACCTAAAACCTATCCTACTCATAATCATACATTTTGCGCCTCCTTATTTTAAGCGCCTATATTATGAAATATGTACCTATTTAGTAACTTTTGGGAGCTTTTTATTCTGAAATAGAGTCATGATTGGATACAATTTCTTCTATTTGGAAAATTCCGAAAACTGCTCCAGATATTTGGTTTTTTTGAGTTTTAATCAAAACCAATAATTGAATAAATTAACACCCATATTCACAAACGTTACTATGAGGTCTCATAGTGCCCTCGAACGCACAGTGTCCGTTGCACCAATCAGATGACTGTATCACGTCAATTTACAATGATCTGATTGGTGGAACCTACACTATGCGTTCGAGCGCACTGTGAGACCTCATAGTAAAGTTTGTGAATACGGCCGTTAAGTCTGCGTGAATTTTAAATGGCGGCTGACGCGGTTCTTCCAATTTTGCCCTCCTGATCAGATAAGTTGGTGGCACTGTATACACTTGACAACCCGGATATGTTCAGTAAATGAACGTTTCCCTTTCAGCATTTCCACGCAGGCTGATGACATCAGCGGAACGTACACGAAGGTATAGGCAACGACTTCAAGCGTTGAATCCAAAAAAGTTCAAACAAACACAAATAAAAAATTTAAATAAAAGAAAGAAGAATTATGCCAAAACATCTCAGGTGTCAGATACTGAAAAATCTACGAGAAAGAATTGGAGAAAAGTTAATGAAACCCATAGACTTCAGCGTTCCATTAAGTTAATCTTTAAAAAAAAATGATCACGTTTCCGTCATGAAATAAAAAATTGATCGTCTTATAGAAGACATTCCGAATCAAAGAATGGTCAAGTGTGAGTCAGACTTACACACTAAGTATTTCGTACCATCTTACAAGAAACACATTTTTTGTTATATTTTTGTGATGTAACCACAAATTCAAGGTTTTTTATTTTGGCTTTTTCCCTTTACTTGTGCTATAGTGTGGTATGTGCCTAATTCCATGATTCTGGATAAACGAGAAGTAATTTTGATTGCCTGGACGGTTCTTGACAGATAGACAGACAGACAGTAAATGATTCGCTTGATAAAAGCGTAACGTACACGAAGATATAGGCAACAAATACAAATGGAAAATCTAAATAGAATAAAGAAGAATTATGTGAAAATTTCTCAACTGTCAGATGCCGAAAAATGTAGGAAAAGAAAAGAGTGGAGAGACAGTAAGAAAATCCAAAGACTGAAGCTTCCAAATCCAAAAACAAAAGAAAAACTAAAGTGCCTCCACCAGAGGTTTCAGGGGATGGATCCCATCACTTTCCAGTTTGGTCCGTACCCCGACAGAAGTGCAAGTATAAAATATGTGGCCACCAAACTTTCATGAGGTGTCTGAAATGCAAAAAGCATATATGTGTAAACAAAGATCGCAATGCTTCGTCGAGTTTCATGCGCCTTAAGAATTAAAAAAAAATGTTTGATTAATTATTTTTCTTATTTTGTAATAATTACAATTACATGGTTTTGTTTCTTAGATTTTTTTAAACCTAGTTAAATAAAGTAAAACAAAGATTGCAACTGTTTTTTCGAGTTTCATGCTCCTTAAAAAAAAATTGATTATTATTTTTCTTATTTTGTAATAATTACAATTACATGGTTTTGTTTCTTAGTTTTTTTTTTCAAACCTAGTGAACCTAGTGTTTCAATAGTTTAGTAAATAAAATATTTAAAGGTATACTTGACTAAACAGAATGTTTAGTAAATGAACGTTTCCATTTCAGGCAGGCCGATGACAACAGCAGAACGCCAACGAAGATATAGGCAACGACTTCAAGCACTAAATCCAAAAAAGTTCAGACAAATACAAATGGAAAATCAAAATAGAAGAAAGAAAAATTATGTGAAAATTTCTCAACTTTCAGATGCTGAAAAATGTAAGAAAAGAAAAGAGTGGAGACAAAGTAAGAAAATCCAAAGACTGAAGCTTTCCCTTGTGAAGTCCATCATAGAATAAAAAAGTTACTGGTAACTACCAGTAACAAATAATTAATTATTCGGTACTGTGTAACGACAGTGGTTTTTTTTTAATTTTCATGTTGTAGTAAGTTTATAAATTGCAAATTAAAACCATTACCATTAGTTTAATTTTACATCTATTGGCACACCGAGCGCTATTATTATTGGCGTGTCGGTGTCGCAACTTTGAAGTTATTACCCATTCCGAAAACACCCAACGCGACTTAATAAGTTTTCACTTTAATCCCTACTATTCATACTTTATTACTTTATAATATTATAAATACGAAATGTCTGTCTGTCTGCTACGTTTTCACGGCTCAAACGTTGAACCGATTTGAATGAAAGGTACAGACGTAGTATACGCCCCAGAAATTGACTTCGGCACTTTTTTATCCCGGAAAAGCAAAGAGTTTCCACGGGATTTTAAAAAATCGAAATCCACGCGGTATCCCTCTAGTAATAAATAAATTCAGAGTAACAAAACTGGAATAAAAAAAATTAAACAGAAGAAAATGATTTAAAAGTAGCAATAATGCTCATCTTGTCTTGATCCTTTTGACTAGTTTGAGGTGAGTCTTCTACTAACTTCTATGCTCCTGATTTATTCCTGCAAGAACATTTTCTAGATCTAGGTTAAGTAGTTGGCGTCAGGTAGCGTTAGGTGGCGGTCTGGAAGTGGAGGCAATGTGTCTGCGCATTGTTTCTAACTACCCACAGTGAGGGAAGAAGTTAACTTTGACTGACGAAACAATAGCGCGGCAGCATAGACAACAGTGTGGTTGCGCTTTACTTTTTCAGGGCGAAACGGACTTGCATACGAAGGGTTCCGTGCCATCGTACAAGATATATTATGTCATAAGATACCTAGTTCAAATTCAAAATATTTTTATTTTTTATTCAATTAGACTTTTACAAGTAAGTACCTACTTTTGAATCGTCAAAAGCATCTACCACTGGTTCGGAGTGCCTTGCCTACCGAGAAGAACCAGCAAGAAACTCGGCGGTTGCTCTTTTCAAAGATTCGATATTTATTTATTTATTTATTTATTTATTTTATTTTACATCTAATTGAACGGCAGTGCCACTTACACGAACTAGATGATTATTACACAAATACAAAAAGAGAAAAAAAAATAAAAGGTAAAGCTAGAACAAAATATGTTACAATAAAAGATTTTAAATTTTGAATGTATGTACGCTGAGAGCACTGAATGATCCTGTTCATTCAATGCTCTCCGCGTACCTCAGTAACTCCTGAACCAACGATGCCCACCCGTCATTGAATGGATCCCATTGATCATTTATATCCGAGAGCGCGTTGAAGGAAGCCAATGAACGCGGTATCGGTGCCATAGATCGAGCAACAGTACGATGAACTGGTACCACGAAAAGTTTATTCTTTCGTGGACGAAGATTATTATTTAATTTAGGTACTCGTATACGACAGAGTTGGTCATGAAGGTCTGGAGCGTCGACATCCCCTCGCAAAATTCGGCACATGATTTTTAGTTGGTCGCTAGTCCGTCTGACCTTCAAGGAGTTAAAGCCCAAGCAACCTAAAAGAAATTTGGTTGGATATAGGAAGGGGTAATATCCATAGCAACGCTTATACAAGTATCTTAGGAAGGCCTTTTGCACTTTTTCTAACATAAGTCCGTATTTTTTCTCGTACGGATGCCAGACACAGGTACTTGTTTCGAGTTTGCTTCGGACTAAGGCATAATATAGTAACCTTATTACTAAAGGGCTATGGAACTCCCGAGAGTTACGCAATACAAATCCTAATCTTCGAAATGAGTCAGCTGCCACTGTATTGATATGGTCTCGGAAGGTTAATTTGGTATCAAAAGTTACGCCTAAGTCTTTCACATTTTGTACTCTGGGAATGGGAATTCCATCCATTTTATATTCATGTATCAAGGGATACCGAACTTTACCAAAGGTCATGACTGAACATTTGTCACGGTTGAATTCCATTTTGTTCGTTTTACTCCAGTTACATACAGCTGTTAGATCGCGTTGCAACTTGAGGCAATCTTCGGCAGAAGTTATTTCTAATATAAGTTTTAGGTCATCAGCATATAATAGACATTTTGCATATTTTATACATTCTGGAAGATCGTTTATCATAATTAGGAAGAATAGGGGTCCTAAAATAGAGCCTTGGCTTACACCGGATCGCGTATGATAAGGTTTAGACTCATATATGCCATAGCGAACGAATTGCTGACGATCACGGAGATAGTCAGAAATCACGTGTAGAAGCTGAGGAGATAAACCAATAGCACTGAGTTTGCTAAGAAGAATATCGTTATTTACCCTATCAAAAGCTTTACGGTAATCAAAATAAAGGGCATCTGCTTGATGCCCTCTATCTAAGTAGGACGATATGTACTCAGCAGCTGTTAATAGGTTGGAGTTGACAGACTTTTTGGCCCTAAAACCATGCTGTTCGTCACGAAGTAAATTACCAATTTGCCGGCTTATCACACATTATTATGATATGTACAATATTATGCCATGTATAAAAGTAATTGAACTGATAGATCAGTCTAAACTGATAAATCACATTAAAAAAAAGAGTTTTTGCGATTATAAACACATATTGCTTACATTACATTTGCTGTTTCATATTTGAAACGACATGTAGAGAGGTATCAAAAGGTACGATTCATAATTATTATAATACAGTATACAATTGTTGTTTTTTTGCGGTTGGTTATAGGGTCTCAGATCTTCATTCTGCGGACTAGAGGAAGACCCCAGCGTGCAAACGAGGATGATCGCCCACGAAAAAAAAACAAAAGAAAAAGTAAAGTGCCTCCACCAGAGGTTTCAAAACATGGGTCCCATCACTTTCCGGATTGGTCCGCACCCCGACAGAGGTGCAAGTATAAATGTGGCCACCGCACTTTTATGAGGTGTTTGAAATGTAAAAAGCATTTATGTGTAAACAAAGATCGCAACTGCTTCTTCGAGTTTCATGCGCCTTAAGAATTTTAAAAAAATGTTTGATTAATTATTTTTCTTATTTTGTAATAATTACATGGTTTTGATTCTTAGATTTTTTCAAACCTAGTGCACCTAGTAAATAAATATTTATAGGTATACTTGACTAGACGGAATGTTTAGTAAATGAACTTTTCCATTTTAGGCAGACCGATGACATCAGCGGAACGTCAACGCAGATATAGGCAACGACTTAGAGCACTGAATCCAGAAAAATTAAAAGAAATACAATTGAAAAATGCGAATAGAACAAAGAAGAATTATGTGAAAGTTTCACAACTATCAGATAGCGAAAAATGTAGAAAAAGAAAAGAGTGGAGAAAATTTAAGGAAATCCAAAAACTAAAGCGTTCCACTGAGTTCATTATACAAAAATGTTGATCACCTCTGGGCTGCTCCATGATAAATAATGAAAATTTTTATTTATGACTTTTATTTAAGTGTTTACTATTAAATCCATACACAGTATAGGCGCGGTAAATTTACTATATCATATAACATTTTTAAACTTTACCGTGTGCTATTTACGCATTTATTTACTTGTATATTTTTAACAGGGCTCTCTCCGTCACTCGCTTCAAACAATCGTAGTTCCAATTTCATTTGAATATTAACCAACCAGACAGTCCAAGTCCAGTCCAGTCCATATTCTAGAAACTAATATCTGTGTCTGTGGTGTTTTAGATTTTTAAAAATATGTAGTTTTAAAATTACAGGGGCTCAAAGATTTGTAAGACCGCGTAACTTTGAAACCGAATATTTTAACAGAAATCTGGAAAACCACAGACATAGGTATTAGTTTCTAGAATATGTCTGCAAAATTTCATGGACTTTGGTTGCTTAATATTCAAATGAAATTGGAACTACGTTTGTATGAAGGGAGTGACGGAGAGACCCCTCTTAAGAACCTGTACACTATATAAACCTGTACATGCCGAATTTCAACCCGACCCGTCCCGTAGTTTGAGTTGTGCGTTGATCAGTCAGTCAGTCAGTGAGTCAGCTTTCCTTTTTATATATGTATTTAGATATACTATGGATTAAGAAATGATTAATACGTTATTTCTCAGTGGAATTCGTGCAGTCTCAAAGAGGGAATGTCATGATAAGATTGAACGGTTACACATACTCCCAGAGGCCATGCACCGGCATCAGGGCCAGGTGGCGGTGTTCCACCCACCAGAACCGCGGCTGCTTCGCGACCATACACACGATAGAAGACAAGGTCATATTCACCAAGGAAACCCATTCGCACCCACCTTCTGTACCACGACATTTTTATATTTCTTAAGGGCGCTAGGACACCATGGCGGCGCAACTATCGCACTACCAACAAAATGTATGCAACTCTATGGTGTGTAGTCATCTGGTGTCCGCTTGGTTACGCATCCAATTTGGTGGCGGCGCGGCCGTTATTCGCATACTGGTGGCACAGCACCGATATATAGATCTTTTTGGCATCTCAGTCACTCGATCACCATTTACGCTACCATGGATCTCCCCCCTCCCCCTCGCACATTGCTTGTGCGTAACTATATCATTTCTATGTGTACAATGTCGGTCATATATATTTATTAAGGGCATTATTTTACTTCACACTAGTGACGATGGGCTTATTGTTTGGAACGATAACTTACTACTAATTATTTTGTTAATTTATTTTAATGGAAAAATTAAAATACCACTGAACCGAATATATTTTTTTATAAAATATTCTTTAGTTATTTCTGGTCCGTAAACTGTTAGTACATAAGAGGTAGTACAACGTCATCTCTGAATTTTCGGTGCTGAAAAATGCAGTATTTATGACGCGTACCTATTAAGGATCATCCAAACCTGCGCGACAAAAGCGACTACGAAGCGGGAACTTCAGACGCGGGGCGATCACCTCTCATAATATTAATAATGACGCAATGCACACTTACGCGACTACAACTCAGTGGCATAGGTGTGCACGTATAGATTCGCGTCGTGGACGCTCCCGCATCTCGCGTTCGTGACACGCAGGTGTGGCTGTTGATTTGTTTTGTGGATGTTGATTAGACTCCATTCAGATAGCATTTGCAACGCTGCACGGTTTTTTGCAGGAAAAAAAAATTACTTGAGTAGAACCGTTAGTAGAAGTTACACAGTTTTAACCATGTGAACTATTCAATGCGCATATGTTTTTTGTTACGCTATTTGCGTATATAATTTACGTATAGTAAAGAGTTTTTAGTTATTTTACTTATTTATACACTTATTGATTTCAGTTGAATTCATAACGTCACGCCAGGGGCGGCGTATGATTAAACGGAAGGGGTTTACCTACACGGCCATCAAAAAGAGCGATGAAAAAACAAGATGGAGGTGTTCCACCCATAGAGATCGGCTCTGTCATGCCGCCATACACACCATTGATGACATACCTGTATACTTACAAGAGAAACATAATCATCCACCTAAACATAAGAAAATAAAGAAGGAAAAAGGAAAAATAAAGAAGGAAAAAGAAATAAAACTTAAAATACACTTGTAAAACGGCACTCTCACACAACTCAATGTATTTTAGGCTTTAGGCTTAAGAGGGGTCTCTCCGTCACTCGCTTCATACAAACGTAGTTCCAATTTCATTTGAATATTAAGCAACCAAAGTCCATGAAATTTTGCAGACATATTATAGAAACTAATATCTATGTCTGTGGTTTTCCTGATTTCTGTTAATATATTCGGTTTCAAAGTTACGCGGTCTTAAAAATTCACATACAAATCTATGGGACCTGTAATTTTAAAACTACATATTTTTAGAAAATCTAAAACACCACAGACACAGATATTAGTTTCTAAAATATGTCTGTAAAATTTCATGGACTTTGGTTGCTTAATATTCAAATGAAATCGGGACTACGATTGTATGGAGTCAGTGACGGAGAGAGCCCTGTTAAATCAAATCGTAATGTAACCTCTTTAGTAAGTATAGTGAGCGCTGCTGATTTTTAAGTGGTAGATTCAGGATTCAATTTCTAATCAATATTTTCTACAATATCTTCTAGTCGTGTCTAGTTGCCATCCTACAGGCAATGTAGTTCAAGTAGGTACGATGCCGCATATAAATTAAAAAACGATCATTTATGGGAGTTGTTATGGTTTTATAAAAATGCCATACACCATCCAGCATCCGCAGACTGAATCGAGTTATTGTATTAAAACAAATAAATAATATTAATCCTACTATTAAACAAATATATTAAATATATTATCTTATAAAGTTGTAATATATAAATATCGCTCACCCTACTTTTAAATGCCACTGTTCACACTTAGATGTAACTAGGTGATACCCGCGACTTCGTTCGCGTGGATGTAGGTTTTTTAAAATTCCCGTGGGAACTCTTTGATTTTCCGGGATAAAAAGTAGCCTATGTGCTAATCCAGGGTATAGTCTATCTCCATTCTAAATTTCAGCCCAGTCCGTCCAGTAGTTTTTGCGTGAAGGAGTAACAAACATACACACACACACACACACACACACATACAAACTTTCTCCTTTATAATATTAGTGTGATATTATATTACCGTAGTTTGAAGGCAACTTAAATCTTAGGTGAAAATAAACATGACATAATATTTAGAAGTAGATACGCAACTTTGCTGATTTGAATTTTAAGATTAATAATAAATGGTAATCCGCGTTAGAATAACTAAAAAAAAAGTTTAAAAAATAATTGCTTGATGATTGAACAAACTATTAAAGGACGTTTTAAACTATAGTCTTATTTTTGTCTATTTTCCTTAACACTAAGTGCAATATGCATATAAGCGTATATACTTTGACTTATTTTGCTCAGATTTATTCGTGTTAAGCCGGCTCTACACTCGCACGTGAAATCACGCCGTTATTTCTCGCCGTGAATGTATGCCGCGATCCACGCGTGAACTGTGTCCTTCCACACTGTGACGATGGACGAAACCCTTTGTCGCGGACCAAAAACTGACACTGATCGGGAAAGGCGCGAAACGCGAACGCGAAAGCGTGAACAACATCTACACTCATTCGCAGTTGTCGCGGGCTTTCGCGGTCGTTCGCGCCACGAGTGTAGAGCCCACTTTAGGGACATAATTCTGTTTCGCTTTAACTGTCTTATTTCTGAGCAAAGTCAAAGTACGCGCTATAAATCTCAGCGTTAAGTAAATTTTATTGTAAATTCGATTAGTACTGCGCGAATTCGTGAGTTTAATGATTTATATTTTAACTACTTATATAAAAATGTTTGATTAAAATAATGAGTAAAATATTTCAAATACTAATAATACTAATAAATGTAAGAAAATAGTAACAAAAGTATAGTAATAAATGATGTATTATTTTCAGATACATCTTCAACTCGTGATGAAAAACAACTTACGTTAGCGGATCTTTCCTGCATATTCAATTCGAATGATTCAGAAAAAAAAATATATTACGTTGTAGATGATAATTTGCCATCCGAAACTAATCCGCTTTGCTCACCGACACCCTCAGAAATTGTATCCGACTCTGAAGAAACCCAAATAAAGAAAAAGAAAAAAACACATCTTGCTTCCAAAAATCGGATGGTTGAACAACGCAAACGACGTTTAGAGTATAAACGTCGAAATGGTGCACTAAAAGAAAAAAAAATGAGGGCGCCTTGTAAAATAGATTGTAAGAAAAAATGTTCCAAGAATATTTCACAAAAAGACCGCGAACATTTTTTCAAAGTATATTGGGATATAGGCGACCACCCCGGACGATGGAGTTTCATTAATAAATATGTATTTAGAGAGAATAAACGCAGATGTAGGAGTATTCATCAAGTATCGAGAAGGCTTTATTCTTTTAAATATTACATGCCAATTTATGAAAACGCTAAGGAGGTAAAGAAAATACGCGTGTGTAAAACTATGTTCACAAATACATTATCAATAACCTCGGGTGTCGCGCATTTAGCTCTTGATAAATGTAAAAAAGGCCATGTTGAGCCTGACTTGCGAGGTGGAAAACGTGAACGAAGAAGCAAAGACATGCTACGCAGTGTGGTACACCATGTCAAAACATTTACGCCTATCGAATCAAATACCAGTACTAACCCAAAGCAAATAATACTCGATGGTTCGCTTTCATTCGCAAAAATGTTTGAACATTACACTGATTGGTTTGATTCTAACATTTATTCCTCTAATGCTACAACAATTTGCCAATATCGAAATATTGCTCGCAAATATTTTAATATTGCTTTTGATAAGCAAAGAAAATCATGTTAAATTTTTATTGGTTGATTTTGTGATTCTCTCCATAAATCTTTCTAAAATGGCTATCGTTTTTTTTTTTTCAGTTGTAGTCTTATAACATTTGGAATAAGTTTACTGACCATTTCCAGCGTATGGAATGTACGGTCTATGTTAATTTTATTTTACTACTAGGTGATGCCCGTGGCCTTGTCCGTGTGGATT
The DNA here is from genome assembly GCF_905333055.1 of Maniola jurtina. Taxonomy (NCBI): domain Eukaryota; kingdom Metazoa; phylum Arthropoda; class Insecta; order Lepidoptera; family Nymphalidae; genus Maniola; species Maniola jurtina. The sequence goes on from NC_060038.1 coordinate 12,519,988, forward strand.
TGTTTTTTAATTCTATTGGAACTGTTTAATATAAGCTAAGCTATCTTTTTACCAAATTTTGTCAAAATCGCTTAAATGGATGGGATGTGAAAAGGTAACTGGCCGACACAAATTTTTCAGGATGATGAAAAATATAGTATAGAATATTATACAGATAGTAACCAAAACGCTACCAATGCGTTATTATTATACTACCCTAACACAATTCAATGCTAATAACCATTTGCCTTATCTTGTAGATTTATGTCTTTTTCAAACTCGCATTGTGTAGTGTGCAAAATTCGGGTCAATGCCCCACCTACGCGCATTGACGCAGCATTGACTTCGAGTGACCTATTTACGGAACGTTCGTTGACCTCTAGTGTCAGTCAGATGTTTTATTTGCAAAATATTGTGAACTTTAAAAAAATACAAGATTTAAAAATCGTGTTTTTTGTTATGGCATCTTATAAGTAACATCTTCGTTTTTGCTGGCGTTCTGGTTACAGCCTGTATTTAGGTATACTAATATAAGCAAAAGTTGATGTTAAAAATGATAATTGTTAAAAAGAATTAAAATATACAAATGTAAGCCAAAAAAAATTTTCCGACTATGATTATTTATTATCGCTGACCCGAACTGTCCCAATGCTGGGCAAAGGCTTCCCTTTTTCCTTCCATCTGTCTCTGTCTAGGGATATTTGGGACCAGGCTGTTATATAATATTGCCATCGAGTTCGTATCGCCAGCGACGCCTCGGCCTGCCTCGACGTCTTTTATATTAAGATTCTAATAAAATCTCAAAATATTTATTTTAGTTATATCACTGGTAATAAAGGTATTTATTGATAATTTTAGCTAAATTTTTATTTTATACTGCAGAATCATCTACAAACAGTTCAATTGGCTCTCCATTAGAAGAGTTAGAGACATTACTGAAATGTCATTCGTCAAAAGACGAGAAACGAAAATTTAAGGCGAATAGAGGATTGGAGTATGAGGGTAGAAATGGAAAAGTACACGAGAAGAAAAAAATTAAGTCGCCTTGCAAAATAACGTGCAGAAGAAAATGCTTGGAAAACATATCAGCAAACGACCGCGAAAACATTTTTAACTTATTTTGGAACAAAGGTGATATAATATATCGTGAAAGCCAATGGGATTTCATAACAAAATATGTTTCAAGGGAGAAAAAACGTAGTTTCACCACCAGGACAATGGAATCAAATAGACAATTTTCGCTCAAATATTTCTTACCTATATTTGGCCCTGATGGAGAGATAAAGAAAATTCCAGTGTGTAAAATAATGTTTCAAAATACTTTATCAATTAGCGAGAGCATTGTTAAGACTGCTCTAAATAAATATATTAAAGATGAAGGGCGACTAGAACCCGACCGGCGCGGAAAACATTTCAATCATCCAAGAATTATAACTAAGGACATGATACGCAGTGTCTTACATCATGTAAAGACATTTACACCAGTCGAGTCAAATACCTTTAGAAACTCTAAGCATCTGATACTAGACGGATCGCTTACTTTCACAAAAATGTTTGAGCTCTACAAAGAATGGTTTGATCCCAAAAAATTCTCTAAAGTTACAACCTTGCGGCAATATCGGGATATAATTAGGAAACATTTAAATATTACTTTTGATAAATCTAATAAGAAACGTTAATACATATAAAACGCTAAGAATTTGATATACCTTGCTTTGTGATTTTCTACTAAAAGTACCTAATTCAGAAGTCATAAGTCTCTATAGACTTCATGAGAGAATTAATCTTTAGTACAACTGTAACCTCATAATATTTGGAAAAAGTTCCTCACAATATTTGGAAAAACATCATCGGTATTTGAGTTTTGTTATTTCATTTTAAAATATTTAAATAAACTTACTAACTTTATTAATGTAAGCAGAGTCTAATGCTTAAAAAAGGATAACTGTTTTTTTTTTTGAATGAAAATATAAAAATGTAAACTTTTAATATATTTATTTTGTCCTATATATTTTTTTAGAAACCTAATTGTTATAAAATGGACTGATGTTCAAATTATTTATTGATAAATTTTAGAATATTTTTTATGTACTGTAAATATAGTTAAAACGCTAAAGTTTTATTTTTATATTGCAGAATCGTCTACAAAAAGTTCAATTTGCTCTTCATTAGAAGATTTAGAAACATTACTGAAATTTAGTTCGTCAAAAGACGAGCAACGAAAATACAAACTGAACAGAGGATTGGAGAATGAGGGTAGAAATGGAAAAGTACACGAAAAGAGAAAAATTAGATCGCCTTGCAAAACCACTTGCAGAAAAAATGCTTTGAAAACATACCAGAAGACGACCGCGAAAATATTTTTAAACTATTTTGGAACATACACGGTTGTGTAGGACAGTGGGAATTCATAACTAAACATGCTGTTAAGGAGAAAAAACGCAGATTCACTACCGATACATTGGAATCAAGAAGGCACTTTACTTATAAATATTTCTTACCTGTTTTCAGTCCTGATGGAGAAGAGATTGAGAAAATTTCAGTGTGTCAAACTATGTTTTTGAATACGTTGACAATCGGGTTCAGAGTTGTTAAAACAGCTTTAATAAGATACAAAAAAGATGAAGCACGTGTAGAAGATATACGTGGAAAGCGTGTAAGTCAAATCGTTTAAGGCCGATTCACACCAATTGCGTATGCAGGACGTACACCAACGTCCAAGAGCGGCGCCATCCTTTGTATTTTGTTTACAGTATATCAATTTCAACGGTATAGCTAAAACCCACAGCCCCATACACCATAAAGCTGAGTGGTAGTTATCAAAAAGACTCCACTCAGCTCCGACTCTTTGGGCTCGTTTTAAGTGTTTTACATCGCATTAAGACATTCACACCGGTCAAATTATGGTTAAAGAATTCATTCCCAAAAAAAAGAAATTTAATACCTTTAAGAACTCTAAGCATCTTTACCGATCTTTACCGGTCGAAATATCGATATCTAAGTCAGTGGAGTTTGTGAAAATCTATGAGGAACATCTCCTGAAATACATAAGAATTTTAGGATTTTTGGATTCCTTCGGCATTTGAAACCCAAACCCTAAACACCAGTTTTGTGAATAAAAATAAATTGAAAAATCACGGACTTTCATATTATAATCTTTTAATCATCTATCTCAACTCCTTAGAGATGAAATTTCTACAAATTTCGTATTTATAATATTAAGGGCCGATTTTCCAATCGTTAAATAACTTTTAACTGAGGGAGGTTTTGACAGGTTTCTTATACGGAAATCGTCAAAACCTCAAATTTGATCCTCAGATAAAAGTTATTTGACGATTGAAAACTTGGCCCTAAGTAATTTAATATTAATAATATGAAGCCTTTTTTAGCTACAAGTATTAGATACATGTCACTTGCTTTAACGGCGAAGGAAAACATCGTGAGGAAATGCAGCGGCTGCCGTGAATCCTCTAGACTCAAGTAGCTCCTGTTCAATAGACTGATGTTTTGGACGCGACTAAAGGTGCCCACGCACTCGAACTGAACTGCAGCTGAACTGCGCGTCGCGGCAGCGCCCCGCACGATATTCTCTCCAGCCGCGACGCGCGGCAGTGACGCGCCACGCGGTACGCGCATCGCGGCTGGAGAGAATATCGTGCGGGGCGCTGCCTCGACGCGCAGTTCAGTTCGAGTGCGTGGGCACCTTAAAAGTCATGGTCAATTTTTGCAACTCTCCCATTTCCTTATATCAAGCTCAAGTTGTCAGATTATTGAAATGCACATAATCTGCATGTAATTACCTTGCATTAATCTGACACGCTTGAGTAAATCTCAAAATCCCCGCTTCCCCTACTATAAAGTGGTCTTTCAGAAGTAGAATGGATAATAGTATGGATATTAATTTCAGTGGAATTCGTACTATCGAGAAGAGGAAGGAAAATGATTAAACTAAACGGTTACACTTACACCCCAAGACCTGGCTCTGGTGAAAGGGTGAGGTGGAAGTGCTCAACCCACCAGCCCAATGGCTGCCGAGCCGCTGTGATCACCGTTGGCAACGAAATACTGTTCGTTAACGAATTACATACCCATCCACCTACAAAAAATATTTATAGTGATGTTCCATATTAAATAAATTTTATGTTTCTATTTTTTTTATTAAATCTTTCTCTTTATCTTTTTTTAATCTTTTTGATGTTCCCGTCATTTGGATTCTACCATAATTATTAGACCACGATACCACATAAAGTACTCATAACTATATTACTATGCAATTAATTTAAAAATATTGTAAGGCTGTAAATTTAGACATAGACCAGAATTTCTCAGATAGAATAACTACATAATTATTTTCAAAAAAGTCTAAATACCTAAGTCTTTTAACTTTCAGTTGAAGTCGAATGGCTGATCTCCAAAAAAGGCAAACGTTTATTAAAGCTGAATGGATATACATACTCTTCAAGGCCAAGCGGTGGTTCCAAAATCCGTTGGAAGTGTTCCACCCACCAGCCCTATGGATGTCATGCCATCGTCCACTCTTTAGGGAACGAGATACACATTATCAATGATGTTCATACCCACCCTCCTACTATTTCTAAGTATTATTTCTAAATATTAAAATAATTCTTACTTAAATCGGTTCAATTGTTGGGCTGTGAAAAGCTAGCAGACAGACCGACAGACAGACAGACACTCTTTCGCATTTGTAATATTAGTATGTATTACTAACTATTACTACGTGTATGAAAAAAATCTATGGTGATTTATTTTCAAATTCTATAAAAAATATTGTCGACATTACCCTAATTAAAAGGGTTAAGGGTACAAGGGCAAATGAGGTGTAAATAAATGTCTTTTATTATTAACCCCCGACCCAAAAAGACGGGTGTTATAAGTTTGACGTGTGTATCTGTGTATCTGTCTGTGGCATCGTAGCTCCTAAACTAATGAACCGATTTTAATTTAGTTTTTTTTTTGAAAGATGGCTTGATCGAGAGCTTTTTTCTAGTTGCTGTAACCTTCACTTGTCGGGGGTGTTATAAAATTTTTAATTTACACTTGTTTGTGGATTGTTAGATATAGACCTGGGCGCCTTTGGAACCCTCGTAAGTAGCTTTAGTTTTAAGTTTACGTAATTAATTGTCTTACAAATCAACTTACAAATCTTACAATTCTGACTATCAAAAGGTGTACAATAGTACCTACCTACTTTGAATAAATGATTTTGAGTTTTGAGTTTTTGAGTTTAATATGAACTTCACCTAGTTAGTTGTACCCCCGTATGCACGTCTATTTGGGCCATTTGTATAGTAATTTATTTGTTACAGAACTCACCATCATGCCACTAACCTTTATGAGAATAAAGCAGGAAGTAAAACCAGTTACTGACCAACAAATTGCAACCGCAAGATCTCTTATTGAAAAGGGGATAACCAAGAGAGCTGCAGCAAAAGCTGTAGGCATTAGTGAATCTGCTCTTCGCAAAAGACTTAATCGGCGTAAAGCGGCAAGTTCAATTGGTCGCAAACCCACTTTTAACGCAGACCAAGAGGCAGAAATTGTTACTCATTGCAAGAAAATGTATGATGCAAATTCTGGTCTAACTATGGTTGACATACGGCGTACGGCCTTCCAATACGCAGCGGCAAATAAAATCAAGAACAGATTTGACGAATCATCCAAACAAGCTGGACCTGATTGGGCTAGGAGTTTTGTGTTTCGCCATCCTGAGCTGAAACTTCTGCGGCCGGCTGCTGTAAACTTTGCTCGGGATAAAGATAACTTTCAAGAAGAGAGTTCTGATTGATCGATTTTATGAAAATCTCTGGTTGACTGATTGTGATGCAAATATAATGCTTGATTTTTATTCCTTCAATGTATGGTTTTTTCAGCCTTTAAAAAAGATGAAAGTTGAGTGCGTATTAATTAGGGCAACGCGCAAATAAGAAGGGTGTAAACATTTATGAGCACAACTTCAATAGATAAGTCATACAGTCGATAAATAGAGACAACAATACTTAGTTATTTCCTTACTTGTTCTTGCTGGAGCAATTCAAATTCAAATTCAAATTCAAAATGTTTTTATTCAATTAGACTTTTACAAGTTCTTTCGAATCGTCAAAAGCATCTACCACTGGTTCGGAATGCCTTTCCTACCGAGAAGAACCAGCAAGAAACTCGGCGGTTGCTCTTTTCAAAGATTTGATATACAATATTATGCCATGTATAAAAGCAATTGAAGTCCTGCGCATTGCTGGAGCGAATCGAAGTTCAAATCCACGCTTTTTTATCATTTACATAATCTTCGATAGTATAATATGCTTTTCTCAAGAGCATATTTTTAATAGATTTTTTGAACCTGTGTAAAGGCAAGTCCAAAATTGACTGAGGAATTTTGTTATAGAAGATTATACCCATTCCCACAAATGACTTTTGGACCTTCCTGAGACGGAGCGTAGGAGTCGCAAGCCTGTTACGGTGTCTAGTCAGCCTGTTGTGTAGATCGCCAACCTTCTTGTAACTAAGAATATTTTGTCTTACAAAAATTATGTTGTTGTAAATATATTGAGAGGCTACGGTAAGGATACCTATTTCCTTAAATTTTTCTCGAAGTGAATCGCGTGGTTTTAAGTTATAAATTGCGCGTATTGCCCTTTTTTGTAATACAAAAATTCTCCCAATATCTGCCGCTCTACCCCATATTAAGATTCCATAAGACATAATACTATGAAAATAAGCAAAATATACTATCTTTGCGGTCTCCACGTCAGTTAATTGTCGAATCTTTCTAACCGCGTAAGCAGCAGAGCTTAGTTTGCCAGCAAGAGTTGATATATGGGTGCCCCATTGCAGCTTCGCATCTAAGGTTATCCCCAAAAATGTAGTAGTCTCTTCTATTTTCAAAATATCATTATTTATCATTAAATTAATGTTACTTGTGTTCTTGGTATTGGGCAGTGCGAATTCAATACACTTAGTTTTTTTTGCATTTAAAAGTAGATTATTTACAGTAAACCAGTGAGTTACCTGAGATATGGCACCATTTATATCGTCAAAATTATCCTTATTTCTATCGACTTTAAAAATCAAAGACGTATCGTCAGCAAATAGTACGATATCGCAAATATTTTGGACTACATATGGTAAATCGTTTATGTATACTAAGAACATGAAAGGACCTAGAATAGAGCCTTGAGGAACACCCATTAGTGAGGCTGATCCGGATGACTTCACATCATTCACACATACTGTTTGAATACGATCACTAAGATAGGACGCAATGAGACCAAGCGCAGTGTCTTTGATTCCATAGTGGCTCAATTTAACTAAAAGAGTCTCGTGCTCAACGCAATCAAATGCCTTGGATAAATCACAGAAAATACCAATGGCATTCTGTGACCCCTCCCACGCATTGAATATATGCTTTAACAGCATTGCGGCCGCGTCGGTTGTTGATCGACCTTTAGTGAAGCCATACTGTTCAGAATGGAGTAGCTTATTTAAATTGAAATGCTGAAGCAGTTGGTTGAGCATGATTTTCTCAAATATCTTGCTCAGTGTTGGCAAAATTGAAATTGGCCTGTAATTGTTTGGGTCACTTTTGCTACCCGATTTAAAAAGAGGTATCAATTTACTACATTTCATGAGATCTGGAAAAGCGCCTGTATCCACAGACTCATTAAAAATTAAGGCTAGATATGGCGCAATAATATCAATAATATTGTTAATTATTTTTACTGATATTCCCCACAGATCTCCGGTTTTTTTGCTTTGTAAAGATTTGAACACTTTAACAATGTCATATGGAGTAACGTATTCAAACCTAAACAACACACCGCATTCAGTGACATTGGCCCTGAGAAGATCATAGGCTTCTGTTGGTGAAGAGCTAAGGGAACTAGTAGTGATGACTGGAATGTTCTGGAAAAAATTCTCAAATGTATTTGCAATTTCAATATTGGAGTCAATAATACGGTTATTAATTTTTAGCTCCAATTTATTGTTATGCACTTTTTGTTTCCCAGTTTCATCCGTGATGATATCCCAAGCTGCTTTAATTTTATTATCAGAATTAATAATTTTTTGCTTTATGCAGAGTGACTTTGCTTGTATGCAAACCTTTTTGAATAATTTTGAATAATTTTTTACATATTCAACAAATGTGGGAGTGTAGTTATATTGTTTTTCTGCATACAAGTCGAACAACTTATTTCTACTTTTATAGATGCCAACAGTAGCCCAGTCACTAAATTTAAGATTTTTAAACAGTTTTTTTTCTACAATTTTAAAGGTAGAATTAAATTGAGAGTTTATGAGATCAAAAAAAGCATTATAGTGTTCATCCGGACCACCCTGAGTAAAGTCAAGTTTAGGTAAAGCAGTTAAAACCTTTAGTTTGAACTGCTTTACCTTTTTAGTGGTTACTGGCCTATACTTTATTAACTTTGTTATGTCTTGATTATCACTGGGAACAGATATCATTTGTCCACAGTGATCGGATCTTAGATTCGTCATGATCGATTTTGCGACAATCTTACAGTCACAGAAAATGTTATCTATACAAGTGGCTGAATTTGCAGTTATCCGTGTTGGTTCATTGAAAATTTTCTGTAAATTAAAGCTTTTAAATAAATTGAGTAATCTGTCAGTAAAAGAAGTGTGAAGCAAAATATCAATATTGAAGTCTCCACAAACTAATATCTTTTTTGATGACCCACATATCCGCCTCAAGGCCTCTTCCATAACGTCCTCAATCTTGCGGGGTGACAAGGGGGGGGGGGGGGGGGGTATACTGACTATCAGAACAAACTTAAATTACTTTTCGAAAGCGTTCCACCAATTCTTATGATCCTCCATCTTCCTTATCCACCCATTCAAGCCACCTTGAGACATTAGTGCTGCAATTAGAAGTTAAGTAAGTATCATCATTGATATAGAATCTAGCAAGAATTCATCGTTCAAGTGGCCACGTTTGCACACATACATACATACATATCTATTTTGCATAATGCAAACTATAACTGTAAACTAATTCAACGAAATTTTCTAGGGTCCAATAAAATGGAGTATGTAATGTCACAAAAAGGCAAACGCATGATAAAACTCAACGGGTATACCTACTCCTCGATAAAAAGCGTTGGAGCCAAGACCAGGTGGAAGTGCTCCACCCACCAGCACCGCGGCTGTCAAGCAGTCCTTCACACTATTGAAGATGAACTGGTGATGACTAAGGAATACCACACACATCCACCGATACAAAGATATATAGCTCCTATCATTTAACAGGGGATCTCTCCGTCACCCGCTCCATACAAATGTACTTTGGGTCTCATTTGAATATTAACAGGGCTCTCTCCGTCACTCGTTTCATACAATCGTAGTTCCAATTTCATTTGAATATTAAGCAACCAAAGTCCATGAAATTTTGCAGACATATTCTAGAAACTAATATCTGTGTCTGTGGTGTTTTAGATTTTTCTAAAAATATGTAGTTTTAAAATTACAGGGGCTCGAAGATTTGTATGAAAATTTTTAAGACCGCGTAACTTTGAAACCGAATATTTTAACAGAAATCTGGAAAACCACAGACATAGATATTAGTTTCTAGAATATGTCTGCAAAATTTCATGGACTTTGGTTGCTTAATATTCAAATGAAATTGGAACTACGATTGTATGAAACGAGTGACGGAGAGAGCCCTCTTAACCAAGTAAACTCGGTGTAATTTTGTAGATACGTTCTTGAAACTAATCAATCAATTACGACGACACACGACCAAGCAACACGCGCCTTAGTGAATTGCAACAAGTTTCAACGAAATATTTCAACGAAATTGTTATATTTTGTCTTGTCTTATTCCTATAAGGTTGTATTTAAATGGTATAGTAAAGTATATTTTCATTTATTTTCTTTTCATTAGATAAAATTGTTTTTAATTGATTAATTTCTACGCACAGTAGGTTGTAGAGATTGAATGGTTTCTTCTGAGACTGGTATAGGTCCTAGTCCGTTTTTTATTTATCTGGTAGGAAACAAGGTAGGAAAGGTAAACAAGTAGCTTCCGGCAGAAATGCCACCCATAGAACGCTCTTACCGTGAACTGACAATGAAATCGTGATGATACCTAACTTCAGAAGGTCTAAAGTGCCGGGCGAATAGCGTCGCTTACGCATTTCTCCAAGAAGGTTTCTGCAATTTGTTAATCTTTTAAGCTTTTAATTAAAACTAAGAAAAAAACAACTATGTATAACTAAAAATATTGGTTTTTTTAGTGGAATACGTACAATCCAAGAAAGGGAAATGGCTGATAAAACTGCGTGGGTACACGTACTATTCAATACAGGGGAAATCCTCAAAAGTTCGATGGCGCTGCTCGACGCACACTCCGTATGGCTGCAGGGCATCCTTGATCACCATTGACGGGGAAATTGTTAATATTAACGATAATCACAGACATGATAAAATGCATCCATTGCATCAATAGTGAAGCATGGTTAGTAATGTTAATAATATAACTGATGAGTGTTGGCTAACCACTTGGTCCCACACCAGATTAAACGACAAAGCTCAGTGGGTGGCGATGTTGAAGTGGTAATGGGCAGGGTATATAGTTAAAAAAACCGGCCAAGTGCGAGTCGGGATCGCGCACCGAGGGTTCCGTACTCGGGTAATTTTTCCGACATTAAATCAAAAACAAAAACTATTATGTGCAATAAATCAAAAACTATTATGCATAAAAATAAATAAAAATCTGTTTTAGAATGTACAGGTAAAGCCCTTTCATACGATACGCCACTTGGTATAGTTAACTTATTTCGAAAATTGAAACACATTTTAATTTTTTTTTAATGATGTAACCACAAATTCGCGGTTTTCAGATTTATTCCTGTATTTGTGCTATAAGACCTACCTACATACCAAATTTCATGACTCTAGGTCAACAGGAAGTACCCTATAGGTTTCTTGACAGACACGACGGACAGACAGACAGACAGACAGACAACAAAGTGATCCTATAAGGGTTCCGTTTTTCCTTTTGAGGTACGGAACTCTAAAAACCGATAGACGTTGAGGTCCTAAGGTGCTGGAATGTGGACCTCATATAGTAAAGCAAAGCGTTGGAAGACCCGCCCACTAGGTGGACGGATGACATCAGGCGAGTCGCAGGGAGCCGCTGAATTCAGGCGGCGCAAATCCGTGGCATGTGGAAGTACCCAAGGACATAAGAGAAATGTGTAGTTATTCATTAATTTCTACTATCAATGTATAATACATAATACAATACACAATACTAAAATCAAAACGTATCTATGCTTAGTAATAAAATAATAAATACAGCAAATAGCTATGTTTCTTTCACTACATTCCATTTTATTAATAAATATAATATATTAAGAGAAATATGAATATAATTTATTTTATCAAAAACTCCTTACCTTGATGCACAATATTGTGATAGTGATAACAACGACCTACGAGATAACTGCTCTCTTAAGGTGAACGCACACTTATCAGAGCCGAACGCGTCGAACGAAACGAATTTTAGAATTCTGTGGACGCGTTCCGCTCGGATAAGTGTGCGTTCACCTTTATTGGTTACACACATAGATTAATATGTCAACAGAGCTTTCTAGTTTGTAATATAAATATTATCTGTCTACACTTTAAGCTAGTTATAGTGCGTACATTTTGAGAGAGGACTCGCAATATTAATGTCAACTGTCGCGTCGTGTCAAAAGAGGGGTCTCTCCGTCACGCGCTCCATACAAACGTAGTTCGTCTCTCATTGGAATATTAACCAATCATACTCAATGAAATTTTGTAGAAACGTTCCGGGCACTATCTATGCCTGTGGTTTTCCAGATTTCCGTTAAAATATTCGGTTTCAAAGTTACGCGGTCTTAAAAATTCACATACAAATCTTTGAGCCCCTGTAATTTTAAAACTAGATATTAAAAAAAAAAATCTAAAACACCACAGGCACTGATATTAGTTTCTAGAATATGTCTGCAAAATTTCATGGACTTTGGTTGCTTAATAGGTATTCAAATGAAATTGGAACTACGATTGTATGGAGTAAGTGACAGAGAGAGCCCCGTTAATATGGTAAACCATACTTTTCTGCCAGAGTCCATTCTCTACAAACTGTACAGGCACAGCAGTCCTCAAAATTTACGCATGATAATGAGATTTTCCATTTTACTTACCGTATACTTACAATTTTTTTTCCTTCCAGTGGAGCGCTCAGGTCCGAAAGGCCGTGAGAAAATAGTTTTCAAAGGGCACACATACAACCAGTTGCCCTCAAAGGAAGGACCCACAAAACGCTGGAAATGCGCCGCGTATCGCTGCAGCGCCACATTGTACACCTATAACGACAAAGTGATCGGACATAACAACATTCACACCCACCACAAGGTTCTTAACATTAAGGTCCAACAACACCCACAATCGGAGTTTGTCAGTGTTGACTCGATAGATAAGAAGGTTACAAAAAAGTAATCGTGTTATGATGTACAACAACAAAGCATACCTATAGGGGGTGTTTGGTAATTAGTATATAAAGACGTCATGTACCCATGCTACTTTTGATCTGCTAAATACAATGCTGAAGTATAATGACGAAATAAAATTATAAAAATTTCCATACAAAATTAAAAAAAAAATGTGAATGTTTTCATGACCCTAACGTGCACTAACTCACCTTGGCCTTGGCCTATCTAAAGATGGCCAACGATTTCAGTTAGTAAGGGCACGTTAGGGCCATGAAAACATGGACAAAAAAAATAATTGTGTGGGAATTTTTATAATTTTATTTCGTCATTATACTTCAGCATTGTATTTATCAGATCAAAGTAGCATGGGTACGTGTCGTCATTATATACTAATTATCAAACACCCTGTAGAATAGAATAGATATTTTTATTCAAGTAAACTTTTAAAAGTGCTTTTAATCGTCAATGTAATTTATCACTGGTTTAGAATGCCGTTCTATAGGTATGTTTTGTTGTGGCGAACTATAGTTCGCGACAGTTCGAGATGGCAATCTGGGTGTGAGGCGGAGGGACACCCTGCACCCCCGCACGTCACCCCGTGCCGGGTTAGGGCACACTTGCACGTTAGAGCGGGGCTGTGATTGCCACCTTGACCTATCCGCCTATCGTGTACTATGTTACTTACAAAGAGTAAAATATTTTATTAATAATGCGCTATCTCCACGAACGAGTGTATCACGACGTGTCCGTCCTACTATCATCGGAGAATCTTCACGGTACAACGATAGTTTCGCCAGCGAGTCGTCGCGACTCGCAACAATACGTCACGAGACCGCAACGGATCGCCGCGTGACGTGACCGCAACGCCTCTCAACCACCGTATCTCAACTGTGGAGTAACGTGGCGGTATCGCCGCGAGACCAGACGATATCATCGGGAGACGCGACGAGTCCGACACATTATACTCGTCCAGAGTCACTCGTATCGCCGCGATAGTATCGCCCTGTGAAGATGGGCTTATAGACTTTGTATCGGATTTGGTGGCACAGACTATCGCGCGATACTCTCGCCCGTTGAGATAGCGCCTTTAGAAGTGGCTTAAGCAACTTTGTCTACGAAAAGTCCAATGCGAGCCCGACATACTCGTACAATTATGCTAACATGAGTTAGGCCGCTTCTCTGTAATACATTATTATGAGTACCATTCCTACCAAAAATTGCACCTATAATTAAGTTTTAAACTCTGAAGTATTATTATACATAACATGATTATTTTTAAACAAGACAAAAAATTTCTATAACTAAAAAGTTTAGTTATATAGAAAAGTTTTGTTACGTCATTATGATTTTTTTAAATGAAACCAACTTTAATTATTAGAAAAATCACTCACTGATTACGAGTCATTTATATGTAGAGGTGTTCTGATTTTCTTCTTTATAATTTTAAACTTGACGATAATTTAGACGTATGACTTTAAATAGTAATACTTCACCCAAAATGTATTTTTGACGTCAAAATATATTAGGTTACTGTCGAATTAATCATAAATTACAGTTGCGAGTGAGTTACGATTTGAACATTATCTATACTAATAAATAAAATTGGAGTGTCTGTCTGTAATTTCGAAATAACTACCTCATATTAAGCTCATATGGTTATTTGAACGATACCATAACTGAATCACACGTTTTTAAAATTTTTGTCTGTCTGTCTGTCTGTCTGTCTGTCTGTCTGTCTGTCTGTCTGTCTGTTTGAAAAGGCTAATCTTTGGAACGGCTGAACCGATTTTGACGGGACTTTCACAGGCAAGTAGAGGATTGACCAGGGCGTAAAATAGGCTACTTTTTTAACCGACTTTCAAAAAGGGAGTTGTGTTTTTCTACCTATGTACACCGAAATCTCCGAGATTTCTGAACCGATTTGCGTCATTTCTTTTTTAATCGATAGAGGAACTTTGCGACATTGTTTCATAAAAAATTTGGAGTCCAACTCCTCAATCCTGATGCTGCAGGGGATCTGACCAATCCACGCGGGCGAAGCTGCGGGCATCAGCTAGTAACGAATAAGTAAGGACCCTAAAGGCGCCTGTCCACTCAAGCGGAGTGGAGCGGAGATATGTTTTAACAGACAAGAGAACAGATATATGAATAATCAAATTAGTCCAATAAAACTCCGCTTCGCTCCGCTTACGTTGACGGGCTGCCTCAGGTTTATAGCTATTAGTTATTTTAGATTATAATGAAATACTTACTTTTGTTTAAAAGCTAAGCACGCGCTGCTAAAGAGTATTTTATGAAAAGGAATCAATTAATTATTATTTTTGCTTAGATTTAATATTATGAAGTCTCGTGGTAAAAATAAAGCTGCACTATTCAGCACAACGTAAAAGTTTCGTGGCGCGTACTTTCCATTCATTATTTCTTTCTTTTCGTATGATTTTTAATGTTAAGTTTCACGTATCAATAAATTCATTATTCTTATATTAATGGTGTTTTATTAACCTTCATCCTCCTACGAGTTCCTACGATAGTTGAATTTAGTTGTAGGAATCGGAGAAACAATGAAAGCCGTTTTTAGAATTATATTGCTGAATACCCAGAAGCCTGGACGGGGTCGATCCTGGATGAAGACGAATTCTTCTTTTTTTAGGGTTCCGTACCTCAAAAGAAAAAACGGAACCCTTATAGGATCACTTTGTAATCTATCTGTCTGTCTGTCTGTCTGTCCGTCCGTCGTGTCTATCAAGAAAACCTATAGGGTACTTCCCGTTGACCTAGAATCATGAAATTTGGTAGGTAGGTAGGTCTTAAAGCACAATTAGTAAAGTAAAAAATCTGAAAACCGTGAATCTGTAGTTACATCATTAAAAATAAATTAAAATAGTTTCAATGTTCAAAGTAAAATAACTATACTAAGTGGCCTGTTACCTAAGTTACCTGTATAATTTCCAACAGATTTATATTTATTTTTATGCACAATAGTTTTTGATTTATCATGCAAAATGTCGGAAAAATTACTCGAGTACGGCACCCTCGGTGCGCGAGTCCGACTCGCACTTGGCCGGTTTTTCTTTCTTCCTGAGTACTGGCTCCAATGTAGGCGAATATTGAATAGTTACATTTTGTAAGACACAATATGATGTCACTAGCACGGATCACCCTATGCATTCATACAAAATCAAAATGCTTAGATAACTTTTTAGGGTCATCTTCGCATCAGCCCTTCTTCCATGTATATGTCTGCCAAATAAAACGGCTGTTTCGAGGCCACCATATTTTATGGAGTTATTTTTAAATGCCAAGTAGTTAATGACATAAGTAAAAGCTCAATGTTTTTACTGACTAAGACTCATTTTGAAAACTACTTATTTGACGTAAATATTTTAGTTTTACGGTAATATCTGTCACAAGAAATCATTACTTTAGTAGGTCACATGCACTAATATTTTGTTTTCTTCCAGCGGAGTACATACAATCTAAAAGAGGGAGAAAGCTGATAAAGTTGAACAACTATACTTACTACGCAGCTACTTACTATGCAGCGTCAAAAGACGGTCCAAAAACTCGCTGGCGATGCTCAACGCACGCGTCGTGTGGTTGCAACGCATGTTTATATACCTTCAAGGATGAAATAGTCGGGATAAAGGACTACCACAACCACCCAGCGCCTCTTAAAGAACCGAAAAATATGCCGATATTCGTCCCAGGGTTTCCTAGAGACAGTAAGAGCTGTAGTGCAGAATAGGAAACGAAAATGAATTAATTTTAGATCCCTACCAATATTATAAACTAGCTGTGCCCGCGACTTCGTTCGCGTGGAATCAGCGCGCTTTATATAGCCACGAACGCTCAGGCGCGATGCGTGTAGTACGGTACTCTTTACGTTAAAAATGTTCGCCGTGATTCTTTAAATTGACATAACTTTTTTATTTATGAACCGATTGACATGAAATAAACACTAAATGTTAAGTGAAGCTTACTACAATATATTAGTGAAAACCGTATCTAAATCGAATAAGCCGTTTCTGATATTTGCCGTTTAGTGCACAAACACACAGACAAACAGACAGACAAAAAATAATAATTACAATTTCGGGTTCGGCATCGATATAATAACAACCCCTGCTACTTTTTTTTTTTATATATTTCCATTGTACAGACACCACTTTTCTACAATTTTATTATATGTATAGATGTGAAAATGTGATTGTTTGTTGGTCTGTCCTTCAATTACGCCGAAACGAAGCAACGTATCGATGATTTTTTGCATGAATACCTATAGTTAAATACCTGGACATAGGATGCATGGATGAAGGATTTTATTCCGGAAAATCAGAGTTCCCACGGGATTGTCAAAAACTAAATCCACGCGGACGCAGTCGCGGGCACAAGCTAGTCAGAATAATCCTATATTACCTATATATTTTGTTATATAACATTTCTTCAGAGTTCCTCTACCGATTGTAGAATTTGAAATGAAACGTAAGTTATAGGGATATAGGACCACCACTGCCATACCTCTTCAGGGTTAGTTTGATACAGGTTAACTTTACTTAATTTTTATACGTTTTAGTTGCATGTTATTTTTAATTAGTGTTGTGTATTGTACAAAGATATCCTTTATACTTTTTGTTTCATGTACTTTAATTATTACGAAATAAACTTTTTTTAGTGCACTTGTGTACAATTTTGTTAGTTTACCTAGTTCCAGTTCAATTATATTAGTCCGTCCGTCCGTCCATCCATTTGTCTGTCAGCGCTCTGTGTCACCGAATGTGTGTTTCTCTTGCCGCTATAACAACAAAAACTAAAAATTTCAAAACGGCCGCTATGAAAATTAAGAAAAATTAAAGTGGTATTGTACGGAACCCTTCGTACGGAACCCTTCGTATGCGAATCCGACTCGCACTTGTTTGATTATTACATTATTTTTCAATTTAAGTTAGGTAACCTCAGGAGCAACGCTTACGGTAATTAGTACCTAATCCATAATTTCAGATAATTCCACGCTCTATTACAAGTCTTCTAACAAAGGTGGCAAGTTATTATTATTTCATGGCTTCACTTACCACATGAAACTGCAGACCGGTGAAAAGAAAATATGGCGGTGCTCGAAGCATTCCTCTTCTAGATGTAAAGTAACCTTAACCACCTTCCAGGAGGAACTGTACAAAATAAAATACGAACACAACCATTCTCCTCCGCAGCCTGCGCTCTAGAATTTTGAACCTAAGACGCATCGCACACCTGTCTCCTACATAATGGAGTAGAGTGGAGATGACGTAGTCAGGTGTCTTTTATGATAACAATGTTTAAGTAATTAAACTCAGCCTTATTTACTTTACTATACGGTTGAAATTAGTATAATAAAAATGAAATACGGAGGAGACTAAGGACTTCGTCGTTACTATGCAAAATTTTAATAAGTACAGCTGAAGCTATTATCAACGAAGACGCTGCAACTCAGACTCACTCCATTCTGCCGGTGCATACTAAGCCTTATTCGAATTTTGACAAGGGTTTATTAATTCAGCCTGTAAGTTATCAATAGATCCAAAACCCCTATGAGCAACTGATGGTTAGTTTGTTGCTTCTTAAAATGTCTGCAAACAGTTACCAATAAGTATATAAAAGTTGTAAAATATTACAATAAAACTTAAAGCTAGTCTTATCTAACTAATGTACAAATCATGCCCGCGTGGTATGGTGCCAAGAGTACTGACTGCATATCCGCACTGGAAAGCCAGGCTGACTCTTTGCGCAAAAAGTGAGCCAGCCCCCCTGTCACCAGATGAGGCTAAAATTTTTGCACTAAGGCCACTAAGGCTTGAGATCTACAGAGCGCACTATGACTTTGCTCAGATTTAAGACACTGTTAAAACGAGACAGAATTATACCGCTGCCATTTTGTCTCGTTTTAATTGAAACTTAAGTCTAAGCAAAGTCAAAGTGTGTTCTTTAGATTTCAACTAAGACTCCATGGCCCCAGGGTCTCCACGGCAAACGGAAGATTTGACACTTGTATAGGTACTAATTTAGACTCCATGGCCCCAGGGTCTCCACGGCAAACGGAAGGTTTGACACTTGTATAGGTACTAATTTAGACTCCATGGCCCCAGGGTCTCCACGGCAAACGGAAGATGTGACACTTGTATAGATACTAATTTAGACTCCATGGCCCCAGGGTCTCCACGGCAAACGGAAGATTTGACACTTGTATAGATACTAATTTAGACTCCATGGCCCCAGGGTCTCCACGGCAAACGGAAGATTTGACACTTGTACAGATACTAATTTAGACTCCATGGCCCCAGGGTCTCCACGGCAAACGGAAGATGTGACACTTGTATAGGTACTAATTCAGTTCAATGTTCCAGCCCCAGTTTTCACCACATCGTCCCGTGGAGCTCGCATGATTAGGATAGGTGGCTACAAATTCCTTCGTCAGTGTGAGCTGGGCTGCAAGACGCGTTGGTGGTGCGGTTCGCATTACAACAGGGGCTGCCGCGCCGTGGTGTACACTGTCGGTGCTGACATCATCAAGATTAAAAACGAGCACAGTCATCCACCACCGCCTTCACGATGGTGAGCACCATGTTCACCATACAGGCTTCCATCCCATAGCAAATTGTTCCAAGCTGCGGTTACCTAAGTTTCCGTCTCTCTCGCACATTCTAACATGCATACTAATATTATAAATGCGAAAGTGTGTCTGTCTGTCTGTCTGCTACCTTTTCACGGCCCAACAGTTTAACCGATTCTGACGAAATTCTGTACAGAGTTAGCTTATATCCCGGGCTTATATAGGCTACTTTTTATTCCAGAAAATCAAAGAGTTCCCACGGGATTTTCAAAGACCCATCCCATCAACCAATTTGTATGAAAGGTACTGAGGTAGCTTGAGTCCATGTTATTGACATAGACAACTTTTCATCGCGGAAAACCAAACAGTTCCCACGGGATCTTCAAAAACCTACATCCACGCGGATTAAGTCGCAGGCATCCTTTAGTTTTCTATAAATAAATGAATAATGGTTTATTCGCTGGAATGTGGATACAAGTAGGGCTTACATTAATTGAGTCACCTTACACGTTCTACTAGGTCCTTGTATGCAAATAGATTATTAAATCTTATATGTAATATAAAAATTAGTCTTGTTCATTACATGACGAAATTAAAAATTTAAACATTACTCAATCATTATTATAATGACCGTGATAGGATCATTTCACTTTTAACAAATGTGGCTCAGCCAAGTCCCAAATAATAAAAATTACTTTCTTTATTAGGACTTGGCATTCCATAAAAGTGTAGGGATTTTTTTTCCTCCAACATGGCGGTCGGAGACTGACTTGGAGGAAAAAAGGAAGGGACACATTAAAAAAAAAAAGTGTAGGGATTCTTTCACAATCACTGAAAATGTTAAAATGTACGAGAGAGATAACCACAGCGCTTTAAAGATGCCTACAGATTTGCTCGATTGTTGATGATCGACACAATACATGTGATCAAACAAAATCGAGTAAACATGTAAGCAAGAAACGATCGATATTGTATTTTTTATCGATCGCCACTGAATCGTTTTATCGATCGAGATGACCTATCAACAATTAGTGATGTAGACTACCTTTGCTCGATTCTAACCTTGATATGTATCGATTGTCAGCACGCGACACACAAAATTCAAAGGTCTAAAGTTGGTCTGTTTGGTTTGGGATGTTTTTTTTTCGTGTGTGTAGCTATTCAGACTTTTGTACGACGTCAAATAAATCCTAAAGATAACTAAAGAATAATGTTATCCAAAACCGTAGAGATTTTTAGTTATTTAGATTTTATTAGAGCTTCTAATTACATAGTGTGTAGTTTTGTGAGTACCTAATACTAGCTACTAATATCAATTTTATTGATTAAATTATTTATTTTGAGTATTACTAGATGTATGAGATTTTACATTATAAGTACGCTTAAATTTTGGTAAGTATATTTAAGTATACCTACATAAATTATTATTAATTATTTTTATTCTTTGAATATAATAAGTTTTGCAAAGAATATAACGGCTATACATCAGACATAAAATTGTGCATTTATAATTTTGGATTGAATCCTAGTATTCAAAGGAATGTTGTAAATCAATGTAGGTAGGTAACCTATTTTATGACAAAGTATTATTTATCTAGATCAAAGAGTGCATGATATTAAAGGATATTAAAAAAATGATATTTTATTATACGTCCCTCTGCCCGTCACTTAAACATTACCAAACTCTACCTAACCAACCATGTCATTATCTTATGAACCAATTAATATAGTCCAAAGTTCTTGAAAGTCATTTACTCGCATATATCCAGCGATGTATATAATATGTCAACCATATATCTAACTTGTGGTTAGGCATGCACATGCATATTGCGCTGGTGTGTGTTTCGGAGATAGGTTTTTCGAAAATTGTTAGCTACAGAATAATTATAATCTCTTATTTTTGGAAACTATTTTGAATTGACGGCTAATTTCAATACAAATCACTTTGCTGAAAATCATTGGCCACCTATGTGTAGTTTTTTTTAACCCCCGACCCAAAAAGAGGGGTGTTATAAGTTTGACATGTGTATCTGTGTAGGTATCTGTGTATCTGTCTGTGGCATTGTAGCTCCTAAAGTAATAAACCGATTTTAATTTAGCTTTTTTTTGTTTGAAAGGTGGCTTGATCGAGAGTGTTAGCAGTGTAGAGTAGCTATAATCCAAGAAAATCGGTACAGCCGTTTGAAAGTTATCAGCTCTTTTCTAGTTACTGTAACCTTCACTTGTCGGGGGTGTTATAAATTTTTAATTTACACATGTTTAATATTTTTTTAGCTTAGTTCACATATGCATTGAAATTATACTTATTTATTGTGAAATATGCCATCAATATAATTTTACTTTTATCGTATGTTTACCAGTATGATTTGAGAGTTATTACATTACAGATTTCCAATACATAACGACTCCTCGTGGCTCCACCATCATCATAGTAGACGGCTACAGATTCAGCCGGCAGTGTAGTATAGGTGTCAAGACCCGATGGTTCTGCGCGTCGCACCATAGCAAAGGATGCAAAGCCGTCATACTTACCATAGAAAATGAAATAGTGAAATGTAATAATGATCACAATCACCCTGTGAGAAATTCGTCTTTTCATACCAGATATTAAAGACAACAGATGAAAAATAAATACTTTAACCTACTCATCACATCTTTTCGTAAATAGTTATCGATATATATAAATAGTAGTATAGGGAAAATAAACCACTGAATAACTCACTCAGTCATATGTACAACATTCATATAGGAAGTCATACATGGCCACGATACAGGTTACCTAGTATGGAGACCACTAGGGAACGACACTGTTTAACTTTTTGAAAATAAAGAAACTTCATTTTGTTTTTATTTTAATGTCATTTAAATATCCTTTTTTGCCTTTTTGAATATTTAACGGAAATCTGGAAAACCACAGGCATAGATATTAGTTCCCGTAACGTTTCTACAAAATTCCGTTGAGTATGATTGGTTAGTATTCCAATGAGAGACGAACTACGTTTGTATGGAGCGAGTGACGGAGAGATCCCTCTTAAATGTTGTAAACAATAAAGAAAAAAAAATTGGTTGTCTGTAAAGTCGGTTTACTGACGATCGATAGTTGAACGTGACAACAAAGGCCGATTGTGCTTCTTTGTCGCTCGTTCCGCGCTCTCGCTTGCACTTCAAGCCTTACATGGAACGCCTCAGAGCGAGGTAACTCCGCATGAGTCATGTTTTTCGTGCGTGCAGCCGGCTCTATCGAATTATAAGACGTTGTCACGTCAAAAAATTAATGAACGAAATTAAAATGTATAACCTTTTTCAGCTATAACCTTCGCAACCACATCTCGCGGCGCTCGAATCCTCATCGTACAAGGGTACAAGTTCCACAAACATCGGGAATCTGGCTACAAAATACGGTGGTACTGTGGGACGCACAACAACAGAGGCTGCAGAGCGTCCATCTTCACTGTACAAGATGAAATCATCAAATACAACAACAATCATACCCACGAGCCTACGTGGAGATTTGGATAATTTAATCTTATAGTACACTAGCTGATACCCGCGACTTCGTTCGCGTGGATGTAGGTTTTTTAAAATTCCCGTGGGAACTCTTTGATTTTCCGGGATAAAAAGTAGCCTATGTGCTAATCCAGGGTATAATCTATCCCAATTCTAAATTTCAGCCCAATCCGTCCAGTAGTCTTTGCGTGAAGGAGTAACAAACACACACACACACACACACACACACACACACACACATACAAACTTTCTCCTTTATAATATTAGTGTGACTAGATGATGCCCGCGACTTCATCTGCCTGGATTTAGGTTTTTTAAAAATCCCATGGGAACTCTTTGCTTTTCTGGGACAAAAAGTTGCCTATACAGATAAATTTTCTGGGACGCAAATTACCTCGGTACCTAATTTCATACAAATCGGTTAAATGGATGAGTCCTTAAGTATCCCATGGGAAGTCTTTGATTTTATTGATTCGGGATAAAAATTAGCCTTTTTCCGTCCCGAGATGTGATGTAACTCTGTACCAAACATCAAAATCGGTTAAGCTCTTGGGCCGTGAAAAACTATCAGACAGACAGACAGACACACTTTCGCGTTTATAATATTAGTTTGGAAGTATGGATATTTTGTTCACATTGTTCATGCGGACTGCAAAGGATGCTGGATGATGGGCAATTTTTTACCAACCATGGGTCTAGGTCCAATAAAAATGCTGTGTCGTCAATGTAGAAATTTCCATTTTTATTGAATTAATTATAACAATTTAATTTAAATATAACAAAAATATGAATTAACAATTAAAATATCTCAACAAATGAAAGAGTTATCATTCTTTATTTGCTCAAGATTTCGCGAAATTACAGAACCATACGTACGAGTAGATTGTACAGTGCCTATATTAATTGTTTTTACACCGTTTTAAAAAAATATATATAAACTCGAAGCTATCTAAAATATTACAATAAAACTTAAAGCTAGCCTTATCTAATTACTATACAAATCATGCCCGCGTGGAATGGTGCCACAAATACTGGCTGCATTTCCGCGTTGGACAGCCAGGCTGATCCGTTGCCCAAAAAATGAGCCAGCCCTTCTGTCACCCGATGAGGCTATTAAACGCGGTGTTATTAGCTATCTTCTCATTTCTAGTTAGTATAAGATTAATTTTTAAGGTTCTTGATGCTGCTTTAATTGTATCATAATTACTGAAGTATAATAATGTAATAATATGCTGTTTTTATTTATAGCAGCTAAATTAATACTAACGTGCTTTACTTTTTATTTCTTTCTTGTGTTTATTAACGACTGATGAATAATGTCTTAACTAAGTATTTCCTTGAATAATAAAATCAGATGATTTGCCAGTATGAAGTTTTATTTTAATCTTAGGTAAGTACACATCAAAATTTTACAAAAAGTAAATACAGCTTAGTTTGAGTTGCTATCAAGAATGACGTCACGCTTCGACTCTGTCGGTGTGCGTTGCGTGTTAGTCTCAAAAAGTTTACATAGTAAAGAGAACCTACATATTATCATACACTAGCTGATGCCCGTGACTTCGTTCGCGTGGATATAGGGTTTTTAAAAATCCCGTAGGAACACTTTAATTTTCCTGGATAAAAGTAGCCTATATGTTAATCCAGGGCATAATCTACTTTCGCCTTTATAATATTAGTGTGAAAATCTAAAGTTTCAGAGATAGCGGTTTTAATTGTAAGGTAATATAACTATCATATGAAGTCATTGGAGCAATGTAACCTATTATATTGTATCTAAGATAACTATTAAGTCTTAACCAAATTGTTTAATACTTTTCAGGTCCGTTAATAAGAACAAGGCGTGGTCGCCGAATTATCGTCCTATATGGCTACAGGTTCACCAGACAAAGGCGGTGTAAAAACAAGACGCGATGGTTTTGCAGCAGCCACAACCAAAAGTGCAGAGCCTATGTACACGTCAGTGATAGCAACCAGATCGTCTCCTCGTATAACAAGCATAACCACCCACCGCCATATATGTGAAAAGGCGTAGTAATAACAAGAATCGATGGTTTTAATGGTCCATACCTAACTTTTATTCCGTTGATCCACCATAAAACAGCCACCCCGGGGTTATGAGTACTCGGAAATGTGTGTTCACCCCAACTAAATAAGTACTTATATAAAAGGTAAAAGTGACTAACTGACTCAAACTAATGGATGGACCGAGCTGTTTAGCACGCAGAGAGCACTTATAACGTAGACATCGATTTTTCAAAAATATTTTCCTAAGAAAAGATTTTTTAAAATTGAACCCGTAAGTGCTTAAAATGGGGGGTTGAAATTTGTGTAGTCCAGACGGACGGAGTCGCGGGCATAAACTATAGTAGCTAAAAAATAAATACCGGTAATCCACCGCATCCGCGATCGTTTCCGTGTACACATCTTAGGGTGTCCCGTGTCTGTTTTAGGGGTGGATAAATAGAATAAGACCCTAATTCTTATCTATGATGTACCACCGGACTGTCATGGCTGCCAATATTTTTAAAGTAATAAATTACCAGATTATATCTGATCTCAGAGTAGGTAAATAAACAGTACTTATAGATTTTCACAGAATGTACCTATACATTTGTGTATTTCTGTTGCATAACAACAAGTACTAAGAATTAAAAAAAATTAAAAAGTGTTATTTCTTGTACGATGGAACGAATTACGGAATACGGAACCCTTCCTGTGCGAGGCCAACTTGCAATTAACCGGTTTTTTTATTTTATTTCATTTAATATTTAAATATCTTATAATCCTGCAAAAATGTACTACTTAACACACAGCCCACAGGAATTTATTTTTTTAGTATGAAAATGAAACTGAACTAAGTCCCAGTTCCCACTACGACCTTCGTAATTCGTATCTTTCTTTCAATTTATTATTATATCATTAAACTTCTAGTAAAGAAGTATGATATTCCAAAAAACGCCAAATTTCATAATTATAGGTAACTTGAATGTGACCAAACAAGGTATTTACGATCGCTCAAGCTCCGAGTTTTAGCGCAACGCAATGCGTTTGTGCTGCCATCTGTTGTCACGTGAGCAAACTAATAAACCGCTGGTGTGAAATAGCTCATGCGCTGAGCTCTAGCCATTTGAAACTGGGAAGACACAAAATACCGTTGAGCCTCAATAGTTCAACGGTTGAGGGGCGGACTGAATTCCGAAAGGTCGGCGGTTCAAACCCCACCCGTTGCACTATTGTCGTACCTACTCCTAACACAGCTTTGCGCTTAGTTGGAGGGGAAAGGGGAATATTAGTCATGATTAGCATGGCTAATAATCTTTTTTTATTTAAAAATGATATTACTATTTAAATAAAATTTTTATTTTTATATAATCGCAATACTATGTGGATAAGATTACCTATTGTTTATAATATTGTATGTTCTCATGTAAGTGAATTCTTTTTTTTTATTATTCTCTATAGGTAAGCGCTTGACCACAATCACACCTGATGGAAAGTGATGATGTGGTCTAAGATGGGACGCGTTAATGAGAATAAAGTTTTTTTAACCGTAAAACTAGCGACTCGCTCCGGCTTTACACGGGTGTAACGTAGTTACTAATGGAGTTCATTTCATTTTACTTTTCTTTCAAATTTAGGGATGTGAAAAAATAATCGATTAAAAATCGATTTTAATACGTGATTTTATTTTTATGAATAATCGATTAGATTTTTTTATAATTAGTCAATCAACTATTACTGATTTTTAGGGTTTCGTACCTCAAAAGGAAAAACGGAACCCTTATAGGATCACTTTGTTGTCTATCTGTCTGTATGTCTGTCTGTCTGTCCGTCCGTCGAGTCTGTCAAGAAACCTATAGGGTACTTCCCGTTGACCTAGAATCATGAAATTTGGCAGGTAGGTAGCTCTTGTAGCACAACTACAGAAATAAATCTGAATTTGTGGTCACATCATTTAAAAAAAAAATGTTTCAATTTTTCAAAGTAAGATAACTATACCAAGTGGGGTATCATATGAAATGTCGATTTTTTAGATTGAAAGCCGTATTGTTCTGTTCTGGAAACTTCTAATTTATTCGCAAACTCTGTTATGCGTTTCTACATGGCTTTTTCAAATATTTTTGACATAACTGACACCAATGCTATGGGGCGATCGTTGCATATTTGGTATTTATGGCATTTACTATGAAATTAATTGGCAAATTAGGAAAAATCCAATTAATATAACAATATCGATTATTTATGAATCGATTTTACATGCTAAAAAATAAACCGATTAATTAAAAATCGATTTTTCATTCCTACTATCAATTTACAATTATATCATTGATCTTCTTGTAAAGAAGTATGATATTCCAAAAACGGAAACCGGCGAATTACATAATTACAAGAGGTAATAAATATCACAGTGAGTAAACAATCTATTTACAAAAACTCAAGCTACGGAGTTTTAGCGCAACGCAATGCGCTTGTGCTGCCATCTGTCGTCGCATAAGTAAACTGGTTAACTGCGGACCTGTAAAATAGCTCGATCGCCGAGCTGTAAAAATATCCAACAATCGGTCAAGTGTGAGTCGGACTTACAAACGAAGGGTTCCGTACCATCGTACATAAATAAATAAAATAAAAAGCCTTTTTATTTCTCATATTCCTTAATTAGTTACATAGTAGTTAGTTTTGTTAGACATTTCACTTATTTTCCTAAGTTAGTATGGTTCATATATTATTTGGATTACTGTGGTATGGTTAGTAAGTGAACAATTTTTGTTATGGAACATGAGCCCCTTCGCGGGTAAAGGTAAAGGCGGGTACCATCGTATAACACACTAGCGACCCGCCCCGGCTTCGCACGGGTGGACATTTATTTTTTGTAGGCATTATTGAGTTCTACAACTTTTCTATAGAAGTCAACCATACATCTCTAACCATTTAGGCAGCGTTCGCGAGAATCGTTAACGTACGGCAGTTGTTTCGACGCCTTACTCCACAATTTTCACTACCACGGAAAATCCTATCTATTTTCCGGGATAAAATATAGCCTATACGGATTCGGAAGAATCCCTCTAAGTAATGGTAAAAGAAATTTTGAAATCTGTCCAGTAGTTTTTGAGCCTATTCAATACAAACATAAAAAATACAAAAATACAAAGGTTTCCTCTTTATAATATTATAAGTATAGATTAAATGTCATGGTTATTTTGAAAATTTTACTCTTACTGTTGTTACAGGTGCCATAGAAATACACATACTGTGATCAATTCTTTATTGTTTACGAGATACAGCCCGCTGACAGATAGACGGACGGACGGACAGCGGAGGCTTAATAATAGGGTCCCGTTGGCACCCTTCGGGTACGGATTTCCAAAAATATGCTCTTGATCTTCATAAAAATCAGCCCAGTAGTTTTTGAGGAAAGTGGTACTTAACAGACCATGAACAACGTCTTACGTTTTTTGTTTCATCGTGGGTAAATCAAGGATAAATGAACTCTAATTTCTATTATCTCTACATCTCTACATGCTTAGTAATTAACAAAGTTACTTCCCGCCGTCTACTGTCCAAGCTGTACGCTTAGATCTTTTTACCCGACTGCGGCAAAGCCAAAAGGAAGTGTTATGATTTTAGCAGTCTATGTATGCATGTATGTATGTGTGTGTGTATGTATGTGGGTGTGTATGTTTGTATCCAGATTCTGTGTGTTCCACCATAGCGCCTAAACTTCTGGGCCGATTTTAATGAATAAGGCAATGACTTTCTTAGAAAGTCATTGGAATAAGGTGTCAATCGATTCATCGTAAAGGTCCGGGTGACATAGACTACATTTTATACGAAAAAAATTGACCTAACGGATGTTACATGAAAAAAGTATCCAATTTTTTTTATCTAGTGGGAGGTGAAATGAAAGAGGAAAAAATTCTGAGTTCATAAATATAAATGTACTACAACATTAAAATATACCAAGCGACAGAAAAACAATTTTACTATAATATTTCAGCGTTTATTAAGACGATCGCAGTCGGGTTTTAGTTTTCAACTTTATCTTGTTAAACTACGCAAATAGATAGAGTGATTCAAGAGGAAGGTTTATACGATTTTGTGTTAATTTGTTGAAATTTATTATTATTATTATTATCTATATAACTTACTCTCATTATTATTATTATTATTTATTATTATATTACATTATTTTTCAAGATGTCGAAAGAAATCAAGCTGACTGAGAGCTTACCCATGTAAGCACGTAAACGCAACATAAAGATCCTAACCACACTGATACCACATTAGTACCTACATTACATTGCACCCGTGGGAAGCCGGGGCGGGTCGCTAGTTTTAGTATAAATAATAATATCATTGGAACTTGGAAGTATTTTGTCTTCCAGTTTCAATGTATTTGAACGCTTTTTATCAATGAGGCCTAATCAAAATTTTAAATGGTTATGAAATATAATTTCTTGTACGATAGTACAATGGAAATTTATTACCATAAACCTTCTTTAATAAGAAGTATGATATTCCAAAAATCCAAATTTCATCAAAATCGGTTGACATCTAACAGACCAAACAACTCAATATAGGATGCTCAAGCTCCGAACTTTTACGCATCACAATATACTGGAGCTGCCATCTATCGCCACGTAAGTAAACTGATTAAAGTATAAACTACTGACTATTATAATGGGACTTCGTCTGTGTTGGTGTTAGCTGGCGGACGTGCTCTGCCTTTTTGGAGTGTTTTTTTTTTTTTTGTTAAAACTGACTGAAAAGCGCTCTAAGGGGGTGCCGTGCGTATGTTGGCGAGCGCCGGCACAGACGGGGTCCATACTTGTATAGTTTAACTAACTTGTTACAAATAACTACAAACTTGACATTGGCTAATCTTTGTAAGGCCAGACGAGAGAGAAAAAAGACTATTATTATTGTAGCCATTGTAGCCAAACTCTAGAAAATTGAAACTGGAGGATACAAAAACTAGAAATAAAGATAGAGTTCAAAATTATTATAGTTATTAACCAACTTCAAAAAAAAGGAGGACGTTCTCAATTCGTCGGAATCTTTTTTTTTAATTATAATAATATTTTTCATGTAATATGTTCCCCGATTACTCAAAGACTGAACCGATTTGGATTTTTTTTTTTGTTTTTTACAACGGAACAGGTAACTTATATTTATTTGGATTACCGACTTGTTTGTGAATCAGAAACTAGTGGGCTGATTTTTATATGGTTTTTGCATTACTTAGGTTACAAGTACAGATTTTTAGACATTTTACATTCAAAGATCACCGGAGGATGCTCATCACACTAATATTATAAAGGAGAAAGTTTGTGTGTGATATGTTTTCTAGAATATGTCTGCAAAATTTCATGGACTTTGGTTGCTTAGTATTCAAATGAAATTGGAATTACGATTGTATGAAACGAGTGACGGAGAGAGCCCGGTTAATTATAAATCTCATCAACCACTGATAATAAAGGTTTTGGTATTGTGTTTATAGATGCAAGATTTAAAAGGTCGGACCGTGGCGCCCTGTGGCTTATAGTGGGCGGGTACAGGTTTCTCAAGCATCGCAAGTCGGGTCCCAAGGTCCGTTGGCACTGCGGTACCCATGGCACCAGAGGATGCAAAGCATCCATGTACACTTTGAACGATGTAATCGTTATGAGCAACAACTTTCACATACATGAACCTAAATTGTGATAATAAAATGTTAATGCACTTTACGGTATCATTTATTATTTATTTACTTACCTTCTGCCTTAGGGTCGATTAACATTGACAGCGAATCAAAACGATTTTTTAAAATACGGAGCACCTGTATAACCTATTTTCCTTGACTGACTAAAAAGTAAGGGCTGACCTTAAGAAGATAGTGAGAATTGTGGTGGCGCGCTCTTGAAAAGGCCTATGTCCAGCAGTGGACGCAAACAGGCTGATTGATTGATTGGTTGACCAAAAGGTAAACAAGAAACTTCAGACTGTAATGCATAAGAAGCGCATTATAGTCTTAATTCTATACATGGCCCATGCAACATTACATTAATATTATAAAGGCGAAAGTTTGTATGTATGTATGTATGTGTGTGTGTGTGTGTGTGTGTGTGTGTGTGTGTGTGTGTGTGTGTGTGTGTGTGTGTTTGTGTTTGTGTTTGTGTGTATGTTTGTTACTCCTTCACGTAAAAACTACTGGACGGATTGGGTTGAAATTTAGAATGGAGATAGATTATACCCTGGATTAGCGCATAGGCTACTTTTTATCCCGGAAAATCAAAGAGTTCCCACGGGAATTTTAAAAAACCTACATCCAGTCGAACGAAGTCGCGGGTATTAGCTAGTTGCTAATAATATCAGTTAGTCGTGCTGGGGGGTGCCCTACGCTACGTTCACCAGGTCTCTACTCTATGACTTTTTGGCTCTAAAGACCATATACACCATCGTGTTATTTTGCCATGATTCTATAACGCTACTGTTGCGATTCAGAATCGCGTTTAACATATTCGCGGCTGTATCGCAGCAAAAAGTCGCCGTGGGCAATTTCCTAAACTGCAATCGCTTCTATAACAAGCATAGCTTACCACTTTAATTTGCTAATTGTTTGAGCTATGTCTGTACCCTAGGTTTCTCCTGTGGAACTCTTAATGGCTTGGCAGACAAGCGACCATCGATGTATATGGATAGGCCCTTCGAAAATATCGAAAATAAAAAACGCGCTCAAAAAGTCAATAGAATTTGCAAAAGTCTATTAACTTTGTCAATGACGATGAAGTAAGATTCAAGCGTATTTTAGCGTTTGGAATTGTATGGGAAAGGCTAATCCATATACATCGATGCAAGGGGCTATGTTCCGCGGCGGACAAAAATTAGTCACTAAGAACTGCATCGCACAACGCATATCATGGACGACGAAATACTGTAGTAAAAAATTTAAAATGCCATTATAAACTCCACAAGAGAACCAAGGGTACCGACATGGTACAAACCATTAGCAAGTTAAAGTGGTAAGCTATACTGTTTTGGAAGCGATTGCCTTTAGAAAATCTCGTTCTCCATAGATATTAATCCCGAATCAAAATCTCGAATATTGCTCCAAGCAATAAGGCCGCCTTTGCACACAATTGTTTTTTTTTCTGTTTTCTTCTTTCTCTGTTGTGTTCCTTTACATGTGTTTTTGTGTGCAATAAAGTGTTCTATCTATCTAGTTCCTTATCTAATTAAAACCTAACTCATTTTACAGATGCAGATCCAAGATTCGAAGTATCACCGCGTGGTGCTCAATTGCTGATAGTGAACGGGTTTAGGTTCCTCAAGCATCGAGTAAGGGGAGCCATGATCCGGTGGCAGTGTGGCTCTCACGCTCACAAGGGATGCAAAGCTTCCATGGTCACTGTACACCAGCAACTTATATTGCATAGGATAAACAATCATCACACGCATTGACTTTGTAAAGGGTATTTTAGTTCCTCAAGCATCAAGTAAGGGGAGACTTAATATGACACTCATCATCATCATCATCAGCCTGTGGACGTCCACTGCTGGACACAGGCCTTCTCTAAAGAGCGCCACCACACCCAGTTCTCAGCCTTCCTCTCATTGGGATTTGCAAGCAAGCACCAATGTAATGTAAAGCAACACACATACAGTTTTCACTTTTTTGGGAACTAGGTATAGGCCAAATTAATAATGTGAACATTGTATTTTTTTGTAAATAAAGAGATTATTTCTTTTATTTATTCTTTACTTATTTTTGAATTTCGGGCGGTTTAGATTAGCGTGTATAATCTCGTTTTTTGTACGCGCTGATATGCGTGCATCTATAGATAATACGAGTAGGTAGTGTAGGCGCAAGCTGCTAGTTCATTTTGCTACTGATGGTTTGAGAGAAGATGCCAGGACCGGCGCGCTTTGCTTATTGCAGCCACCTTTCAATAATAAAAGTTATTTAGATAGAAATAGTTATTTATACTTAACTAGCTGATGCCCGCGACTTCGTTCGCGTGGATGTAATTTTTTAAAAATCCCGTGGGAAATCTTTGATTTTCCGGGATAAAAAGTAGCCTATGTGCTAATCCAGAGTATAATCTATCTCCATTCTTCAGCCCAATCCGTCCAGTAGTTTTAGCGTGAAGGAGTAACAAACATACACACACACACACACACACATACAGACTTTCGCCTTTATAATATTACTAGCCGATGCCCGCGACTTCGCCCGCGTGGATTTAGGTTTTTTGAAATCCCGTGGGAACTCTTTGATTTTCCGGGATAAAAAGTAGCCTATGTGCTAATCCAGGATATTATCTATCTCCATTCCAAATTTCAGCCAAATCCGTCCAGTAGTTTTTGCGGGAAGGAGTAACAAACATACACACACACACACACACACATACACACATACAAACTTTCGCCTTTATAATATTAGTGTGAAGTGTGATAAGTGTGATGAGTTCCAGCTAGATGACAATGATATTCCACATTTTTATTCCACGTTATTATGTGACCCCCTCTAAGCCAAAGGTTTGATTCCAGTAAAAAAAAGTACGCGCCTAATTTTCTCAGTGCAATTCAATACGGGCTTCATTGTATTTAGAACATTTCACGAGGAATGTTTGTAGGTAGATTCTATTAGGTATAACTCGTTCAAACCTATATTTATGTCTATGGAACAGGTAGGCTCCCCGCACGAAGTCAAGGCGGGTCAACTAGTAATCCATACTAATATTATAAATGCGAAAGTGTGTCTGTCTGTCTGCTATCTTTTCACGGCCCAACAGTGTAACCGATTCTGATGAAATTTGGTACAGGGTTAGCTTATATCCCGGGGACAGCCATAGACTACTTTTTATCCCGGAAAATCAAAGAGTTCCCGCGGGATTCCTAAAGACCCATCCACTTAACCGATTTGTATGAAATTAGGTGCCGAAGTAGCTTACGTGCCTGTAATCGAATTAGGCAACTAATTATCCCGGAAAATCAAACAGTTCCCACGAGATCTTTAAAAACCTAAATCCACGCGGACGAAGTTGCGGGCATCCTCTAGTAAAATAACATAATGTTTAACTTCACAGGTGCAGCATTCATAACTACAGTTCGAGGTGCCCGCATGCTGTTATTAGAAGGCTACGGTTTCTACAAACAAAGGGACTGCACGAACAGGCAGAACGTCACAAAAACCCGTTGGTTCTGCGGCAGCCACCACTCTAAGGGCTGCAAAGCTGCTGTCTTCACCATCGACGACCACATTGTTAGGTGTAACAATGATCACACGCACCTGCCTAGCTGGCAGCTGCAATAAACCTTTAAGAGGGGTCTCTCCGTCACGCGCTCCATACAAACGTAGTTCCAATTTCATTTGAATATTAAGCAACCAAAGTCCATGAAATTTTGCGGACATATTCTAGAAATTAGTATCTATGCCCGTGGTTTTCCAGATTTCTGTTAAAATATTCGGTTTCAAAGTTACGCGGTTTTAAAAATTCACATACAAATCTTTGAGCTCCTATAATTTTGAAACTACATATTTTTAGAAAAATCTAAAACACCACAGGCACAGATATTAGTTTCTAGAATACTCGTATGTCTGCAAAATTTCATGGACTTCGGTTGCTTAATATTCAAATGAAATTGGAACTACGATTGTATGGAGTAAGTGACGGAGAGGGCCCTGTTAACAATGAGGAACTAGCTGATGCCCGCGACTTCGTCCGCGTGGACTTAGGTCCTTAAAAACCTGTGGGAACTGTTCACTTTTCCGGAATAAAAAGTATCCTACGTCACTCTCCAGGTCTTTAACTATACTTCTGCAAAAAATCACGTCGATCCCTTGCTCGTAACTGAAGGACAAACAAACGCAATATGAGTAGCGATATGGACAAAATATGTGTAGGTATGAAATAATATGAGTAGGTACGTATAATTCGCGACAGGGTGACATGGCACTAGGGGCGGAGACGTCCCGCACACCCGCACAGATTTCACGAACAAGCAGCACGTCTCAAAACCCGTTAATTCCCTTTTAGATTGTTTCTTAACATTATACTATATAATTACATTTACTAACTCAGATTTTTTTCCGGTTTCATTTGATATCTTATCTTTGGTTATTGATTATTTATTATTACTAAGCCTTTATTCTATTATCTTAACTATTACCTACAATTTAGTTGCTTAACCTAATTAATGTTAGTAAAATATGCTAGTGTTAGTGTATATACATTTATTTTATCGATAAGGATCCCTCATTGGTTATTGATTATTATTATTAAAAACAAAAAAAACTTAAATCTCGATATTGATGGTAAAAATATTTTCAGGTATAAAGTTCGGCATGTCTAGCCAAGGGAACCGTATCTTAATTGTGTGTGGGTACAAGTTCCATAAACATGGTACAACTACTGGACGGAGAACCAGGTGGCAATGTGGAAGAGTTAGATTTGGGTGCAATGCGTCGGTGATCACAGGAGACATTGAAGAAGGCAATATAGTACGAATATTCAAGTTAAAAAATATACATACCCACCAACCTATATAAACTGAACCTCATCTAACTGGCCTTTAATTTTTAATTCCATTTAATTCCACGTGCGGAAAACGCGCGCGGAACATTTTTAGGGTTCCGTACCTCAAAAGGGAAAACGGAACCCTTATAAGATCAGAACATGACACAGAAAAGAACCTTCAATTTATTTTATTTGTTTATTTAAGTACCTATTTATTTTATATTACATAAAAAGTACTTACTAATAAGTATGTAATTTTCCAGCCATATTCACACAGTCAAACCGCGGCGCGCGTATCATTGTCATCTCTGGGTTCAAGTTTGTAAGACAAAAGAGACTCGTTACGAAGACGCGCTGGATCTGCGGAAGTCACAGCAAATATGCCTGCAAAGCGCACTTGTACCTGAACGATGACAACGAAATCATAACGTGCAACAATAATCATAGCCATGAACCGCCTGCAGTGTTATAATTGTGTATTGTCCCGTCGATCGAAAAGTTTTTGATCTCTTCGATCGATTACCTGATCAACCCATTTCCGCCCCACTACTGAGTACGGGTCTCCTCTCAGAATGAGAAGGGTTTAGGCCATAGTCTGCCACGCTGGCCCAATGCGGATTGGCAGACTTCACACACCTTTGAGAACATGGAGAACTCTCAGGCATCTAGGTTTCCTCACGATGTTTTCCTTCACCGTTAAAGCAAGTGATATTTAATTGCTTAAAACGCACATAACTGAAAAGTTATTGGTGCGCGCCCGGGATCGAACCCCCGACCTCAGATTAGGAGGCGGACGTTCTAACCGCTAGGCTATCACTGCTTTTTTGCTTCGATCGATTGATATTACATAATTGTATTTTATAACCACTGTATCGAAAATAAGTAGGATTACAGACACATGGGTCAAGAAATTGTACGATTAACTGTTTATTTTTCAAATTTGTGGTCATAAAATATGCTCCAAATTCGTAACGCAACAGAAACTCGGTATGAACAAGCCCTGGTACTATAACAGTTAGTAAATACGGTTGCAAAGCGCACTTGTACCTGAACATTGACAACGAAATCATAACATGCAACAATAACAATAATCATAGTCATGAACCGCCTACCGTGTTATAATTGTGTATTGTCCAGTCGATCGAGGAGTTTTATGATCACTGACCCGTCGGTCGATAAATTTTATTGATCACTGTCCGACGGTTGAAAAGTTTTATTTATGATCACTAATAATTCGGTCTATTGGTTTAGGTAGTTGTAATTGTAATGCCCATCTGTAACAATGTATATACCATACATTGTTACAGATGGGCATAGGCTATGTTAGTTATAAGTATAATGTGTATAACCCGTAAAATTTGAGAAAGGGTTTGCCTTTTTTTTCTTCCATGTGTCAAATATTATGTTAAAAGTACGGTAAACCGTTTTTTGACTCTGGCGAAGTTGAAGTGGTCCGTTAAATAATAAAGAATTAATAAAATCAAAAACCTGTATTTTTATTTGTAAAAGATTTGTCTGTAAATCCTTGAGCCTGTGTAATTTTAAAACAATTTTTTTTGACCGAAATCTTTAAAACCAAATGCACAGATATTAGTTCCTACTTCCTATAACGAATCTACAAAATTACATTGAGTTTGATTGGTTAATATATAAATTAGACCCAAACTACGTTTGTTTGCAGCGCGCTACGAATAAACCCCTCTTAAATTAGATTTAGATACTCCAAATTGCGCCTACATTAATTTAACGTCAATGCCCAACAACGCCATAATTATCACGATAGTAAATGCGTTAGAACCGAGTGGCCACTCTTGATGGGTTAAAGTGTTAAGCCAATTGAATTGTGTTTAAAATCGTCTCAAGCCATTGACTGGTCTTGACAGATATGAGAGACAGACAGACAATTAAGTGATCCTATAAGGGTTCCTTTTTTCTCTGGGATACGGAATCCTAAAAAAGATAGCTAAATTAATTTCCTACCTACTAATAAATGAATATGTCATTTTTCAGCCATATTCACACAGTCAAACCGCGGCGCGCGTATCATTGTCATCTCTGGATTCAAGTTTGTAAGACAACAGAGACTCGGTATGAAGACGCGCTGGTTCTGCGGAAGTCACAGCAAATACGGTTGCAAAGCGCACTTGTACCTCAACGATGACAACGAGATCATAACGTGCAACAATAATCATAGCCATGAACCGCCTGCAGTGTTATAATTGTATAATTGTCCCGTTGATCGAAAAGTTTTTTGATCCCTTCGATCGATTGAAATAATCGTATTTTATAACCGCTGTCCCATCGATCGAAAATGAGTAGGATTATACACATATGGGTCGAGAAATTGTACGATTAACTGTTTATTTTCAAATTTGTGGTCATAAAATATGCTCCAAATTCGTAATGCAACAGAAATTCGGTATGAAGAAGCCCTGGTACTATGACAGTTAGTACCAGGTAAATACGGCTGCAAAGCGCACTTGTACCTGAACGATGACAACGAAATCATAACATGCAACAATAACAATAATCAGAGTCATGAACCGCCTGCAGTGTTATAATTGTGTATTGTCCCGTCGATCGAAGAGTTTTATGATCACTGACCCGTCGGTCGATAGATTTTATTGATCACTGTCTCGAGCGACGGTTGAAAAGTTTTATTTATGATCACTGATAATAATTCGGTCAATGGTTTAGTTATAATTTTAAAACCGTTTTCCCACCGATCTAAAATAAATACTACTACTAACATTTCGGTCGAATAATTTCGATTAACTGTTTATTTCATAAATTCGTAGACATAAATATTAGGGTTGAGTTCGTATATCAACAGAAATCCGCTGGTTTTGTAGAAGTCATATTAAATACATCTGCAAAACGCACTTGTACTTGAATGATGATGACGAAATCATGACTTGCAACAATAAAATCATAGTTATGAACCACGTGCAGTATTATAATGGTATGATCACTAACCCGTCGTCGCGTCGTCGGTCGATAGATTTTATTGATCACATTCCTATCGATCGATTTTTTATGGTCATAAGTACAACAATCGATTGATTTAATAACAAACCGTTACCGTAACCGTTGTTTTATCAATTGATAACATTTGTAGTCATAGACCCGTCGGCCGGGTACCTATAGTACTTACAATCAACTTTATAATGTTACAAATTGTTTATGTAAAAAATACAAACAAAAAATTACATCCGTCTAACAATATACTCCTATGAAAAAAATATTTTTAAATATAGGCTTCTATACTTACGTAGATATAAGATAGATAAATAATGACTATAAAAGTTCAATCAATCCTAAACAATAGAAATAAGTTTAATATTTAAGATAAAATATTTACTTATATTATACAACATTTATATACGTGTTTTATTTTCTACCTTTTAACAGGGCTCTCTCCGTGACTTAAGATACTGTTAAAACGAGACAGCGCTATACCGCTGGCATAAATCTGTCTCGTTTTAACTGAAACTTAAGTCTAAGCAAAGTCAAAGTGCTCTCTATAGATTTCACCCAATTGATCTACATGAAATGAATAAATTTTGATTTTACAGAAATACTAGTTATGAGGACAGCACTAGGAAACCCAATGTTAAACATAGGCGGTTATAAGTTTTACAAACACTGTGAGTCTGGGAACGGTACAAAGATAAGATGGCTGTGTGGTAAGAAGAGATGCCAAGCGTTCTATCTTACCATCGAGAACCGGGTCATTAAGTACAGCCGGGATCATAATCACTGATCCACGAAATTATGAGGACGCCATAAGAACCCCGATGTTTACTATAGGTTATCTACTAACAAGAGATACAAACTTGAGAACCAGATCATTAAATATAAGCGGGATCATAATGATTGACCCATAAAATTATGAGGACGTCTTTAGGAACCCTAATGTTAACCATAGGTTATAAATTCTACTAACGAGAGATACAAACAAGTTCTACACACTTGAGAACCAGATATCCTAGCATGCACGCTATTTCTGTGCCCGTCGAAATCGGTTAAACAGATGGGCCATAAAAAGGTTAAAGACACAGACAGACAGGTACTTTTGACGTATAATATTAGTATGGATTAACATTAGATAGGAAATATTTTTTACACGTTATTATTAGATTATACTTAAGAGGAGTCTCTCTGTCACTCGCTTCATAAAAACGTAGTTCCAATTTCATTCGAATATTAAGCAACCAAAGTCCATGAAATTTTGCTGACATATTTTAGAAACTAATATCTATGTTTGTGGTTTTCCAGATTTCTGTTAAAATATTCAATTTCAAAGTTACGCGGTCTTAAAAATTTACATACAAATCTTTAAGCCCCTGTAATTTTATAACTACATATTTTTAGAAAAATCTAAAACACCACAGACACACATATTAGTTTCTAGAATATGTCTGCAAAATTTCATGGACTTTGGTTGCTTAATATTCAAATGAAATTGGAACTACGATTGTATGAAGCGAGTGACGGAGAGAGCCCTGTTAATAGTTTTATTAACAAAAATAAGTTTTAATTACTATGTATGAAACTCACCATTCTCACATATAAAGGATGGCTGGTGAAGGTCTGTTAATTTCATTGTAAGTTATTTTAAACAATAAAAAAAAAAAAATGGATTACTCTTTTAGACCAGTCTTCCCTAGAGAAAAAAAATGTGTAACTTATAAGATATTTTGTTACTTTGATAAAGCAGTTTGTTAAATGAAATAGATTTTCAATCATCATCATCATGTGGTCTACCCATGGTCGGCTCACTACTGAGCACGGGTCTCCACTCAGAATGAGAAGGGTTTGTCTACCATAGTCTACGCTGGCCAAGTGCGGATCGGCAGACTTCATTATACACCTTTGAGAACATTGTGGAGAACTCTGAATCGCAGCAGACGGTAGAAAGACACATACCTACTCATAATTCTCGGTGGAAATCGTAAGGTCATGCAAGGTAACCAAAATCACACAAAAAAAAAAAAAAAAACATTTTTGTGCAGAAATCCAAATCACTGAGACGTCACGAGGAACGCCAAGGTTGACAAAAGGGAGCCATAAGTTCTACATACAACACCAGACAGCCAACGGCGCGAAGATCCGATTTTAGACGAAGAGTTTAACAATTTCGACCATCAAAAGGAGTACAATTGTACCTACTTTGAATAAATGATTTTGACTTTGACTTTGACTTTGACTTTGATGTGCGGTAGGAAGAAATGCAAAGCGTTCTACGTCACTGTTGAGAACCATATCATAAAGTTTAACCCGGATCACAATCATTGATTCATGTCATCTAGTCTACACTGATATTATAATTAGTTAGGTATTTTGTTAGTTTGGATGTAGGAGGTAACCTCCGAAGTTAGTCTCGATAGCTCAACGGTTGAGGAGCGTACTGAATTCCGAAAGGTCGGCGGTTCAAACCCCACCCGTTGCACTATTGTCGTACCCACTCCTGGCACAAGCTTTACGCTTAATTGGAGGGGAAAGGGGAGTATTAGTCATGATTAACATGGATGATATTCTTCTTAAAAAAAAAATTACTTCACCAGTTTGATATATTTTTTCACCATTTATTTTATTTTTTATTTTATTATTCAATTGTAATCAACAGCGTTATACAACATAATTATTATAATAAATCTAAGTTGAACTTAAGGCCACATGAGATTACCTTCTTAAAATTAATTGACAAGTATTTTAACAGAGTATACAATAATATAAAG
The DNA here is from genome assembly GCF_905333055.1 of Maniola jurtina. NCBI lineage: Eukaryota > Metazoa > Arthropoda > Insecta > Lepidoptera > Nymphalidae > Maniola > Maniola jurtina. The sequence goes on from NC_060038.1 coordinate 12,560,789, forward strand.
AAAAACAATAAAAACAAGGAGATGTACAAAAATTAAAACTGTGTGTGTGTGTGTGTGTGTGTGTGTGTGTGTGTGTGTGTGTGTGGGTGTGTGTGTGTGTGTGTGTGTGTGTGTGTGTGCGTGTGTGTGGTGTATATGATTGTGCGTGAGTGTGTGCATGTTTAGTTGTTAACTTTTTTTTTTTTTTTTTTTTGCGAAGATGGAATTCCTTTTTTAATTTATTTTTTGTCAGGTGAAATAAGTAAAAAAGTATATACATTGTTACAGGTGGACATAGGCTATTAGGTATGTAATGTGTATAACCCGTAAAATTTGAGAAAGGGTTTGCCTTTTTTTTCTTCCATGTGTCAAATGTTATGTTAAAGGTACGGTAAACCGTTTTTTGACTCTGGCGAAAGCTTCTCTCAGTGGTCCGTTAAATAATAAAGAAATAATAGGATCCAAAACCTGTATTTTTATTTGTAAAAGATTTGTCTGTAATTCCTTGAGCCTGTGTAATTTTTAAACAAAAAATTGTGATGGAAATTGTATCTACAAAATTACATTGAGTTTGATAGTTTAATATATAAATTAGAGCAAAACTACGTTTGCTTGCAGCGCGCTACGAATAAACCCCTCTTAAATTAGATTCAGATACTCCAATTCAGTTATGTGCGGCTACATTAATGTTAACGTCAATGCCCAACAACGCCATAATTATCGCAATAATAAACGAGAACCAAGTGGCCACTTTTGAAGGGTTAACGTCTAATGCCAATTGACTGGTCTTGACAGACACGACAGACAGACAGACAATTAAGTGATCCTATAAGAGTTCCTTTTTTCTCTACAGAATACAGAATTTAAAAAAAGATAGCTAAATTAATTTCACATTTCAGATGCAGAACCCTCTTTCGATACGTCATCAAAAGGCGGTACCGTCATAGTCTTGAACGGTTACAGATTCGGTATCCACCGGGTGGCGGGATGTAAAACACGCTGGAACTGCGCGAGTCACAAGAGCCGCGGATGCAAGGCGTATATCTACACAATAGATCGGGAGATCGTCAAATGTGTCAACGAGCATTACCATGAAAAACCGAGGAAGGTGTTTACCAGGGTAAACTACATAGAGTGAAGGACCTCTCGGTTTTGATTCTAAATCGACATCTGTCAAATGTTTGGCTAGGGGTGACATGAAATCAAAGCAAAATAATAGTTTCATAGCCTTCTTCTTCTTGAAGCACCGTTTCCTGCCGGAGGTTGGCAACCTTAATGGTTGTAAATGGGCTATCTGCACCTTGGACACTGCTGCGCGGAAAAGAGATCAGGTACTCTTCCCGTACAATTGCCGTAACTTTTTGAGTCACGACGACCAGGTGGTGAATAATGCGCTGAAGGAGGTCATATTTGCTATTTCTCATAATGTGGCCCAAGAACTCCAACTTCCATAGCCTACCTAGCGTCAATTGTAGGTAACATTTGACGCTTGCTAGTAATGTTGAAGCCTCGATGTTTTATTAAAGTTTCCTAACTGTTGTGACCTGTGGTGACGCTGAGAGGGTAAGCATTGCTGAGAATGTAGCAAAGCTGATCAAAATTAGTGTCATAAAGGGTAGAAGGAGACGAAATGATGTGGGACGTGGCCATAGTTGTTACAACACATACCAATCGGTTGCGATTATCAAGCAACGTTGACCCAAGTCGGTAACTGGATGGTTGACGGACTTTGGAGGTCCGAGTTTGGCCGTTTCTCGTGTACCTCGGAGAGTTGGTACCTACCTACGCTAAGACGCGCGTAGGTCATTAACATACATATAGGTACAGAACCACACTTTAAATTATAAAGTGTGGTTCTGTACCTATATGTGATTTATTTTTAAAGTTTTAGAAGGTATTTCATAAGCTATTAATTTAAAAAAATTGTTCTATTAGAATTCTAGAGAATAGACATGATTTTCGTGATAATAAATTACGAAAACTGTATCACCCGTATATTTTATTAATCCAACATAATACTTCACCCAAATAAATTTAACATATTTATCAAGCACCATTGTTTGTTTGATTTCAATAGTTTCCCTCCTAAAAACTTTGAAGAAAAATACTTATATTTAAGAATAAAACTTTAAAGGTTGAGAGAACCGTATTAAAGCGTTGTCATTTTACAGATCTCGCATCATCCGCTTTACTAAGATCATATTCAGCGTACCCGGGATACACTGCACAATGCAATTACGACGAATCTTGGGAAGGAATCAATCACATAATCGTTACACCCGACCTGCCCGTACCCGTACAAGCTATAGACATGAAGTATCTACCACAAAGAATCATAAAAACTGAAGATCAAAAGCCAAAACTTAGCAGAACGCGAGTCGTCAAAAGACCAGATACACCAGAACCGTTAGATTCGTGCGGATGCAACCACAATTGCGTTGACAAACTAAACGGTGAAGCTCAAAAGGAACTGTTCAACGAATTCTGGAGTTTACGAGACAGACAGATACAAAGGGACTATTTGGTAGATAGAGTGAAATTCGAAGAACCTAAGAAAAGCCTTGTAAACGATTCGAGAAAGAAATTCAGTCTAACTTACACGTTTGTGTATCGTAACCAGGAATTTAATGTTTGCAGAATGGTCTTCTTGCATACTTTGAATGTTACGGAGAAATTGATAAGATACGCGTTACTCAATAAGGATAGGGATCTGAATTTGCCATTCCCTGAAGAGGCTTGTTTTAATACTACTCCTAGAGGTGGTACAGTGATAGTCCACGAAGGTTATAGATTCAGTAGGCACCATGTTACTGATTCAAAAACTAGATGGCATTGCGCTACGCATAAGGGTAAAGGATGTAGGGCATACATTTATACGGTTGATACACAAATTGTTAGAATCAGTAATGATCATAATCATGGTCTTCCTAAGACTTCAATCTAGTACTTTTACGCTGATTTATGAATTAAGCGGAATTCACATTAGGTACGACGTTAGTGGCACTTTCACTATCAATTGCATGTGTAAATGTCTAATTTCACAATGTCGTTATGTGAATTCCGCTTAACGCACTGATAAACAGTGATTGTCTAGTGACTTCGGCCACGCGTTCCAGAGATCCGGGATATTTTATTTTATTTCGATACAAGTTAGCCCTAGACTGCGATCTCACCTGGTGGTAAGTGATGATGCTGTCTAAGATGGAAGCGGGATAACCTGGAAGGGGTATGGCAGTTTTCATCAAACCCATACTCCTTTGGCTTGTACACGGCATCGTACCGGAACGCTAAATCGCTTGGTGGCACGGCTTTGCCAAAAGGGTTGGCTACTAGAATTAAGTAAATAATTTAGAAATTATAAAATTCCAAACCCCTGCCGGGGATCGAACCCGGGACCTCGACTAATAAGACCACAGCGCTTACCACTGCGCCAGGGAGGCCGATAAACAACTATGTTTCTTCTCGCAACGGCCATTTTAATAAAAACTGTTATTATTTTTATTATATCGATCGTTAATCATAGATTAAATTTTTTTTTCTCTCGTCTGGCTTTATAAAGATTAGCCAATGTCAAGTTTGTAGTTATTTACAAGTTAGGAAAACTATATAAGTATGGACTTCGTGTGTGCTGGCGCTCACCGACACACGCGCGGCACCCCTTTAGAGCGCTTCCCAGTCAGTTCCACCACCAAAAACACCAGTAAAACACAAAACCCGGCCACTTTTAACAAAAAAAAAAAAACACTCCAAAAAGGCACCGCACGCGCGCCGGCAAACGCCAACACATACGAAGTCCATTAAAAATTATAGTAAGTTTAATTCATATTAGAAAAATAATCTATATTAGAAATTCTGATATAGCTTAATACTTAGTAAATTGCTCGATGATTCTATTTTTTTTAATGAATTTTATCGTCCATTATATTTATTTATAAGAATTATAAACATTTAATGTACTAAAATCATGTTTAATTTTTTTTAGTTTTTAATTAAGTATAAATAATTAAATTAAGAATGTATTCTTAGGTTACCTAAAATATCTAATTTTGTCTGTTCATCATGAACATGTATAATAAATAATAATTATTTAGGAAGTAAAATTATGTACATACTTTTAAATAAATAAATATTAATTATCATTATAGCTTAGCAAGTTAAAAATCCATCCTTGACTTCCTTTTTACTAAAACAATTAAATTATTGAATTATAGCTGCGTAGCTCTCCGATATCGATTAATTAATTGTTTATTGTTCGAACCGTCTCATTATTTAATTCAGGCCTGTTTTTATTATTAAAAATATAAATAAATAAATTTATTTAGGTAACAAACAGTGGTTTTGGTAGTAATAAATAAACCACTTAAACTTTTTCTGCTAAACATCTTTTTATCCTTTCAATCTACATATTTCTTATTTCCTTTTAGATCTGTCAATTTACCTAGGTAAGAGGAGTAAATATAATCACACTGTATACTTTTTGAAAGCTCACACAAGTGAGGTTAAAGTCAAAGTCAAAATCAAATTCAAATTAGGTACTATTGTACACTTTCTGATTGTCAAAAAATGATGTAGTTGTGATAATTAATGACGTTAACTTAAAATTAAAGCTACGAGGGTTCCATGGCAATGGTAATAATTAATTATTTACTTCAATTTAAACCTAAAGCTCCAAGAGTTCCAAACGTGCTCTAGTCTGAGAAGAAGCCTTCTGGTATTAATCGTAATATGCGTTTTTCAGCTCCATTTTTCGACGTATCGCTTCGAGGGCATCCCGTTTTAGTCTGGGAAGGCTATAGATTCGGCAGGCAACGCCAGATGGGGCCGAACAAAACACGATGGGTGTGCGGGCGGCATTCCTCGCCTACCTGCTGCACTGCTTACATACATACCGTAGATGATAAGATCGTTGTGTCCAAGAATATACATAACCATGAGAAACCAAGAAAGACGACTACGGGTCGGCGCTTGTCCCCTCCCAGGGACTGGAGTGTAGTGGAGTGTAGTCTTTCTGATAACCACTTCGACGATTGAAAATTTGTATAAGTACTGCCAAATAAATACACGATGTAACCAGAACGCCAGCAAAAACGAAACAGGTGAAAATACTGATGATTACTGATAAGATACTACAAAAAATAAATAAAAAACCTGTATTTTTAAAAGTTCACAATATATTGCAAATAAAACACCTGACTGGCGCTAGAGCTCAACGAACGTTGCGTAACTAAGCCACTCGGAGTTAATTCCGCGTCGTAGCTGGGTCATCGACTCGAATTTCGCACGCAGTACGTTACGGGTTTGAAAAATACTAAATAAGTAAAACTACAAAATAAGCCAATTTATTTTATTAAGGTATTTGGTATTGAATTGTGTATAGGTAGTCACACTAATATTATAAAGGCGAAAGTTTGTATGTGTGTGTGTGTGTGTATGTTTGTTACTCCTTCACGCTAAAACCACTGGACAGATTTGGCTGAAATTCGGAATGGAGATAGATAATATCCTGGATTAGCCCATAGGCTACTTTTTATCCCGGATAATCAAAGGGTTCCCACGGGATTTCGAAAAACCTAAATCCACGCGAACGAAGTCGCGGGTATCAGATAGTACAATAATAACGCTAAGTCTTTGCTAGCGTTTTGGTTACACCCTGTATATGAAAAGTAATACTCAAAGGACGTGTCACCACCGTCACAGTTCACGACAGTTAGGGAACTTCTAATAAAACGTCGAGGCTTCGACATGACTGGCAGGCGTCAAATGTACTAACATTTAGGTAGCCCTAAAGTAGCCATAATTATCTCTGATTTTACGTCACCATAGCCTAATCCATACTAATATTATAAATGCGAAAGTGTGTCTGTGTGTCTGTCTATCTGTCTGTCTGCTACGTTTCACCGCCCAACCACTGAACCGATTTTGATGAAAGGTACAGATTTGGGATACATCCCGGGGAAGGACATAAGCTACTTTTATCCCGGAAAATCAAAGAGTTTAGTACGGGATTTAAAAACAACCGAAATCCACGCGGGCGAAGCCGCGGGCATCGTCTATCCATACTAATATTATAAATGCGATAGTGTGTCTGTCTTTCTGTCTATCTGTCTGTCTGTCTGTCTGCTACGTTTTTACGGCCCAACCGTTGAACAGATTTTAATGAAAGTTACAGACTTGGGATACATCCTGGAGAAGGACATAGACTTTCTACAGGATTTAAGAAAAATTGAAATCCACGCGGGCGAAGCCGCGGGCATCCTCTAGTATTTTACATAATTATCATTGATTCAGGATCAAACCTCCCTCAAGGAGAGTTCCCTCACTCTAGTTTACTCTGCCGCCGTCATGCCAAAGTACTCAAACTCAAACTCAAAATCATTTATTCAAAGTAGATACTACTGTACACCTTTTGGTGGTCTTTATGGATAAAACTAAGTTTGACTTGTTATCAAAAAGACGCTGCACCTGGACTCCATTTTATTCTGCGGGTGTGCGTTGCGCTTTAGATATAAAAAATGTGTGTTTGATAAATAATTTATTTCCTATGTGAGTGAGCGTTGCGCTTTAGAAACAAAAATTATGTGTGTGTAAATAATTTATTTCCTACGATATATCTTATCGATTAACTTTAAAGTTTCTTATACTGTTTTAAAGTATGAATTGAATGATATTTAAAAAAAATCATTAAATGCAGTTTTTCTTTTTTCTGAAATCTATGACTCCTTAGACCCGTTCCTCAGACCAAACTTTAAATTTATACTATAATTTTTGCCTTACTAACCACTCTTCACATCTGATCTGCCAATGGTTAAGAGGAAACCAGTGGTTAGGTATATTATAAGAATATTTGCAAGAATTATTTGCAAGAAGAATTTGTAAGTTAGTGAATGTATACTAAGTAGTGTCCGACTTAACCTTCGGCTATAAAAACCTCCTTCGACCAAAATGGGTCGTTCGCCAAAATCTTCGGTACGTAGAGTAGCTGGATTGCCTCATAACATGACTTAACAACGGCTATGAGAGTGAGGGAATTGCACCCGTGTATCTCCCGCGCAAATGACTCTGCGGCCAGTGTCTGTGGAGATTTTCGCTATGGCCAAAATTCGGCGGACTGGGGTACTGATTCCGATCGCAACTTAGAGTATTTGCATCTTTTTCTTACCAGTGTAAGAAGAAAAGGACAAGCAAACCTTACTTATTTAATTTAGTACTGTCAAACCTCGTGACTTAAGGTACCAGTCCTATGCAGTGGTTTTTGTTGAGTAGCACTAAACTTTAGTCGTTAACTTAAAAGGCATCCGTCCTTTTTTAGCAATGTTAAAAAGAAGAAGATGCAGATACTCCAAATTTAGTTTAGGGAAAACATTAAAATCTACACCATACACCATTATTATTATGAGTCAAGGTATCCAAGTTATTTCTCAGTTCTCGCCGTACTAACAAATTGTTTTCCTTCCAGGAACGTTCATCGACTCTTCAAACAATGGCCGCCCGATCATCGTTATAGGGGGTTTCAGATTCAGCAAGCAGCGTCTCTCCGGAATCAAAACCCGCTGGCACTGCTCAAGCCACAACCGTCGAGGGTGCAGAGCTGTCATTTACACGATAGATTCGGACATTGTTACCATCAAAAACGAGCACAACCATGAAATACCGAAGAAAACTCGGGAACTTTACTCTAAATTTGGATTTTAACTCAGATCCTCGATAGCTCAACGGTTAAGGGATGACCGACTTCCGAAAGGTCAGCGGTTCAAACCCCACCCGTTGCACTATTGTCGTACCTACTCCTGGCACAAGCTTTACGCTTAATTGGAGGGGAAAGGGGAGTATTAGTCATGATTAGCATGGCTAATATTCTTTATAAAAAAAACTTGTTGAAATGAAACTTCTTTAGCCGTGTGTGTAAACTTTAAGGTTGCGTCAACGACATGCTTTATTCGTTTTTAAAATTTGTTCCTTAACGCAACCAATTAAGGTTCAATTTTTAATGGAAGTATCAATACTTTAATAGTTTTAAGTTTTCTCTTCTGAGGGCAGTCCCCACTGACTGCCAATTTTTTAACGATTTTCTTAGGGCCAGGGCACACCAGCAGAGTGGAGTCGAGTCTTTCTTGATAACAACTCAAATCAAGCTTTATTTCATGGTTTAGCGACATAATTTATTGTAATAGAAATAACGGGTACGTACCGCGATTAATATGACTATTTATAAGTACTATATTATTAAGCTTTAATTATTTGCTTTGGCATAAAGCGGCGGCTTGGCAGACGTGCTGCGCGTGTTTTGAATCTCGTCCGTGTTTTGTTTTCAGTACTTATATTAATTTAAACCGTATGCCAGTGTCCGTAAAACTGTGGTATAAGTTGTTATCAAAATACTCTATTCCACTCTGTCTGTGCCTGTATGCGCTGGCCCTTAGGTAACAAGCTTATTGCACGATAATGGTATTGCTCGCTTTCCCTGCATGTGCAGTAGTGGGAGAGCGAGCGATACATAGCTCATCATGTACCATTATATGTTTGGTTCTACCAGATCATAGCAAAATATGTGTATTAGTCATAATATGTAGGTATAATATGTTATTTATTGTTGCGGGACAAAAATGAATTTGATCGATTTTTTTACTAGATCATACTTTTGTATAAACTATATTGTAAAAATGGCACCATGATTGTTTTGAACTATTTCCAGGATTTGTAAGGTATTTGAATATGGTTTTTCTCTTACAGGAAACGCAATGGGGGAATTCATCGAGATACAAGAGTAGGCTGTATCGACATGAAAATAATGAGTTGAAAATTTATAATAAATAAAACTATTCCACTGATAAACGCTGTTACTTAAGTAAATTATGATGTATAAAAAGAGCTAAACTCGTCCCGAAACAGCTACTCTAGGGTGTATACTCGAAAACTTCTATCCACCCTGGACTCACACTCTTCTACACTCTTCTACACACCCTAGACTAAAAGACACCGGCCAAGTGCAAGTCAGATTCGCGCACTGAGGGTTCCGTACTCGGATGTTTTTTCCAACATTTTGCACGATAAATCAAAAACTATTATGCATAAAAAAAAATAAAAATCTGTTTTAGAATGTACAGGTAAAGCCCTTTCATATGATACCCTACTTGGTATAGTTATCTTACTTTGAAAATTGAAACATATTTTAATTTTTTTAAAAATGATGTGACCACAAATTCGCGGTATTCAGATTTATTCCTGTATTTGTACTATAAGAGCTACCTACCTGCCAAATTTCATGATTCTAGGACAACGGGAAGTACCCTATAGGTTTCTTGACAGACATGACGGACATACAGACAGACGGACAGACAACAAACGTTCCGTTTTTCCTTTTGAGGTACGGAACCCTAAAAATGAGTAAGTAATATACAAATTTTGTTGACAAGGTGGACGGACAAGGACAAGCGTTTCCGAGTATACACCTTAGGGGGGCAGTTTTATGGTGGATCCATGGAATAAGCTTATGAAACCAAAACAAAACTTTTAAAGAAATAAAAAGAAATTTCAATAAAAATCCCAAACCCGTCATTTGAATTTTCCTGTAAAATGCGGTGCAATATTTTAGTGTCAGACTTCACTCTTCATATTATGTACCTATTTGATTACTCTGTTCAAATGATAAAATAGGCACGCTTTGAGACTTGGTAACTTCACTCACAATTTCATTGTGTTACCAGCATAAAATATAGCATTTTGTGAATGAAATTAGCAAGTGGGGCCACACCACGTCTGCTAGCATTTGAATATACTCAGAAATCATTTATGACTTCAGTGAGTATACAGGTGACGTTAGCTTATAACTCTGACCTTGTACCTGCGCAGTGGGTGATTTATATATTTGTTAGTACAAAGAAAAACATGACTGTGAGGTTGTCCACCCCGCCGAACTCAGTTTGTCAATCAACTTTTCGCTTCCAAATAGGAAAGTATGTACATCTCATCGACTAGAACTCTTTTTACCTGACTCCAACTGTCCTTTGCTCAAGTTATACTACAGTAGGTATTGTCAATAACGTGTTATTCCCCTGTAGGCGCAGTATTCGCCACCGGGCGTCGTGGAGCTCGAACGATCCTGCTGAACGGGTATAAGTTCCTCAAACAGCGCAGCAATGGTGCCAAGTGCAGGTGGTGGTGCGGAACCCACAGCGGACGCGGCTGCAAGGCCGTCATCTTCACTGTCAACGATCTGATCACGAGATGCAACGCCGAACATAACCACGAGCCACCAGCATCGGGATCTTTACCGTGGCCTTCACAGGTGCAAAGCGGGGTAGCAGTATCTTATGATGGCAGCAAGACTGAACGTTTGTAACATACTACACCCCATCAAATGTGCTACAGCGTCCACAGCGGATACTAGGCCGTGATCTTTACAAACAACGACTAGATTATGAGTTGCAACGCTGTAACGTCCACGAGTTACCAGCACCGGGGTCTTTACCTTAGCCTCCACAGGTACAAAGCGGGGTAGCAGTATCTTATGATGGCAGCAAGACTGATCGTTTGTAACATACTACACCCCATCAAGATGTGCTTCAGCAGCCATATGTTAAGCGTCATCAAGCAGTACCACAGCGGTTGCGGCTGCAAGACCGTTATATTTACAGTCAACGATCTGATCTTGAGATGCAACGCCGAACATAACCATGAGCCATCAGCACCAGGGTCAGGGTTACCTTGGCCTTCATAGCTACGAAGCGGACTGGCAGTGTCGTACGATGGCAGCAAGACTGAACGTTTGTAACATACTACACCCCATCAAGTGTACTGCAGCGTCCACAGCGGATACTAGGCCGTGATCTTTACAAACAACGATTAGATTATGAGTTACAACGCAGAAACGTTCACGAGTTACCAGCACCGGGGTCTTTACCTTAGCCTCCACAGGTACAAAGCGGGGTAGCAGTATCGTATGATGGCAGCAAGACTTAACGTTTCTAACATACTACACCCCATCAAGATGTGTAGCAGCAAACACACCGGATGCTAGGTGGTAATCTTTGCAGTCAACGACCAGACTATGAGTTGCTCACACGCCGATCATAACCATGAGTTACCATGACTCGGATAGTTGCCTTGGCCTGAACAGGTACAGCGTCACTGTGGCGACGATAGCAGCAAAACAGAACGTTTCTCAAAGTTGGAATTGACAAACAGAACAAAGCATTTATAAAATTTTTATATAGCAGCTCTTATTTTGTATTATTATATACCTACCTAATTATGCAAACTAACATAAGTAACTCTTAATATGTATGTATTATTAATTAAATAGTCTGATAAATAAACAAAATGAATGGCCTTTTATTTATTCTTATAAATTTAAATATTTCAATTAATTTAATTTAAGTAAAGTTAACGCAAAATAGTAAATATTAATTTTAGATTTTGAAGGGAAGGCCTCCTCCATATTTCATTAGATTTCCTTACCAGAGCAAATATTAATCTAATACTTAGTTTATCACTGTCTAGAGGCTTGATTTTCCAAGTTACAATTAGACAAAGACAATAGTTTTTTTTGCAAACTACGAAGTACAAAGTACGAAACTATTACGAAAACTTCACAAATCATCAGACATAGCTAAGTGATTTAGCCTGTGATACAAATATCGTTTTTAGGGTCCCTAACTCAAAATAAAAAACGGAACCCTTATAGTATCACTTTGTTATCTGTTTGTCTGTCCGTCTATCGTGTTTGTCAAGAAAACCTATAGGTTACTTCCCGTTAGCCTAGAATCATAGGCAGGTAGCTGTAGGTCTTATAGCACAAGTAAAGGAAAAAATCCGAAAACCGTGAATTTGTGGCAACACAAAAAAAATTAAAATGTATTCATGGACAAATAGTTAGTACTATTTTCAATTTTAAAGTAAGATAACTATGCCAAGTGGGCTACCATATGAAAGGGCTTTACCTGTACATTCTAAAACAGATTTTCAATTATTTTGATGCATAATAGTTTTTGATTTATCTTACAAAATGTCGGAAAAAATACCCGAGTACGGAACACTCGGTGCGCGAGTACAACTCTGATTTGGCCGGTTTTTTCGTTAACATTGCCCCACACCTTTCAAGTTAGCACGGAAACATCAGGCTGCAACATCATGAGATCGCAGACAAGGGCTGTCTTGTCATCAAATAAATAAATTAACTTTTTTGGCACGTTTTTGTAAATACAGCCTTCTATTCTATTCTCCTATTGTTAGTATCAGAATCTACAGTGGTCTTCATTTCAGATCGTCCGTCCTTCTTCACGTCAAAGATCGGCGCGAGAATAATGAAGCTACGTGGCTACTGGTACACAAGACATTCAGTCTGCTCCTCAAGGGTCAAATGGTTGTGCGCTGAAAGCCGTCACAAGCAATGCCACGCTATCGTGGTCACTATTGGTTGCATGACTGTCGACAGACAGAACAAACACACACACCCACCTCTATTAAACGCGTCCCGACAAACAGACTTTGATTTTCTCCAGCTTTTAGATAGTAAAGATCGCTTGATGTAATCTAAATATTCTGTTAGTTATGAAATAAATTGTATAATAAGAAATTGATGTGTTTACATTGTCAATACTTGAACAGTTACATTTAATTTAAACTTTAAAACGCCATATCAGAACCTTTAATCCCACTTCTGAGATGAAACATTGGGTTTTTAATAAAAAAGAGCAAATCAGTATAGTAAGAACAACATGTCTTTTTAAGTTAACGTTAATTGTGAGTTGATCTGCCAGACTTTTTATGGAAATGTTAAATGATGTTTTCCCAAGTTTCTAAGCCATACTGATTGGCAAAATTTGAAGAGTTAAACTAGAGCTTCTGAGCTCGGTTTAGTTACGTACCTACCTTTAGATATAAAGATAACCTACCTTTACCTTAAGATATAATATGATAAGATACCTTTAGGAATAAAGAGAATAAAGCTACGGCCACACCTACGAATCATGAACGTGGGATGTGGAAGCGTCCACGACGTGAATCTATACGTGCAGGTGTGGTGGTCGCGTTGGTGTGCATGGCGCCAATAAATATCATAGGAAATGATCGCCGCGCGGCTGACGTTCCCGCTTGCAGTCGTTTTAGAAGCGCGGGTTTAGATGATGCTTTAAAGTGTTTTTTTGTTTCAGTTTTCCAGGAGCACAAGATAATAACTACGGTGCGTGGGACCAAAATGCTTCTGATGGGAGAATACCGGTATGGATTGCGACGTTCCACCGGCTTGAAGACCTGGTGGCGTTGCGTACGTCACAGCAAAACTTGTAAATCAATGGCGGTCATGATAGAGAATGAAGTGCTTCATGTGAAACCTCATAATCATTGAGTTATTGTATATACAGGTGGTAAGGGACGTGCTAAAACTTCGTCAATAGGTTGCACTTAAGAGGGGTTTATTCGTTACACCCCAAACAAATGTAGTTTGACTAAAAACTAACCAATCAAACTCAATAAATTTTGTAGATTCGTACTAAAAACTTTTCCATTAAAATATTCAGTTTCAAAGTTACACAATTTCAAATTAAAAACACATACAAATCTTTAAACCCGTGTAACTTTAAAATTAGTTATTTTTACGAAAATCTGGCAATATTTTTATCTGGTTTATTTTTACGAAAGTGTGTATGTTGGTTTGTTTGTGCTTCCTTCACGCCCTTACTAAGCAACCAATCGACTTCATTTTTGGCATAGAAATAGTTGAAAAGATGGAGAGTAAAATAGGCTACTTTTTATCTCGGAAAATCAATGCTTTTGCAATGCAATGGGATTTTCAAAAACCTAAATCCACGCAAACGAAGTCGGGGGCATCAGCTACTATATAAATAAGTATTAGTTTCGTCATGAAATTAATTATGGTATGTAAGGTACTATGCAACCCTTAGGTATCTACGTTTGTAGAACGCATCTACAAAATGACATCTAGTTAGGTTAGTTAACACTCAAACGAGAACCATACTACGTTTGTATACAGCGAGTGACCGAGAGGCTACTGTTAAATGCTCTTTTAATTGTATATATTTATATTTATTTACTAATAACTTAAATTCGTTGTACATCTTAGTATTAAGTAGGTAGTTATTTTATTATCTCGGTGGCGGACGCGTTGATAGATAGTATACAGGGTTGCTATAATTTGTGTCGTTATAGATTTAATTTTTCAATCCCGCCTTTACCGGTAGGGTGGTAACTAGCCACGGCCGAAGCCTCCCACCAGACCGGAAAACTCCAAACTCCTGTCGGGAATCGAACCCGGGCCCTCCCACTAATAAGACCACAGCGCTTACCACTGCACCAGAGAGGCCGTCACTCTTTACCTATTATGGTTCATGAGATACAGTCCGCTGACAGACAGACTATGTTAGACGGACAGCGGACGCTTAGTCATAGGGTCCTGTTTGGGACCAGGGCAACCTTTGGGCACGAAATCCTAAAAACTATCAATAGATCTACTTACTAATCACGTATTTTACTTACCTTTACAGTTTTTAGATGTTATGGAAATTGGGATCATGTTTAAGATTTTTCAGTAATTATTCTATTTCACAATTCTTTTAGACATAGCAATTAGGTTAGGCTTTTGGGTTAAATAGTTTTTTGGTGTGTCTTTATTTTATTAAACCAATAAAGTTTGTTAAACTGCTGTTGAATGTGTTTTTGTTCTAAACGTTCCCATATACCTATAGGTAACAAAAGTGGCTTTAGTTCAAAGGTATTAAAGGTAGGTAAAGGTAGGAGCTATTGATAAACTTTAGCGTCTAGCGATAAAGAGCATGCGAGCGAGAACACTCGCATTGCTGCGTGCCCACAAAATATCTAGCTAGATTCTCGTAAGGACGTCAGATGGAAGCAAACATGACGTTGCACAAAGCAGAGCTACAAAGCCTGCAAATCTATACTCGTCGCCCTCGACAAAACGATCGTCTTCACTAAGATAATAATCATGAAGCTTTCATGTAACCCATCACGATCAACTTTTCGGCGGCCCACTACTAAGAAAGGGTCTCCCATCATAGTAAAAAGGGGTTAGGTCATAGTCTGCCACGCTGGCCAAGTGCAGATTGGTAGACTTCACACATTCTTCAGAACCTTCCAGAGAACTCGCAGGCTTTAGGTTTTCTCATAATGTTTTCCTTCACGGTTAAAGCAAGTGATATTTAATTGCTTAGAACGTATA
This sequence comes from Maniola jurtina, assembly GCF_905333055.1. Classification (NCBI taxonomy): domain Eukaryota; kingdom Metazoa; phylum Arthropoda; class Insecta; order Lepidoptera; family Nymphalidae; genus Maniola; species Maniola jurtina. The sequence continues at coordinate 12,575,961 of NC_060038.1, forward strand.
ACTCTGAACACATATTATATAACCTTATTATCCTATCACGGTTCTACAACGGCCGTATTTTGAAGCTTGCTCGTAGGTCTCGTTTTACCCAAAGGTGCGTGTACGTCGAGCCAGTGCCTATGCTTTTTTATTTTTATTTTATTCAGATACAATTTAGCCTTTGACTGCAATCTCACCTAGTGGTAAGTGATGATGCAGCCTAAGATGGAAGCGGGCTAACCTGGAAGGCGTACGGCAGTTTTCATTAAACCCTTTGGTTTCTACACGGCATCGTACCGGAACGCTTAATCGCTCAACGGCATGGCTTTGGGTAAGGAGGTAGATAGCCACGGCTGAAGCCTACCACCAGACCAGACCAGAAATTAAGCAATTATAAAATTCCAAACCCCTGCCAGGAATCGAACCCGGGACCTCCCACTAATAAGGCCACAGTACTTACCACTGCGCCACGAAGGCCGTAAAATATCCCTAATATAAAATAGCGCTCAGACATGTATCAGTTAAACAACGAGACAGATTTATGCCTGCGATATATGTTTTAATGCAGTCTGATCAAAGTCAAAGAGCGCTCAGCCAAGACCCTTGATAATAAAAATTTACACACTACTTATACACGGCTTAATCATATTTCTGTCATACATTTGACCTTCATAAACCATGTTTAAGCAGTAGGTATGTAATTTTTATCACCAAGGACATAAACGCGAAAGGCGTAGTAGTTAAATAAAACAATTGATTAATTAAATAAAATTTATTGAATCTTTCGTCATAACTTAACAATTTTTGGAATGTTAATTTGGATTCTGGATACAATTGTCTTTGCATGCATGTGAGAATAATATTCTACGTAACTCAAACTTAATTAAATCAACATTTTATTAACTTAAATAACTACTTAGTACTTATGTGTTAAGTATAAATATAATATTGTATAACTACAGGTCGATTATTATTTATTCTATCGCCAAATAAACTTAACTCAGGAATAACTTTGACGCTTTCACAGTATTTGTATATAGGTATTAGGTACCTAGTTATATAACTAACATGTGTTCACAGTGCTAACAAATTTACAAAACCATTTATATATATTATGTTATATAATTTGACTGTATAAAGCACCGTAATTTAAATAAATCTTATATAGGACTTTTTACTGTCGAAATAATTTATTTACAGAAATAATTATGTACTGTCTGGTTATGTCATGTTCACTAAGCCATAAATAAATAGTTACTTAACTATTACTTACATAAAAGTGACCAATTTACATAATTATACCTACATTTATATATTAATGTATACTATAAGTTTATATGCGATACGAAGAGTTTTTATACTAACCAAAAATTAAATATCATTAATAACCATTGATAAGTATGTAGGTAAATATAACGGCTCCTTCTTATTTTAAGAACTTCATGACTTCTTAACATAATTTTTTTTTTTTTTTTAAATTATATAGACTAGCGCTTGGCTGCAATCAGACCTGCTAGCAAGTGATGATGCAGCCTAAGATGGAGCGCGCTTGCCTAGAAGTTGTCTATTCACTCTTGACTTGAAGGTACCAATTAATTATTATTTATCTACACAGATAAATGCTACTCTAGAGTACAGATCATAACATCTTGCATACACCGTAAACGAATGAACAGGAATTTCTTAAAATTTAAAAGAGCCTCAATAGTAATCATTATTTGTATGACGAGTTTGCAAAATTTAATTTAAGTACAACATGATAGTTTAAGTTTAAATATTTATAGTAGTATAAGTAAAAATGTACAATGTTCGAAGTAACACTGACAGATTTAGATAACTTATGTGATCTTATTTAATTACTTAGAGTCTGTTTGACATCTCCAAAAAAAAAAAAAATTGATAATGAATTGAGTTGTTAATAAATACAAAATGACAGTTTTTGCATTGGGAATCTGTCAAAATGACAAATTTATTAATATCAATAAATATAGGTAAAGTTTATCTGGCGCTTGTGAAACAGGTTCTTAGTAGGTATAGTTATAAGTTCACTGTAACGTCAAATAATATGTTTTGAATACACGTATCATTTAAAAAAGATTCGTTTTATTTTACTGCTTATATTCTATCAAAAAATAATAAACTCCATTAGAAATCTAAAGTACAACAAAATAATGACTTACTATTTCTACAACAACAGAACAACTTACATAAATTGATAAAATTCTTGACATTATACAATTATTATTTCACGCACGCTAGTGTACACCTACCTACATCAAGTAGGTACATAGACACGAGCTATAGCTTATTGTAACTAAAAATATATAATATACTGTAAAATAATAATTTATTTACCTATAGTACAGTAACAGCTTAGTTCACGGCAGTTAAATGTGCCCACGCACTTGAACTAAACTGCAACTGAACTGCGCGTCGCGGCAGCGGCCCGCACGATATTCTCTCCAGCTGCGACGCGCGGCAGTGACGCGCTACGCGGTATGCGCGTCGCGGCTGGAGAGAATATCGTGCGGGGCGCTGCCGCGACGCGCAGTTCAGCTGCAGTTCAGTTCGAGTGCGTGGGCACCTTTAGGGAACTAACAAAACGTCGCGCGTCGTCGACATCGCTGGCAGGCGTCAAATGGTGGCGTCAAATGTTAGTACATTTGACGCAGGTAGCCCTATTATAGCCCTATTTTTCTATGACTTCACGTCACCATAGCCTAATCCTTCGAAATATCCCCTTACTCTGAATTCCCCCACTCTAGTTCACTCAGGTAACAGTAAGTAACCAATAGATATAAAGAAACAGTAGGTAAGTGACAATACATTTTATTTTAATAGTTTATTTATTAAATATTAAACACTTGTTATGGATATAAGGCCCCTTTTCTCAGTAATATAACGCAGAAATAACACAAAAAATTAACAAGTCATAAAATTATTTCAAGATATTTTAACACAAGTATTCAATACAATCAATAAAAATAAATAGAGAGGTACCTACAGCTCGCTTCACGAAAGTTAAAAATAGGTAATTCACATGTCACTCCCAATAATCCAATTGGTCAAGCACACCCATTCCCGCTCCGATCATTTCCGCTTTAATAGAAAGGCACCCTTAGAATTATTCAGTTTAACTTTCGTGATGAGAGCACTTAAACAATTAATCCTAACCACAAACAAGCATCATTTAACCCTCCTAGAGCCGTCATGTTTATGGACATTGTTTATTCTAATTATAGCGTCGTTGAGGGTTGTTAGCTTGGCTTTACACCCCTTATCGCACTTGTTGCACACCCAGTGTATCTCTTGTTTTTGGTTTAAGTGTTTGGAGCGCTTTTTGAATCTGTATTCACCGAGCATTATGATCGCGTTCCCCTGACGGGACCAACTGTAGCGTGGTACAAGTCCACCTGTAAGAAAAAAACATTGTGTTACCTATTTTGATGGTATACATTTTTTTCTTTAAAAAAAAAGAAGAATATTAGCCATTTGAATCATGACTATCATTCCTATTTCCCCTCCAACTAAGCGTAAAGCTTGTGCTAGGGGTGGGAACGACAATAGTGCAACGGGTGGAGTTTGAACTGCCGACCTTTAGGATTTCAGTCCGCTCCTATAACCGTTTTGATTGAGGCTTTTATATCATAAATAAACACGCACAAAATGGCTCTCTCGCTTTTTTTTTCATTCAGATACAAGTTAGCCCTTGACTGCAATCTCACTTGGTGGTAGGTGATGATGCATACTGAAATCTGACACGACCAGAGATCTGGCGCAGGAACGCTTTAAATATTGGTTATGCATTGAAGTTAATAAATAGTGTAAAATAAATGGGTGTAAATAAAAATAAAGAAGAATATTTAAATGCGAGGCTCAAGCCAACCTGTAAATTAACCTATTTCGAATAAGTACATTTATTTTATAAATATAAAAAAACAAGATATTTAATCATACTATTTATTTATAGGTTTAACCTAAATTCCTAAAATAAAGTGTATCTTATATTTTATTTAACAATAATTCTATGTATTATAAATCAAAATATTTTCGCTAATTCTCAAAACCATTATTAATATTCATAGTCATCAAATACTTTATATTCACTATACTTTTATTAATTTTAAAAAATTATGAAATAAATCCTTTTAAGTAAATAAATGCACAAATATAACCACAGTACAACGTATAGGATATCTACTTAGGCCCTTACTAACAATAATTTAAAAAAATACTCTACAATTTAGCAAGAAACAGTTAAAAATTATTTTGCTATAATCCGCCAACAGAAAAAATCTGTATGGTCAAACATGCAGTTACAAGCTAAGCACCGCTTACCTCCCCAACCAAGCAATAAAGCCAAGTTCCCAAGCAAGCACTGCCACCACCATTCACATGCACCACCACACAAGACTTTTCCACTACTCTCGACGCACGTTTCGCCCCGACACCGGAGCATCCTCAGGAGATTTCGACTTTACAATGCTGTATTGTCAAGTCTACTTGACAATACTGCAAACTGTTTCTTGATAAACATGAACTTCCGCAAAGTAACGCCTGATTCTATCCAATATTTACTCTACAATTATTATTAGTACCTATATGTTAGTAACGTCTATGCCGCCGTTGTAAACACGTATTCCACAGTGTAAACGCTTGTTGTAAACCACGCAAGTACAGTTGCCAGCGCAACCGTTGCGTGCGCACGTATCTATATACAAAAATGGCGTCTACGTGGGAAAAAGAAGTTATCAGCGAATTCATTGAACTCTACAGGGACCTTCCCTGTCTTTGGGACCTATCTTCCGAAACATATAAGGACACGGGTCAAATAAAAGCCAACGCTTCTTCCATATTCTTTTATTTTTTTATTTTTTCTCCTCATTTGCGCACACAAGTGCTAATGCTACGCCAACTTTTTAAAGTTTAGATAGGTAAGGAGCAATATCGCAATGCGTGCTTCCAAACATAGAGTCGACAACACACTGAGGTGGGAGTCATGTTGTAAACCAGTGTGGACGAAAACACCAACATTGAGTTCCATAAGCGTCCCACCAAGGTGACCCCTGTGGAATGCTTGTTTACAACAGTCTGGCACAGGCTTTATAGACACTTGTCATATAGGCATTAGATGTGTATGGTAGTCTTTTATTAGTAAAGGCCCTGATGCAAAAGCATCAGGGCTGGCAGTGCTATTTTTCAACATACTTTTGAAATACCTACCCTAGCACTACGATTTTAAAACAGATAATAAACCTGAGTTTTCGTTATCAATTTATTTCTTCATTAAAACTCACTAGTTTTAATGAAGAAATAAATTTATGGGAAATAATTTATTATTATATAATAATTAATTACCACAGACAATAATTTAAACGTATACATGATTAATTTAAATCATCTTATATTTTTGACTTCGTGCCTATAATTATTATAGTCACTTAATTCTATGAACTGTTTAATAACATTTTCATGAGTAGGTAATGTTTTCATTAGCAACCTAAATAGTTTTTCGTAAAAAGTAGAAAAATGTAAAATCTATCTATTACCAAAACTACAGTGAGCCCAACTTTATTAATTCTTAATCATGTTTAAAATTATCCTAGATCATGACAGTAGTATATACTAGCATTTCTTTGCAGTTTCATTGCACTTAGATATAAATACAACTAAGTAAATAATATTTTAACAAGGACAAAAAACCTAATTATATTTTTGATTTGATACCTGCTCAAATTGTTTGCAGACGATATTTAGTGAGCAGAGTTGGACAAAAAATATTATATTTTGTTTAAAACGTGTTTAAAATGACAATGGCGAAAGCCTTTATTCACAAATACTATACCTACACTGTTTTTTTTTTAAATAAAATAAAAAAAAACATGATTAAAACATTTGTTTCAAATAAGGCCAACCCTATTAGTTATAGGCGAGGAGCCACCAATCCTTAAAGCTCCGTGATCACGGATTCTAATATTTTTAATAAAAAATAAAACTTCACGTTTAGACGAACAAGATTTGCTTGGTCGGCGTGGATTTGATTTGCCGGAAATATTTTAATTAAATTTTTTATTATTAAATTTTCCATAATTTTTTCCGTCATCACGGATTTTGATGAAACTTATATAGAATTTTGTGAAATATTATATTTAACAAAAAAATATCCGGCCGACCAATGATTTTTAGCCGGAAAGGTCACGCATACCTATTTCAATGGTGTGATAAGGGGTAAAATTTATCCATTATCACGGAAACCTTTTTTTTTTTTTAATTCATGCGTTTGAATGTAAAATTTATAATTATCTTGGTATGCGTGCTCACAAACTGCCGAAAGTATCGCGCATACCAAATTTTATTGTGTGAATGAGGATCATACTGTTATAGATTTTACTTACTTGATGACATTTCTTTTAGAGTCTTTCTTCTACCTCGGTCTCTTCCTTAAGTTTTTAACTATTTATTATACAAATTAATATGGAAAAGAGGAAATTCAGGAAAATTTTTATTTGGGTTGATTATACAATAAATAAAGGTTGATACAAAAAATATGTTCAATTCAAGTTTATTAATCAATAATCATCTACATCATTATCATATTAAAATATCAAAAGATGTACAAATATTAGACGGTTTGACAATTTTAAAATAATTATAAATCCAAAAAAAATGTTTTTTTGTAAATATTCAACAGTGAATTTTGTTAAATTAATAAATATATTTAGAATGCTGATGCGTAGTAAGCTATACAAAATAACGACACTTTTGACAGCTAGGAAAACAGCAGACTGAAATGTCGAAATGATCTGAACCCCCAAAATGCTGTAGGGCAACGTAGGTATGCTGTGACCTTTTCGGAGTAAGAGAGAAAGACCTATGAAATTTTAACATAAATTCGATGTTACTCTTATCTCACTTACTCTTGGAGCAGTCTTATGGACTTGAAAAGAAACCGGAGTAAGAGAGTTAACACTATGCAGCCCTGTCGTAAAACAACCTCACTTTACGGTATTGTGTATCTTTGAGGCAGGTAAATGTTAAATTCGTAGAGAATAGAAAGGGACGAACTCATGCAAGGTTTCAACTTAAACCAAAAATCTGCCTTACTCACTCTTTACAGAAATATAGAAACCGTTAAAAAGCGGAGAGTTAAAATTTGGTATGCGCGATACTTTCGGCAGTTTGTGAGCACGCATACCAAGATAATAATAAATTTTACATTCAAACGCATGAATTAAAAAAAAAAAAAAAGGTTTCCGTGATAATGGATAAATTTTACCCCTTATCACACCATTGAAATAGGTATCCGTGACCTTTCCGGCTAAAAATCATTGGTCGGCCGGATATTTTTTTGTTAAATATAATATTTCACAAAATTCTATATAAGTTTGATCAAAATCCGTGATGACGGAAAAAAATTATAGAAAATTTAATAATAAAAAATTTAATTAAAATATTTCCGGCAAATCAAATCCACGCCGACCAAGCAAATCTTGTTCGTCTAAACGTGAACTTTTATTTTTTATTAAAAATATTAGAATCCGTGTCACGGAGCTTTCAGGATTGGTGGCTCCCGGACTATTAGCGTTGACACCTGACTTAATGTTAGCCACCAACTGTGACCAGACACACAGTAGCGTCCGCCCTCAGTGTGAATGTGAAGTCAGATTGCAATTTTCGTTCACTCTATGCTGACAATACGCTTTATTTATGTACGGTCGCCCTCGAGCGAATCTCGAACTCGAATTCGAGTAGCAATACCGCGAAACTATTGCATCAAAAACCTGTCGCACTTATGACCTTTTTCTGTAAACACGCCACACACACCTAACGCATGTGCATAACCGTGCCACGCGAATATAAGGTGCTAAACAACTTACGGCCTTTGACTGTACGCAACCAATCTGCACCCGCTATGCGTAATGGCGTAGCGTAATAATAATAATAATCAGCCACCGAGCGCCAAAGACTACGTATTAGAATCGTAATAGCGTATTGTCGGTTTGGTGTGAACGAAATGTAGAATAATTATAAAAAAATTGTAAACTGCGTAACACTACGCTCGCTCACACTTCAGTTGGAGTCTACACAAATGTGTCATCAAAAAAATTGCTCTAAGAAAAAAAAAAGTACAAATATTTTATCACTTAAACTTGATGAATTTGGAAAATTGCGGAGCCGAAGTTTTCCTGACCATAAACGGCTGCATTCCCATGTCGATACATTTATTGAACCTGCAATGTCGACAATAAGACCTAGTTTCCATATTTATAGGGCACACATCGTCGTATGTTGAGCTGAATTTGGTGCAGACGTATTCAATCTGTTTATTCATTTGTATGGTCCGTTTGAAGAACAGCTTGCATGACTCGCATGTCAGAATGCCGTAGTGACTGCCAGAGACCACGTCACCGCAAACAGGACACTTTGTCTTTTTGTTACGCTTCGACTTTTTATCTATAAAATAACAATCTTATATTAAATTAATTGCAAATTAAGTAAAATGCACTTTATTGTTCGTCACGCTAACAATTTTGCTAAATTAAATATGATAATATGAAGGAATGGTTAATATTTTGTACATAAATTAATTATTATTTATATATTTGATACTAAAGTTAATATACATCGTGCAATTTTAATGATTGTTTTCCAGCATTTAATATTAATATGAAAGAATCGATGAACCAACAGATATAATCCAATTCAAATAATAACAGGGGCGGTTTTGCACCACTTACGCACTTAAAATATCAGTTAAAAAAAACTTTCTGATATAAACAATTACATGAGCATATTTCTTGTTCTAAGTACAAAGAACTCATCCCGCGGTCGGGTTAATACAGGCTGTAATTAGAACGGTAGCAAAAACGAAGACAGGTCTAGTACTGATAAGATACCACAAAAAAAACGCGTTTTTTAATCCTGTATTTTTAAAGTTCGCAATGTATTGCAAATAAAACATCTGACTGACGCTAGAGATCAACAAACGTTACGTAGATAGGTGAAGCAGAGTCGATGCCGCGTCGTAGCTGTGGAATTGACGCCGAGTTTTGCACGCTATACATTGCAGGTGTGAAAAATACTAAATCTACAAATATAAGGCAAATGGTTATTGGTATCGGATTGTATTTAGCTAGTATGATAATAGCGCTAAGTTTTCGCTAGCTTTCTAATTACACCCTATGTATGCAATGTATCAAAAACGAATTCTTAGAAACAAAACTAGCTATAAGTTCTTCGCAATACCTCGTTGTTTCCTGACCATTAAAGGCTGCATACCCATATGAAGACACTTATTGAACCTACAATGGCGACAATAAGACCTAGTATCTATATTTATAGGACATATAACGTTGCGTACCAAACTGAATTTTTTGCAGATGTATTCAGTCTGTTTGTTCGTCTGTACCGTCCGCTTGAAGAACAGCTTGCATGATTCACATGTCAGTATGCCATAATGGGTCCCAGAGATAACGTCGCCACACACAGGACACGTTGATCTTTTCATGTAATTTAACATATCTGAAAAATAACATAAATCCATACTATCCATACTAATAATATAAATGCGAAAGTGTGCCTGTCTGTCTGCTACCTTTTCACGGCCCAACAGTTTAACCGATTCTGACGTATTTGGTACAGAGTTAGCTTATATCCCGGGGACGGACATGGCTACTTTTTATCCCAGAAAATCAAAGAGTTCCCACGGGATTCCTAAGGACCCATCCGCTCAACCGATTTGTATGAAAGGTACCGAGGTAGTTTGCGTCGATGTTATTGACATAGACAACTTTTTATCCCGGAAAACCAAACAGTTCCCACGGGATTTTCAAAAATCTATATCCACGCGGACGAAGTCGCGGGCATCCTCTAAGATATATTATAATAGAGATAAGTGCTTCCCTGTCCACTTTTCTTTCTTATTCTCTTTATTTTTACAACTTTCTGGTACAAATAAAAAATTAAATAAAAACAAAGTCATTATCATAATAATTATCAACCCAGCGCCGGTTCACTACTGAGCACAGGGCTTTCCGAATGAGCCGGATTTGGGCCGTAGGTGTGTAGGTAAAGTCTGTCAATCCGTACTTAGCCGGCGTGATGGTCTATTCTATGGCTTAAACCCAGAGGAGACCCGTTCTCGGTAGTGGCCCAGCCATGGGTTGATGACGATGATGATTGTACAGTACTTTATCGTACAACATAAATATTAATATTATGATGATGCATCCAAGGAAATGAATATAGGACCATACACCTTTGGGCCAGTGCGATTAGGGTTTAACAGATGTGGAACATTCCTTATAAATATTAGGGTTACAATAAATCTCCAGCAACCTCATGACAGCGATAAGGGATGTACTAAATATATAAAGACATGTATGTAAATTGTACAATTTTTATTAATAATAAAACAAAAAATTCAATTTTTTTTTTTAATTTTAGTCGTATCTATAGGTATAAAAATTATTCTAAAAAAAGTCCAAATTAAAGGATACATGCTCTCCATGACCTTTCAAACTATGTATGTAATAAAATAAATTATTTTTAATATTTTACTAACCCTGTCCCTGTTTGACCCTATAATCGAAACTATGTTGCGATGTCATGACGTAATTGATTGCAATTAAGCTAGGGTTTTTTAATTTCATAAAAAACAAATGATATAAGTATCTATTAATTAATTGTGAAATTCTATTATATAATTGTACAAATTTCGTAATGTGGCAAAAATTAAACTTAATGCCTATAGGAATAAGATGGTGTGGTTTCCTAGTTCATGCTGGTTTTTTTAGTATGAAAAATGCGAGCTACTTGATTTTTATCAATACATTATAATAAATTAACATTATAATCATACTGATAACATCTAAATCTTTAATGTTTAACGATTTTCGGAATAAAAATCGTAGTTGTTAATCCATACTATATACTATAATATTATAAATGCGAAAGTGTGTCTGTCTGTCTGCTACGTTTTCACGGCCCAACCGCTGAACCGATTTTGATGAAATTTGGTACAGACATGGGCTACATCCCGGGGAAGGACATAGGCTACTTTTTATCCCGGAAAATCAAAGAGTTCCTGCGGGATTTAAAAAACCGAAATCCAGGCGGGCGAAGCCTCGGGCATCCTCTAGTGATAAAATAAACTGTAGATCATAGCTCCATCCAGTGTCATAATGAATCTAAGGTAAACAAGATTTCACCGTTTTTCCTTTTGAAGTACGGATCCCTAAAAAACCCCTAGCTCAAACGCGTGTATCATAGCCAAGTTCTGTTTTTTAATACTCGATTTGCATTATTAAATAATAAAATCACACATTATTTACAAAATCTCTTCTACGGATCGTGATTATGCTTAATATTACAATTGATAGTGACACCAGCCAGCGTGTGTATAACAGCCTTACAGCCGAAGGAGCTCCGCCTGCTGCACTGCCACCGCTCCCTGGCGTTACGTACGTAGTGCAGCGAGTACTTGTAGCCGTTGACGATCATCATCGGCCGTCCGTTTTTTGACAATAAGTATGAAACTGAAACTATAAACAAAACATTAGAACAATAATAGAAAACGTCATGTTGTAGAATGTTCCAATGACCCTCATTTATATTATGATCCAGCCCGGCTAGCATGGGCAGTAGATAAAAATTATATCCCCGATTATATCCACTGATTTCTATGACATCAGTGGATATAATCGGGGGATATAATTTTTATCTACTGCTCATGCTAGCCGGGCAGTAACCTCATTTAAAACTTGTCCCCCAATTTCAATTGAAGCAATTTTTTTTTAAATTCTTGCAAACAAAGTTGGGCAACCTTTATTAAAAAAAACTATTCCAAAACATTATCATCAGTAGTTTAGCATCATTCTTAAGAATACTTACGTACCTTTTTTTATATCAAAGGAATGGAAAAGCAAAAAAGACTTGTCTATCTAAGAAATACTCTCTCTACGGTAAAGGATATTTAATAAATACTTAGTATGTATTTCTAAGAAATGCCCTCTTTCACTAGTTCAAGGAGGTCTCCGCCAGTGATAAAAATTATTGCAGTGCAGCACGTATGGGAGTGAGTAGGGCACCCACCGAGTTCTGCTATATCTCAAGTATATGATAGTGTATAGCTATAGGCTATATAGGCATTAAAAATTTTGGCCGTAGAGAAACAATGGTATTTATGTCAATCTTAATTTATTAATATATAATATTTTATCAATAATAATCAAGAAGCCCTTAGCATTAAACCCCTCCATAAATGGCATCACGTTTCGAGTGACAAAAATATTTTTGTTTGAAATAAGTAATCAAAAAAAATATTCATTAACTCTAAAGCGTGAGAAACAATAGTAATTCACTAGACTAACGTAGGTTAAGCGAAATTTACATTACGAAATTAGTGGCACCAATTTAGTTTTACGACATTAATTTCATTTTATCAATTGCACGAAACGAAATTGGACGTTTACACGTGCAATTGATAATGAAATTAATGTCGTGAAACTAATTTCATGCCATTAAATTCCGCTTTACGTAGATACTACTCGAACAACGTGCGCAGCCGACTAAATGGAAATGTTTAGAGCAAAATAAGCTCTCGTACGTAGTCATACGGTGTAAACTAGCTTGTACGCACGGCCGGCCGCGAAGCTATCGCGAGGTATTACTATAGGTCCAAGGTCGCTTTCGAGTTTTGCTTTTCACAATTTGTAAATCTGCTATTTATTTACTCATCGCTTGTGTAGTACAAGCGATGCATAAAAAAAGTTAAGACAAAATCATTTCGCTGCGGGAAAACAATCAATAATACATATTTCACGGTGAATTTGAACAGAAATATGTACAGAAATCTCCCAGTTATAGTATTATACAAATATAGATTTGACTAGAAAGGCCTTTTAAAGGTTTGTTAGCTTCTTTAGACCCGGGCACAAAGGCGGCGGATAGCTGGCGTTGTTAATTAAAAACTATATTTTGTATTGCTATGCTACCTTAGGCTGTTTGCATAAAGAAGCAGGTTTCCTGTACCGACGGGTCGGTGCTGGTCGGTACAGTGGTGCGGGTAAAATAGCCTTATGTTAATACCTATTACCTGTCCCTTTATGTGAGAGCTTATCTATACTAATAAATAAAATTGGAGTGTCTGTCTGTAATTTCGAAATAACTACCTCATATTAAGCTCAAATGGTTATTTGAACGATACCAACACTGAATCACACGTTTTTAAAATTTTTGTCTGTCTGTCTGTCTGTCTGTCTGTCTGTCTGTCTGTCTGTCTGTTTGAAAAGGCTAATCTTCGGAACGGCTGGACCGATTTTGACGGGGTTTTCACAGACAAGTAGAGGATTGATCAGGGAGTAAAATAGGCTACTTTTTTAACTGACTTTCAAAAAGGGAGTTGTGTTTTTCTTCCTATGTACACCGAAATCTCCGAGATTTCTGAACCGATTTGCGTAATTTTTTTTTTAATCGATAGAGGAACTTTGTGACAACTTTCCCACGGGATTTCAGACCCTAAATCCACGCGGGCGAAGCTGCGGGCATCAGCTAGTAAGATAATATAGGGCTATGTTACCCGCACCAATCGATATCGTCCCGCACCGGCCTGTCCTGTACACAGGAGTAGATACGAGCTAACAGTTTGCAGCTGCACCAGCAAATCATGACTTACAGCAATGGGATTACGGCAGTTTATTAATCAATAGGTCTGAAGAAGCGTGGTTATGGAACCCCTTCACTTGCTCGATGATGTTTCCACTAGTGATGACCACGGCGGTGCAGCGCCTGTACGAGTGAGTGGAGCACACCCACCGAGTTCTGCCATAGCTAATACTGGAGTGCATACAGTATGTGTACTTGTTGTACATGATCAGCGGCTTGCCTCGCCTCGACTGCATGATAACGGCTACTTCTGTGAAAAAACAAGGAGAAAATGACTGACTGACATTTCAACGTACAGCCCAAACCACTTGGTTCTCTCTAATTAGACCCCACTATGATAATCGCAGAAGGTAACAGAATTTTGGGAGTCGCGAGAAAAAGCAATTCAAAAATAAGGGGGAGGAAAAAAATTAGGAAGGTTACTAGGATAGGTTAATAGCAACGCATTTTTCATTTCTGAATATTCAAGAATAGTTTAGCAAAAGATAGAACAAATATTACATTTCTAAATAACATCATTTGTACCATCTTACTGTGAATAACATCATTTTTAAATATTTTGTCATCTGCGTAATAAGATGCGTTTTCAGTTACGCATCCGATAACGTGATAATGATAAAAAACTTACTAATAAATACGTTGATTTCGGCACGACCTGATGAAATCATTCACTTTGTCAATGGAAAATGTGCGTTTGGCGTGAGTAAAAAGTTGATATGCAATCGGCTTTATATGGCATCGTAAAGTGAATGAAAAATATAGACCAATATATGAAATATAACAAAATCAAGAATTTATCAAAAGTTTATTTAGAAATTTAATAAATAGTGCTACAAAAATATAGAGGAATACCTTCATAGGCTTTTTAAATATCATTTACCTACTGAGTGTGCTATAAAACAATTAAATAAGAATCGTGATATGTGAAGATTAACCTATAAATTATCGTTAGTACATAAAATTATATCTAAAATTATGTAAACAGTAGAAACACTATTTAATGCTATAATACTGAAAACAAAACGATTACGCCACTACTTTGTACTCTAATATTTACTTACTACAAAATAAGGCAAGAGATTCATATAAGAGATCACTTCTATCACATATTTAGCACCTTTACCAATATCTTTTTCATATAAAACAGTCTTTTGTAATAATAACCTAAAATAATTTACAATCGAGAAAAAGTATCGAGAAATACACAGAAGTTCCGTTAGAATTGCAAGACAGTTATATTTGCGGTTAATTTCAGTCCCTGACTATAATGTGCGTAATGGCTGTTAAGCTTTGACACAAATAAATCAATTACTCATTTACTTGATCGGCTAAGGTTCTCGGCATAAGCTGACCAACGAAAGTTAACAAATCTCTGGGTACCAAATAAATTATTAAATACTTAGTCTGTCATATAAATTCTTACTATGTGCTCTCTAGATTTAAATAATATTCAAAACGCAACCATGTGTTAACAAACACCAACAAAACCTATACGTGAAATTATTTTTATCACTATATTAAATACTCGACGTTTCTGTGCATCGTATTGTACAGTGTGTTGTAACTGTTGCATCGCAGGCCACTATCGTAAACATTGCCAAAAACTGAATATCCAGTGTCATACAAAAAATTCAGTAGGCAGATGATTGTGTGAATTCTTCGCGTAGACCAATTTGTTTCGGTCCGTGTAAACCTTAGCTTGACAGCCGTAACTGTTGTGAGTGTAACAGGACCAGCACCATTTATCTCCCGAGCTCACAAGTATTTCTCGTGTGAAGGTGAAATCGCCGAACTTCATCAATTTCTCACCGTCGCGTGAGATCATGAACTTAACTGAGAAATAAAAAATTGTTGTAAGAAAAAAACTACATACATAATATACAAAACTTCATTGAGTTTAATAATTGGTAAGCATTCTAATAAGAGCTAAACTACGCTTGTTTGGAGCGCACTACCATTAAACTCCTATTAAGTAAAACACGCACAATTCAATAACTCATTTATTTAAAAAAACTCAGCGAGAAATAAAACAGGATACCTATTGATAAAAATTGTGATAAATAGTCCACTTTTATAAATCACTCATTGCTTAATATGTATACTTGGCTATGACGTCCGGTCGCCTGGAAGCCCTGAAAGAGATCCCTGTACGTCGATAAGGCCTCCAAAATAATATTCAATCTAATACCAAACTAAATCTATTACTGTACATTTATTAATTAATCCATTTACATGATAATAAATATTCCACTCATTAAAACAAAACTAAAAAATCATAAAGCTCGTAAATTGTTGCAACAAGAAATTATTCGACGGTATATTCTATACCAATAGATAGTATGTATAAATTGTTAGCATAAAACATCTTTATTTTCCTTGTTTTTAAAACGTATTACTTTATTCAACTTCACTACTCTTTTTATTACAAGTCTGACAACATGAGAGATACATTTTTATAACCTCTTTAGATACATTACAATATTTACTTTTGATATGTGCCTCTAATGCATCTAAATCCGCATGAGCATATAAAATGTGCATCGTATGTATAGTACCGAATAATTCATCTGTTGGTATATAAAATTTTATATTATTTAATTCGTCTTTCGGCTTAATTAGTCTATTTTTTCCATTAACTTCTAAAACATCGTAGTTCGCTAGTGTTTTATAATCCTCGAATCCTTTGGACCTCTTATTTTTGAGTACTTTCACCTCTTCTATAAAGTCCTGGTATCTAGTTTGGTTTATATAGTTGATGCTGTTGCTTTTCTTACGATTAATTAACTTATCCAATCTTTCCATAAACTCTTTTTTCATTGGCGCAATCGTATTTTTAGAAAATACTTTTAGATTTTTATTCAAAAGATCTGGAAATAGTATTTACAAATTATTATTTTCTTACTTTACAACAAATATTATCATTAAGGTTTAGAACTACAAAAACAGCCCTTCACAGCAGGAATTAAAAAAAAATTACAACCAGATATTATATTTATAAACAATCAGTTTTATTTAACTTAAGTTAAAAATCATACAAATAATAATATGATCGTTGCGTTCGTAGTTAGTAGATTTTAAACTCCTTAAAATTGTCAATAAATTACTTTACTTATTTTCCACATTAGGATCTAATAAACAGTAGTTCATTCTTTCAATAGTTTAATGAGGAATGTCAACGTGTTTGGAACACTTAACCCAGCAAAGACGTTCTATTAATGAGAGCTGTTAGCTAAGAGGTGACTGCGATCACTAAACTGTCAAACTAGTTAAGTACAACGGAAGGGTTAAGGGCATGCGTTTACGTGTGCTATGTGTTATGTCCTCAGATATTGAAGTACTCTCCAGAATCGGTGACAAACAAATTGGGTGGCTCATGATTATGGTCTGCCCGGAATCTAATAATTTTCCAGTTCTCATCCATATGAATCTTTGCCTTGCACTCTGAATGCTGTTTGGAACAGTACCAATTTCTCGAAGTACGGTTTTGAGAAAACGTGTGCCCGCGAAATAGTAATAACTTCTTATTGCTACGCTTCGATGGAAACAATTTGTATTCTAGATCTGAAATAAACATGCTTTTTATATTATCAATTATCATCAATATTATTTCAAGCAATATTATTTAACCAAACTAAATGAAAATAAATAAAAAAACAATAACATTTTATGCACTTTTATTTAAATTATTTTACTTCGATGAACGTTCTTCGTTGATCATCGATTCAAAAAGCATTTTAATATTTAATAATAAGTTAAGAAAGAATCTAAATTAAAGTTGAAAAGTTTATTAGTAGGTATCTCGTTT
This sequence comes from Maniola jurtina, assembly GCF_905333055.1. Classification (NCBI taxonomy): domain Eukaryota; kingdom Metazoa; phylum Arthropoda; class Insecta; order Lepidoptera; family Nymphalidae; genus Maniola; species Maniola jurtina. Next base: position 12,593,410 of record NC_060038.1, read on the forward strand.
ATAAAGATACAGATACTAATAGATGATAAAAATGATATTAAAATTAAATATCAAGGGTTGATTTTTCGATCCCCACGTTTCTAACTATAGGATAAAGATTTTTTGACAGATTAACAATACAAAAGCTGTTGAAAATTCTTCATTAAACATTATTAAACGATTGAAAAATAAATCATTGATAACTTTTATAAAAGAAAAGTGACTCTGCCATCGTATAAAGGTCTCACGGTGCGTGTTACCACAGTTTACGACAGTTAGGATACTTGTAACAAAACGTCGAGGCTTTACCTACACTGGCAGGCGTCAAATCTTATCTACATTTGACACTAGGTAGGGTATGAAACGACTAGGTATCTTTGATTTCACGTCACACCTAGCCTAATATTTGACAGATATCGATTCAGGATCAAACCGAGAGTTTCCTCACTCTAGTTCACTCTGATGTTACTAACCTACTTATCGCAGACTAAGTAACTAGGTACCCATACATTTAAACTCAAAAAGTACTCAATAATAGAGTGATGTCATTATTTGAAATTGCGTGTTGTGATTATTCCTCGGTAGAGCATCTTCGATTTCACACCCCATGAGAAAATACCGTATAGCTAGAACGTTTAATCAGCGTATTAAGCGGAATTTACATTACGAAATTAGTGGCACGAAATTAGTTTCACAACATTTATTTGTTTACCAATTGCACTATAAACGCCTTCTTTCATAACGCATGCATAAAAAAATTCGTGATGTAAATTCCGTACTACAATACATGCAAATGTTAAAACACTAGTTGTATACGGCGTTTACCGTCGCACATCGAATTACAATAGATATAACTTATTGCAATCGAATTAAAGTCCCATTCGCTAATCTATGCAACTTCGGCGCAGCATGATTGTGCATAGTAAAACAGAATATAATTCTGCCTGTCTTGTCCATATGAACCTTGGCTTTGCAGTAACCGTTCGAACAGTACCAATACTTTCGATCCGACTTGGACGTATACGTGTAACCTTCGTACACCAAAAGTTCTTTCCCCCGACGCGTTTTTGAGATTTCGTAATTGAAAGCTGTTAAAAAAAAATACATAATATTAGATAATCCTTTATTGGCATCAACACTGATTTTCATAGTTTTCTTCACACTAATATTATAAAGGCGAAAGTTTGTATGTGTGTATGTGTGTGTGTATGTTTGTTACTTCTTCACGCTAAAACTACTAGACGGACTTGGTTGAAATTTGTAATGGAGATAGATAGTATCCCGGATTAGCACATAGGCTACTATTTATCCCGGAAAATCAAAGAGTTCCCACGGGATTTCAAAAAACCTAAATCCACGCGAGCGAAGTCGCGGGCATCGGCTAGTAGTTAAAATGATAGTTCTTTTAAGTTATAATGATAGTTTTTCAGAGTATATGCATCTTTTTCTTTTAAATATTGCTAAAAAGGACGGAAAATTCACTTTAATTAAAGACTAAAGCTAAGTGCTACTCTACAAAACAAAAACATTATGCTCAAAACTGACACCTAAGGTCACGACAGTCGTCAGTGTTGAATTAAATGCATCCCACATTCAGGCGACCTCTGTGGCTGGTGCAGCGGCCACCAGCGCTGAACGGGCCACTAAGAGGCGCAAATATAAAAAACTCGATGGCAGCATCATATTTGTGCCTTTTTGGCGTGGAGACGAGCTCTTTTTGAAGAAATTTCGAAAACGGTTATCGAGTTAACCGAGGACCCGAGAGCTGGCGGCTACTTTGGGCAAAGAATTAGTTTGGCCATCAAAAGGGGTAATGCTGCCAACATCTTAGGTACAGTGGCCTCGCTGTGGTGGTTTGGATGAGGTTTTAGATTTAATTTTCTTTAATTTTTTTTTAAAGTTTTAATTTAGAATTAAGTTTATTTTATAGAATTGTCATATAACTGATTCATTGGTAAGAAAGAGATGTGGATACTCTAAAATTTGGTTGCGAATAGAATTAGTACAATTGTTCGCGCTACTCGCTATCTAAATTCAATTTACTATAGCGAATCCAGCACAGACTTGTTTTATAGAAATATGAATGGTTTACGCCGAAGTTTAATTAAGTTGTTTGCGTAATGTTCTAGATTTAGTTTGCTTCACACTGTGATTCAATAGGTACTCAGCTTGTCCATTTATTAATTTATTAACCTATTATTAGCTTTAAGTTATATAATTTTAAGACTATTTAGTTTATAAAGCTGTAATTTTTCAAATACAATAAAATAAATAACTTTATCTATATTTTTATAATTAAAAAAAATCTAGAGGTCTTTTCAAAAAGAAGACCCTTAAATTGTAGACTGAAGGGATATAGCTAATTGAAAAATATAAGAAACATTGAAATGATATTTAATTATTATGAATTTAACTATGTACATAATTTTAACTATTCTATTCTATAAATAATAAAATCAAATGAAAGTACACTAAATACCTATCAATAAATTTATCATAATAAATATTATACTAATGGTAAATTAAATCCCTAATAATCTCAATTATTAAGTAAGATGTTGGTTAAATTCAAATCCCAAAATATTTTATAGAAAATATATTTATTTTAAATACTTCTAGTTTCGTGTTCGAAAATGAAATGTGTGCAATTAAATAAAATACAATAAATGAGTCTGTGCTGACTGTGTTTAAAAACACGTGCATGTTTTTTACTTATTTTTGCTTCAGTTAATTTTCTTACTAATATAATAAGAAAATTATGCCTTACTAAAAATAATGTCAACTGATAAAAGTAAATAAAAATAATGTAAATCTGTCTGTGCTTGTAGCTCATAACTTTCTTAGAGCAAAACGCTAATACCGCAAACAGTGGAATGGAGAACTACAATAATCGCAAAGTAGTCCAATACACGGTGTGGAAAAAAAAAAAAACAGTTTGTGCTTTCGCCTTATGGTGGATGCGACGGGTCTGCCAGCGAAAGCCTTTAATTTGGTTTTCCGCAATTTGTAAACTAATACGACAAAGTAGGCTTATGGCAGGCTTTCGCGGGCAGACCCGTCTCATGCCCCTTAACATATTTCCGCTTTCTGGTTAGCTTTTGCATTCGCAAAATCACGCACTGTGGGAAGCAGTCATTACTTTTGGAGAAAGCGCCTGTGAGAGCCAGACCTTCGTTATTTCATAAAAGCTGAAAGTTTCTCTGCGCATTGCCCCCAACAAACAGGAACGATTAGAGACTATGAAGTTTGGATCGTGGTGGCTTTGGCAGATAACAGATAACAGAGAGGTATAAAATCTTTCGTCAAAGCATGAAGTCTAATTTTTTCTTCGGAATAGTATTTAGAAATCACGTCATGCATTGCCAGACATTCAAAGTCGCTGATCGCTCCGCCCTGTTATTGAGATAATACGCAGAGAAACTTTCAGCTTTTATAAAATAACGAAGGTCTGACCGTCAGGGGCTCTTAGGCTGAGATCTATAGAGCGCACTTTGACTTTGCTCAGACTTAAGACACTGTTAAAACGAGACAGCATTATACCGCTGGCATAAATCTGCCTCGTTTTAACTGAAACTTAAGTCTAAGCAAAGTCAAAGCGCGCTCTATAGATTTCAACCCTAGTTCATTTATTTATCAAGTCAATTTTTTAATATATTTTCCTTCTCTATTGATATATAATTTAGGCGGTTCGTGTTCGTGCACCATGTTGGTGTAGCACACTATCTGTGAGCAGTCCACCATCACGCGGGCCCCGCACCCACTGCTGGTCTTGCTCGAGCAGATCCAACGATGCGAGTTCTTGTTAGCCCTGTAGAAGGTATATCCGTTTATCATAAGTAGAATGCTTCCGTTTTTCTTTGTAATAAACTTTGTGTCATAAACTGTAAAGAAAATATGTAATGTTACAATTTATTCAAGTGTTGGTACATTGATTTCTTCAATGATTTCTTCGAGCCCTAGACGGAGCTTTGCGCTTGCCCAAGCATTGCCAGTGATGCCCGCGCCAATGCTACCAGTAAGGCGTACCGACAATCCGAAAAAAATCTTCTACACCCAGCAGCCAGTGTAAGTTCGTTAGAGTTCCCGGAGCTTCTTAATTTCAACAAATTTAACACCTGCGACCCGCGCGCGTCGTCATTAGCTTGGACGCCTTGGCATTACCTAAGGAAGCACAGATAAGACTCACAATAAAAATTTCGGGATGGCGACAGTGATTTTTTTATCATAAGTCGTACAGAACAGGTCATAACAAGAATTAAGTCTATATAAAATTTTCATTTAAAAACAAAATATCACATATTTATAAATTATTTATAATTTATCTTCTATTTACCATTATTTCTTGTCTTTTAAACTTCAACTGCGTCAATAAATCCAAAACTGATATGCGTCCCTGAGCAGGTCGAAATGCAGAAGGATCTGGGACTCCACCGTATTATCCCAAGAAAACCTCTATTTTTATGAGATTTATTGAACAATATGATGCAGACGGAGAGAGAGAGAAAGAGAAAAACGGTGAGAACTTCTGATTTTATGAAAACTGAACGCACACTTTTGTCTATGTCAAACGTAGACAAAAGTGTGGGTTGAGCTGGCATAAAATCTGAACTTCTCATCGTTTTAATCTCTCTTTCTTTAAAGCATGTTCACTCGTATGTTCTATCCTTCTAACCTTCTCTTCTTCAAAAATCGGATCAGGTTGACGAAAGTAAGTCAATCCGATTTTTATAAGACCAGTTTTTTTTATTTGATAGAATGTTCTGTATTTTGTTAGCACTATATTTAGGAGGGCCGTGGTTATGTACCAGATTGTTGCTGTATGTTGCTTGATGAATCTGACACGGGATAATTTACTTCTCGAACAGATCCAGTAATAAGAGATCTTCACAAAATAAGAAGCGATGTCCAATTTTTACCAACTCAATGCTGTCTTCTTCACTGGTTTAATTCTTCTCCGTCAAAAATCGGATCGAGTTGACATAGATGCTTCATCATCTATGGCAATGCTTCATGCATGCCATAGTTACTTCAATCTTCGTAGGAACGGTTTTCGTGAGATGGTTTAACTAAAGTAGTTGATGTTCTATTTCACGAGTACCGTCGGGCTATTTGTGTGAGTGCACACGTGCACATTGTTATAGTGTGCGTGGCGCTCAGTTTCAACCGCGACGCGGTTTACGTTACGCACACAAATGCTTTCGCGCATATTGGTACACTCACTACTACAACCAAGGCTGAGCGGTCATCGTGAAAAATAACATGTAATATCTCTATGCTTGGAGGTTACGATGTTACTATGAAACCTATTCCTTCGTCATTAATGATATACTTAGGCGGACCGTGGTTGTGTACCAGACTACTGTATACAATTCTGTGTTGCTTGTCAAGCCTGACACGGGAAAGGCATTTACTGCTCGCTTTTTTAGAACAATTCCAATAATAAGAGTTCTTATGCGCTTTAGAGAATGTGTATTCGTTGATCATGAGCAGGACACTTCCTTTGGAATTTGAAATAAATTTAATGTCTAATCCTGAAAACGAAATATGTGGATTTTTAACTTTATCTAAAAATAAATATGTGAGGACACAATAGGACCGGCTTGGAACTAACAATATTAATTCACTAACAGTTCCATCAATCTCCATAACTGAGGCGGTAACCCTGCAGCATCAAAATTAAGCAGTTTGTATTGAACAAAAAAAAAATTACAAATCGGTTCAGAAATTGTGGAAAAATCGGTCTTCACACATACATAGAAAAAAGAGCCGAATTGAAATATTTTTTTGACGTGAGATTTAATACTATTCTAAAGAAAATTAAAAAAAAAAATTTGACTGTATACTTTGGCGTAAGATTTTTTACACCTTCATTACCTCTTATGCCCCTAAGCTACCATGATCCGAACTTCATAGTCGTTGATCATTCCTCCCTAAGTTGGGGACAATACGCAAAGAAACTTTCAGCTTTTATAAAATAAAGAAGGTCTGGCACGCGCTGGCTCGTAGCCGATTAGAAACTCTTTGATTTTCCAGGATTAAAAGTAGCCTATGTCGGATTTTGAGATGCTAGTTATCTCTGTACCCAATTTCATAAAAATGGGTCGTGGAAAAGAACAAAGACAGTCACTTTCACATTATTTTATAGTATCGGTATGGATAAGTATGGATTATTTCATTAGCTGTTTAGCAAACGAGTATCGCCCGTCGCCGGTTATTTTATAAATAGGCGGATTGTGGTTATGGTGTAAGTCATAACAGGTAATTCTTTGTGACTGATCGATCCTTATACGAGATCTGCAGCCACCGCGTTGTCTGCTGGAGCAGTCCCAGTAGTACGAGTTTTTGTTTGACTTGGAGAATGTATACCCTTGCAGCATGAGGACTACACTGCCATTTGATTTCGTTATAAAACTGACTTTTAAACCTGTAAACAATATATATCTATGTGAGTCTAAGCGTACGCTGAGCCGCAATTGGCATAGCACAGCATGCTGGGCAGGGCAGTTGAGGCAGACATAGGCCACGAGCGTATGCTGCGACGCAGCTGAGTGGCACATACTAGTTTTAGTAAGTACAGTCAGTAACAAAGCTAGGTTCTTCACAAAAAACAAACGGCTATCTTCTTCTTGTTGAAGTGCCGTCTCCTACCAGAGGTTGGCAACCATTAGGACTATCTGCACCTTGGACGCTGCTGCGAGGAAAATATATCGGGTACTCTTCCTGTACCATTGGCGTTAATTCTCGAGCCACGATGTTTTTCCTCGGCCAGGTGGTCTTCTGCGGGCTATATTCCCCTAAATAATGACCTGATGGAGGTCTTATTTGTTAATAATTTGGTCGAAGTACTCCAGCTTTCGCACTTTTACGGTCAGGATTAGCGCCAAGCGACTACGGGCGGTGCGAACCTAGTTTTGGTGCTGACTGTACATAGAATAGACGTTTTTGAGTTGTCGTCGTTGACGTCACAAAGCGACTCACAACAGTACAGACGCTGTCTGCATCGCATGTGCCTGCGCCGCAGCAAACGCAGCTCTCAGAACGTTTATGCATTGCAAAATCTGCTCCTCTCTGAACTGCGTCTCTAATGGACTAATGTACGCGGAGGACAAAAATGGGTCACTAAAGCGGAACTTAAATTACAAAATTAGTGGCATGAAATTAGTTTCACAACATTAGTTTCATCATCAATTGCACGTGTAAACGTCTAATTTCGTAATGCATGCAATACGAAATCAGATGCATGCGTTACGAAATTAGACGTTAACACGTGCAATTGGAAATGAAATTATTGTCGTGAAACTAATTTCGTGCCACCAATTTCATAATGTAAATTCCGCTTAAGCACTGCATTGCATAACGCACACGATGGACTAGTAGTACGGGGAAACACCATAGTAAAAGACTTTTGTCTTACGCAGAGAAGTCCCTCGTCTGCTCAGGCCCTTATATATTTACTTATTATAATCAAAATAATAACTCGACCTATATTTACTTCATATTTTATTTTTCATAATCGCAATGTTTTTCATAATCCATATTAAAATGACTCCTCAAACAAAACAGATGACGTTTTGATGCCGCCATTATGACTCTGTAATCTGTATCTCACGTACCTACCAAAATAATTTAATTTAATACAATTTAAAATTTAAAACAACAAATAATAAAAAATTTAAAATGTCCGTCACAAAAATTAAAAAAGTACATGGTGCATTGTATCTTGTACAGTTATAGTACGGAACCCTTCGTGTGAAAGTCCGGCTCGCACTTAGCCAAGTTTGTTCCTTAAGATACTTTAATATATTTCCCTTCAGATGTTTTAAAATAAGTCGGGGACGGGTGGTTATGCTGTAAGTTATAATCGGAGAAGGTGCCTGCGGTCTGCACGCGGACCCTGGCCTTGCAACCGGTGCCTTTGAAGGACGAGCACATCCACACCCGGGATGCCTTGTTGACCCTTGCGAAGGTATAGTTGTTTATCATCAACAGTTGACCGCCACGGGTGGAGTCTATGTATTCACACCTGATACCTGCAAGCAAAGCCCGAAATAAGGGCATTAATATCCTATTCAAATACCTATTCCTGCTAAGATTATCTTCGATTCCACGTCAACCCTAGGGTAATATTTGACGGCTATATCGATTTCAGGACCAAACCGAGAGTTTCCACACTCTAGTTCACTCTGTTAGTAGGAATCATCACTATTTGTTGCATGTTATCATCTGGGAGTGTTTATGAATCAGAATCCCATATCCCAGGCAGTTCAGGACCTATCTGAACTTACGTGGGATGCATTTTATAGTACGAATCCACCCCACTCCTAACTGTACGAAGGTACCCCAACCCAAGAAATGAAACAATAAATTCAAAATAAAAATAAAGGTTAAGGTTATCCCAAAATTAATGTTTACTTATTAATCTAAGGCACTTATTTAAAAACTATTGTATGTTACTTTAACAATTTGAGCTAAACTTATTACGAATTAATGTGTTCAAAGATGAGTCGAAAAATAATTTTCGCGGTGTGAAAACACTTTTTGACTTATTCCAAAAAAGCTAAAGGTTGTATAGTCACTGCACTTAGCTGTTAGCCCATGAACATGAACCTCACATATATACACAAACAAAAACGCGTCACCATGTACTATAGTCATCGATGACTATAGTGGAGATATGACTGCTCCCTCTGTACGAATCCTACCTGCTTTCCCCTAAATACGTTCGATGTTTTTAAAATTTATTTACATTTATAATATATTCCTTCTTTACTTCTATAATACGTCGGAGGTGGATGGTTATGATCTAAGTTGTAACTTAATATCATGTCGTGTTTTGCGTTAAGTCGGACCCTAGCTTTACAACCGCTGGATTTGTAAGTCGAACACATCCACACATAGCAAGTTTTGTTGATTCTCACGTACGTGTAATTGTCCAACATTAAAAGTTTAGCGCCTCGCGATGAATCGATGAAATTGAATTCCATATCTGGAAAATAAAATTATTCAATGACAAGCTATGGCAGACAAATTCTAAATCATTTATTCAAAGTAGGTATTATTACTCCTTATGATGGGCTGAATAATTGTTAGATTTTTAAGATGATATAGTGATGATAATTAATTACGTAAACTTAAAACTAAAGCTTCGATGGTTCTAATAGCGCGCAGGTCTGAGAAGAGCCCACAACAAACTCAGTCGGGTATTCTTTTTTATCATCAGTTCACAAAATCACTGAACTCCTTAGAACTATCACAGCTGTTAAGCAACTCGTTCCCAAGCTTTCTTATCATTTAAATAATCCTTTACATTCATCGTCATCATTATCAACCCATTGGCGGCTCACTACTGAGCACAGGTCTCCTCTTAGAATGAGATGGGTTTGTTTGGCTTCAGTCAACCAGGGTGACCAAGTGCGAATTGACAGACTTCACACACCTTTGAGACAACATTATGGAGAACTGTTAGGGATGCAGGAACAATTTTGTAGATAATTATATGATCTACAATTTTGTTTGACATACTTTATGATAAAACTTACCGTTTAGCTGGGAAATGAAAAATTCCTATTTTTGTGAAATTTGACCTCGAATATTTTTTCAAATGTGGAATCGATGGGGACTTTTCACAATTCATTTATATTGGTGTTCCCAACATTCGTATCAATTTTTAGCTCTATGCGAATTATTGTATCCTTCAGTGTATATTTTGACTGGACTACAATTTATATCCTATAGTGAAAAATGAGGTTATTTAGTGTTCGTGGAATGTCGGCTAAGGATAGATTGATAGATAGAAAGGTAGATAAAAAATATATTTGTCCATGAAACATTATTAAGTACATTCACGCTTACAAAGATGTAAGTAAATTATATTTACTTAAAACTATTCAAATCAATGTGGAGCAACTAAAAAGTAGCACCGTTCCGTTTTTACCATTGTGATACGGAGCCCTAATAAAAGGCGGGATAAGATCGGAAAGCTCCTGAAATATACTTCTCATCAAAAAATCGAAATATCACGCAGCGCCTTTTAGTTTGGAAGTTTTTCGTTTTGACGTGACAACGTCTTATAATTCGATAGAGCCGGCTGCACGCACGAAAAAACATGACTCATGCGGCGTTACCTCGCTCTGAGGCGTTCCATGTAAGGCTTGAAGTGCAAGCGAGAGCGCGGAACGAGCGACAAAGAAGCACAATCGGCCTTTGTTGTCACGTAAACCGACTTTCCATCCATCCATCCATCAGCCTGTAAGCGTCCACTGCTGGACATAGGCCTTTCCAAGAGCGCGCCACCAAACACGGTCCTCCGACTTCCTCATCCACCCGCTCCCCGCCACCTTCTTCAGGTCATCGGTCCAGCGGGCTGGAGGTCGTCCCACACTGCGCTTACCGGTACGCGGTCTCCACTCCAGAACACGTCTGCCCCAACGGCCGTCGGTTCTGCGACAGACATGGCCTGCCCATTGCCACTTCAGCTTGCTAATCCTTTGAGCTATGTCGGTCGCTTTTGTTCTCCTGCGAATTTCCTCGTTCCGGATTTTATCCCTGAGAGTAATACCCAACATAGCTCGCTCCATAGCGCGCTGAGCGACTTTTAGTTTGTGGACGAGGCCAACTGTCAGTGTCCACGTTTCAGCTCCATACGTCATCACAGGTAGGACACACTCATTAAAGACCTTAGTCTTAAGGCTTTGCGGTATCGACGATTCGAAGACCTGACGTAGCTTTGAAAATGCTGCCCAGCCCAGCTGGATTCTTCTGTCAGTCTCCTTGTCGAAGTTGTTTCTGCCGAATTTTACCGAACCGACTTTACAGACAACCAATTTTTTTTTGATGACAAGTAGATATACATCCTTTAAATAAAACACCGGTAAGCTAGCCTCTTACGGCGGCGATCAAATCTCTGATATTTCGTCAGTAGAGGATAGGATATACTTATATATTTTAGATTTTAACATAGCTTCCGTCTTTCGTTATATAATAGTTAGGAGGTGGGTGCTTATGTTCCAAGTTGCAATTCAGTATGACGTTAGTCGGACTCATGTAGACCTTAGCTTTGCAACCCTGAGCCTTGTTAGAGCAAACCCACACGTGGGACGTTCGGTTGTTCCTGGCAAAGGTGTAGTTTTCAACCATCAACAGTTGCCCGCCACGTTTAGAATCTATGAACTGGACTTCCATTTCTAAAAGCAAAACAACAGGAAAATTATAAATTTTAATAATAAGGTTAATTATTTTTATTATAGTTCGCCGATTTCTCAACCTGTCGCCCTGACGCCCGGCCGTTTGGTCTCCCCCACCGGGGTGTAATCCTCCGCCCGGTACAAATATGTATTTATGTAACGTGTATGTAGGTTTATTTATTTTTATGTATGTAATTATATTATATTTCTTTTGGCTTTTATATGTATCTATTTTGTACTCAGGCGTGAGAATATAGAATATAGGTTAACTCGGTACTAACATTATAAACACTTAAAGTTTAAAAGTTACAAATCTCTGGAACTTGTGAACCGATTTTGAAAATTCTTTAACCAGTAGAAAGCTACATTATTCCTAAGTGACATAGGGTACATTTTATTTTCAAAAAATTAGAGATCTCTACGAAAATTGTAATAAACTACCCGTGCGAAGGCGAGCCAGTAATTAATATGAATGTCTGTTGGCTAAACTTACATGTTAGACGGAGTAGGACCTCGGCACGCGACGCGACGCTAAATACTTAGACTTATACTCTGTCTAGAACTAGTCAGGCGTACTCCGACTAACATGCAAGTTCAACTGACAGAAAATATATTCTATAATGGATACACTCACAATATTGAAACAGTGGGTTTAAATAAAAAGAGCAAATCAATATAATCGCACTAATTTATTTTATCACTTCACTCAACACACTAATAATTACTCTCATATATTTGTTACTAATACACTTATTTACTTATTACACATTTATTACACACTTATTACACTTATTTACACAAACCGGCAGTATTTCAGCTTATAATGCGTACGATACAATAATAATCCTAAAAATGAGCTCGCATGGCTTTATATGGCGTTATCCCCACCGAAGGCATTCGGCAGTTGTTGCTGAGTGGCGTTCGGCTGTCAATGGCGCTGGCGTTGGCGTTCAATGGCCGCTAGGCTATGATTGGCCGGCGTTTGGCTCGGCTTGACTCGGATAGTCTGGTTGGCGTTGGCGCGTTGCGATTGGCTGAGGCGGTGTGGCGTTACATTCGGCCGTCCTGAAACAATGAATTGCTCCCGCAATGGGAAAATGCTTGGTTAGCTTTCTGGTAGGCAATAGCTCAATAAGGGCTTCGGTTTCAAGTTATTTATCGGAACAGTTAGCACTGTTGGATATAAGAACCGTAGGCGCTGTGATATGGCTTTAAAGAGTCTGCTCAGGCATGTACAAGCTTTGTAGCCTCGAAATCCCTTAACACTGCGGGTTCTCTTAATGCCTACCAGCTTGGTTACGAAAATGAACCTGAGTAAATGCTATCAGTGTTTACTTTTGTCGCAATGCTTGTGGGAACTTGCCACTAAATAACTAAATTCCTTTGTTATAATTAAATGAAATATTAATTTTGTCAGTTACATTATCTAGTTAGCTTTATCCTATCGCTTGCTATCCTTTACCGAGCATTTGCCTTGTTACGCATAACCTCCCCGAGTTTACTAATTTATATTAATAGCAACATGGCATCGTGACCTAGGTAAATACCAAATTATGGATAGCACATTCTTTGAGAGTATTGTCAGTAGTCCAAATAATATCAAGTAAGCAGTTTGTCCAATCATTTTATTCGCAGTCTCGCTAGGGCCTGTGGCACAACGCGTTTAACATGGTCTGGTTAGTGCTTGGCTTGGCTTGACTAGGCACTTGGCTCGTGGTAGTATCATGGAGGTCAAAACATACCTAACTATTAATCAGTCGACACTCGAAAACTCTAAATGTCTACTAGTAAAAGCATTCTTATAGTCACTTTATAAGTTTGCTAGGATGTTCAAATAAGCCAAATTATGTATAATATTCTACGAAACTGATCGTTTTCGGCTAGTAACAAATTTTGCAAAAGCATCTGTAATAATCAAATTGTACCTATACTACTGATGAGCGATATCCTTTCGCTGTCTTACAAAATGGTTTTACAAAATGTGGTCAGTATGAATTCTACAAAATTTTAATCCAATGCTATTGGTCTGTGATCTAAACTGCAATCTTATCTACTTTAAAACCAAGACGAAACAAAAGAACATTATTTAATTTATAAATTATTATCGTTTTTCAGTTGTACTATTTTTCCACGTTTTACTTTAGAGACATTTTTGAAAGAAAAACCGTCAACAGACTGGCTTGTAGAAAGGAAGTGAATAGCTTCTCGTGAAGCTGTGAATGCTATTACTCTGACTTGAAAAGGAATCTCACTTAAATCCTTGCAGGGAGATCTCTCAACGAGCAACGAGATGAAAGTACTCCTATCGAAAGTAAAACTTGGCTTTCGAAAGTAAAAATTGGATACCGAAAGTAAAACTTGGCTATCGAAAGTAAAACTTGGCTACCGAAAGTAAAACTTGGCTACCGAAAGTAAAACTTGGCTACCGAAAGTAAAACTTGGCTACCGAAAGTAAAACTTGGCTACCGAAAGTAAAACTTGGCTACCGAAAGTAAAACTTGGCTACCGAAAGTAAAACTTGGCTACCGAAAGTAAAACTTGGCTACCGAAAGTAAGACCTGGCTGTAGAAAGTAAGACCTCACTACAGAAATTAAGACCTGGCTGCATGAAGTAAGACTTGGCTGCAGAAAGTAAGACCTGGCTGCAGAAAGTAAGACTTGGCGGCAGAAAGTAAGACTTGGCGGCAGAAAGTAAGACTTGGCGGCAGAAAGTAAGACTTGGCGGCAGAAAGTAAGACTTGGCGGCAGAAAGTACCTAAGACTTGGCGGCAGAAAGTACCTAAGACTTGGCGGCAGAAAGTAAGACTTGGCGGCAGAAAGTAAGACTTGGCGGCAGAAAGTAAGACTTGGCGGCAGAAAGTAAGACTTGGCTACTGTCTTCACTTCGGCATCTATGTAATTCCGAAAACAGTTCACGATTGAATTTAGGTAATACAGGATCATCAGTTAAATAACAGTTTTCTATTCCATTCCTATTCCCTACTATGTAAGCTACATAACCAGGCAGGCATACTAACACCAACTGAACTCAAGATATTATGTAAAATGTCAGTCTAGTCGGCTTAGTGAAAATTCTTACGGTACGTCCGGTCCACCTGACTAACAATGAACGGCACAAAGCTAAATCATGGCTATAATTAAAAGTGCCACTTGAACTTTCTACTTACATTATGATTGGACCGACAATCTAAAGGTAGAATGATAAAATTGACTCGATTGAAAGCTTGTTGGCAAAAGTACGTAACGTACATGCTGCCTACAAGCACTACTTTTTTTCTAAAATGACAAAAGCATTATCAAAATCATAAGGATGTCTAACTGGTAATAATTATTATTACGTTTCCTCCAAGTGCCCGATTCTGCCTAAATTACACTACCTATTTGTATTTACTCATACGCTGTGCCACTGGCTTGTATATTATACGAGACAGTCCCAAAGCCGTGAGTAAGATCTACTTACTATGCTCTCAATCATTCAAAGAATGTGATTTAAACTACAAGTTACAACACGTACAGACTAACTTTTAGTAAAAATAAAACAACAGTCATACCATACAGCATAAACGCTTAACAGCCCTTATGTGACCCCAAATAGGCGACAATGCGGCGGCTTATAGATACCCATTGGCTGCAACCCTGCATCGTTAGCGCGCCACGATGAGGTGCCTCGCAGTGACGCGCTCGGCATCAGGCACACAGCGCACAGCAGAGCATCAGTGGTGACCATCGTAGGCGATGACGTTTGCACTTCACGAACTCACCAAAAATTCCGAGAAAAGAAAGATAAGCACAATATTATTGTTTGACTACAAGTAGCTCCCAGTCGATTCATAAAGTACGTCTGCCCCAATTATGAAGATCTATATTCATATTACATAACAATCATATAACCACATGAAAATCAATTTCACAAGAAACTCAAAAGTGAACATCATAAAATAATTCGATTTTACATTCAAATTGCGATCGCCATGCTATATGCAAAACTGAGTTTGAGCACACTGAAAGTATTGTATTGTAGTAAGTACTGTATTGTACCCTTAAAAATAATTTATAGGTACCCCACACGTACCCCGTGTTGTCTGTATGACTGCAGCGGGAATATCACTGACGACGCGAAAAAAATAACCTTAAAGGTTTATAGAACCTTATACTATGACTGAGCCTTGTGCAAATAAAAACACTAATAGCGTCAAAGCTTGTTTCTTAAAAACTTCTGGTTGAAATTTGCGGGTAGTCTGAGAACTATTGTTACCATCCGATATACTAGATTTTTTTTTTTAATTAATTGCTGCAAAAGTAGGGATTAGGCGTTTAATCAGTATGTATTTGTGTCAGTTCATAACCTCTCAACAACTTTAACCGATTTTGATAAATGATACGTCATTCGTCTTGATGGCGTGTGTGTCAATGGATACATAGAATTCTTTAAACAATCAATGTGGGGGATTTCATACGATTTAATGTAAGAGCCGAAAAAATATGCAGCGCAAACAGCAGTCGGGAGTTTTTATTTTTTACTATTTAACTTATTGAATTACTTGTTAACTTTTTCGTACCGGTAGCACTCTAGAATTAAACTGCGAATTCAAATTGCGGGTATCTCGGCGAGATGCAACGTGAAAAGTGGATGGTTGAGCGGGTTTTTACCTAATTCGATAAAAAGTTGACTAAATAAATTGGTTGAAATTTTAGCATTAGTATTTACCGCCTTTATTTCATCAGTTATATATATACAGCACGTGTATTTTTGTTAGGAAAACTGTAAATAAAACAATACACACGAATATCACATTCACAAAAATTAAAACTAAAACTCGTCGAGCTAGCTACCTTGCCTTACCCAAAACTAGAACAATTTATGGCAGAAAAACCCTTACCTATGAAGGAGCTAAACTGTACAACAAAATACCTGCACACATAAAAAAAATGTACACTCATTCAATCCATTTAAAACTGAATAATTAGCTGCTCACATTATGAGTAATGCGAATTACTTCAGCAAATGCGCTGAATGAGTACTTCATTAAATGGCGAATATTGTAAACTTTATTTTCTCATGTAAATGACCTTTTTTTTATGAGAATACGTCTTTAAACCTAAACCTTTATTTGACGGTCAGATATGCCACAAATTATAGTTATATTTTTAGCTTCAGCTATCACTCAAACCATTCACTCTATCCGCGAGCGTATAATGACCACCTATCATAACCCGCGTGCCCTAATACTAATTTCATAACCTCAAACAGGGTGTTAGCAATATTAACCTTTCACGGTCATCTCATCAGTAGAGGTTACAAACACGATCAACCTCATTACACTATGCATCAATATCATTAAAAACGGGATTAAAATTTGAAATGGAATAATGGATGGATCATACCTCAGTTATTACGCGTAGAAGTTGAGGGTAGGTTGCCATCGGGCGTAGAAACCATGCACGCTGCAGATGAATGTACCTCCGGTTCAAAACTCTTCTAAGGACCTTCCGGGCCCCAGAAGTGGACGATCTTCATTGTCGCTTGATTTTTACACGGTGATTCGTTTCCCTCTTGCGGAGGAACAAAGTAGCCGGCATGTATTTGCCGAATCGTTAATTGGCGCGATTATGCATCATAACTTTCTTTATTAATCCCACTTCTGAGATGAAACAGTGGGTTTAAATAAAAAGAGCAAATCAGTATAATCGCACTAATTTATTTTATCACTTCACTCAACACACTAATAATTACTCTCATATATTTGTTACTAATACACTTATTTACTTATTACACATTTATTACACACTTATTACACTTATTTACACAAACCGGCAGTATTTCAGCTTATAATGCGTACGATACAATAATAATCCTAAAAATGAGCTCGCATGGCTTTATATGGCGTTATCCCCACCGAAGGCATTCGGCAGTTGTTGCTGAGTGGCGTTCGGCTGTCAATGGCGCTGGCGTTGGCGTTCAATGGCCGCTAGGCTATGATTGGCCGGCGTTTGGCTCGGCTTGACTCGGATAGTCTGGTTGGCGTTGGCGCGTTGCGATTGGCTGAGGCGGTGTGGCGTTACAATATATAATAAAAATAGAATATTTAATAAACACAAGTGTAACTTATAAGCTCACTAATCCATGGTAAATGTAGTGAAAAATTGCGCACAGAATTTCACTGGATTGTGACATATTATATCAAAATCCTAGTTGGTCTTCTATAGATCAAGGCGACTGATCAGTCGTTTGGGTATAGCCACTGCGCGACAAGTCGCCGAGTCGTTCGTGCGGCCGGCGATCACGTGCGACCACCTGTCAAGACACACGGCCAGTGTGTTAAGCCAAGTTCGAGTAAGAAAAATATAAACAGATCAGATAGTCACGGTCGCCGTCGACCGTGCTGCCGGCGAACTGTCGACAGTGCGTTATGTCTCTAAAGTCCAAATCGTACGCGAAATGTCGAGATGGCAATCGGGGTATGAGGCGGGGGGATGCCCCGCACACCTGCACGTCACCCGCACTATTTTTTTTTACATTCAGATACCCCTTGATTGCAATCTCACCTGGTGGTGACTGATAATGCAATCTAAGATGGAAGCGGGCTAACCTGGAAGAGGTATGGCAGTTTTTATTAAACTCATACCCCTTTGGTTTATACACGGCATCGTACCGGGAGACTAAATCGCTTGACGGCACGGCTTTGCTGGTAGAGTGGTAACTAACCACGGCAGAAGCTTTCACCAGACCTAGACTAGAGAAAATTTAGAAATTTTAAAAGTCCAACCTGACGGGAATCGAACCTGGGACCTCTCACTAATATAACCGCAGCGCTCACCACTTCGCCAGGGGGGGTCGTCAATTTATCCCGCACCGGGTTAGCGCGGAGGCTGTGCGGATGCGCGAAGTTCCCCACCCCGATTGTCATCTCGGCCTGTCGCGTACTATAGTATTGGCGTCACTCAGAAAAGCAGGTATTATTTAAATATTTTTTATCGAATTATTGGAATGTCTCTCAAAACCAACACAAAAAACATCAGGTTCAATGTGTAGAGGTTATCCGAGAGTTTTAATCTAAACAAATTAATGCCAAAATAAATAATTTAATTAGAGCGTGATTGCTATCACAACATCTAATTATCCAGTTCACAATCCAAATACCGAAAATATGCGATATCGCCCCGAATCTCGGAAGGAGACTAAACTACAACCTTCGAAACACCCGTATTTATGCAAGTTCAATCTTGTTGGCCTCCTAGCAACAGATTGTATGACATCGAATGAGCGAAATATCGATTTTATCAATCTACCTGCATTAGATAAATTAATAATTTTATATTATTTTTGACAACTCAAATCAATTTTTAAAAATAACCTTACAGTTCGGCCGTCCTGAATTTAACACGTCCTCGTGTTTCTAATCAATCTTGTCATGTCAGTCGCGGGCTTCCTTGCCCTAAGTCAAATCCAAATCATGGGCTATCCTGCCCTCCGTCAAATCATTAAAACCTACCCTTGAACTGCCGAACTCTCAGTTTTAATATCCAGTCAACAATAAATTCAAACGACTAACTTCTCATTCGATGTATACAAAATCTGAACCACTTATTGCAAATTACTTTCAACTTCACAAAAGACTAAATTCTTTAAAAAAACTAAAAATTTTAATCACCAAATCAAACTCAATAAAAATTTTAATCAAATGTGGGTTGTTTACAAAAAGATACCAAAGCGAAATTAAGGCAACGTGAGACACGTCCCGCTTCTGAATTATTGGCGTCACTCAGAAAAGCAGGTATTATTTAAATATTTTTTATCGAATTATTGGAATGTCTCTCAAAACCAACACAAAAAACATCAGGTTCAATGTGTAGAGGTTATCCGAGAGTTTTAATCTAAACAAATTAATGCCAAAATAAATAATTTAATTAGAGCGTGATTGCTATCACAACATCTAATTATCCAGTTCACAATCCAAATACCGAAAATATGCGATATCGCCCCGAATCTCGGAAGGAGACTAAACTACAACCTTCGAAACACCCGTATTTATGCAAGTTCAATCTTGTTGGCCTCCTAGCAACAGATTGTATGACATCGAATGAGCGAAATATCGATTTTATCAATCTACCTGCATTAGATAAATTAATAATTTTATATTATTTTTGACAACTCAAATCAATTTTTAAAAATAACCTTACAATAGTTTATGCTGGCCCTAAGTTGTTATAGGAACCTAATGGTTGTGATTGTCATTACGATTAATGATATAATTATATTTATCCAGGATTATTCTCGCCGGGCACCTCAAGGATCTCCTCTTGGAACAGTACCAACACCGCGATTTCCAGCTGTCTGAGAATGAGTAATTCTTGTACAGCATCACTGTTCTCCCGCCTTGTTTAACTATTTCGTAAAAATCTAAAAAAAATAACAAAACAATCATTCTATACAAGACTAACGACCAAATAATGAAAAATATATAATTATTAATTTTGGATCAGTGCAACACAAGAAAGTTTTTAAGCTATAAGCAACGAACAGAGGTTATTCAGTAATTTTGAGATTAAATTATTTTAATTTAAGAATTAGGTATTGTGACTCATTGGGTCTAAATAATATAAACTAAAACGGACTAGTTTTAAAACTATTTATTAAGATATTTATATTTTTTTTTATTAAAAATACAGACATGATCACACATTTAGGGTAGAAACACATTTGCAACGTCCCAACTCAACGACAAGAAGGTTTAAAGTCTATACGCGTCGCATGGTGTAGGTAGGTGCCTATTTCGCTCACTTATTTATTTAAGTGATCTGTGGTGCCTCCACCCGGTAAAAAGAGTTCTGGACGACAGTGGAGGGGACGTGTCTGCGCATGGGTACTGTACATTCCTACAACGCGGGCAGCAAAGGTTGACTGACGAACAATAGGGCAGCCGCACAAACACCGCCACTTTCGCACCTCATCTCGAAATCTATCAACAAATCCCCCACTGCACTGGTTAAGAGTTCTTTTTCCCCGCTTTTTTAGCTTGAGTGGGATATTATACGTGTTTCTGGGTCATTTTTATAATAATAACTAGATAATGCCTGACATGCGTTACAATGAGGACGTTGAAGTGTGTACAAGTGAATACAAGTGCCAACAACAACTGTACTTTTCAACTCAATTAAATGAATGATATGCAAACGCATAGATAACGAACAGTAAGACGGACATAATTTATATTATACCTACGTAGGTACTCATACTTAATAAGATTAGGAATCATATTATTTTTATAATTCGTTTATAAGTAATTAATCTGTTAAACAATATTTGCAAGAATAGAGCATTAAATTGTTGATTTACAGTAGGTATTAATAAATTGTTTAAAATCATACATAATAATATTCATGTGAAGGAGTATCGACGCGAAATACCACAGGATAAAATAATAGGTATAATAAGTTTTAAGTAATATTATGACATGCGAAAGTCAATCCGCTAAACCGATGTTGACGTTATTTGGTATAGAGATAGCTTGCATCCCAGGGACGGACATGTAGGTTACTTTGTATCCCGGAAAATTATAAAAAATTTACGATGCTAATAATTTAACCCACGGGATTTAAAAAAACGTGAGTTATGAGCAGACGATGTCGCGGATGTCATCTTAAAATAGCCAATGGATGGATAGAATAGAAAAAATATTACAATTATTATTGACTAGAAAACTAGAAATACTAGGTACAAGTATAGTTTTCCTGATGGAATTTCCGCTAGGTATGGCAGCATCTCGACAGAAATAAGCGAGCACACGCAGGGCATATGATAGTGCACATGTACAGGTAAACTATACCTATTCCCTCAATCTCATTGGCCAATCCTTCAGACACGACCGGAGAGATATCAGGCGTAGCGTCCGCCAAATTCAGTCTGCTACAGTACCCGGCAAGCAACTTGAGCATTGACGCGATTGGCTGGCGAATGCACGCGGGTGCACGCGATTGGTTGACACATCGACTTTCGCTTTCCGGATTCGCCAACTTTCTCCCACTACACCTCTTCAGGTCCAAGTTGTTTGCCGGGCAATACTAAGAACAACTTGACAGAAAACTCCAAAGTTTTTTGGCCCAACCCATCACTCAAACATAAAACCTCCTAGATAGTTCTATTAATATAGTACAACTAAATACTACTTAATTTATTTCTTGTAATTCATTCACGCGCGTTAACCTTAGGCATTAATCGACACTTTTGAATTTTTCACTCTTTTAGAAAAAATGGACTCCCAAGGAGCTTTTGATACGGCAAAAAATAATTTTCAGGAAAATTTTCATTTAAGTATCTTTTTGCTAAGGATTTTGGCGGTACTTGCATGAAAATTTTAGCTGTGCTAAGGAAAAGTGCAGTTTCTCGGAACAGTTATTTTGCAAGTGTTGCGTTTTCAAATGAAGGGAAGTGATTCAGGATGAATATGAATGAATAATTAAATACAAATACTAATACAAACAAATGAAACTTAAATACCTAAATATTTCCTTAAAACTTACTGCTTTCCATGCATTTCAGCCAGAAGAGTTGTTTGCCGGGCTCTATACTTGTGGTTACGGGGACGTATACGTACACGTATACGTGTAGGTATACGTGTACTTCGTTAGTGTGCGTGCGGACAGTCGCGCGCGCGCGTTTTCACACGCATACAGAAACGACGACGCACAACCAAGAGACACGCGCGTGAGTCAATCACAACAAGAAGCAGTACGGCAAAACGTCACGCTACTTAATTTTTAACCTTAGCATACTCTCCATCAGGCCTCCTTAAGAAACGCGGAGGCAAGTGATTGTGACGTAGATTGTAATAGACGATATTTCCCTTCAGATCAAAGCGCAGTTTGGCTGTACAATGCTTGCGTGACTTACTGCTGCAGTTCCAATACCTTCGGTCGGAGGTGGTTTGCGCAAACGTGTGGTTGCCGAGGAGAAGCATTTGCCTTTTCACGTTGATCACTTTGATGAACTTGTAGGACAGATCTAGAACAAATACGACTTACATACATATTTACATATTTATTAGAGATCTGAACAAAATAAGAAATTAAATTATATGTACAGTCTATGTTAAAACTAACTAAATTAGACGTAAGTTAATAGGTACACACTTTCATTACGCGTAGCTTATTGTATGGTAAGGAAACTTAATCTTATAGAATTGTTCTATGGCAAAAGAAAATGACATGCGACAGCTAATTAGTATCGATATAGAAACAAAAAATGCATTATTCAGCCTAAAATATTATGCAAAATGATAAAAAGAATAAAACCTTTAAAACAGTGGATGTAAAAATCAGTCCATCCATTCCATGTGATTGCACGCCGTAAAAAAAATAACCGCTTTATTTTAAAATAATAAATAATGAGTACTACTATTGTACTTCTATTTAAAAGTCCAGTAGTAACATAATAAATATCCTCTCTATATCAGCGACATATATATAAAACATATTATGATACTTTGCAACACCCGATCCTCCAACTAAAAGAAAACTAGATGAGAGCTCTTCATTTCTGTTTTGCCCTAAAACCCTTCCTAATGATGTGCTGTTTACTTAATGACTGAATTGTCTCTGATTTAGTTTGGTGGAAGGATTTGCTCGGGCTAGTTACCGCTTACCAGCCGGCCGCCAAACGATTTGGTGTTCCGGTACCATGTAATTGTATAGGTATATATGTATGTGTGTAATAGTTCATTGCACCACAAAACACAAATGACAGGTTGCAAAAAAGGTGCTGTGTAGAACCAATTAGGGTTTATAGGTTTGGAATTTGGATCTGTAATATCCCTTCCAATTTAAGCTCTTTTGTCTCACATCTTAAACTGCATTATGACGTATCACCAGGAAATATTGCTTTTTAATTTTTTTAAATTTTTTGGCGGCCATTTTGAAATCTTTACTACTTATTGTTATAGCAGCACTTTGTTAAAATTTCATCCCTCCACGTGTTACACTTCATGAGATACAACCCACTTACCAACATACGGATGGACAGTGGATGCTTAGTAATAGGGTTCCGTCGGCACTTCGGACACAGACCCCTCAAAATCAATAGTGGCTCATTTCACTCAAAATGTGGGCGGTCGCTTGGTGGTGAGAGTGTTAAAAATCATTTCTACGCGAAAAAGCTCTAAAGTTCTGAATATTTATACCTATAGCTTACCTGGTTTAGGCTCCTTCTCAAGCTTCACCTTGTTATACAATTCCTCTTCATAGGGTAGGTTGAACGTCCGCGTGGAGCCCAGTATCTGAATGTCTTCGTAAACAGTCTGATTAGTCACCTTCGGAAGTCTACGAAGATATTTTTTCGTGAGGTAACCTAAAATAGGCAATGAGGTTTAGTGCAACCATCAAAAAATTGACGACTTTTGTATCCTAGAAAGATTTATTACTATTTATAGATAGGAAAAATTATGATAGTTACATCCTTTTACCTTAAAGTATCATCCAAACCTGCGTCACCAAAGCAACCACGAAACAGAAACCTCAGCCGCGCGGCGGTCGTATAGATTCGCGTTGTGGACGCTCCCGTTTCGCGCCCCGCATCCCACGTTCATGACGCGCAGTTGTGACCGTAGCTTAATATGATCGTATCGGCAAAACAATCGCCAAAGCCGCAAGATGCTCGCAAAGAAATATGTATAAAATACTGAAAATGCGTGACTTTAGGCAACAAGAGTCGGTGGCATCCATATGATAGGTATACTTGTTAGATTTGCTTTCTAATGATGCTATTCACGACAACTGCGTTTTCAGTTACTACAAGTTCAAGATTATAGTTTTTTTTAAATAAAAAATAAATAAAAACCGACTTCAATAACCACAAATACTAAAAAGTAAAAATTAATTTAATATTACCGAATATATTATGTAGACAAGAGTTAAGCTAAACATTTTTGGAGTCGGTGCCATTTAGCCGCAGGAACCGTTTAGGTACTCTTCATATTGTTTGTAACTCTACATTGGCACCGACCGCTGCATAGACCTTTACAATTAGGGCCTTTTCACACACTTGCGTGCGACTTCGCATCGTAAAATTCTACTACAACATACAACGCATCGTGGGAATTTACATCACACTGAGATGCAACTTGCACTGCACGTATTGTGGAAGGACCGCTAATTTTTTTTAAAGAATACCAGCCAAGTTTATCATGAGACTAATATTCCCCTTTTCCCCTCCCACTAAGCGTTAAACTTGTGCTAGGAGTAGGCACAACAATAGTGCAACGGGTGGGTAGTAGTTTGAACCGGCGACTTTCGAATTTCAGTCCACTCCTTTCACCGTTGAGCTATTGAGACTCTATCTAGGATCTAATTCTGACATACGTGCCGTCCTTTTGCTTAAACAGCAATGGCGGAGGATGGTTATGCTCAAGATTATAAAGAACCAGCCGATCATTATAATCAAAGCGAAGTCGAGCGCTACACTTGTCTGGACCCCCCTTCTTACTGCAGTTCCAATACCGCTTATCATTGGTGGTCTGAGCGAAGGTGTAGTTGTCGATTAGTATCACAGGCTTTTTCGCCAACGCTATAGTGATATACTCGAAGAATATTGCATCTGAAAACGTAATGATAATGTAAGCAAAGTACATAAGTAAAGCCGATTCCACCAAACTACCCTCCGACGTATAAATAAAAGAAAAGCGCTTGGGCGCTGACGTACGCTTGCCTCTTGGCGCTTGTAATGGACACACATTTTTACAATTAAATAAATTAAATATGGCGCCCATTTTTTATCTAGCCGGTTTATAAAAAAAAAGGTGTTTGCTTTTACTTAATTTATTTAAGTAAGATTACATTTGCTGATTTTATCATATTAATGAATATACATTCAATGTAGTAATCATGAAACATGTTTTATAGATTAGATAGATAGTATATTTAGTTGTGGGGTATATAATATAAGTAAAAGCTAACGAATAAATAATTTAATATGTATTTTATACATCAATATTAACTACTTAATACGCTACTCATTAAAAATAAGATCAATCTAATAACTTTGGTTAACATATTATTTGCTACTTAGTAACTTTACGACTAGAGAACACTAATTAAAGAAGAGTTTATTCAACAAGCAAACGTAGTTTGGCTCTCATTTGGGTTTTTACTGATTAAACTCCGTGATTTTTTCTTTACATACGAAGCCGATGTAATTTTAAAATAAGATGTTTTTACGTAAATCTAGCAAATCATAGCCACATTATATTGCCTGGTGGAGATTGTTCTGAGCAATAAGGCCGCCTTTGCATACAATTGTTTTTAGTTTTTAGTTTCTTTGTTTTGTCTTGGTTATTTCATGTGTTGTGTACAATAAACTTTTCTATCTATCTATATTATTGACGTGACAACGTCTTATAATTCGATAGAGCCGGCTGCACGCACGAAAAAACATGACTCATGCGGCGTTACCTCGCTCTGAGGCGTTCCATGTAAGGCTTGAAGTGCAAGCGAGAGCGCGGAACGAGCGACAAAGAAGCACAATCGGCCTTTGTTGTCACGTTCAACTATCGTCAGTAAACCGACTTTACAGACAACCAATTTTTTTTTTGTAGAACGTGTCTACAAAATTTAATTGAGTTTGATTCGTTAATATTCAAATGAGGATCAAACTACGTTTGTATGGTAGCGCTGGTGACCGCACTAGGAAAACTTCTCTTAAAAAGACACATAAGTAGGATCATGGTTATGGACGAGTGAGCATTTGATGATTTTCTTCTTCTCTTTATCAAGCTTGAGTTTTGCTCGGCACTTCTTTGACGAGCGCTTAGAACAGTACCAGCTCCCGCTCAGCTTGTAAAATGTGTTGTTCTTCAAGAATATCAGTGGGCAGCCGTTCATCGTCGTTATAAAGTGGAAACTCAGATCTGAAAGAATATTGTCATTATGTTAGTAAAGAAAATCTAGAACAAAACTTACACCCCAAAAACCACCACGGTTCAAATTTACTATCCCGGCATAATTTGAGTGGAAATTTTGAAGATCAGTCAGTCAACAAGTAAGAAGAACAGCGAAATAAAATACTAAGTTATCTTTCATATATTATTATTTATTTACACAATGTATATTATTGTACATCTTACGTTTCCATCATAATTTTACATTAACGTGACGAAAAACTAGTTTTGATATCATTTTTCATATACTTATTCTTAACATGACTAGTAAATCATGAATCAGTATGTATATTTATAATTACGTTTATTGAAATCATTCTAGAATAAATAAATGAGAGAGGTGTAAAAGCTCCAGTACATATTGGCCCAATGCACTTGGCGAGTGTCGGCCAATGGTAAATCCTTTGTATATAAGAGTCAATCGACGAAGACGTACCCCACTATTTATCATTCGAGGAAACCACGGGGTGCAGGGAGCAATCTACGTGTATATCTAATTTATCCTTGTACGTGCGCTCACATTGCTGATCGGTAGATAATGATAGAACGCACACTCTAGGAGTAGATACATAGCACACGTGCACCGTAACCGATTGGGATAAAGAGTGGGGCCCGTCATCCTGGATTGGAGTATCTAAGTAATATATAAAGGATAGTTATGTAAATGATGTACACATTGGCTGTTACTCACCGGCTTGCCAATTGCTCCAAGATCCTTTGATATTCGTTCTCACAAAACCCACCTTGGCCAGCGCACCAGCGTTAGCCGCGCGTTACTTGTAGGTACTGTGACACTGCAGGTACATGTTCGCCGAGTAATATGGGCCAATGTGTACTAGACTATTAAAACTAGTGATGAGAAACATATCGTTTAACTCAATAGAAAAAATGACATAACAAATTTTCTCAATTCGGATCTAATAAATACGGTTTATGTGTGTCACAGAAACATTCAAAGCAGTACGCCCTCCTGCATTGAACGCAATAGGACCTTATCTTTCTGACTTTATTATTCGCGTCGAGCCTATTGAGAGTAGCTCGCAGTATCCTGTAACAACCGACACAGTTTCTTCTCGGACCACCATGAGTTTGATAGTCGTGAAATCTCTTCGACTTGTAAAAACGTCGGAAGGCTGAAAAAAAAATTGAATTACTTAAAGCACTTGTCCCAACGCGACGAGGAAGCGACTAGCTATTGACTATGTTATCGATCAAGAAACATCCAATCGATATACGATTGCGTGTCAATAAAACAGATATAATACAAATGTATTAATAGTTGATCGCTAACACTGCCGGCGAGAATTCTCTCTCTACTGGTTTGTCGCAGCGATATTACTATCACATAAAAAAACTCGGCTCAGCGATACTTTCTTGGCGGTCAAAACATTCGCAGTTTGCACAAGAATTAAATACGCTACGACTGCATACTGAGCTACAAACTTCCTGTCACTGTCATCGGCAGTCAACCGAACAGTTGATGACTGCTTGAGCTGCCCAGGTAGGTACTTGTTCAACGATGAACTGCTCAAGCTCTCTATGTGTGACCACTCTGACCGAGATCTATAGGGCTTACTTTAACTGCTCAGATTTAAGACACAATTAAATCAAGATGTCTCTCACGGAAATCTGAATCGTTTTAACTCCAACTAAAATCTGAGCAGAGTCAAAGTATAAATCTCAGCCTAAGTGATTTTGTAATGACCAAATTTTAGTAATCTCAGGCTCACTTGCATCAAAGTGTTTAATCTGGTTTATAGTTACTTAAAGATAAAGATCTCACTTACGCTTTGTCAAGTTTATTCTAAGGTTGATTGGAAAATGACAGGAAGTTGATAGAAAAAAAATTAATTTAAACAAATTTATAAAGTTGGTGCAAGCCTACCAGAAAAATAACTACTAAGTACTACTGAACTACTGACTAGTAAATAAATAGAATGTTTTCTAGTTTTTGTGCGAACACCTATATTCCTCAGTGACATTATCTGAAGATTAAAAATCGATTCTTAACAAGGCTCTCTCCGTCACTCGCTTCATACAATCGCAGTTCCAATTTCATTTGAATATTAAGCAACCAAAGTCCATGGAATTTTGCAGACATATTCTAGAAATTAATATCTGTGTCTGTGGTGTTTTAGATTTTTCTAAAAATATGTAGTTTTATAATTACAGGGGCTCAAAGATTTGTATGTAAATTTTTAAGACCGCGTAACTTTGAAATTGAATATTTTAACAGAAATCTGGAAAACCACAAACATAGATATTAGTTTCTGGAATATGTCTGCAAAATTTCATGGACTTTGGTTGCTTAATATTCAAATGAAATTGGAACTACGTTTGTATGGCGGAGTGACGGAGAGACCCCTCTTAAGTATAATGATGAACCAAGAATATTTTATGATAAATCATTTATTTACAGTTTACATTCTTTAGTCTCGAGTAACTAAGAAACACTTAAATAAAATAAAACAATTAGACGTTTATGATGTATGCCAATGTGTACCTAAACACAAAAAAATATTGTATACCTAATCTCTGTATAACATATGTTTTTTAAGATAAATAAGTTCGTTTACCGAGTACCCACTAAATTTGGGAAGCCAGCTATTCGAGTGCGATAAATATTAGGTACTAGATGATGCCCGCGACTTCGTCCGCGTGGATTTAGGTTTTTCGAAATCCCGTGGGAACTCTTTGATTTTCCGGGATAAAAGTGGCATGTGTGCTAATCCAGCATATTATCATCTATCTCCATTCCAAATTTCAGCCAAATCCGTCCAGTAGTTTTTGCGGGAAAGGTAACAAACATATACATACACACACACACACACACACACACACACACACACACACACACACACACACACACACACACACACACACACACACACACACACACACATACACACAAACTTTCGCCTTTATAATATTAGTGTGAAGTGTGATAGTGTGAAGTGTGATACTTTTGTTGACTTGTACAGGTTCGCCGAGTGCGTTGGGCCAATGTACAAAGCACTTTAAAGATTATAAATCATATTAATAAATCACATTAAATGGATCGTTCCGGAATACAGGCAGATTGTGGTATTCTTTGGGCGGATGAGTGTGTTCGAGGAAACAGACTATAATCTCTTTACCGTCGGGATCTATCCTCACTTTAGCTTGGCATTTCTTGTATATCCTTTGCGAACAGTACCAGTAGTTCGCTTTCTTGTTCATTTTGAAGAATGTGTGACCCTGTACTAGTAATACTGGACCACGGCTTCGTGACGATTCGATGAACTGAAAGGGTATGTCTGTAAAGAAATACTTGAATTATTTATGTATAATATGAGTACTACAAACCTAAAAACATTGATTGCTGGCCGAGAGAAGGACGAGGCGAAGTCGACGAAAAAGTGATTTTAATTGGTCGCCTGTATTACAATGCAGCTTTTTGAACGAGAAATATAAAATATAATAAAAAGCGATATAAGTAAGTAAATTGGGCTTTTGGAAGTAGCTTCGATAGCTGCAAAGTGTCGCTACTAGATGGCATTAACAGTCGCTTCAGTACTGAATGAACATACATATCACAAATTTCATAAGTGGCAGTAAGCGATGCCGTAACTTAGCGGTCAGAGCGTCGGTCACGAACTAAGAAGACGCAGGTTCGAATCCTACCGATTTTGGAATTTTTGATATGTATTTAAAAATTATTATAAAAATGATTAAACTGGTAGTAAAATCAGTGAAAAACAATTCTTTTGCTTGTAATTACTTTATCTACTAATCGAAAAATCGTAAATGCAGAATTATCTACTACGCAATAGGCGAATCACTCCGAACAAAAATTTTGTATCATACACATCCGTATAGTGTGTTCTAGCCGCTTATTCAATTTGTGCACCCTAAAACGTGTCTAGGGTGTCCCACTCAAAAACGTGTGTCCGTCTATCCCCCCAGACTAAAAAATAATATGTACAAAATCCGTTCGGGGTGAATAGGGTATCTAGTCGGGGTGGATTTATCACGTTTTCGAGTAGGTATATACCCTAAAAAGGTGGCTATTTTTTGGTGAAGAAAAGGAATAAGCCGTTCTAGCACGTTGAAAACCGAATCAATAAAAATGATGTGAAAATCTCGACATCTTAACATAGAAGCCCTTGTCTGTCATGACATAACTTGTCGGTGGGTGTGTATGGTGCGTCTGCGCATAAACTATTCTCTCGTTTTTGTCCATTTTGAGGAACGCGCCGCATCGCATACTAAGTTTCCTCGAGCACTGCAAAGTAGAACATCCTTTCGCGTGAAAGGAGTATGTGTAATTCCTATAAAGTATGACCGATCTGTTTCCACGCATCTGCAGTTTCTCGTAATCGTAGCCTGTAAAAAAAGGTTTAATGTTTAAATCTATAATACATTTGCCTACTTATATTATAATTGCGAAAGTTTTCAAAAACTTTTTCAAAAAAAAAAAGAGTTCCCATGAGATTTTTAAAAACCCTAAATGCACACGGGCAATGTCTAGTAGTGTTTAATAAAACGGTTTTTTTTTAAATAATTCCTTTAAAGTTCCAAGCATTCCTTCCGTCTAATCCAATTTTTAAGCAACATAAATAAACATAAAAATTACAAATCAAATATATGTCAAAATCACTGTAACTAGGCAAGGTACCCAGAACGCTTCTGCGTGCTCCGACTACCCGTGGACTCTACGAGACGGGTTGACAGATCCTTAAAACGGAATTTACATTACGAAATTAGTTTCACGACATTAATTTCATTATCTATTGCACGTGCAAACTTCTAATTTCATAGTGCATGCATTACGAAATGAGATGTTTACACGTGCAATTCACCATCACCATATTTTACCATCAGGTAAAATTAATGCCGTGAAACTAATTTCATGCCACTAATTTCGTAAAGTAAATTCCGCTTAAGATAAGTAACCCGCGCTTTTCATACAAACGCAGTTTTGTTTTTATTTGGTTAAGATTTTTGTGTATAAATCTTTAAGCCAGTGTAATCTGACAAACTAAGTACAGCGCACAGACACAGATATTTGGTTTCAGAACGTGTCTACAAAATATCATTGATTTTGATTGGTTAATATTCAAATAAGTACCAAACCACGTTTACATAGAAAGCGCTAGACAGCGCTAGGGTTACTTTTCTAAACAAAAGGATTTAGCATCCTCCAAGGTAAATTCAAACAATAATAAAAAAATTACACAATTTATTAATCTTAACACAATATTGGTCATCTACACTAATTTTTCTGTTGAACATATATACCATCAGAGGTTATGCGATAAATAGGGGGCGGATGAGTATGGTCGAAATATCCACCCATGACGAAACCATGGTTGTCCACTTTCAGCTTCGCGTTGCATTTAGCACAGATGCGTCGAGAACAAGACAAATTATTTTTTCCATTACGGTACGAGAATGTGAAACCTTGGTACATAAATATAACATGGCCACGATGCGTGCGTAGGGTTTGCACTCTTTCTGTAATGTAAAATGTAGAGCTCATAAAAATACTGGATTTATTACTTTTGTTTCTTTGGTATCAGAAAGTAAGCCCACTTTCTAGGTATTCGTGGTCCATGGTAAGACGCATAATTAAAAATTAGTTTTAATTTAGACTCTTTAATCAACATTTTTGTGTCTGTTTGAGGCACTACAAAGTCCAATCAACTAAACGCAACCACTAGTGGTTAAATTTTTTAACTAATAGTTTAAGAGTCTCTCCGTCACTCGCTCCATACAAACGTAGTTCCAATTTCATTTGAATATTACAAGCCATCAGAGGTCCTATGATAAATCAGGGGATACGACTATGGTCGAAATATTCTTCGTTTAGTAACCCTTGTGTTATTAGCGTTTTAGACTGATAGTTTAACCACGTTTAATAAACAAGCCATCCGCGGTCCTATGATAAATCGGAGGGGGGTGACTATGGTCGAAATAGCCCCCGATGATAAAACCATCGTCGTCGAGCTTGACCCTGGCGTGGCACTTGCCACTGATTCTTCTAGAACAACGCAGATTCTTCTTTCCCGTGTAATATGAAAAGGTGTAACCCCTGAACAGGAATACTTCTCCACGCGGAGTGTTGAGAACGATCAGTCTTTCTGTAATAATTTTTAAAGACACATTGTTAAGTGAGTAAGTAAATAAGTATATATTTTTCTAAATTTTTTTTATATTATTGTACTTTGCACAGATTTCTAACAAAGAAATATACTCGTCAGTGTACTACTCGTAAGTGTACTATAAAACTTCGAACTGATGAGCTGTAGTTGTATTCCACTACAACTACAGCTCATCAGTTGGAAGTTTTATTGAAAGGTTACTCCTAAGTACCTACCTTAGGTTACAAATTAGCCACCTACAACACAGTCAAGCGATACATCTGTGCTTACTCTATCATCATACTACCTACATTTACTCTTAAGTTACTTATTTACTCTTTGGACACGCTTTAAAAGAGTTTTAGGAGAAAAGGGAAACCTAAAAACGTTCAAAAAAAATGATAAAATAATCTCTTTTTAATACCCTTAAATTAAAATTTAAATGGAAATATGACAATTATAACAAATTATTTCTTTCTTAACCATACAATAAATCACAAATGCGAAAGTGTATCTGCCTTTCCGTCTGTCTGTCTGATAGTTGTCTTTCCACGGCCCAACCGACGGAGACGTCCGCCTCCTATACAGGTCGAAGGTTCGATGACGGGCACGCACCTCCAACTTTTGCGTTAACTTGTGCGTTTTAAGAAATGAAATATCACTTGCTTTAATTGTGAAGGTAAATATCGTGAGGAAACCATCTCAGTATGCACTGAGAGTTCTCCAAAATGTTCTCAAAGGTGTGGGAAGTCTGCCAATCCGCACATGGCCAGCGTCAAGCGTGGTGGATTACAGCCAAACCCTTCTCATCATTCTGAGTGGGGAACGTGCTCAGTAGTGAGCTGGCGATGAGTTGATCATGATTTACTTTCTGTTACCTATTTTAACATAGCACCCATTAGCGGTTTTGAAAAACTCTGGAGGGGCGTGGTTGTGCTCAAAATGCCCACCAACGATATACCCTTCTTTATCCAGCATCAGTTTTGCGGGACACTTCCCTCGCAACTTCCTCGAACAGTACACCAGCTTGCTCGACGCATAGAAAAACGAGTGGCTTCCAAACATCGGAATTTGACCTTTATCCGTTGGTAAGAACTGCAGTTTTTCTGCAAAATTATTAAAAATACACAATAGGTGAAGATAAAATACACAATAAATTATAAATGCGAATCAATAAACCCATATTATAAATGCGAATATGTTTGTTGGTTGGTCCGAGGTCATTTTTTGCATGGATCAAGTAAAGATCTGGAGAGTGATAAAATAGGATACGATATTTTTTGATCAATATTTTATACGCAACCGCATACCTATACAATTCAAACGATAAAAGAAGCAATAATCCATAATAAAAAATAATATTTAATATATAAATCGATTTATTTCAATCAACGGAATTTTTAACGAGAAAAAATACAATACTTGGTTTATTCTTCCGGCAAATCAAGAGCCTCACAGGGATTGTAAAAAAATAGGGTTTTCTTTTCTACGTGCCCTGATGCACCCACGTGGGCATCAGCTAATTCTGTACATAATCCATTTTTGTAAATCCACAGTAACTGGTATTTATATGTTAAATACTAAGTGATTTACTTCCTAAAGTCGACTTTTACATACAATCCACTGGAAACTTGGTGATACTTTGGAGGCGGATGACTGTGGTCGAACGTCCCTTTAATGATATGCTTATTCTCATCGACCACCAATCGCGCAGGACACTTGGCGCTAAGTCTACTCGAACAGTACAGTCGATTCTTCCCGCATAATGAAAATGTGTAATTATCATACATGGGCACATTGCCCTTAATTGTGGGCAGATATTGCAAGAGTTTATCTGCAAAAATGTATCGACGTTAAAATCTCATGGCTCCAGTACACATAAACTCAATGCGTTCGGCAAGTACCAGCCAACTTGTGAATTGCGCGAAATTTTGTTGATGAAAACCCAGAGTCGGCAAGTCGGCCAGCGCTGGCCGCACGCAACAAATACTATAATACACCAAGGGGCACCAAGGGACACGTTCGCCGATTCCAATTTTGTTTGTCGTGAATTGTACTGCACCCAAAGAGCAAACTATTAGAAAAGCTATATTTAAAATAAGAACAAACTGTACGAAGTGGGCAGCTTTTATAATTAATTCAAAGTATATACACTTAAATTACCAGTAAAAGGGATTCAAGAAATCAAATTTTCTGATATCCACTTAAATATAAAAACCTTCAGAGGATAAACCGATGGTGCATGGCAATGCTCGAAGATTCCCATAACGATGAATCCTTCTGAATCCACCTTCAACTTCGCAGGACACTTCCCCCGGAGATATTTTGAACAACACAAGATTATTCATTTTCCTTCACCCACTTTAATATAATAACCATTAGCGATTTTGTGATAAACCGGTGGTGGGTGGCAATGCTCGAAGCTTCCCTTGACGATGAACCCTTCTGAATCCACCTTTAATTTCGCAGGGCACTTTCCCCGGAGATATTTTGAACAACACAAGAATATTCATTTTCCTTCGCCCACTTTAATATAATAACCATTAGCGATTTTGTGATAAACCGGCGGTGGGTGGCAATACTCCAAGCTTCCCTTGACGATGAACCCTTCTGAATCCACCTTTAATTTCGCAGGGCACTTTCCCCGGAGATATTTTGAACAACACAAGAATATTCATTTTCCTTCGCCCACTTTAATATAATAACCATTAGCGATTTTGTGATAAACCGGCGGTGGGTGGCAATACTCCAAGCTTCCCTTGACGATGAACCCTTCTGAATCCACCTTTAATTTCGCAGGGCACTTCCCCCGGAGATATTTTGAACAACACAAGAATATTCATTTTCCTTCACCCACTTTAATATAATAACCATTAGCGATTTTGTGATAAACCGGCGCGGGTGGCAATGCTCGAAGCTTCCCTTGACGATGAACCCTTCTGAATCCACCTTTAATTTCGCAGGGCACTTCCCCCGGAGATATTTTGAACAACACAAGAATATTCATTTTCCTTCACCCACTTTAATATAATAACCATTTAGCGATTTTGTGATAAATCGGCGGTGGGTGGCAATGCTCGAAGCTTCCCTTGACAATGAACCCTTCTGAATCCACCTTCAACTTAGCAGGACACTTCCCCCGGAGATATCTTGAACAGCGCAAGTATGTCCTTCCATTGCAATACGAGAATGTATATTTTTTAAACATTAGTACTACCCCGTTGATTGTTGGTAACTCCAGCAGTTTTTCTATAAAAAGCACAAAAATAAAACAAGTTAAGTGGAAGAAAGTCGTTCCTGTTGGGGTTATTGCAATTCACACACACGCGTATCTCTTGGTTGTGTGTTGTCGTATGTGTATGCACGTTGCGCACGCTCTCAACGGACCGATTCAACAGTAGACCCACACACTGATCCGATATTTACATTCCCAAAGCTCACTCACAACCACTGATTTATTAAAGAAAAACGGTTAAAAATGTACTAGTACAAGTCTATATTTCACACCAAAAAAATTATATACAAAACATAAAAACATATCCAATAAGTTACGGTGTAAGCCAGTAGGTAGGTTAAAGTATAAACAAGTGAAAATAAAAATTTATAACACCCCCGACAATTCAAGGTTACTGCAACTAGAAAAGAGCCGATAACTTTCAAACGGCTGAACCGATTTTCTTGGATTATAGCTAAGAACACTCTCGATCGAGCCATCTTTCAAACGAAAATACTATATTAAAATCGGTTCATTAGTTTAGGAGCTATGATGCCACAGACAGATACACACGTCAAACTTATAACACCACTCTTTTTGGGTCGGGGGTTAAAAAGATTATATTCTGTACGACAGATAAAGGAATATTTTAAAACCTGTTAAGATCAAGAGTTTAATTCCTGCTATCCACTTTAACGTACACCCCGTCAGAGGTCCTGTGCAAAACTGGTGGTGGGTGGCAGTGGTCGAAACTTTCCTCAACGACGTACCCTTCCGAATCAACCCTCAACTTCACCGGACATTTTCCCCTGAGATACTTTGAACAACGTAAGTTATTCTTCCCATTGCGATAAGAGAATGTGTAATTTTTGAACATTGGTATTACTCCATTTAATGTTGGTAGCAACTGTAGTTTTACTGTAAAAACCACAATTTTTCTTAAAAATTGATATTTTGAATTTTTAGAAATGATACAAATTAAATTGAGTTAATTAACTTGATATACTTTATTAACTTAATTAAATCTCATCTGTGATAATAACCATTAATAACAGATAATAACCATTGTAGTACAAAATGCAGTAGTAGTAGAACTCTTTATTTATTTATTCACTTACCAATACAAAAAAATATAAGCACAATGAAAAGACCGCACGAATTACTTATCTCTACTAAGAGTTTAGGGCTACTTAGGAATATCTCCAGATATTCTTTCTTACTGCAAGAAAGGGCTACTGCCCTAAACTCTTTATTCTTTATTCGACACCAAAAATAATATACCACCGAATATAATACAGGGTGTAACCAAAACACTAGCAAAAATTTATTATACTACCCAATACCAATAACCACTTGCCTTAAATTTAGTTTTAGTGATTTAGTATTTTTCAAACCAACATTGTAAGTATAGCGTGCAAAACTCGAGTCAATGCCCCACCTACGACACAGCATTGACTTCGAGTGACCTATTTACGGAACGTTCGTTGACCTCTAGCATCAGTCAGATGTTTTATTTGCAATATATTGTGAACTTTCAAAACATACAAGTTTTTTGTTTAAATCATTTTTCGTAGTTTTTTTTATGATATCTTAACAGTAATCATCAGTACTATCACCTGTCTTCGTTTTTGCTAGCGTTCTGGTTACACAAAAATATAATATTCTATACGACGAATAATAATAATTATATCCGCTAAGGAATAGTTTAAAACATGTTAAATTCATTTAATTATGGATAGCCTTCCAGTTTCACGTACAATCCTTCGGAGGTCTTGTGCAAGATTGGTGGTGGGTGGCAGTGGTCAAAACTTTCCTCAACGATATATCCTTCCGAATCGACCTCCAGCTTGACAGGACATTTTCCCTTGGTACAACGTAAGCTATTCCTCCCATAGCGATAAGAGAATGCGTAGTTTTTGAACATCGGTATAACTCCATTTAATGTTGGTAGCAACTGTACTTTTGCTGTAATAACCACAACAAAATTAATTCTAAAAGTTATAAAATGAAGAATGAGTAGGTACAATTTTATAAATTTTCATCTAAATTAAAAATAAAAACAAGTAAAAATAATTGAATTAAATTTAAAACTAAAATGAACTAAATTAAATCTAAAACCTCATCGAGACCACCGCAGCGAGGTATTGTACCCAAGATGCTGGCAGCATTACCCCTTTGGATGGCCAAACTAATTCTTTGCCCAAGGTTGCTGCCAGCTCTCGCTAACCCTTTTCGAAATTTTCTCAAAAAGAGCTCGAGCCCCCAAAAGAAAAATAATAAATAACACTAGTTGTTGGCGGTTGTTGCAATTAATTCAGTGTGAGTGCATCTCGTACCTGACCGCTCCAATACATGCACTGACGCAAGGTGCATGTACACGCATGCAACCAGAAGCAAGGTTCATGCGCGTGGATGAATTTATCCATACTTAATAATATATATGTGAAAGTGTGTTTGTCTGTCTGTCTGTCTATCTGTCTGTCTGTCTGCTACCTTTTCACGACCCAACAGTGTAACCGATTCTGACGAAATTTGGTACGGGATTAGCTTATATCCCGGGGACGGACATAGGCTACTTTTTATCCCGGAAAATCAAAGAGTTTCCACGGGATTCCCAAAAACTCATCCGTTTAACTGATTTGTATGAAATTTGGTACCTACCGAGGTAGTTTACGTCCCTGTAATTGACATAGGCAACTTTTATCCCGGAAAATCAAACAGTTTCCACAGGATCTATAAAAACCTAAATCCACGCGGACGAAGTCGCGGGCATCCTCTAGTAAACGATAAAAGCTACTTGTCATCTAAAAAAAAAAATGTACTCGGAATTTCCTCGATAGTTATATTTAAGAACTATATGTTAAGTCAAAAAAATTATTCTCCGTTATGCAATTTGATATACAATCCCGTCACAGGTCTTGTGATAAGTCGGTGGTCGATGGCAATGATCGAAACATTCCTCAATGATATATCCTTCTGAATCCACTATCAGCTTCGCCGGACACTTTTTACTGAAATACTTTGAGCAAACTAAAGTATTCTTTCCACTCAAACAGAATCTGTAATTTTTGAACATCGGTACTTCTCCATTTTTTGTTGGCAGCCACTGGAGTTTCGCTGTAATAACCACAGCAAAAACAACTCATAAAGTTATAAAATGAAGAATATAGTTGTCGGTGATTGTTGCAATTGAATTGGTCATTTCAAAAACCGCATAAGTCAAGTTTTTCTCAAACTTGTTTTTATGCTTTGAATTCTTCCTCAAAGATAAATGTAAGAACCTGGATAAAAACCATGTAGTCAGTACATTTCAAAGTTCGAACACTATATTCAGCCCAAAAACTAAAAGCAAAATACTTTTGAATGAAACAGTTTTAATTGAGTACTTAAAAAATATGATTCAGTGACTTAAGAGGTTTTTGAAATGACTGATTCAATTCATTTAAACATCTCTCCTGTTTGTGTATGAGTGTTTGTGTATGTGTGAGTGTGTCTCGTAACTGACTGCTCTCACACATGCACTGACGCAATGTGCATGTACACGGATGCAATTACAAGCAAGGTTCACGCGCGTGATGAATTTATGAATAATAGATCTAATAAAATAAAATGAAATTCTCTGATAGAATAAAAAAATTTAAAAACAATATCTTGAGCCCAAAAACATTATTCTCCGTTATACAATTTGATATATATCCCGTCAGAGGACTTGTGATAAGTCGGTGGTCCGTGGCAATGACCGAAACATTCCTCAATGATATATCCTTCTGAATCCACTTTCAGCTTCGCTGGACACTTTTTACTGAAATACTTTGAGCAGCGCAAAGTTTTCTTTCCATTCCAACAGAATCTGTAATTTTTGAACATTGGTACTTCTCCATTTTTCGTTGGCAGCCACTGGAGTTTTGCTGTAATAACCACGACAAAAACAGCTCGTAGAGTAATCCCATTAAGAATAAACAATAATTAACAATATTTAGTGGCGGATGTTGCAATTCACTCACACGTGTCATTTATTTGTGCGTGTCTGTATGCGTATGAGTACACTCTCATAACTGATCGCTCAGACACGTACACTGACGCAATGTGCGTGTACACGCAAGCAGGGTTTACGCGCGTGGATGAATTTATGAATAATAGAGGCTATCTTGTCATCTGATAAAGAATAATAATGTATTCAGAATATGCTCGATAGTATGATGTATTTAAAAAAAAAACATGTTAAGTCAAAAAAAAATATTCTACACTATCTAATTTAATATACATTCCATCAGAGGTCTTGTGATAAATCGGTGGTTCGTGGCAATGATCGAAACATCCTTCAACGATATATCCTTCTGAATCCACTTTCAGCTTCGCCAGACACTTTTTCCTAAAATATCTCGAACAGCGTAAATTTGTCTTTCCATTATAACAGAATCTGTAATTTTTGAACATTGGTACTTCTCCGTTTCTCGTTGGCAACCACTGGAGTTTTACTGTAATAACCACAACAAAAATAATCCGTGAAGTAATAAAATAAATAAAAAAAAATTATATGTGTTATTCAGAAATAGTTCTTTGTGGTTGTTGCAATTCACTCACGCGTGTTTCGTGTTTGTATGTCATCGTATGTGTATGCGTGTGAGTGCGTTCTCGCAACTGACAACTATGACACACATACCGACGCACAGTGCAGGTTCGCGTTTAGTTACAATTAAAATTCACACGTATCGACGAATTTAGGAATAATAAGGGCTTACTTGAAATCGAGTAAAAAAAATGTACTCGATATTGCTTCGAGGGTGTATTTTAATTTAAACATATCGAGTCAAACTATTCATTCTCAGTTCAGTTTAATATACATCCCGTCAGAGGTCCTGTGATAAATCGGTGGTCCATGACAATGGTCGGAATATTCCTCAACGACATATCCTTCTGAATCTACCTTCAACTTCGCTTGACACTTTCCCCTGAGATATCTTGAACAGCGTAAAGTTGTCTTTCCTTTATAGGAGAATGTGTAATTTTTGAACATTGGTACTTCTCCATTTTTCGTTGGCAACCACTGGAGTTTTGCTGTAATAACCACAACAAAAATGCTTGTGAAGTAATAAAATAAATAAGCGACTTTTGGATGTGCGCGCGCGTATGCCTGTGCGTGTATGTGTGCCTGTGCGTGTGTATGTGTGTGTGTGTGTGTGTGTGTGTGTGTGTATGTGTGTGTGTATCTAACTGTATGTGTGTATGAGAGTGCGGGTGTGTGAGTGAGTATACGCGCTTGTGTCTAACTCAAGGAACATATTACTCTCTAAGTCTAACTGCTTCGACACCCATTGACGCAGTGTGCATGTAATTGTGTAACTACAAGTTACACTAAGGACATACTTGACATCGAATAAAAAATGTACTCGAGATTTCTTTGATAGTGTAGTTTAATTGAAACAAGTAAAATCAAAAAAATTACTTCCCGCTACCCAATTTAATATACAAATCGTCAGCGATCTTGTGATAAACCGGTGGTTCGTGGCAATGGTTGAAACATTCCTCAATGATATATCCTTCTGAATCAACCTTCAGTTTGGCTGGACACTTTCTCGAGAGGTACCTTGAACAGCGTAGATTTTTCTTTCCATTGTGATAAGAGAATGTGAAATGTTTGAACATTGGAACTATTCCGTTTTTCGTTGGCAACCACTGAAGTTTTACTGTCAAAACCACAATAAACATTACTCATAAATAGAAATAATTTTATTAATCATTGAGGTACAATACAGTCACCTTTTATAAGTCCTACCGGCAAGATTTGTTTGGGCAGAAAAGCCAGCTAAAAGCGAATGTTACACGAATTAAATACAGAACTTACTGCTTGAGGTTAATATTTTAAACACAAGAACAACAGAGACTGTGTACTTGTGGCTGTTGCAATTCACTCATACGTGTCTCTTGTTTCATCAGTGTTTAAAAAATATACAATCTGTGCTAATCATCAGCATCATCATGATAAACCAATCGCCGCCTCACTACTGAGCACGAGTCTCCTGTCAGAATGAGAAGGGTTAAGACCATAGTCCGCCACACTGGCCCAGTGCAGTTTGGCAGACTTCAAACTTTCAAAAATGCAAGGTTTCTGTACCTGTTCCGAATAACAAAAATGTATTCGGAATTTCCTAGAGTGAATATTTAAAAGAAACGATAACAAACAAAGGCAAACAATTTATTTTCTGTTAATTCATTTTAATGTATAGCCCGCTTGAGGCCCGGTGAAAAATCGGGGGTGGATGGCAATGGTCAAAACATCCCTTGATAATAAATCCTTCTGAATCGACAGTCATTTTGGCAGCACACTTTCCCCTGAGATACCTTGAACAGCGCAGATTTCTTTTCCCGTTGTAAAACGAGAATGTATAATTTCCAAACATGGGGATGTCCCCATTAATCGTT
This sequence comes from Maniola jurtina, assembly GCF_905333055.1. Classification (NCBI taxonomy): domain Eukaryota; kingdom Metazoa; phylum Arthropoda; class Insecta; order Lepidoptera; family Nymphalidae; genus Maniola; species Maniola jurtina. Next base: position 12,635,258 of record NC_060038.1, read on the forward strand.
GGCAGAAACTGCAGTCTTGCTGTAAGTAACAAATAACCTTAGGCAGTTGTATAAGGCAGTATAAGCGCCTCTTACTTAGTCTAAATGTTTCTATGGAGATTGCTGACAGGCGATAGCATTGTGTGTGTTTGTGTGTGTGTGTTTGTGTGTGTGTGTGTGTGTGTGTGCGTGTGTGTGCGTGTACGTGTGTGTGTGTGTGGGTGGGTGGGTGTGTGTGTAGTGTGTGTGGGTGTGTGTGGGCAGCGTAAATACTTTGAGTTTACAAAAATAAAAAAATCATGGAAAGGATAAACTCTATTTCCCATTGCTTATAGTAACCATTATAACAACCCTTCAGAGGTCAGAAGTCCTCTTATTGATAGCCCCTTCTGAAGCGACCCATTTTCCCATTGTAATATGAAAAGGTGTAATTTCTAGACATCGGTATTTTTAATGTTTGGACCCGTCTTAATGTTGGCAGGAACCGGAAGTTTGCTGTAAAAACATACTCATTATTTATAATATGTATAAATTAACAATTCAATAATTAGATAAACAATATCAGTTACTATAGAAAAACGTAAAGATAGATCTTTTTTTTTTAACTAAACACTAGATGATGCCCGCGACTTTATCCGCCTGTGTGAGATTTTGTAATTTTTTAATTTTTGTTTTCTAAACTACAGTGAATATGATAGGTACCATTAAATAATAGCCCTGTATTTTGGCAGTTCATTGACATTGAATCCAGTGGCGGAATAATAACGTTTCCATTTAAATGATTACAAACTAGATGATTGCCCGCGAATCTGCGTGGATTTAGGTTTTTCGAAATCCCGTGGGAACTCTTTGATTTTCCGGGATAAAAAGTAGCCTATGTGCTAATGCTGGATATTATCTATCTCCATTCTCAATTTCAGCCAAATTCGTCCAGTAGATTTATTTAATTTATAATAAAATAGGAAATTTAATAGCAAAAAGTTTCTTCATAACTATATATTCTATAATTTAATAGCAAAGTTCAGAAATATGGCCAAATACAGATTTTCTCGAAAAAACTAACAATTTGTGAGAGTGAGTCAAAACTTGAAACCATTTTATAGTTAGATACTAAGAAAAAAAACAGGCACTAAATAATGTCCAAATTGGAGTTAATTACAGGAATAATTATTCATATTAAAATATTCAATTATTTATAAATTAAGTTTGAACATATATTTTATTTAATAAATAACCCTATTACAAAATATTTTTTATAAATTATTTTAAAATATTTCACTATCAAATGAGTCCTTGATCCATTTCAATTTTTTTGGATCATTTTTTGGAAATCTTTGTATTCTTTCGCAGTTTTCGCATAGGTCTAAATATATAGCAATCATATCCTTCGTAATATTTTTGTAACTCAAATTTAACACGTTCTTCATTTTGCATCGTCCACTGTGATTAGTTGTTAGATGAGTGTCGTGTAAAATGTTAAATATTTCATCTTCATGCACATAAAACTTGACCTTATTATCTTTGTCCCTTGGAACAATAAGTTTTTCTGTTTCTCCAATAGTGATTATGTCGAATCTTTTCAAACGGCTATAATCCATTGGCTTTTTATTTGATACTTTATGCTTAGCAGTTTTGATAGTTTGAATCATCTTCTCGTAACGGACTCTTGTAAAGAATTGGGTGTTGAAACTTTTCCTTGATTCGGTTTCTTTTAGTTTTTCATAAAACCGTCGACGCATTTCAATGATTTTGGGATTATTATCTGTGTAGTCATAGCTCAAGTATGTATTTTGGGGTTCTGAAATAAAATTTGCATAAAGTCAGGTATTTCAAAATATGGTGGGTAAAAATTTACACTTTTTAATTAAAAATCAAATGGGTGAATTAATAGATGACAAACAGAAAATTAAATTTATTATTTTTGATTGTTTTGTAAGCTTCTCTTATTTAGGTATAACTAGATGATGCCATAGAACCATGCATTTATTACGGGATAATAACAAGTGTAAATTAAAAATTTATAACACCCCCGACGATCCAAAGTATTTGAGTTTTCCAAAACATCATTTTCAAATAAATAATTATGTATTTAGGCAACGTCCATCTTGACAGCTTGACATTTGTCAATTGACATAATATTAAGAACCTAACGGTTATCTAACCTTCTTTGCTACAAGAAAACTAGAAAAGAGCTGATAACTCTTAAACGGCTGAACCAATTTTTTTGGAGTATAGCTAAGAACACTCTCGATCAAGCCACCTTTCAATCAAAAAAAACTTAATTAAAATCGGTTCATTCGTTTAGGCGCTACGGTGCCACAGACAGATACACAGATACACAGATACACAGATACACAGACACACAGATACACAGATACACAGATACACACGTCAAACTTATAACACCCCTCTTTTTGGGTCGGGGGTTAAAAATTAGCCTGTGTGTTAGTCCAAGGTAAAATCTATCTCCATTCCAAATTTCGGCCAAATCCGTCCAGTAGTTTTTGCGTAAAAGAGTAATAAACACACACATACATTCACACACTCACACACACACATACACACGCAAACGCACGCACACATACAAACTTCGGCATATATAAATTAGCGTGATTGACAACTAAAACATTAAGTAGGTAGAATAAAGTATATTAATAATATCGATTGATTGTTTACTTATAATTTAACAACAACGCAACAAACTTATAAAAAAATGGTACATATATACCTATATATATTGTAGGAATATAGCCAGAAAATGATATTAGGGTTAATATTTTTAGCTTTAGTAGATGTTACTTCCCCGTATCAATTTTGATATACATACACGCCACTAACAACTTTGTGGAACACTAGAGGTGGATGATTGTGCTCAAAGTGTCCTTTTTGAGGATATATACGTTTTCGACAACAGTTAGCCGAACATTGCATTTGCCGGGAGTTGTCTTGAGCAGCGCAAATTCTTCTCATTTTGAGAGGGGATCAGTGCTCTGTAGTGAGCCGACAATGGATTGATCATGATGACGATGATGACTACTTTCCCACATCAATTTTAATATATACGCCACTAGCAGCTCTGTGGAATTGTGGAGGGGGATGATTGTGCTCAAAGTGCCCTTTGAGGATATACCCGTCTTCGTCGACAGTTAGTCGAGCATTGCATTTGCCAGCGATTTTTCTCGAGCAACGCAAATTCCGTTTCCCGTTGTAATACGAAAACGTATAGCTTCTGAACATTGGTAAATTACCCTTCATCGTTGGCAGAAAGTGCAGTTTACCTGTAAAATATATTTATTTTCAATATAACATGCCCTTATAGACATATTTTTTGAATGTTAATACAAATTACAGTACAAATTCATAATATTATGATGATTTTGAAATATCGATATTTCGGCCGAGATGTATGGTTGTATGGTCACGAATGGACTGCAAATGCAACTGGGCCGAAATATCGATATTTCAGGATCATCGTATGATTCGTGGTACTTACGTGCCCACGTAAACCACGAAATTTGTACACGCAATATTATTGAATCAAACTCAATTCAATTTTATAGACACGTTCTAGAAACAAATCTGTCTGTAGTTTGCCAGATTTTCTTAAAAATATGTAGTTTCAAAGTTACACTGGGTCAAAGATTTGTATCTTGTGTAAATCTTTGAGCCAAAGTTACGTACTTTTACAGGAATCTGGAAAACCACACTGGAGACCCATTCTCAGTAGTGAGCCGGCAATGGGTTGATGATGATGAAACAATGATTTGAAAGCGATAAATAAATACAATGAATATGCAAACAAATTACTCTGTATCTCTTAACATTACTCTAGCATACAACCCGTCAGAACATTTTTCATAAACAGGCGGTGGATGTGTATGATCAAATATCCCTTTAACGATGTAGCCCTTGTTGTCAATCGTCAGTCGAGCCCCACATTTACGTCTGATTCGTCTTGAACATCGCAAAAACTTCTTCCCGGCCTCGTAAGAAAAGGTGTGATTTCGGAACATTGGTACTTTGCCTTTCTGCGTGGGTATAAACTGAAGCTTTTCTGAAAATTACCTTTAATTAAAATCTAAAAATTCCTCAAGCGAAATTATTCAGTGCTTGAAGACCAAAGTCTTCGAACAGTGCACGTGTTGTCAGTGGTGACATAATATGGATCTGAGACATATTTGCTCTATGGGCCTCATAATACAATAAAATAAAAATATTTTTAACCAATTAAACTATTACATTTTAAAAATTTACTTTTTACAAGAAAAATTCAAAAGAAAAATAAAACCGACTTCAAAAACCACAAACACTAAAAAGTAATAAATAATTTTTGTTTAGTTACACGTGTAAAATACCTAGGTATGAAGTCGAGCGAGCATAATAAAACAAAATTAGAAATCTAAATGTGAAGCTCGCTCGACTTCATACCTAGGTACATTACACGTGTAACTAAACAAAAATTATTTATTACTTTTTAGTGCTTGTGGATTTTGAAGTTGATTTTATTTTTCTTTTGAAAATTTTTTATTTCACAATTTTTAGTGGCCCCACTGTACTGTAATATGCTATGCCCAGTTAAAATCCTACTGTTTACTAAGCTATTACACTGATCGTGAGCAATTTGCTTTTATCCATTGAGTTCTGTTCTCCATCTCCGAAGATATTCCTTTCAAACAAAAAAAAATTCCAAATCGGTTCAGGGGTCTTTGAGTAATCGGTGAACATACATTAAAAAAAAAAAAGATTCCGACGAATTGAGAACCTCCTCCTTTTTGTGAAGTCGGTTAAAAATCGTAAGGAGAACATAAGAAAGCTCAGAATCACTCAGCGGGCGATGGAGAGAGCTATGCTTGAAATTTCTGCACGTGATCAAATCCGAGGAGATCCGTAGGAGAACCAGACAACGAGCTCTTGAGCTTCTCAACGTGTTGTGAAGCTCAAGAGGCCATGGCAGCGCATAACAGGGCAAAATAACAGCAACATATAATACAATAATAATTTTATTTCTTTTTCTAAAAAACTTAAACAACAACAAAGTACAACTTCATGTACGAGTAATTGTCATACATTATTAATTTTCCTTTCCTTTTGAATATGCTTCTTTGATTTCCTATGCCTATATATGTCATTTATACCTCCATGAGCTATACTTATGGCGCTTTCGCAATACTTGCAGTATGCTTTGTCCCTTTCGTCCAAAGGTTCGATCCAGGGCATTTCGGCTACCCAAGAATCTCGGAATGAGCACATGCGTTTTTCTTTCCTCGATTTGAAGGCAAAAGAACTTTGTTCGAGGACGATTTTGAAATACCGCCTGTCTAAAACAAAAATGTACAATTTGTTTGAGTTAGCGGTGTGTAATTTAATAGCGCTGAGCTACACTCAAACTTGCTGGCAAATGATGCAGGCTAAAGATCAGTACTCATGCCCCTGCGAAAGAACCAGTCTAGGAGGCTGTTATATTCGAGGTCGTCTAGGGTGGAAACACGGGTCTGCCACTCAATGCGTGTGCGGACGTGAAGGAACACGACACAAGTGTGTCAGAGCATTATCAGAATCAATCAGCCTGTTTGCGTCCACTGCCGGACATAGGCCTTCCCAAGAGCACGCCACCACAAACAATCCTCCGCCTTCCGCATCCACCCACTTCAAGCTATCCTCTTGAGGTCGTCAGTCGAGCGGGTCAGAGCTCGTCCCACACTGATGTATGATTACATATAGTTGTATATTTATACAAAATATATAATTAATTAATAAGACTTAGTAAAATCAATTAAATTATAATATAATTTTCATACTTTCAAACAAAATCAACAATAACTGAACTAATAATAACTAGCATAGAGAGAATCGAGGATGTGAATTTTCTTTATCAACTCTATAAGATACATGAGCTTCTGTCAATAAAGATGAAGCATACGCTGTTTCTGAAATAGCCTGTGAATTCAATGGAAACAAACCAGTTGCTTTAAAGCCACTTGTGATGTTATTATGGGTCATGCATTTGGACCAGACATTTGAAAGGATAGTATTAAACCGTGCCTTAGTAAGTTCTTCGTCTGGATTTTGTTCAATAAATGATAAAACTTCAGCATCCCAGTGGTGTTCGAATGATCGATAGACGGCTTTACGAAGGGGTTGTAGTTCATGAGTGGTGTTAGAAGGTAAACAGTATAATGATATATCGAGCGAATCTGCAACTTCGACGGTGGATAAGTCCAAGTGACAAGCTGCTCCGTTAAAAATTAAAAGGCACTTTCCTGCACTTTTGTACCGGGCTAGATGTTTCAAAAATTCTTTGAAAAGTTCATTGGTCATACAACCTTTTGTAGATTTTTCTACCAATGATCCCGGTGGTAAGTTGTCATATAATTCTGGCTTCAATCGCTTACCTTTAAAAATGATCATTGGCGGTATAACACTACCAAGTGCATTTACACATCCCGCGATAGTAACACTTTCAGCGTGTTCCGAAGACTGTAAATGCACTCTTTTAGCTCCCTTCTTTGCCAAAACAGTTTTCTGGTGGTGGATTGTTAAACGGCAACCTTTCTCGTCCATACTATAAATCTTTTCAGGATGACTTTTCAAATCTAGACTATCGTAAATTTCATTCAGTCTTTTGAAGTGATCATCGACGATATTTTTTTTAAACTTTTGTGGCCTGGCCGGGTTCTTAAACTGAGCTTTTCTCCTTGATATTTCTGGATTTCTTTGCAGGAACGTCTTTAACCAATGTTTACCAGCAGCTCTAGCATGTTGATTGAAGTTATGCTTGATGTTATGAAGCTGACAAAATTTATAGACCAAACGTCGCAGAATCAATGGTGTCACAGGCAATCCTATTTCAGCAAACCTCAAAATTCCACTAACAAGATCAGCTTCCTGATCATCACTGAGTATGAATTTTCGACCTAGTGTTTTTTTCAAACTGCCGGTCTGGAGATGATTTCGTAGGGTTCTTCTGGGAATTTTATACCTCTCAGCAGCTTTATAAGTACTCAGCCTTCCACTTTGTACTGCTCGAACTGCCGACACTAAGTTATCTTCAGACCACAATGCTCGTTTGGAGGCCATCTTGGTTGAAGTCACTAAAAATAACAATAAACTTAGCTAGTTTAACTTTTTGCCTTGGTAACATTTTGGAAAAGACATAAAATAAACTATAAAACAGACAAATATTGATCTGAATTTAAAAAAAACGAAAAATTTAACTATCCAGAAACTTTTGCACGTTGCCGCTTAGTTGCTGCAGTGACTGTGGCAAAAATAACTTCAAAACCTATCGTCTAGACTCTAGACTGAGATCCGTAGAAGAAAGAACCAGCGAAGCTAGCATAATGGGTTGCGAAGCTGAAGTAGCAATGAGCATGGCACATAGTTCGAAAAACCAGTAAACTTTGTGGTTGGTAGTTGGGTGGTACCTTAGAATAGCGAACTCGCACAGACGATATCATCTAGGTATAAATAAAAATACCTACTACCATTTCCAATTTTATTTTATGTAATTTTTAAATGTCTCTTAGGATTAAAGCGGAATTTACATAACGAAATTAGTAGCACGAAATTAGTTTTACGACATTAAATTACATGCCCAAACCAATTGAACGTGCAAACGTCTTATTTCGTAATGCATGCATTACGAAATTAGGCATTTCTACGTGCAATTGCTTACGAAATAGGACGTTTAGTTTACACGTGCAATTAATAATGAAATTAATGTCGTGAAACTAATTTCGCGCCACTAATTTCGTAATGTAAATTTCGCTGAAGCGCTTTCTCATATTGCTATTTACAGACAGAAGACGCTTCGACTGTCGTGGTCTTTGTGAACTAGATACTACTATAATAAATATCTATACTTTAAGCTAATTTGTAGTATGTACCATCTGAGCACTTTTGGAAAACCGGCGGTTTATGGTTATGCTCAGTATGAGCGTACACAATCTCTTCTGCCTTGTTCATTTGCAGTCGAGCTTCACACTTCGTCGTGTGCTTCTTCGAACAGTACAGATAACTCTTGGACCCCTGGTTTCCTTGGAATGAGAACGTATGCTTCTGGTACATAATCAGCCTCCTTCCGTTCCGTAGTGTCATCACTTCAAAACCTTAAAAAGGACAACTATTTAGAAAATTTCAAAACATAAGACTTACTTTCATTTACTAGTAAAGTAAATTTGGTACTTTACAAATGAATGTTGAATCGCTAGACGGCACGGCTTTGCCGCTAGGGTGGTGGCTTTAGTCACGACCGAAGCCTCCCACCAGACCAGACCAGAGACAATTTAGAAATTATAAATTCCCAAACTGCCCTTGAGGAATCGAACCGGGATATCTCACTTATAAATCTACAGTGACACACCATGCCAGGGAGGTCTTCAAAATTATAAATGCGAAAGTCTATTTATTTGTTGGTTTGTCCTTTAATCACGTCGCAACTCTCAACCGAGCAGATCGACGTGATTTTTTGACATAGGCTACTTTTTATCTCGGAAAATAAAAAATATCTCACGGATTTTTTAAAAACTTTACGCGGACAAAGTCACGGGCATCAGCTAGTATTTTATTTTTCGTCGTACTTACTCGATTTTAAATCACTTGACATTACGAACATACATGATACAAACGAGGGGGATAGCGGTAGAAAAAGGAACTATTCAGTATTCATACTTTTAAATTATATTGTAATGCTACTCAATTTTTAAATTGCTATTAAACACCGACTAACTAGGTATGCGCGATTAAGATAGCAACACGTATATTTATAAGCGTAATTCATAAATAATTGCTTAAAATATAGTCATTAGGCCGCGGAAATACCTACCTATAAGTAATATATTACTCACGCAAGTAGATAACATGATTAACTTACGACAAAACTCATGTAAACACTCATATAAGTGCATTTACCTTAGTAAATTCGTCAATTACTTAAGTTACTTACGTGAGTAAAACTTACAGCTATAATCGCGGCCTTATAAGTTCTTACAATTCACTCACGCGCGTGAACCTTGCTTGTGGTTACGCGTGTACATGCAGATTTCGTTAGTGTGTGTGTTTTGGAGCGGTCAGTCGCAAGCGCACATATAGAACGACACACAACCAAAAGACGCGCGTGTGGATTGTAATAACTGTAAGTATACATTAGTTTTCCTTAGTTTACTTAAAAGGTAAAGTAGTAAGTAATAGGTTGCACTATATGCGGCCCATACGACCTTGTTACCGCGAACTGACGATGAAATACGAGTAATGAACGAGTATTAGTACCTACGAATAATGAGTACGAGTGAAAAACTTAACTCCAGAAAATCGCGTCGCGCAAAAGGCTTGTGCGATTTTTTTATCTTTTAAGCAAACTAAAGAAAAACGGACTATAATAAATAGGTTAGTCAAAGAATAGCTATAGGAATGTTTCTAGGGCAATTTCATGTCAGGAATAATAGAGCTAAGAATATCGCTGACTCGGTTGACCGGATCCATTTCTTCCCCTTCCGTTTCTTGCTCATCCTTTTTCATTTGGAACTTCCCCTCGTTGTGGTTTCTGTATTCTTTATAGAACCGTAAGAAGTTTGAACGGCCATCGGAAGCATCATCTGCTAAAATTCAATGTGATTTAATAACTATAACTACCTATTTTCTTGCAATTCATTTATCGTATGAATTTTAATAGTAATTATATCACTACAATTAATTATATAAATACGGACCTAAAAATTCCTGAATGGCCGGCAACGCATCGGCGCGGTTTCACTGGTGCTGCAGATGTTCATGGGTGGCGGTAATCACTTATCATCAGGTGACCCGCCTGCTCGTTTGCTCACAATTTTTTAAATGAACGTCTAAATAGCAATCCCATCTCCAATTAAGGCTCAACGGCTACAGGAGCGGACTGAAATCCAAAAGGTCGGCAGTTCAAACCCCACACGTTGCACCATTGCCTTACTTCCTCCTAGCACAAGCTTTACTTTTAGTTGGAGGGGAAAAGGGAATGTTAGTCATAATAAAAAGGCTAATATACTTTTAAAAAAATAGAGTTTAATTTAGACATAATATTTAATTATAACACTTAAATTATTGAAATTTTCATGAAGATATTTCTTCTTAGCGGTGCCTTAGCATTATACTACTGCGTCTATATTTGTATTGGTACGGTGTTTACTAAAAACTTATTGGCATGTAAAAATAAGGAATGGAATACGAGCTTCCCCCGGGAAGTCCCCGGGTAAGCTTAACCTTTTAGATTTTAAATATCTGTCCATCAGGTGTTCTGTATATCGCGGGAGCAGGGTGGTCATGTTCTCCAACCACGTCACTCAATCTCCCATCAGAAGTGGTACTCAATCTCACCTTACATCCAACCTTCCTCTTAGAACAGTACCATTTGTTTTCATACATTTTAGAAAACGTGTGCCCTTTGTAAATTATTAGGTGACCGCTGCCTCGGTTGCTCGGTATGTACTCTAAGTGAGCTGTAAAAGAATATTGTATTTTTTTATAGGTAACTAGAATCTAATAACATACAAAACATATACAATATGGAAATTATATTTTAGATAATTTAACTTAGTAGGTATCCATCTTATTATATTCTTTTAAAATTTATAACTTAGGTATTTTTTTCATATTCTTTAGGTTAGGTATTATATAATTTACTGTACGACTTATGTTTATGTTAATTCACGCTGTGACTGCCCGTAAGTGGAGTTGCATAAGAGCCATAGAATGTAAGGAATAACATGTATAATTTAAATGTGTAACTCTGTGGGTGGTTCTAAAGCAAATAAAATAAAATAAATAGTATATTTACTGGCGATATTTTTTAATGCTGGTATAAGGAAATGGCGTTTAAATATATAAAAGGGAAAGCAATTTAAGACCACCCGCCAGCTCTAATGTTCTTCAAGCTCCACTATTTAGGACCTGCAAACTGCAAAGCCCGAAATTTTCCCAACATTCAATAATTTCAAACGTGGCACGTACCTACTGTATTTATTCAATAGATATAAATGAGATAAGATATATGTATGTACAAGACATATAATTTCGTATTAAGATATAGAATGCTTAATTTATTGCTTCGCTGATAATGTTTCTTAAAACTAAATGACTTGATTTCCTTACAAACTTACTTGCACACACATACACAAACTTATACTTCGTTGTCAAAAAAGCACACACATGCACAAACTTTTTTTTTCTCTCTCGTCTGGCTTTTACAATGATTAGCCAATGTCAAGTTTGTAGTTATTTGTAATAAGTTAGCTAAACTATACAAGTATGGACCCCGTCTGTACCGGCGCTCGCCGAATTACGCACGGCACCCCCTTAGAGCGCTTTCCAGTCAGTTTTAACAAAAAAACACTCCAAAAAGTCACAACACGCGCAGACGAAGTCCATGCACAAACTTATACTTCGATGTCAAAAAAGCACACACATGCACAAACTTATAAATGCAAATAGTCTTAAACAAGATTATGCAATTTTGATATAGGTCCCATCCGAACATTTTTGGAAATACGGCGGTATATGATTATGTTCTGTATGTGCCATCACAATTTCACCTCCCTCGTTCAACTTTAAGCGAGCCAGACATTTCGCGCTGGTCTTCTTTGAGCAGTAAAGATACTTCTTTACTCCTTTGATGCCCTGGTACGAAAACGTATGCCCCTGATACATAACAAGGGTTCTTCCATTTTGCAGTTTCATGACTTCCAAATCTGAAAGGTAGATTTAGTCATATCTAAAACACAATCAAGAGAGGATCGTCCGCGAGTCCACGAATGGCAACTAGACTTTATGAAATTAGATAAAAAGACTACCAAAACTGTAAATAACGTATATGTGATAATATTACAATTCACTTGTTGACACAAGTGTAAATTAAAAATTTATAACAAACCCGACAAATGAAGGTTACAGTAACTAGAAAAGAGCTGATAACTTTCAAACGGCTGAACCGATTTTCTTGGATTAATTGTAGCTAAGAACACTCTCGATTAAGCCACCTTTCATACAAAAAAAAACTAAATTGAAATCAGTACATTAGTTTAGGGAGCTACGATGCCACAGACAGATACAGAGCTACGTCAAACTTATAACACCCCTCTTTTTGGGTCGGGGGTTAAAAATTAATCAATTTTAAGATAGGTCCCATCTGAAAGCTTTTTGAAATGCGGCGGTATATGATTATGTTCTGTGTATGCCATCACAATTTGACCTCCCTTGTTCAAATTTAAGCGCGCCGCACATTTTGCCCTGAACCTTCTTGAACAGTAGAGATATCTCCTTTGACCTCTGCGGCCACCTTGGTACGAAAACGTGTACCCTTGATACATAACAAGGGTCTTGCCATTTATAGTTTTCATAATTTCTAAACCTGAAAAGGTAAATTTGAATCTCTGAAACTCAACCAAGAGAAAATCGTCCGCAGCAATTGTATCAGGTGTTCTGATAGACGGCCACTAGCTAGATCACAGGTCAAAGCCTCAAAGCATCTCAAGCCATCATACATTCATACATTCTACAGAGACGTCTAGACAAAGCCATCTACGGTTGGACAGGGGCGAGACCGTGAAGGGGTTATACTGAACAGCAGAAGGCGGCAGATAAAATAATCTAAATTATATAAAAGGAAAAGGTGAATGACTGAGTGATCTATCAACGCACAGCTCAAACGACTGGACGTATTGGGCCTTAAATTTGGCATGCAAATAGCTATTGACATAAACATCCGCTAAGAAAGGATTTTTGAAAATGCAACCCCTAAGGGAAAAATAGGGGTTTTAAATTTGTAGAGTAGGTACACGCGGACGAAGTCGTGGTCATAAGCAAGTTAAATATATTTTATTTAGTAGCGGATCAGTCTTCAGGTATGTAGGTTCTACGACCGTATAGCCGGTACGTCTGCAAACATCAAGGACATGGTCTGTCTGTATGTCGTAAAAAATCGCCGGTATTGTGCAGATTAGGTCTGGACAGCTATTGCGACTTGCTTGATGAGTCTTAAGAAAGGAAAGGGTTTCATGTAAGATTTTCTTTAATTCAAGATCACAGTAAAATCAGCAGGATAATTATTGCAAAGCCCCAAATCAACCTACTATTCGCTTAGATATTCAGATGCGTACTATACAGATATTGATATAATTTACTACTTCACTGCCTACAGTTCTAACACTAAAATCTAACACTTTATGAAATAGGAAAAAGACTATTAATACCTTAAAATTGCAAATAACTTATACGATATCTTACAGTTTACTACACGACTGCCCAAAAAAGGAGTGTGATGTTTTTAGGATTCATAATATGTAGACATGTACGTATATATGTGTGTGTATGTATTGTATGTTTTTCCGCTATAACTGCTAAATGTTTGAACAGATTTGGATGTATGGGGTGTTGGGGGAGGTTGATAATATGGCAGAGAAGTCGTGTTTTTAACTTATTAATTACTAGCTGATGCCCGCGACTTCGTTCGCGTGGATAGAGGTTTTTTTATAAATCCCGTAGAAACTTTTAATTTTCCGGGATAAAAAGTAGCCTATGTGCTAATCCAGGGCATAATCTATCTCCATTCCAAATTTCAGCCAAATCCGTCCAGTAGTTTTTGCGTGAAGGAGTAACAAACATACACACACACATACAAACTTTCGCTTTTATAATATTAAGTGTGATTGTGATGTGACGATTTGTTAGTTGGCAGTTTGGCACCAGATGACGAAATTAAGCAATTTTAATATAGCTCCCATCGGAACATCTATCGAAATACGGCGGTATATGATTATGTATTGTGTAAGCCAACACAATTTCACCCTCCCTGTTCAATTTTAAACGCGCCGCACATTTTGCCTTGTTCCTCTTTGAACAGTAGAGGTATCTCTTTTCACCTTTCATGCCATGGTACGAAAATGTATGCCCTTGATACATAACTAGAGTCCTTCCATTTAGTAATTTCATAACATGGAAATCTGAAAAAGTAGATTTGTACAATACATCTGAAACACAGCCAAAAGAGAAAAGTTCAAGAGTGTATTCAACAAGTGTAACAGATAATTTAATTACTGTCATTGTAGTGTCAATTATTGATAGTAGAGTACTACTAAATCGCAGCCCTCCGTTACCCTCCGTTCACACGGCGTCAAGTTTTGTCGGATCGATTTTTTTATCGGATCCTGCAAAACCGGATAGTGTTGACACGGCCATCCGTCGTCGAACTCCCCGTGATCTCCCCGTTCGAACTTGCCACCCATCCGACTCACCGGTTCTGGATTTTTGCGGGATTCTCGATCTGTGCTTGAACACATGTACTAAAATATTTTTCCACTAAGTCGGATCCGGCATTTTTTTTTTTTGCATGGATCCTGCAAATTGTTTATATATGTTTTGGGTTAACGTTGCCACTAAATCGGATCCCACATGTCAGTGTGAAGAGTGGTCTCCGTCTTCTGACTGTATGACTACGATGTCAAGACAACTAGACAGAGCAAATCTGCAGGGTGTCAGGGTGAGAGGGATTCTACCAAACGGCAGAAGTCAGCGAGTCAAACGAAATATTTTTGTAGTAGTGGATCAGTCGTTCGATGATTTGTGCTACGACCGTTGGCTTGTCCACCAACATCACGAGTGTCGTATCACTGAATGTATGTACGTTGTACTAGATATAGATGTCCATTAAAGGGATTTTAAGAATCGACGGTATTAACTGTGTTGCTAGGGTCCACCGTTTAGCAGCTCACTGCTTGCTAAAAAGTTAAGAAATAAAACTTTTATGCCAGACATTTTTTTATTAAACAACAGTAGATTTCTCATCAGGATAGTAGGTATTATGTAAGGCCACATAAATCCAACATTTCGCTTTTTTATTAAAATTTCGTGTACGTGTATTATACTGCCACTTTGTATAATTAGGAGATTATATGCCTTGCTGCCTGCGGTCCTTAGACCGAAATGAAAATAAACTCAATGAAATAGATAAAAATACTCTTGAAATTACTAGAAATTGCAAACGTGAGATTACGTTAAATGACACCGCATGAGGTTATGCAATTTTAATATAAGTCCCATTGGAACACTTTTTAAAACACGGCGGCGTATGATTATGTTCTGTGTATGCCATCACAATTTCACCTCGGTTCAAATTCAAACGCGCCAGACATTTAGCCCCTTTCTTCTTCGAACAGTAGAGATATTTCCTTTGACCTTTGAAGCCGTGGTACGAAAACGTGTATCCCTGATACATAATAAGGTTTTGTCCATTTTGTAGTTTCATTATTGCTAAATCTGAAAATGGCAGACGAATCATTATCGTCATCATCAACAACCCATTGACATCTCACTTATGAGTACGGGTCCTCGCTCAGAATGAGAGTGGTTAGGCCATAGTCTACCACGCTGACCAAAAACGAATTGGCAAACTTCACACACCTTTGAGAACTTTATGGAGAACACTCAGGCATGCAGATTTCCTCACGACGATTTCTTAACCGTTAAAGCAAGTGATATTTAATAGCTTAAAATGCACATAACTCCAAAAAGTAGACGTGCATACGCGGCGATCGAACCCCGGACTCCCCAAACAGACGGCCGGCGTTTTAACCACTAGGTTATCGCTGCTTTTAAGCAGGTGAATACTGAGGCAAAATTAAGGAGAGAACGTATGCGAGTGAATAGCAACAATTAGCGAATCAAACATTGTAGTCGTCGCCTCAATACGTTGACGGACACTCCTAGACGTACGTATCGATGGAGATAAATTTGCTTAGACTTAAGACTTTAAATGAAACATATTTATGGAATAACCTGTATATTGTGGTACTACCACAGGAATAGTCATTCCAAGCACAAAAATTTCCGGGAACCTACAAGTCGTTTTCGCTTACATTTGACGTCTAGTGTCATACTAATGTTAACAGTTTCGTAGAACACGATATCTGTTTGTAATAAGTAATAACTCTTCTAGAGGTACTAATAAAGTTTAATGGGTCTGTGTCTCTTACATAAATCTGTCTCGTTTTAACTCTAGGTAAAGCTGAGCAAAGTCAAAGTACGCTGTCTCTTTCATCTAAGATCTCAGAGTAAGAGGGATTTCAAACATCGACGCCACGGTTCTGCTTAGATCTACTAGCTCTGGAAGACTTGGTAGGTGATATAAAAAAAAGAAAATATGTTTGAGAAAGACAATATGTTTTTATTCGAATCTATCCAATATTTTTACTGATTGTGATTTATATTATATTATATTCCGTAGTTTGAAATCAACTTTAAACATGTATTTACATAAATTAGATAGGTAACAGTTTGGTTTTAAGTAGGCTTATTAATTATTTACTATTATTATTGCTTTGCTCTTTATGATTGTTAAAATAAAATGAAAATAAATGAAAAAAACACTACTAATATTTAAAAATTGCAAATAACGTGTAAGAGATTCATTAGTTGACACGTTGACAAGTTTATATAACTTTAATATAGGTCCCATCCGAACACTTTTTGTAATATGGCGGTATGTGATTATGTTCTGTGTATGCCAACACAAGTTGACCAGCATTATTCAATTTCAAACGCGCCGCACATTTTGCCCTGAACCTTCTCGAACAGTAGAGGTATCTCTTTTGACCTTTGGATCCCTGGTACGAAAACGTGTGCCCTTGATACATAACAAGGGTTTTCCCATTTTTTAATTTCATGATTTCGATACCTGAAAGGGCAAATTTGAAATATATGAAACACAACCAAGAGAAAAACGCACGCGAGTGAAGGGCTACAAGTGTATCACATATTTTACTGTCGTTGTCATTTCAATTTGATAGTCGGTCACTGCTGGATCACAGCCTAAACACTTAGGGTGAGATCTATAGAGCGCGCTCTGCCTTTGCTTAGACTTAAGACAGAGTTAAAACGAGACAGAGCTATATCTCTCACATAAATCTGTCTCGTTTTAACTCAATCTTAAGTCAGAGCAAAGTCAAAGTGCGCTTTATAGATTTCAGCCTTACATTCATACAATAAGACGAGACTGTATGAAGGCATGTCTTGTTGGTAGGAAAGTATGACAGTTAAGCTTTCACTTATCACAGGACGGTGTAATTTATCCATTGTTACTTTTAATGATTTAAAAAGAGCAACTGCTGGGTTTCTTGCCGGCTCTTCTCAGTGGAATCTTCATTCCGGTAGAGTCCTAAATAAAACACCTACGTAAATAAATTTTGATTCTAATTTAAATTTTTTGGAAGTTGGATACAGATTGTAAAAATGCCACTAGTACGAATTGCTTGATGAATTGATGATATTTAAAAAAAGAATAACCTTTTTATATGTTTACTAACATAGTTTTATTAACAGGACAACATTAACGTCAGTTGTATGTTTCTCGGCCTTAACATCAGCCAGTAGTTTTGTTATAGTAGGTATCATCAAAATCAACGGTGGTCACGTCAATATTTATAAATTTTGCCATCAGTGGTCCTAAAGAAACGTTGTGGTGGGTGATCATGTTCACCAGTAACTCCAACTAATTTCCCTTCAGCAGTGGTACTCATTTTCACCCGACATCCAGCGAGACGTTTTGAACACTGCCATCTGGTTTTATTGTATATGTGCACGTATGTGTATCCTTTATGCAAAACTAGATGTCCTTTACCTCGATTCGTCGGTATAAACTCTAAAAGTTCTGCAAAATTTTGGAAATCTGCTTTATCTTAACCGTTATTGGAATTAAATTATCAAAATTAATATAAATCTTCTAAGTTGTCCTGTTGTTAAGGCTGTTTTACACCAAAGCAACACAAATGTTCGTTTACATAAATTTTATACCGTGCTGCATTGTTGTATGTTGTCACTCCATCAAAAAACAACCTTGGCGGTGTCCTCTCACGGTTTGAGAATAAAAAGAAAACCTTGCAAATGTATTTTTATTAGAGCATTGTCTGCAAATTATATCAGACATAAAAATCTCGAGACTATTTACAAACATCTGTATTTGAGTTATCAAGAATAACACAAGTGTAAATTAAAAATTTATAACACCCCCGACGATCCAAAGTATTTGAGTTTTCCAAAACATCATTTTCAAATAAATAATTATGTATTTAGGCAACGTCCATCTTGACAGCTTGACATTTGTCAATTGACATAATATTATGAACCTAACGGTTATCTAACCTTCTTTTCTACAAGAAAACTAGAAAAGAGCTGATAACTCTTAAACGGCTGAACCAATTTTTTTAGATTATAGCTAAGAACACTCTCGATCAAGCCACCTTTCAAACAAAAAAAACTAAATTAAAATCGGTTCATTCGTTTAGGCGCTACGATGCCACAGACAGATACACAGATACACAGACACACAGATACACACGTCAAACTTATAACACCCCTCTTTTTGGGTCGGGGGTTAAAAAAACATAATTTCGAAGTAAATACGTATAGGTACATACAGAACATGAAAAGCGAGATCCAATAAAATTAGGTATTGTAAAAACATATCAAGGTCTATTGAACAGATTTGGGAGAAAACTACCGTTCACGAAATCCATCCATACTAATATCCATGCTATACTAATATTATAAATGCGAAAGTGTGTCTGTCTGTCTGTCTGCTACGTTTTCACGGCCCAACCGCCGTACCACATTTGGCACAGACTTGGGATCCATCCCGGGGAAGGACATAAGCTACTTTTTATCCCGGAAAATCAAAGAGTTCCTACGGAGTTTAAAAATACCGATATCCACGCGGGCGAAGCCGCGGGCATCCTCTAGTAATAAATAATTAAGATATAGGCGTACAGATTTTCCCCCCTCAGGGACATTAGTGGAGTAAACGAAGCATTTTCGTCGGAAGTCCTCAGAAACAGCTCCGATTTTAAATATTGGATAGAATCAGGCGTTACTTTGCGGAAGTTCATGTTTAGCAAGAAACAGTTAAAAATTATTTTGCTATAATCCGCCAACAGGATAAATCTGTATGGTCAAACATGCAGTTACAAGCTAAGCACCGCTTACCTTCCCAACCAAGCAATAAAGCCAAGTTCCCAAGCAAGCACTGCCACCACCATTCACATGCAACACCACACAAGACTTTTCCACTACTCTCGACGCACGTTTCGCCCCGACACCGGAGCATCCTCAGGAGATTTTGACTTTACAATGCTGTATTGTCAAGTCCAAAGCTCCGATTTTGATGATTTTTTTTTTAATTTATATTATATAAATATTATAGTAAAATTGCTACGTATACATATATTTCTGGTACTGCTTTTCTCCATATGATAAATCCTTTGTATCTAACAATCCTGCACGCACTATCTTTACATCTTTATTTGCAGTTGTTTTTCTGTCGCTTGGTATATTTTAATGTTGCAGTACATTTATATTTTGTGAACTCAGAACTTTCCCCTCTTTCATTTGACACCTCACTCGATACAGAAGCAAAAAAAAAAATTTGGAGACCCCCACTTTTTTTCATGTAACATCCGTTAGGTCAATTTTTTTGGAATAAAATGTAGCCTATGTCACCCGGACTTATACGACGAATCGATTGACACCTCATTCATCAAAATCGCCCCAATAGTTTAGGCGCTACGGTGGAACACACAGAATCTGGATACAAACATACACAAATACATACATACATAGACTGCTAAAATCACAACCCTTCCTTTTGGCTTTGCCGCAGTCGGGTAAAAAAGACATCAATCATGAAAACAGAGGTTTTAATCGATTTTCGAGCTCAGATAGGCCTAAATACATACTTAGATAATAATAATGACTTGTATGTATCTATACTAATAAATAAAATTGGAGTGTCTGTCTGTAATTTCGAAATAACTACCTCATATTAAGCTCATATGGTTATTTGAACGATACCAACACTGAATCACACGTTTTTAAAATTTTTGTCTGTCTGTCTGTCTGTTTGAAAAGGCTAATCTTTGGAACGGCTGAACCGATTTTGACGGGATTTTCACTGACAAGTAGGGGATTGACCAGGGAGTAACATAGGCTACTTTTTTAACCGACTTTCAAGAAGGGAGTTGTGTTTTCCTACCTATGTACACCGAAATCTCCGAGATTTCTGAACCGATTTGCGTAATTTTTTTTTAATCCCACGGGAAAGTTCCCACGGGATTTCGGACCCTAAATCCACGCGGGCGAAGCTGCGGGCATCAGCTAGTACTTATATACAAATGTAGATGTCATTGATAATAATCACCCAATTACATTTTAATCTTCAATATTTGGCCATCAGCTGTCCTTATCAACTTGGGCGGTGGATGATTATGTTCGTCTGTAACACCAATCAGGGTTCCTTCGGCAGTGGTACTCATTCTAACCTTACAGCCGACTTGGCGTTTCGAACAGTACCACCTTGTATATTTATACATATTCACGAAAGTGTTACCCTGGTATAGTATTAAGCGTCCAGTTCCACGATTGGTTGGTATAAATTGGATTGGGCTCTGATCTGGAAAAAAATGACATGCCCAAAATAACTTCAAGGCACTAAATCTATACTAATAAATAAAATTGAAGTGTCGTGACAGTTTAAACGGGCTAATCTTCGGAATGGCTAAACCTATTTTGACGAGGCTTTCACAGACAAGTAGAGGATTAACCAAGGAGTAACATAGGCTACTTTTTAACCGACTTTGAAAAACGGAGTTGTGTTTTTCTACCTATCTATGTACCCTGATATCTCCGAGATTTCTGAACCGATTTGCGTATTTTTTTAATCGTTAAGGGAACTTTGCGACATTATTCCATAAAAAATTTGGATTCCAACTCCTTAATCCTGATGCTGCAGGGGATCTGACCAATCCACGCGGGCGAAGCTGCGGGCATCATCTAGTAGCTAATAAGATGCATGGCCTGTAGCGTCTCGCAGTTTTCTCGTTAGAAATTAAACAATTACTTACTAACGTACTTAAGTACTGCTTTTTTACATAATATTACAATATTATAGTGTAGGGACTCAATAACGCAAGTGCAAGAAGTTATAATCACCTAAGTAAAGAATTAAAAAAAAAAAAAGGTACTTTATTAAAAATATAATATCAGTGACCTAAATAGTTTTCTTTTATCTTTGTATGTTTTTTACAATTAGTCTAAAATCAAACAAAATATACTTTCATAAGCCCGCTTCTATTCAGGAATCACCACCAGGGCCCCAAGTCTACTATTGCAATTGTGTTTCAGTTGTCTATCAATGACATCTTAATTGTTACTTTTAGCAATTTTGGTAGTCTACTAATTCAATGGCGTCACAATTGTTTTCCGATGGCGTGCCACTGACACTTCAATGACACAATTGTAAATAATTGGTAGTCCCGTACTTAATGACAAGTCAATGATCGAATTTAAGCGTAGTCTGCTAATAGTTTGACAGTTGCAATGACCATTGGATCGCCATTGAACTATCATTGATGCGCCATTGTGCTGTCATTGCTTTTATGCCAGTGTTTGTTTGGTTTTACAAGGGTTTTCAATCATGTTTAGCAATAGTTTGGGTACTTAGTTGTAAAGTTATCTTTCTACGTTGTAAGGTGAACACCTAGGCATAATGTCTAGAATAAGATGGAATATTTTGGAATTGGCCAACGCGGTTGATACTCAACAACGCTATCGTTCGGACCAAAGCACGTGCCTCCACTCATGCCTGTGGAAGCTCTTCTTCTGCAACAGGCATGTGATTTAATTTTTGTTTATTAATTCTTTAAAAAAAAAACTAATTCCCACAAATATGTTTATTCATTTAACATAAAAAAGAGTAAAATATCCTTAATATATAAGAGTAATAATATTATGAATTAAACAACATTATTGTATATTTTAGGATGAACACAATTCAAGGGCCGAGTTGGAAAGTGCTATTGAAGTACAGCATTCACAAAGCCATCGAGTCAACCAAGGTCTGCTTGAAGGTAGGGTGCTGCAGCAGGCTCTCATCAACAGGCTGTGGAGAAATGCATGAAGTTAACAATAAATAATTGAAATAAATGATTTTGAATTTTGACTAGACTTTGATTAGATTTTTAAAGAAAAAATAATATTTCTTTCCTATAATCCGCATAACTGTTTAGTGATTATAGTGAAACATAAGAATATTATTTTTTCTTTAAATGCCATGGAATTCCACAATGTAATGTCTGTTTCTATTCAATATTTGATTAGATTAATATTGGAAACTCCAAGCATAGTAATTGATAATAATAATAATTTGCTGATCTGACACCATTACCAGAGTATTTTCCATTTAATTTCTTTGAACAGACACTAAATTGTACATTGAATGTAGTCATCAGATTCTGATCCTGATAGCTGTTTTGTGCGACATTTCTGAAAACAAACTACTGTTTATTCAATATAATATAATGACCTAAATTGTTTTTAAATATTAAATGAATAAAAAGGCAACCTTTTTCGAGGGAAATGCAACTCCTGCTCCTCCTGCTGTCCTGCTAAATGCAGCAGCACACTTCTCAATTGCTGCAGCCAGCCTAGCAGCAGCTTGGTTTTGGTTTGTTGCAGTCCCCAGTCTGACAATTGCTGCATCCAAGTTTTCTGTCACCTGGGCTTGAGCCAAAATTGCGTCTGCATTTTAGCCTCGATCTGGTCAAGCCTGGCCTGCGAACACCGCTTAGCCAGGCTTTGCCCCGTCACGGGTGCGGTTGCAGTCACCGGGATGGCTCTCCAAATAGTGTAGCAGTGACGAAATCTGCTCCACTACTACCATTTTCGCAGTTCCTTATAATATTCACACTTCAAAGATTTAAATATTCTGTCTACCTAGGTAGGTATTCGCAAGTCGCCTCAAAAATCAAAAATCAAAATTCAAATTGCTTGTTGTTTATTTTAGTGGCTTGCTTATTGCAAGAACTATCAAATGACATTGACATTTAATGTCAATTCAACAGTTACAGATGAAATATAATTATTTTTAACATTTTATTTTTTAGATCGCACTTAAAATTTATCTTTTTGGCTTTTTATCATCATATTACTTAAGGCTTAATCTTTAAAACACAAATAGATAACATTTATAATCGAATCTAGCTTAAATAAACGTTTTTAATATGTATTATTTTTTTTGGACTCATTTCGGCAAAAGCTTTTTGAGCAAATGGCAATACCAACTACAATGCAACTACAATCCAATTATAAGACCATCGGTCGGCCATTGTGAATTTAGTAGACTACGAAATTATGAACCAATGGTAATTGAATTAAAATTGCATTGTAGTTCAATGACAAATCATGTAAAATAGCAGACTTGGGGCCCAGTTGAGATTGTAGTCAAGGGTTAAGAGAAGTTTCCCTATCGCGTTATCCATACATAGTTGAACTCTCAATTGAAATTCAATTTCAAAATGTTTTCAAAAACTATTCGAAATTCAACTAGAAAACTCGTTTGTGATTGGTTGGTGTCTCATTGCCCATTGAGATTTTTATCTCTATCATTTGTATGGGATTTCGTAACAGAGAGAACGTTATACTAACTCCTTTCCACGGATAGAGTATACATAAGTAGTTCCAAAAACTTTATTTGAAACTTTTTCCAGAGACTTTATTTTGATAACTTTCCCATCAGCCGTCCGATACAAATGTGGAGGCGGATGGTTATGCTCGCCATCTGCGTCGATCAGCTTCCCCTCGGCTGTCGTGTTTATCTTCGCTCTACAACCAAAACCTCTCCTTGAACAATACCACAGAGTGTTCTTGTAGTTGTTGAGAAAAGTATACCCCTTGTAGACTATCATGTAACCTTTCCCGTGACTTGTCGGCACAAACTCTAGAACGTCTGAAAAAATACAGAAATATGACAAAAATCCAAATGAAGGAAACGAGGAAGGAAAAGGGGAGGACCCCGGATGAGTTCGAAACTAGTCGGATCACCGACTAACCATGTTCGTATAGCCGGGAGCATCTAATGTAAATCACTCACAATAATTTGAACCGTAAAGAGGAGAGGAACTTTAAAATAAAACGAGCTCCACGAAATTTCACGGACACTTAACGAAGCGATTTGCGATGGAATGCCCTCCGGCATCAGTTTTCCTCTGCACTTTTAATACTGTTGTATATGTGGATATGTAGCGAATATAGGTGCGGGCTGCGTCCCGCGTACTCGCCTATTGTTTGCATTGTACCTACATTAAAACAGTGTGCAACTAGCCGGCTTGAGTTACTGACGTGTACAGCACGCCCTCCCACCACCCGAAATACTTAACAGTGGCGACGAGGGGATTCGAGATTGGTGGAAATGTCTACGGGAGCGACTTATGGGGTCCTATCGACTTTTGACCATCTTTCACAAGAATGGGACAGCTACAAGTCGCGGTTGGATCAATGGTTCATTGCGAATGACATCAACTCGACAACCGACAAGGGAACAATTAAGAGGAGGGCCATATTGCTTACATCATTGAGTGAGTCATCATTCAAGCTAGCGAGTGACCTGGCGTTACCCAAGAAGGTGGAAGAATTAGGATATGAAGAGTTAGTGAAACTACTCGACGATCACTTCACACCAAAAAGGCTCGGGTTTGCGGAAAAGTCGACATTTTACGCCGCAACACAGCGACCTGGAGAAAGTCACACTCAATGGGCAGCCAGGATAAGAGGATTAGCAGCTCACTGTGAATTCAAGAACTTGGAGGAAGCCTTGCTGGATAAATTTATTATGGGCATGGTAGCAGGACGCGAGCGGGACAAGTTGTTTGCGCAAAACCAGCGGGAGCTGACCCTCGCTAAGGCCATCGATCTGGCCGAGAGCGTGCGGTGTGCGCGGCAGGCCTCGTCGCAGGCGGCGCCGGGCGCGAGCAGCGTCGGCGCAGCGAGTCCAGACACCGTGTTTAACGTCACCAACAAGGAAAAGTGCAGTGTGTGCGGGTTCACCAACCATAAGTCTAATCAGTGTCGATTCAAAACCTACAAATGTAAAAAGTGTAATAATAAGGGTCATTTACGTAAGATGTGCCCTAACGAGGGGAAAGTGAAATACGTGGATGAAGGTACCGTACACGACGGAGACGACGGTGAGTCTTTTTATAATATACGATGCGTAAAAGGAAAACCGATGACAGAGCGCGTCATGATCAGTGGTCTAGCTTTGGAATTTGAAATCGATAGTGGTTCCGCGGTAAGCGTAATTTCAGAAAATACCTACAAGTCTCATTTTAAACAACTTCCATTGACAGTCACCACCAAAAAGTTATTTAGTTATACGGGTGAAAATATTAAAACAATCGGAGTTGTATTATTGCCTGTATCATATAATGGTCGTACGCAAGTATTGAATGTTTATGTAGTGTGCGCAAGCGGCCCGCCATTGCTAGGCCGGGATTTCATTCGCGAGTTTGACCTTGAACTAGCACCCGCAAGAGGCGCGGCCGTGCATGCGTTATGCACGGAGGTGCAGGCCGGTCGCGAGTCTAATATTGTCAAACAACTCACTAATCAGTTTCCTAATGTCTTCTCTGACAATCTTGGGGCGTTTAACAAGTATAAAATAAGCTTACACCTAAAACCGGATGCTAAGCCGATTTTTATTAAAGCGAGATCAGTACCTTACGCGCTAAAAGATAAAATAGACAAGGAACTGGATCGGTTATTATCTTTAGGCATTTTGAAACCTGTCGAACACTCCGAGTATGCATCGCCGGTGGTACCTGTTTTAAAGAAGAACGGCAGCATTCGATTATGTGCCGACTATTCAGTTACAATAAATAAACAGTTGGTTATAGACCAATATCCGTTGCCGACAGTCAATGACTTGTTAGCAAAATTACATGGAGGCGTACAATTTAGTAAAATAGATTTATCTATGGCATACAATCAATTCATTTTAAATGAAGATTCGCAAAGTCTAACATGCATCAACACTCATCGCGGACTCTTCAATTTTACCCGTTTAGTTTTTGGGTTGTCGAGCGCGCCGGCCGTTTTCCAGCGGGCGATGGAATGCTTGCTCTCGGGTATAGAGGGAATCATATTTCTATTGGACGACATTCTCATCACGGGAGCGAATAAAGACCAGCATAAACATAGGCTGTATACGGTATTACAACGCTTAGATGACGCGGGCTTAACGGTACAGATGAGTAAATGCGAATTCTTTAAAGATGAGATTTCATACTTAGGCCACGTCATAGACAGATACGGAATTAGGAAGTCGCTCGATAAGGTAAAGGCTATATTACAAGCTCCTAAGCCTACAAACGTGTCACAACTACAGTCATTTCTGGGTCTCACTAATTATTACAGGAACTTTGTACCCGACGCGTCATCCGTATTAAGTCCATTATATAATCTGTTAAATAAAAATACCAAGTGGGAGTGGACTGGCATGCATGATGACGCTTTTACTCGAATAAAAAATATTTTAGCGTCCGATAAGACACTAGCACATTTTAACCCTAGGGCCAAGCTAATATTGACTGTAGATGCGTCACCGACCGGGTTAGGGGCCGTGCTGTCACAAGTCGGCAGTGACGGGTTAGAAAGACCGATATCGTACGCTTCTCGTACGTTGAACTCGGCGGAAAAAAATTACGCTCAAATTCAAAAAGAAGCTACGGCTATCATTTTCGGCGTAAGGCGGTTCCATCAGTACTTGTATGGTCGGTCCGAGCCCTTTACACTACGAACGGATCATAAACCTTTGCTAGCAATATTCGGGCCACACAAAGGCGTCCCTGAAGTGTCCGCAAACCGCCTGCAGAGGTACGCCCTATTCTTAACTGCGTACAATTATACTATAGAATATATAGATAGCAAGCGGAACAGCGCGGATTATTTGTCTAGGACAGGCGGGGAGGGGGGGCTCGCGGAAACTCACGAAGAACTCGCGGAGTGCGAAGATCGCGCAACCTACGTCAACTTCGTAGTAGATGGCGACCTGCCAGTGACACTCAGTGACATACGGCGCGAAACGGCTCGCGACCCCCACCTAGCTATAGTTATACGGTATGTAATGAACGGCTGGCCTAGGAAAATAACTGACGTGAATTTAAAATCCTTCTTTAATTGTCGGTCACAGTTGTCATACGAAAATGGTATTCTAATGCGTGGACACAAAGTCGTTATTCCTGTAAACTTACAAAACACTATTTGTAAAGAACTACATAGTTCACATTTCGGGGTAGTGAAAATGAAGGCGGAGGCCCGCAAGCGGCTGTGGTTCCCGGGCGTGGACGCGGCGCTGGAGGCGCTGGCGGCGGCGTGCGCCGTCTGCTGCGCGCTGCGGCCCGCGCCGCCGCACGCCGCGCTTGCACCTTGGCCGCTGCCGCCGCACCCATTTCACCGAATTCATGTAGATTTCTTGGGCCCGTTTCATAATCGTATGTTTTTAATCATTGTAGATGCATATAGTAAATGGGTAGAATGTTACGACATGTCTTCGTCATACACTTCAAAGGCAGTTATAAATAAATTGTATGAGTTGATGTCACGTTTTGGGGTGCCGCATACCCTGGTAAGTGACAACTTTTCTTCTTTCACTTCGATAGAATTTAATGATTTTTGTAAACGTAACGGTATTGAACATGTTTTATCCCCAGTATATCACCCAGCCAGCAATGGCCAAGCCGAGAGTTATGTAAAAATTGTAAAAAAGGGACTAAAAGGTATTATTTTAGACGGACTTAACAAAAAG
Source organism: Maniola jurtina (assembly GCF_905333055.1). Lineage (NCBI taxonomy): Eukaryota > Metazoa > Arthropoda > Insecta > Lepidoptera > Nymphalidae > Maniola > Maniola jurtina. The sequence goes on from NC_060038.1 coordinate 12,662,886, forward strand.
TCTCTTCACGAAAACATTAATAAATTTTTATTTGATTACCGGAATTCAAAACATAGCACCACTGATCAGTCGCCTGCGGAATTGGTATACGGGCGCGCGTTACGCTCGAGGCTGGACTTATTAAACCCCATCACGCCGTCACCGTCGTCCACGGACCTTACTCATACTGTCCAACGTAAACAGTCCTCACAAGCTAAACATTACAAAGGAGTACAACGTACAGAGTTTAAGGAAAATGATAACGTATGGGTAACTAAAAACAAGGATACTAAAAAATTCTATTGGATCGAAGGAATTATTAAAAAGAAAATCGGTCATGTTATGTATGTGGTATATGTGCCAAACTTGGACAGTGAAATCACCAGACATATAGATCAGATAAGACCACGAAAATCTTCGGCGGCAAGCGACGACCAGTCCTGGGACCCGGACGTGATACCAGACGTATCACCACCGGCTGCAGCCCACCGCGAGGCTGTCTCACAACCAGAAGGGGAGGGAGACTCGGCACGGGAGCCCGGGCAAGAAGAGTCACCGCCGCACGCTGTCAATGTTGCGCACAGGCGACGGGCAATAAGTCCGATTTTCTCGACACCGCCATCGGATCCGCATCACGACAGTGATATATCGATATAGTTAGATAATAAGATGTAGGTTTAATCGTGTTTCTTAGCCTAAGGGGAAGGGATGTTGTATATGTGGATATGTAGCGAATATAGGTGCGGGCTGCGTCCCGCGTACTCGCCTATTGTTTGCATTGTACCTACATTAAAACAGTGTGCAACTAGCCGGCTTGAGTTACTGACGTGTACAGCACGCCCTCCCACCACCCGAAATACTTAACAAATACCTTCAAATCAAGGTTGAATAGGCATTTCCAAGGCAAGAGCGCTTCATCTTAGGCTACATAATCACTTGCCAGCAGGTCGGATTATAGCCAAGCGCTAGTCTATTTTAAAAGAAAAGGAAAGTAAAGAGCTTTTAAATTAATAGCTACATCTATTATGAAAAATACTAGCAGTAGACTTTATTTAAACAAGTACTTATGAGAATATGAAGTATAAGGCTTTATTAAAAGAAAACAGGAAATTCTTCCACATAAAAGCTTAAAAAAATAAGAATATTGCTTACCATATTAACCTTAAAATAACCTTAACATTTTTCAATTATTTTACGAAAACTCTGACGATAAGAATAAAGTGTAATTTAAACAGTTGCTTATTCAAGAGATATATTACTAGATTCGTTTTCACGCACAATATTTCAGAAAGCTCTATCCTTGGACCTAGTGATCTTCCTTGCCCTCTGGCGCCATCTACGTTGGCCAGCACTACAAGAGTCACTCCCACACCGGGAGACGTATCCGTAGAAGTTTAGTACGTGATTCTGTAATTAACGCCGGAAGACGTTGTTCAATGCCAATGTTCGTGGACTTGGTACGAAATTCGGTCCATGAGATTCCTACCATTCACCTCCAGCACCACATCACCAGAGCATCATTATTCTTTTTCATCATAACAGTTTATCTATACTTTATAAATCTTGCCATCGTTGGTTCTATATAAATTCGGGGGGTCATGAATATGATCGGACTCTAAAACTTCAACAAGGTCCCCTGCAGCACTGGTGATGAGCCTAGCTTTGCAACCAGTGGCCTTCTTAGAACAGTACCATCTAGTTTTACTTTTCATATGAGCGTACGTGTAACCTTTGTATATCAGAGTGATGCCTTTGCCTCGGTTGCTTGGGACGAACTCTAAAACTTCTACTTCTACAAAAATAATTTAGATTTGTTAACAACATCATTGTGACCTGATTTAATTTAAAAAAACTGATTTATGGAAGGTAGCCTAGAATAATGCTGTGGAAGTTTTACATCAATGGCAGAAGCTTACATCATAATACTCCTTAAAACAATCCCTACAATATGAGAATCCCTTTCTATGACTTGAATCGGATTCTGAGTCAGTTAATGACCTCAGTATATATAGAATAGAATAGAATAGAATAGAATAGATTTTTATTCAAATAAACTTTTACAAGTGCTTTTGAATCGTCAAATAATTTACCACTGGTTCGGAATGCCGTTCCTACCGAGAAGAACCAGCAAGAAACTCGGCGGTTGCTCTTTTCAATTGTGCAATTTACAATAATATTCTATACTATACAAGCAATTGCAGACCCGCGCATTGCTGGAGCGAGTCAAATCCATGCTTTTTTATCATTTACATAATCTTCGATTGTGTAATATGCTTTTGCCAGGAGCATACTTTTAATGGATTTTTTAAACTTTGGTAAAGGCAAGTCTAATATTGACTGTGGAATTTTATTATAAAATATTACACTCATTCCCACAAATGACTTTCCCACTTTTCTGAGGCGGAGCGTAGGAGTTGCGAGCTTATTACGATTTCTAGTTGGCCTGTCATGGAAATCACCGATTTTTTTGTAGCTGAGGATGTTTTGTCGTACAAAAATTATATTATTGTAAATGTATTGAGAAGCTACTGTAAGAATGCCTATTTCCTTAAATTTCTCTCGTAGGGAATCGCGCGGTTTTAAATTATAAATTGCGCGTATTGCCCTTTTTTGTAAAACGAAAATTTTTCCAATATCTGCCGCTTTACCCCATAGCAAGATTCCGTAAGACATAATACTGTGAAAATAGGCAAAATATACAATTTTTGCAGTTTCCACGTCAGTTATCTGTCGAATCTTTCTAACAGCGTAAGCAGCAGAGCTGAGTTTGCCTGCAAGTGTTGATATATGGGCGTTCCATTGAAGCTTTGCATCTAAAGTTATCCCCAGGAACACGGTGGTCTCCTCTACTTTCAACATATCATTATTTACCATGAAATTAAAATCATTTGCCGTCTTAGTATTGGGCAATGCGAATTCGACACACTTAGTTTTCTTTGCATTTAAAAGCAAATTATTAACAGTAAACCAATGAGTAACCTGCGATATGGTTCTATTTACATCGTCAAAATTATTATAATTTCTATCGACTTTAAAAATCAAAGACGTATCATCAGCAAATAGTACAATATCGCAAGTATTTTGGACAAAATATGGTAGATCGTTTATATATACCAAGAACATGAAGGGACCTAGGATAGAGCCTTGAGGAACACCCATTAATGAGGCTGATCCGGATGACTTCACATCATTTACACATACTGTTTGTATACGATCACTGAGATAAGACGCAATAAGACTAAGCGCAGTGTCTTTGACTCCATAATAGCTCAATTTAGCTAAGAGAGTCTCGTGCTCAACGCAGTCGAATGCTTTAGACAAATCACAGAAAATTCCAACGGCATTCTGTGAGTTCTCCCACGCATCGAATATATGCTTTAAAAGCATTGCGCCCGCATCGATTGTTGATCGTCCTTTAGTAAAACCATACTGCTCCGAGTGAAGTAATTTATTCAAGTTAAAGTGCAAGAGCAGTTGGTTGAGCATAATTTTTTCAAATATCTTGCTAAAAGTCGGCAAAATCGAAATTGGCCTGTAATTATTTGGGTCACTTTTACTGCCCGATTTGAAAAGAGGAATCAATTTACTGTATTTCATAAGATCTGGAAAGGATCCTGACTCTACGGACTTATTAAAAATTAGAGCAAGATATGGAGCAACAATATCAATAATATTGCTGATTACTTTTACTGATATCCCCCATAAGTCTCCTGTTTTTTTGTACTGTAAAGATTTGAATACCTTAATAATATCATGTGGGGTAATTTGTTCAAACTTAAATAGTACACTGCACTCAGAAACATTGCCCCTAAGAAGATTATAGGCTTCTGTTGGCGACGAGTTAAGGGAACTAGTAGTGGTAACTGGGATGTTTCGGAAAAAGTCCTCAAATGTCTTTGCAATTTCTATGTCAGAGTCAGTAATGTGATTGTTAATTTTAAGTTCCAATTTATTATTATTTTCCATTTTATGTTTCCCAGTTTCATCTGTGATGATTTCCCAAGCTGCTTTTATTTTATTATCTGAATTAATAATTTTTCGTTTTATGTGAATTGACTTAGCTTGTATGCAAACATTTCTAAATAATTTTGAATAATTTCTTACATATTGAACAAAGGCTGGAGTAAAATTATATTGCTTTTCTGCATACAAGTCAAACAGCTTATTCCTACTTTTATAAATGCCAACAGTAGCCCACTCACTAAATTTAAGATTTTTAAACAATCTTTTTTCTATGATTTTAAAAATAGAATTAAATTGGGAATTTATTAAGTTAAAAAAAGCATTATACAGTTCATCCGGACCACCCTGTGTAAGGTCAAGTGAAGGTAAGGTGAATAAAATATTATGTTTGAATTGCTTTACTTTTTTAGTAGTGACTGGCCTATACTTTACTACTTTTATTGTATTTAGTTGACAGCTGGGAACAGATATCATTTGTCCACAGTGGTCGGATCTAAGATTGGTGATAATGGATTTTTTAATAATTTTACAATCACCAAAAATGTTATCAATACAAGTAGCTGAAGTTGCAGTTACACGTGTGGGCTCAACAAAAATGTTTTCTAAATTAAAACTTTTAAATAAGTTAAGTAATCTATCTGTAAAGGAGGTGTGAAGTAAAATATCAATATTAAAGTCTCCACAAATCAATAATTTTTTTGATGACCTACATATCCGCCTCAGTGCCTCCTCCATGACGTCCTCAAACAGAGAAAAGTCACCTGAAGGAGGTCGGTATGCGCAAACTATAATATATCGCTCCAGCTCAACACAGGACAGCTCAATAGTGCGTTCGACCGAAAGATTAAGAATGTCTTTTCGTTCCTTGTAATTAATGTTGTTGCGGGTTATTATCATAGATCCTCCGCGAATAGCCTTCTTTCTTGTGAACGCACTTGACAATGAATAATTTCCAAGATTGACAATTAATTGATAACTATTGAGCCAATGCTCAGTAAGGCATAGAATATCAATATCTAATTTTTTTATAAAAAGTTCAATTTCATATTCTTTTCCAGACAAGCCCTGTATATTTTGGTGTACAAGATTAATAATACAGTGCTTGTCTGTTGTATCACTACTTAGTTTTAAATTTTGGCTATCTTTGCCGGTGAGGCTCTGTATGTTTTGATGTACAGTATTCATTTTACAGAGCTCCTCCGTTGTCTTACTATCTAGTTTAAACAAAATAGAAGCTTCTTGATTCTCATAAGGATTCCTTAAACTGCTTATTTAGCAGTGGTTTATTGAGATGAATTAAGGTGGCATATTATACTTGAAGAAAGAAAGAAAGAAAGAAAATTCATTTATTCATCTTGTTAGTAGGTTAGTAGTTTTTAATAATTACTTAATAATAATCAAAAAACTTCCTGCATCCACATGGCACAAGATGAAAAGGCCCCGGCTCAGCATTAATGCTGCAGGTTTTAAAATAAAACTTGAGCGCTGGTATTCTGCCGGGACCAAGAGGAGTGACGCGCAGAAATTCAATAGAGTTAAAATAAAATAAATAGTTAATGTACATAGTGAGTATAGTGTGTAAATATAAATCTTGAAAACTTGCCGTTTTGTATTAAGATCATGGTTAGAAAGACTGATATAAAAATTAAATTAAAAATTTAAAAAACCCCCGACACATAAACCTCTAAAAAGTAAAAAAATAATAGGTAAATATGTATGGGCCCCTTAAGAATAGTATAAATAGTAAAGTTTTATCCAAGCGCTCGTTGCGCCAGGGGACCGCTACCTATGATAAACTATGAAAGTCATCTGTTGTAGAAAGAATAGTCTTTAGCGGTCCCCCGACGCAACGAGCGCTTGGATAAAACTTTACTATTTATACTATTCTTAAGGGGCCCATACATATTTACCTATTATTTTTTTACTTTTTAGAGGTTTATGTGTCGGGGGTTTTTTAAATTTTTAATTTAATTTTTATTTCACGCTTTTTAAACTTTATTCATAAACTAGCTGTGCCCGCGACTTCGTTCGCGTGGAATAGTGACTTTTCGCGCTTTATATAGCCACGGACGCTCAGGCGCGAGGCGCCGTGATTCTTTAAATTGACATAACTTTTTTATTTATGAACCGATTGACATGAAATAAACACTAAATCCTAAGTGAAGCTTACTACAATATATTAGTGAAAACCGTATCTAAATCGAATAAGCCGTTTCTGAGATTAGCGTGCACAAACACACAGACAAACAGACAAACAGACAAACAGACAAAAAAAAAATTAATTACAATTTCGGGTTCGGCATCGATATAATAACAACCCCTGCTACTTTTTTTTTATATATTTCCATTGTACAGACACCACTTTTCTACAATTTTATTATATGTAAGATTACCGTTTATTTGTGCCATTCTAAAACCCAATTTCTATAATAATATAAATCCAATAAGGCAGCTAATATCTCTTCAAAAGTAACATCAATGTTATGTTAATTATACGTTCCATGAAATATTTTTGACGGAACATCACTAAATCAAGAATTATCTGAATGACTCACATAGTTTAACACGACCAAAACGAAATATCTGTTTCTAACATGTCGTTGCTTTAAAAATGTACCCATTTTACGTAGTCGTATAATAGTTCGCTTTTCAAGATATACCTACGATTAAATTGAAATCGACTTTCACCCGATGAAATAAGGAATAAAGTGGCTTGTATTTCATTTTGTTTGTTATTGCATGTCAAATTTTTATTTGACATAACTTTCAAAAACCGGTCAAGTGCGAGTCTGCCTCACACATGAAGAGTTCCGTACAAGTTTTTTTTTATGTAATGACAATTCAGTTGTCGGATTTTTCTCTTTACTTGGGCCACAGGAGTAGAGTGCTTGGGTTATAAGATATTGCTACCTGCCTTTCATGATTCTACGTAAACGGGAAGTACCCAATTTATAAGTTTTGATTCTCTTGAAAGATGACACACAGACAGACAACGAAGTGGTGAAGGAAAACACCGTCAGGAAACCTGCATGCTTGAGAGTTAGCCATAATGCTCCCTCAAACGTGCGTGAGGTGTGCCAATATGTGCTTGGCCAGTGTGGTAGCTTCTCATTCTGAGAGGAGACTTGTGCTCAGTAGTGAGCCGGCGATGGGTTGATCCTGATGATGATGAATTTTAAACGTATTTTGTCAAAGTAAATAAGCTGAGTTCAAGCAGATAAAATAAAAAGAAGGTGCGCCTAATGCATCATCCAAACCTGCGCGACAAAGCGACTACGATGCGGGAACCTCAGCTGCGCGGAGGGTCATCGCCTCCTACGATATTTAATGGTGCCATGCACACCTACGCGACTACAACAGTCGAGGCTACCTACAACATCTTTTTTTTTCTACAGATACCTACTGAACCCTAAAAATAGTTTGACTATGGTTTGGGTTTGGGTTGATTGTTCGTGGCCTTTGGTTGACTGTTGGATATTATAATTGAATTGATGTTTTCTCGTTTAACTGTGATTATAATATTTTATAAATTAGAAACTCCGCGCCTACGATCCAAAGTATCGGAGTTTTCCAAAACATTATTTTCAAATAAATAATTATGTATCTAGGCAACGTCCATCTTGACAACTTGACATTTGCCAATTGACATAATATTATGAACCTCTGTTACAATAGTGAAAGATCCCAGGGCCACCAGCCGTCACGTATTTTCTGACGAACGAAATGTGGACGATTGAGTAGTGTTACTAGGTACTAAGAACGCATGCCTACAGACCTGCTAGCTTGCTTAGACGGCCAATTTTCAGGTATCAGGTAATCAAGGTACATAAAGACATTACTTACCTCACGTAAATTCTCCAATTTTTTTAATTTTTAGCAGATTTTTTTTAATACTAATAATTAATTGACATAAGTAAACTATAAGAGAGTGAGAGAGAAGTCAATATATCCTAATACATGTCTTACTCAGTCTCATGCGCGTAGATAATGATGCCCTCGCGCTCAAACCCACAGAGGCATTAAAATTGAATTTAGGGGATGATTGGCCCTCTGGATCGGTCTGTCTTCTTGTAAAAGGTTTTAAAATAGTTGTCTGGTGGACATAATATAAAAATGGAGCATCAGAATTTACGTGCAGTTAAGTAATTACTTATTTTGGGAGCTTTAAAGCGTCTGCAAAGCAATACGGCCGACGCGGGAAGTGTCTGGGAGTATTGGCGACATATTTTTAAGGATATTGCCTAAAATATACGTTAAAATCAGTTTGGCGAATTTACGTGAGGTAAGTAACGTTTTTATGTACCTAGATTATCAGATACCTGAAAATTGGCCGTCTAAGCAAGCTAGCACATAGGCTAGGCATGCTTTCTTAGTACTTACTAACACTACTCAATCGTACATATTTCCTGTGTCAGAAAATACGTAACCTCTGGTGGTCCTGGGATAAAAGTAATAAGAAAACCAGAAAAGAGCTGATAACTTCCAAACGGCTGAACCAATTTTTTTGGATTATAGCTAAGAACACTCTCGATCAAGCCACCTTTCAAACAAAAAAAACTAAATTAAAATCGGTTCATTCGTTTAGGCGCTACGAGGCCACAGACAGATACACAGATACACAGATACACAGATACACAGACACACAGATACACAGATACACAGATACACAGATACACAGATACACAGATACACACGTCAAACTTATAACACCCCTCTTTTTGGGTCGGGGGTTAATAAATAAAAATAAAAGCATAATTAACATTTAGTTATGATAAGGGATAATTACTAAGATACGAGACACCGATGGGATACGAGCGAAGTTTAAATGTTTGATACTTGATAAATGATCGAAAAGAGCAAGAAACAGAAAGCTAGTTAACCCAACCAAACCAATACTAAACGTGGTAGTATACCAAGCGTTACCAAGACAGGATAAAACAAGAAAAAGGGACGGAAATCAAGTGAATAATTTTAATTTGAAAAATCATTTCAGTTTTATAATTTTCCCTTTAGCGGTCCTGAACAACTGTGGCGGATAGTGATCATGCTCCCCTATAGCCTTTACCAACACCCCCTCAGGGGTTGTAATCAGACGCGCCTTGCATCCTGACATCCGTTTAGAGCAGTACCACCTGGTCTTATTGTTCATGTGCATGTGTGAGTATGTAAACCCCCTGAAGATGAGTATGATGCCAGTTCCTCTTGGGCTCTCAGTAAATTCTATTGCATCTGAAAAAATAGGAAGAGTTCAATTTTCAATTTTGTTTTTTTGAAAATTCAACCCTTAAGGGGGTAAGATAGGGATTGACAATTTGTGTAGTCTACGCGGAAAAGTCACGGGCATAAGCTAGTAATATTATGACTGTGAAAGTTTGGATGTTTGTTACTTTTTCACGCCACAATGTCAGAACCGAGTTGGTCGAAATAAATGGAGATGGCTTATGCCTTGAATTAATACATAGGCTAATTTTTATCCCGGAAAAGTTGCCGCGGGATTAAAATAAAATCTATATGCACGCGGACGAAGTTGTGGGCATCATCTAGAATCTTGACCGGAGATCAAAATTAAACTGGTCATTATTTAAAGCGTGATCTGCGAAGTTCCGTGGAGCATGGTCAGTAGACTGTCACTGCCGCGCCAAACCCATCGGTTCGCTATGTGGTGTGTACATTATGTGCTTAGTTATTTACAATGGGTTTGAAAAGTGATTAAAATGTTAACCGTGTCAATTTCTATGCGTTAGTTACTCCATATGGCGTAATCAGTGTGTGCAATAATCTTGTAATCAGTTTCTCAGGTTTATCTGCCCGTATACCCACAACTAGTAAGTAATTACTAAAAAATATACAAAATACATTTCATTAGTTATTCAAAAATGTAATCTAAAGAGAGCTAATTCTAGAGTTTAACCATCATATACTTATTAAACTTTAAACACGTTTAACTACGAGAAAGTTTAAACACCTTCCCATTAACACGATATAATTTTGGAGGTGTGTGGTCATGACGACCCAATATCTGGACAAACTTTCCTTCTGGAGTTACCACCAGTTTGGCCTTGCATCCGACTTTTTTCTTCGAACAGTATCACCTCGTCTTGCTGGTCATTGACACGAAAGAGTATCCGTCGTACACCAGGAGATGACCACTGCTGCGATTGCTGGGCATAATCTCTATTGTGTCTGAAATATAGAAATACTTAGGTACAGCAGTACTGCCACTTACATTTAAGTTGCATCAACAAAATTAATTTGTGCCGAAAAGCGCAACCTAACGCCGACAAATTAATTTTGACCTGGTTCCTCCTTCACCTTTCTAGTATCGTACCGCAAGGCATGGTCATCCTACATGACTATAAGGTCATCCGTATATAGTCGCATGGACACGTTCAAGTGATTTGCATTGTCATTTCTAATTCGAACCGCTAGGATATGCTATGTTCTTCCAGCATTTTGATGCAAATCGTATTTAAAAAAAATAAAAATAGCGAGCAAACGAGCAGGCGGATCACCTGACGTTAATTGATCACCGCCGTCCATGAACATTTGCAGTACCAGAGAAATCGCCAATGCGTTGCCGGCCTTTTAGGGATTTGTTGGTCTGCCCCTTGAATAACCCCATGTTGTAATCTAATGGAAACACCGCAGATGGAAGTTGATTCCACAGTGTGCAAGTGCGTTTCATCCATATTTCATCCAAATCGGTTAAGCGGATGGGTCGTGGAAAACCAGTAGACAATCACACACATTCGCATGTATAATATTAGTATAGATATATTTATCTCTCTCTGGTAATTAAACTTCTTAAAAAGTTATGAAAAACAAAAAACGATAGAAAAATACATTATTTTATTAGTTCTTCGAAATTCGAATCTAAAGAGAGCTAATTCTAGAGTTTAACCTGTGGTTTAACTATATTAAACTTTAAAGACCTGCCCATTCACACGATATAAGTTTGGAGGCAAGTGGTCATGGTGCCCCAACATCTCAACAAACTTTCCCTCTGGAGTAACAATCAGTTTGGCCTTGCATCCGACCTTCTTCTTCGAACAGTACCATCTCGTTTTGCTATTCATTGACACGAAAGTGTATCCATCGTGCACGAGGAGATGTCCACTGCTGCGATTGCTGGGTATGATCTCTAACTGTACGTCTGAAATAAAGAAAAATATATTTTTTTTTAACTTAAATTGTTTGCTTATTAAGTTGTTTAATAAAAAGGAGTACTTATTTATTTATTATCACATTTCTTCAACATCTTTATTGCTTAATACTATTACGAAGAAAAAAATACGGGATACACTTAAAAAACAAAGGGCGACCTTATCACTACAGTGGATGTCTTCCAGGCAACCCAAAGTAAAGTACTATTGTATCATATAACTGTCTAACTCTAATGCCCACCCTGGTGCCCACGGGTTTTAAAGCCCTAACAGCTAATAATCCAATCGCTTATGGGTGAAATGCAAAATAGATGTACCGTAACGAAATCGTAACTAATCTGAGAATGTAACTAAACTGATAGGTTGTTACGAAACTGATAGTGATAGGGTGAGATTACACAAACAAAGAAATAAATAAAGTAATTTGAGAAAAATCAACTTTATTATTAAAAAAGGAAAATCAACATTATTGTTGTTGGAGTTTTATGTATGTTATTTTTTTTGTTTTTCATAGTATTTAGCGGAATATTGCCTCCATTTCCTTCTTCTCTGTTCTTTTTCATTATCAGTAAGTTCTGAAATCTTTCTTTTATTCTCTTTTACTTTTTCTAAATGGGCTATTCTTTTTTCATTATATTTTTCTGGATTATTTTCTTTTAATTTTTGTCTGTATTTTTTTTGCCTCTCTGCATTTGTCATCGGACCTGAAAAACGTTTATTCATAAAATGTCATTTTTGACACAAGTTTTTGTCCCCCCCTATTGACATAATAACTAACATGGCAAGTTAAAATCAACATAATTTTCCTGCCCTGTTCCCTAATTACTTCGGGCCGGCGCAGTATACGATCTCTTCCTTCATTCATCCCCGTTTCTCGTCATTACTTTATCCACTACAACCTACTTTGGTCAACGAGTAGGTACAAAAATATAAAAATATATTTTTATAAATGTATATATTTTAATATTTGGGTGGGTTACTTATTATATCAAGAACTAATTGTGAACGCAACCTTAGATAACTGAGAACTAAGTTTCGTTGCGTAACGAAACGTTACGAAACGTACCTAAACTGAGAAATTATCTCCTACAGGAATAGCTATTGATTTGACAATAATTCGTATCCTAGTGGATATTGTACATCTTACACAAGTAAAATCAACAAATAACTTGTAAATCAAACTTACCGGTTACAGGCAAATCGCGTTATTAACCCTGATATATTTTTAAACGAAAATGTATTAATTTTTTCACCAACGATCTGTCATCGAACTAAAAGCAAATATGGCGGCTGTCTTGGTTGCCATTTTATAAAAATGTTATTTAATGGTAGAATATTTGTTATAATTGTGCTTAACACATCGTTACTAACCCTGAGTTACGAAATTTACAAAAATGCAGACAAATATTAAATAAGCATTATTGTTAAACCTGGATATTTTTTTTAACTACATTTCATTTTATAATTTGGATAATAAATCGTTTTATAAACGAATAAAAGGCTAAAATAAACAAAGTTTATTTTATTTTATTAATCAATAAAAGTGCCTAGGTAGTAAGGAGACATCTATATTTTGTATGAAAGTCAATTTGCACAAAATTTATAATAATATTTTTTATATGTTAAAATAGCCTGCATCAAAGCAATAAAAAATGTAAATTTTGAGAAAATTTTGACACTACTGATTAATGTAGAAATCATTTTTATAACGTAAAGATTAAAGACGATATTTTAAATAAAACTTATGGGACAATTTAAATTATGACTGTGTACACTTATTCTGCATTTCACCCTTATAGTATTTATTACCTGGATGATATGGATGGACTGAAAACGAAACAAACTTTCGCTAAAAAATATTATATATTTGCTAAAATCACATAAGTTGTTGAGAATTTCAGAAGATTGCGCTCAAATCAAACGTTGTTTGGATCTTATTAAATTATCTTCTAAAGATCTTATTAGATTTAAAAAAAATGTGTAGGTACATTCTAGGAACTAATATCCGTGTCTGTGTTTAGCCAGAGTTCCGTAATAATCCCAAGAACGTCTCTACGCATTGAGTTTGATTGATTAATAGTCAAATGCGAACCAAACTAAGGTTGTATGGACAGCACTGAAAGCAGATAAAAGAAAGAAGCTATAGGGAGCAAGCTACGGAAACTTCTCTTATTACAAAATTTTATTTACCTATATTTTTAACTTGCATCACTTTAATAATTTTCCCACTCGCAGCCCTATATAAATTGGGGGGTGGATGATTATGTTCACTCTCTAGAACTTGCACTAGCTGCCCCTCCGAAGTGGTTTTAAGTCGCGCCCTGCACCCTCCTGCCTTCTTGGAACAGTACCAACGAGTGTTGTGAGTCATATGGGTATAGGTGTAGCCCTTGTAGATCAGCATCATGCCCTTGCCACGGTTGGTTGGTATGAATTCCAGTACATCTTAAAGAAAAGACGATTACTTCATATGTACGAAAAGGACAATTATTTCACAAGAAACAACAAGCTTAACCTGTCTGTCTGCTAGCTTTTGACGACCCCTCGTTTAACCGATTTTAACAGTTTACAGAGGTACGAGTACCTTGCACCCGGGAAAGGACAACTAAGAGGTCCCGGGGAGTTATTGAAAAAACCTAAAATCACGCAGATGCGGGTAGCAACAAATATAAAATAAAAGCGTCAGCGAAGTGAGCATCAATTTTTTTGGTATTATTACAAACAAAAATGGTTTAACTACGAACTAATGTATTTTACATTTTAAAATTAATTTAATTTGTCTGGGATTTCAGAGAGGGTTTGGACCCTCAAACCTGGCTATGGCGCCAAGCCTGCCAATGGATACAGCCATGCATAGAGCGCCTCTGTGTTTGAAATTTCGTCCGATCCCGATATTATACCGATATATCCGATTCGTGCGGATCCCGATAATCTTTCCATCCGCTTCTCTTATGAAAACCGGCGGTGGATGGTTATGTTCACCGTTCAGAACGTGAAACAACCGCTCTTTAGCGGAAGTCATAACTTGCGCTTTATATCCATACTTCGTTTTGGTACACGCCCATTTAGTTTTCATTCGTTGAAGCAGCGATACGTATGGTTCTGGTAAATTAATAACAAATCATCGGCATGACCGGTTGGTATGAATTTCCGTGTACTATATTATATGTATATGTACTATGTAAGTACTTTATTTTGGTACACACCCATAATTTCGTCAACTGCGGATTCCGATAACCTTTCCACCCGCGCCTCTTAAGAAAACCGGCGGTGGATGGTTATGTTTACCATTCAAAACGTGAAGCAACCGCTCTTTAGCAGAAGTCATAACTTGCGCTTTACACCCATACATCGTTTTGGTACTCGTCCATTTAGTTTTCATTTCGTTGACGCAGCGATACGTATGGTTCTGGTAAATTAATAAATCATCGGCATGACCGGTTAGTATGAATTTCCGTGTACTATATTATATGTATATGTACTATGTAAGTACTATATTTCGGTACACATCCATAATTTCGTCAACTGTGGATTCCGATAACCTTTCCACCCGCGCCTCTTAAGAAAACCGGCGGTGGATGGTTATGTTTACCATTCAGAACGTGAAGCAACCGCTCTTTAGCAGAAGTCATAACTTGCGCTTTACACCCATACATCGTTTTGGTACACGTCCATTTAGTTTTCATTTCGTTGACGCAGCGATAGGTATGGTTCTGGTAAATTAATAATAAATCATTGGCATGACCGGTTGGTATGAATTTCCGTGTACTATCTGAAAATAAATTTAAAACATGCTATAGGTAGGTTACTTGTATATATGTATTATAAGATCTAAGCGTACATAGATACCGAAGGGTTTTAAATTTGTTTTTTTTTAAATCATTTAAAAGTTACTCTGCTCGGGAACAAATCCGAATCTTCCAAAAAGATTTGACTATGCCAGAGTAAAAACAATGGAATTTATACATTTGAAATATTAATCATTGAGTCGTGTTTGCTCAAAGTCTCCTAGCGTCTACTGACTACACTAATGATCATCATCATCATCAATATAGTGAACAAAACATTGCCGGCCCACTACTGAGCCTCTTCTCAGAATGAGAAGTGTTTAGGCCATAGTATTATAAGTAAAACTACTCAGATGTGTATAACAATTTTATTATCAACTTCAATGTTTATATCAATAAAACTAATTAAGTAAGTATGTGGAATATTTTATTTATTCATCACCATAACTTTATAATAAACGTAATAAGTATACTGAATAGATTTTATTCAAGTATAGATTAAGTAAACCAGTAAGTACTGAACCAAAAAGTAACCGTGCCGTTTTAGGGTTTCGTACCTCAAAATGAGAAAACAAACTAACCCTAGTCCGTCTGTCTGTCTATCAACAGCCCTTTTCTTACAAACGCATCAATTCATATGAGTACTTAGGTCTACGGTTCATTGGAACTGTAAAAAGATCAGGCTTTTAAGACAACTCAATCAAAAAATGCGGCCACTACATAAATCAATACCCATATTATAAATGCGAAAGCGTCATTGGTTTGTCCTTCAATCACGCCAAAACGGGGCAACGGATCGGCGTGATTTTTCGCATGGATGGAGATAAAGACCTGAAGACTACTTTTTGTTCCGACTCATCAGTGTCGACCTCTACTCTCTAGTAATGTTATCAAGTATCATTATGGTATTTGAAAATACGTCTCTGATGATTCTCGCAGCTGTGTATCTCGTAGAACTTCTCCTGGTAATTATTAGTTTAAAGTAGACCTTCGTGAATTGATTTTTCACGACGAATTCTTTTTAATTACAAGAATATCACACGATCATGCTTAATGGAAAGCAATGACGAGGTCCAGGTTGGCGCTCGCTTGTCTAGAAGATGGTGCTTTTTCACTCTTGCCTTGAACTACCCTTAAGTTATACGTGATATGGTACGCTGGAAGGGTTTTCCATACTTTAGAGGTGAATATCACGGGCGAATAGATTGGATTTGACCTTCTCACGGTTTCTCGCTGTTCTATGGTAAAACTGTGAAAGTGGAGGAAGTTTGTGAAATTCCTGAGCACTCTCTCCAGAGTATTAACCCTGATGGAAAACTCACTGCAGGCCACATTGCGTATAACGCGTTGGTTTCTCTATCTATCTATCCTGAAGAGATCTATTTTGAAGAGATCTTACAGTACTCGTAGATTGCAGACTTTGCACAAACAAAACCGGCGGTGGGTGGTTATGTTCACCGCACAGAACTTCAACCAAATGCCCCTCCGGGGTTGTTATAACCTGCGCTTTACACCCATACGGCCTTTTACAGCATTTCCAACGAGTTTTCATCTTGTTCACGTAACCGAAAGTGTGGTTTTTGAAAATTAGTAACCATCCTGTGCCTTTCTTAGTTGGTATGAACTCCAATGTATTGTCTAAAAAGTAAATGGATTAGAAATAGATAGAATAATATAGGTGTAAGTACAGAAATAGGTAATTGAACTAGAAAACCAATAGATACACTTAGAAAGCTAACTAATATTTGTTTTTTTTCGATTATGTTTACTTTAATAACATAAGGACGTCTAACAATAAAATACGTAATAATAATTAACCCATAAATTTATTTAAGACACCTTAAACATTAAAGAGTAGTAATAACAAATTATTAAGAATAATAGAATACACAAAAAAAAACACCACCAAAGGAATTGCAAATGTGCTCCCGAGTTTTACGGAATCTATTTACTCTTCTCTTCAGTAACTCCAAATCACGGTTTTGAGAAAATTGCGTGGTAAAAATTACCCTGTAGACCTATTCCATTCCATATATCAGTGACTATAGACAATTTATATGATATGTAGGTGCACTATGGAAAGGAAAGTGCCCATACTATTATCAACGAGATTCAATGCTTAAATATATTATATCACCGAAATCACTCAACTAACAAGTGTAAATTATTATAAATTAAAAATTTATAACACCCCCCCACAAGTGAAGGTTAAAGTAACTAGAAAAGAGCTGATAACTTTCAAACGGCTGTACCGATTTTCTTGGATTATAGCTAAGAACACTCTCGATCAAGCCAAAGCCACCTTTCAAACAAAAAAAAAACTAAATTAAAATCGGTTCATTAGTTTAGGAGCTACGATGCCACAGATAGATACACAGATACACACGTCAAACTTATAACACCCCTCTTTTTGGGTCGGGGGTTAAAAATTGAGAGTCTTCAAATGTAAAATTCACGTTCCGTCCTTTTTTAGCAATATTAAAACGAAAAAGATGCAGATACTCTAAATTTAGTTTACAGAAAAACACAGAATACTTAGATGTCATTATCTAAAACGTAGAACCTGCCCATCTTGCGTCCTCACCAGGTGCGGTGGAGGGTGATTATGATCGCCTATAGTGTTGATCAGTTCACCTTCCGGAGTGGTGATTAGACGAGCTTTGCAACCGGTCAGCCTCTTGGAGCAATACCATCTTGTTTTGTTGTGCATGTGTGAATACGTATGACCTTTGTAGATTAGCAGAACGCTATTGACCCGGATTGGATTTGCAACGATTTCGACGGTATCTGTAGGAAAATACTTGGTTATAAGGTTTTGTAAAATCATCGAAAAGAGCTCAAATATTTTAAAATATATCGCCTGTTTGCGACTGTAACGTGTTATTTAAAAAAACTTGATTTTTGAGAAAACGCATTTAAAGATTTGCTTTGACTGTAAATTAATGTAATTCTATCGAGTTTATAAGTATGGTGTGTTTCTGTTAGATAAACTTAAAAAAAAAAACTGAAATAACACGTTATAGTCGCAAGTATGTACGAGTATATTATAAAAAAAGCCTTTATATCGCCACAGTCATGGGATGGACTGAAATTTAAAAAGTTGTAACCTACCTGTTGCACTATTTGTCGTCTCTAGTCAGGGTTGAAAAAAAAATCAGTTAAAAATTTTTTTTTGTTTAAACATGTTTACAGCTGTCTTTTTTTCAATAAAATAAAACATGTTTAAAACGGGTGCCAACCCTGTTCTATTCCTAACTACTTACCTCAAACTAAACGGTTACTTGGAGGGGAAATGGAAATATTAGCCATGTTCGTACAGGCATAACATTCTCAATCAAACACTGACGATCGCTCATTTTACTTTATTATAAGAAAAAACTAAGCTGTTTGATTTAAAACACTAAATATATAATAAATTATTTTAACTAAAATATCATTAAGGTACATAACATGAGCAGTCACTAACATTTATGCTGGATTCCCACACAAGCTTGACGAACAAGCTTTTCTTTTTATATGTAGAGCATAGCTACCTATGCTCGATATTGCATCCACATTTTCGGTCTAGCAAACTTATGCTCTAGAAATCGAAAAGTCATTAGAGCCTACCCATTGTGGTCCCAAGATGAGGTCTATCGGTTGGTAAAGCGAGGTGAGGGTAAGGTAAAGTCGCCATTCTACAATCTTTGGAACCCCAAGCGCAGCGTTGGATACCCCACCCTAGGTGAATAGGCGACAAACGAGTTGCAGGGAGCCGCTGAATACAAGCGGCAAATGACCACGACGTATAGAAGTCCCGACAAAATACCAAGGAATATGTGCAGCAGTGGACGTCTATCAGTTGACGAACACCACGACGAATTAAAGTCTCTACAAGAGACTTTTTTCAATACAAGTTCAATACAACTTTTTTCAGATACAAGTTAGCCCTTGACTGCAATCTCACCTGGTGGTAAGTGATGACGCAGTCTATGATGGAAGTGAGCTAACCTGGAAGGGGTATGGCAGTTTTCATTAAACCCATATCCCTTTGATTTCTACATGGCATCGTACCGGAACGCATGCATAATCGCTTGGCCGCACGGCTTTGCCGGTAGGGTGGTAATTAGCCACGGCCGAAGCCTTCCACCAGACCAGAGCAGAAATTTAGACGTTATAAAATTCCAATCTCCTGCCGAGAATCGAACCTGGGACCTCCCACTAATAAAACCACAGTGCTTACCACTGTGCCAGGGAGGTGGACAAGATTTATGTCTAGCATCGGATGGCTGTCGGTTGACGACATCGACGATAACGGTATTCGCCTGTACTTGTCACTTGGTATGTGGGAGGCTCGTGAATATGGCTGTTATACGCAAATATTATCTGACCGTCGAAATCCAGTCTCACTTTAGCTTTGCACCCGAGTCTCTTCTTGGAGCAATACCAGTTTCTACCGTTCATCGTCTGTGCGAAGGTGTAACCCCCTAACATGAGCAATTTGTGTTTCAAGCCACTTGGAATTAAGGTGTACTCTGCAAGCAAAAGGAAAGATAATTTAAATAATAGAAAATCTAGATTTAGGCCGTGCCCCCACTAGGCGAACAGTCAGCGGCTAAGTGTTCCAGTTTACCTCCCTATAATTTTTAAATGGAGTGTCCATATAGCGCGTAATGTACGGAGTTTCTTACTTTTATTTTATTCATTATAGGCAAGCGCTTGACCACAATCACACCTGATGTAAAGTGATGATGTGACCTAAGATGAGACGCGTTTACCTAGAAGAAAAAGGGTTTGCAGCGTTTCACTTACCAATTCTCGCTTGCAAACGATACGCACAGTACACTAATATTACTAATGTTTATCTACCCTCCCAAGTGGTCGCCAAATCGCCGCTAACTTGACATTGACTTAGTGACCGATATGTCGTCGTTCAGAGTTTAACAGCAGACAGTCAGCCGCTCACTGTTTGCCTAGTGGGGACATGGCCTTAAGATATAGACAGATAGAGTTTAAAGCAATAGAGGAGTAATGCACATTATATCCTTAGGTATTTACCATAGCTGACTGACAAACAACGCACAACCTTAATCAGTAAAACTTCAGATTTGATCGATATAAATCGAAATCGATATAATTGAATTCTGTATAATTTAAGTCGGCATAACGTAGTTTTAAAATAAAACCCGAGAAGAAAATAATATGTTTTAAAAATAAAACACTTTATGTAATCGAAATCGACTATTATATTAAATTATCGTAGAGTCAGAAATTATAATGGTCTAAGAAAATTATGTATGTTACTTTTTTTTATTCAGATAAAAGTTAGCCGTTGACCGCAATCTTACATGGTGGTAAGTGATGATGCAGTCTAAGGTGGAAGCGGGCTAACCTGGAAGGGGTGTGGCAGTTTTCATTAAACCCTTTGGTTTCTACACGGCATCGTATCGGAACGCTTAATCACTTGGCGGCACGGCTTAGCCGGTAGTGTGGTAACTAGCCACGGCCGAAGCCTCCCGCCAGACCTTTAGAAATTATCAAATTCCAAACCACTGCCAGGAATCGAACCCGGGACCTCCCACGACTACAGCGCTTACCACTTCGCCAGGGAGGTCATCAGTTTACCCTCTAATCTTAATATAATAACCCATAGGTCCTTTCTTGTAAACAGGGGGCTCATGGTGGTGATTGGTATCAGTAAACACTATAGCCGAGTCATCATCATTGAGAAACACTCTAGCCTGGCAGCCCTTAAACCTTTTTGAGCAGTACCAATGTCGTCTGCTTGTTTGGGCATACGTGTAGCCTCCCATCATGAGAACCATCTTGTTACCACTTAAGGTAATGAACTCAAAATCTGTAAGAACAAAGGGTGCATTGAATGTTGAAGTAGGAAGAATTATCCGGAGTAAGAAATTTCAAATCGGTTCAGTGTACATATCAAAATTGGGAACATAAGTGTACATTTATGTATATTACCTCAGAATACATAATACATAGTAAGGAATGATACCTTGATGCCTTCCTGAAAGCACGTTAATTACAATAATGAAAAAATCGGTTCATTAGTCTTTAAGATAATCACGGACATACACAAATACTACGGATTGAAAACATAGCCCCCTTTTATGAAGTCGATTAAAAATCGCATGATACCCTTTTCTATTGTCAAATATCATTATACATCATTAGAAATACAAGAAAAATATAAAGGTAGATAAATAAATAACTGGGGAGACTGGACAAGATTTCAAGACAGAATATATAAGTAGATTATTATTTATTTAAAACAAGACAAAGATTTACATAAATCACCGAAGAATATTGTTTTACTTACAAGCTTACTTTAAAGAATAACTACACAGTATAAATGAAAATTATATATTAACAATTAACTACTACTAAGACTTAAGCAATGCACTAAGAGCCAGCGAGGGCCAGACCTTCGTTATTTTATAAAAGCTGAAAGTTTTTCTGCGTATTGTCCCCAACAATACAGTGAGGAACGATCAACGACTACGTATGAAGTTTGGATCACAGTCGCTTTGGGAGATGGTACTCGTAGGTAACAAAGATATAAAAAAAATCATACATTATAAATAAATCTTTATTAACTTAACAGAACGTAGTGTTTACAAGCTTTAATGTGAGGCCCTGCCTCCTGATGAAGTGAAAACTGTGTTTCAGGAGGCAGTGTCTACCCATATTATATTGTAACAACATACAACCACTTATGATAAATTAATAATAAACATTAAATTATAACGTCCTCACACTTCACTACTGCAGGAACCTACTCGGTTATGAGTTATGCTTGTAAATCAGTTACAAGTGTAAATTAAAAATTTATAACACCCCCGACAAGTGAAGGTTACAGTAACTAGAAAAGAGCTGATAACTTTCAAACGGCTGAACCGATTTTCTTGGATTATAGCTAAGAACACTCTCGATCAAGCCACCTTTCAAACAAAAAAAAACTAAATTAAAATCGGTTCATTAGTTTAGGCGCTACGGTGCCACAGACAGATACACAGATACACAGACACACAGATACACACGTCAAACTTATAACACCCCTCTTTTTGGGTCGGGGGTTAAAAATGCCGTTGAGCATGTGGGCCTAAGTAAGAAAATTAAATAAGGACTTTGTTTCGAGGAGCCGGATTCCTCAAAACCAAATATTGTCCAGTTTTAGTGACATGAAGGCTTGGAGGTTCATGGCAATGAAATGGTTCGGCAAGTAATATCATGCCGTTATCATCTAGTTTAATTTTGGCCTTGCAGCCCTTGCTCTTCTGTGAACAGTACCAATGTCTCTGAGAGTGCATTTGGGCGAAGGTATAACCATTCATCAGTAGTAGTTTGTTTTTTGCTCCAGTTGATATGAAAGTATAATCTAAAAGTGATATAAAATAATTATTAATATAAAATCCGAACACCAAAGTTTTAGCATATTTTAGTAGAGTTATTAACAAGTATTACATATTTATATTTGGGCTTGTAAATCAGTTAAAATGTCCTTGTGCGTGTGTGTCTAAATAAGAAAATTAAATAAGGAAAATTAATTGAAATTAATTAACTATCGAGGAGCCGGATTCCTCAAAACGAAATACTGTCCCGTTTTAGTGACATGAAGGTTTGGAGGTTCATGGCAATGAAATGGTTCGGCAAGTAATATCATGCCGTTATCATCTAGTCTAATTTTGGCCTTGCAACCTTTGCTCTTCTGTGAACAGTACCAACGTCTCTGAGAGTGCATTTGGGCGAAGGTATAACCATGCATCAGTAGTAGTTTGTTTTTTGCTCCAGTTGATATGAAGGTATAATCTAAAAGTGATATAAAATAATTATTAATATAAAATCCGAACACCAAAGTTTTAGCATATTTTAGTAGAGTTATATAACAAGTGTTTTTTATATTTCGGCGCGTTTGGAACCCTCGTAGCTTAAGTTTTAAGTTTACGTAATGAATTATCACCTCTACTTTATTATCTTACAAATCCACTAACTGACAATCAAAAAGTGTACAGTGTTCAATGTTGTATGTTGTGTGTGTGTCTGTCTTGAATAAATGATTTGACTTTGACGTTGTTGAATACAATCAGCTTTTTTATATTTAAAGTTTCTAAAAAAAAATTAAAATGGCGGATTTTATACACTTAAAAGGGCGGGCTGAAAAAGATGCAGTGCAAACCACAGTCTAGTCGAGGGGTTTTTTTTTTAATTACTTGTATATTGCACTGTTATACGTGTTTTGTGTTTGTTTTTGTATTGATTTACGTGACACACACACACACACACACACTACATACTTGTAGATACGAGTATAAGAAATCTACAATAATACAATATTTACACGAAATCAGAACTTTCAATATGGCTGATGAATTAATGTATTATTTTAGGAATAACTTCAATAAATAAAAGACGGAGGTTATATGCAAGCTTTAATATTCAACTTATGAAACATTACAAAAATATGAACATCACAAAAATCGACTAAAAAGACGCTATATAATTTCAAAATGGCTAATTACTTCGTCATAATCCATACTAATATTATAAATGCAAAAGTGTGTCTGTCTGTCTGTCTGCTACGTTTTCACGGCCCAACCGCTGAACCGATTTTAATGAAAGGTACAGACTTGGAATACATTCCGGGGAAGGACATAGGCTACTTTTTATCCCGGAAAATCAAAGAGTTCCCATGGGATCTAAAAAAATCGAAATCCACGCGGGCGAAGCCACGGGCATCCCCTAGTAGGTATGTTTATAATAGGTATTGTACAATTTATTTTTATTAAATTCTAAATAGTATCAAGTATACATTATATCAATGTTATAATATAATACATAAGCAAAAATATCTAACCTAAATACTATATTTTTCACAAAATCTCTATCTAAATAAGAAGGAATAGGTGTGACTGATCTATCAACGCGCAGCTCAAACTACTGGACGGTTCGGGCTGGGAGGTAGACAGATAGCCATTATGACGTAGACATCCGCTAAGAAAAGATTTTTGAAAATTCAACCCCTAAGGGGGTAAAATAAGGATTTGAAAGTATAGTCCACGCGGACGAAGTCGCGGGCACAAACTAGTTTATGACTATATAAAAGGAGAGTTTTACTGATATCAACATACAGCTCAAGCCAGTGGGTCTAGAAACTTGAGGTTTCGTACGTAGGTTTTCGAAGTCCTGGTTCGAATCCCGGGTCGGCCCAAAATAGGGTTTTTCTTTTAAGAAACTCTCAATACCTCAGAGTTAGGAAGTTGGCGGTGTGACGCCCCGTGTTTCGGAGAGCAAGTTAAGCCGTCGGTCCTACGCCTGATCTCTCTCAGATTTCCATCCCATCGGGCTATGAGAGTGAGGGAATAGAGAGTACACCTGTAATTGCGCACTCACTTGTGCACTATCATGTGCCCCGCGCAGTTGGCTAATCTGTATAGAGTTGGCCACCGTGGCCGAAATTCGAAAGGGAGGGCATTATTATTATGTAGACTTTCCCAGGGAAAGGAAGGATGGGGGAGAGGAAGGGTTTCCCTCCTTCTCTTCTACGGAAGGATTTCCAGAAATTCAACCCAAGCGACGCCGGGCAGGTCAACTAGTACGATAATAAAGTATAAACCGCGGAGTTGATTGAAACCGTTTCTGTTAAGGAAAATCACGGCTTTTAAGAACTCAGCTGCTTACTTTTACATAGTGCCCATCACCACACCTTACATACACAGGTGGGGGGTGGTGATGGTATCTATCACTGAGTAGTATCTTCGACAGGTCAGGGCTGAGGATAACTTTTGCAGTACATCCCTTCAGCCGCTTCGAGCAATACCAGTGTGTCAATTTTGCTTTAGTGAACGTGTAGCCACCATACATAAGCAACTGTCTGTTTCCCCCTATCAATATAAGTTTAAAATCTGTAAAACAAATGGACGGGTTAGTGAATGGTTGAGGAATTTAATCAATAAGAATATAATTGTACAGATATTAAATATTGTTCCACAATATTTAATATCTGTACAAGTCTACATCTCTTAAGGATCCTACGGCGTCGGAGAGAAACTTACGTTGAGTGTGTTTTAGAAGATTTGTGGTGTGCTATGTAGTGCTAATGCGTTTTGGTTACTTGCTTTTCCTGCTTGTTTCTCTGCGTATTGTCCCCAACACAGGGAGGACCGATCAGCGACTATGAAGTTTGAATCATGGTGGCTTTGGGAGATAACAGGTAACAAAGGTATAA